>NC_134687.1:284916639-285582473 GCF_050947455.1 Rhinoderma darwinii | reverse complement strand
GTCACTGTTGTGCCAAATGTAATCCACTTCTTGATGACCGTCTTCACTGTGTTCCATGTTATATCTAATGCCTTGAAAATTCTTTAGTACCCTTCTCCTGACTGATGCCTTTGAACAATCAGATCCCTGTGATGTGTTGTAAGCTCTTTATGGACCATGGCCAATAGAACAGCTGAACTTTATACGGGGCTACTCAGAATTACTTTAACCCCTTAAGGATGCAGCCTAGTTTGGGCCTTAAGGCTCACAGCCCATTTTTCAAATCTGACATATTTCACTTTATGTGGTAATAACGTCGGAATGCTTAAACCTGGCCAAGCGATTCTGAGATTGTTTTCTCGTGAGACATTGGGCTTTATGTTAGTGGTGAAATTTGGACGATATATTCAGTGTTTATTGGTGATAAATTACAAAATTTAGAGCAAATTTATAAAAAATAGAATTTTTCAGAATTTAAATGCATCTGCTTGTAAAACAAATGGTTATACCACCCAAAATAGTTACTAGTTCACATTTCCCATATGTCTACTTTAGATTGGCATCGCTTTTTGAACATTCTTTTATTTTTCTTGGACGTTACAAGGCTTAGAACATAAACAGCAATTTCTCATATTTTTAAGAAAATTTCAAAAGCCTTTTTTTTAAGGTACCTGTTCAGTTCTGAAGTAGCTTTGAGGGGCCTATGTATTAGAAACCCCCATAAAACACCACATTTTGAAAACTAGACCCCTCAAAGTATTCAAAACAGCATTTACAAAGTTTATTTAACCCTTCAGGCATTTCACAGAAATTAAAGCAAAGTAGAGGTAAAATTTGCAAATTTAATTTTTCTTGCTGAATTTCAATTGTATTAATTTTTTTTCTGTAACACAGAAGGTTTTACCAGAGAAACGCTACAAAATATGTACAGTTTTTAGAAATGTCCCACATGTCTAGTGTGCTCGTGGACTAAAACACAAGCGCCAGAAGCAAAGAAGCACCTATTGCATTTTGCGGCCTCTTTTTTATTAGAATATATTTTAGGCAGCATGCCAGGTTTGAAGAGGCGTTGAGGTGCCAAAACAGTAGGAATCCCCCAAAAGTGACCCCATTTCGGAAACTACACCCCTCAAGGAATTAATTTATGGTTGTTGTTACCATTTTGACCCCACAGTTTTTACACGGCATGTATTTGAATTGGGCTGTGAAATTTAAAAAATGACAATTTTTCCAATAAAATGTCATTTTTCATAAAAATTATTATCACAGGGAATAAAAATAACCCATTTTGTTGCCCAAATTCTCCTAAATGCAGCAATACCCCATTTGTGGTGATAAACTGCCGTTTGGGCCCATGGGAGGGCTCAGAAGGAAAGGACCACCATTGGCCTACTGGGGATTTTCTGGTGCGAAGTCATGTATGCATGTATGCAGAAGCCCCTGAGGTACCAGTACAGTTGAAACCCCCGAGAAGTGACCCCATTTTAAAAATAAACTACTTAAGGCATTCATCTAGAGGTGTAGTGAGCATTTTGACCGGAGACATACACCCCATAAACTGTAATGTGGGTTCTACTGGGTACGGCAATACCCTCCATGTGGCTGATATCAGCTGCCTGGGCACGCAGCAGGGCTCAGAAGGGAAAGATGAGGGGGATAAGCTGTGCGGAGGGCATCAGGGTAAGTAAAACTGGGGTAGATTAAAAATCAAAGGATGTATGATACATTTAAAACACTTTCATACAGAGCCTTAGTTTTTCAGGAAACGTGTCACATTGATATATTGTGTCCTCCCTTACCCCCCTCTTATAACAGACTTTGCACCTCTTTTGACTTTTTCCCTAATTGCCAGTTTGGGGAACTTCTCCTGGAATGTGTTGCCCTGGTACGATGCGTGTGGCCTCGCTTCCGGAAGTACTGGGAGCCCCGCCCCTTCCTGGTCCCTAAAAATTAGTTTCTTGATAACCACCTCTTGAAATTCCAGGAAAGTTCCCCTCTGGCCTGTACATCGAGGTAGCACGTACACATTGTACAATGCCATCTGTATGATGTGCACGGTCGGTTTCTTATACCACACCGCATGGCGCTGTAGGGCTTCAGGGCTTGATCTGACAAGTCCACCCCTCCCATGTACCTATTGTAGTCCAGGATGCAGTCTGCTTTCGGGGTCTCTGTACTTGTACCTCGTACAGGTACATGGGTACTGGTGTGACATCTCTCTTGTCCTTGTACGTGACACACAATATGTTGCTGCTAGAATGTGTCCTGCTCTCACCCCTTCTTGTTTGCCCAAGCAGTGTATTAGGGAGGACTCTAAGATTTCTTCTAGCAGTGCCACATGCCGCAATACTTGTGGAAGCGAGGCAGTTGAAGAGTGGGAAGCTGGTATAAAAATTATACAGGTAGAGGTGGTAACCCTGGTCCAGCAGTGGGTGCACCAAATACCACTCAATTTTTGCATTAACTCTCAGTAAGGGAGGGGGGGCATTCTGGGGGCTGAATACTGCTGTCCTTCCCTTCATATATCCTAAATCTGTAGGTATACCCTGACGCACTCTCGCACAGCTTATACATCTTCACGCCATACCTTGCCCTCTTACTCGGCAGGTACTGGCGGAATTGAAGCCTCCCTTTAAAATGTACCAAGGACTTATCAATAGAAATACAATTCTCAGGGTTGAATGCTTGGGAAAACCAGGCACTGAAACGGTCTAATAGGGGTCTCCGTTTATACAAACGGTCAAAACTGGGGTCATCTCAGGGTGGGCACGGCCCATTATCAGTATAATGTAAGAAGTGAAGTATTGCCTCATTTTTATTAATTTTTTTTGGTTCCAGTTCAGTTCTGAAGTTGCTTTGAGGGGCCTGTGTATTAGAAACCCCTATCAAACACCCCATTTTAGTAACTGGACCCCTCAAAATATTCACAACAGCATTTAGAAAGTTTAGGAACCATTTAGGTTGTTTCACGGAAATTTAGATCAAAGTAAAGGTGAAATTTACATTTTTGTTTTTTGGCAGAAAATCCTTTTTATACCATTTTTTTCTATAACACAAAAGGTTTTACCAGAGAAACGCAACTTAATACTTATTGCCCAGATTCTGCAGTTTTGAGAAATATCCCACATGTGGCCCTAGTGTGGTAATGGACTGAAGCACCGGCCTCCGAACCAAACGAGCACCTAGTGGATTTTGAGGCCTCCTTTTTATTAGGCACCATGTCCGGTTTGAAGAGGTCTTGTGGGGCCAAAACAGTGGAAACCCCAAAAAAGTGACCCCATTTTGGAAACTAGACCCCTTGAGCAATTCATTGCAGTTTTCATGGGGCGCATGCTACTTTTTGATCGGTTTTTAAGTGGCGTGGTGACTAAAAACAGCAATTCTACTATTGTTTTTTTCATTCTATTTTTTTTACAACGTTCACCATGCGCTATAAATGACATTCACTTTATTCTGTGGGGCGATACCAGATGTTTATAGTTTTTTTTATGTCTTATGGCGTTTGCACAATAAAATACTTTTTGTAAAAAATCATTCACTTTTTGTGTTACCTTATTCTAAGAGCCATAACTTTTTTATTTTTCCATCAATAAATCAGTGCGAGGACTTATTTTTTGCGTAACGAACTGTAGTTTCGATCAATACCATTTTTAGGTACATGCGACTTTTTGATCTCTTTTAATTCCAATTTTTGGGAGATGAAGTGACCAAACAATTGTGATTCTGGTACGGTTTATTATTATTATCTTTTATGGCGTTCACTGCGTAGGATAAATAACAAAATAATTTTGTAGTTCAGGCCGTTACGGACGCGGCGATACCAATTATGTATAGTTTATTTGTATATATATTTTTATTAATAATAAAGGACTGATAAGGTAAAAAGGGGGATTTTTACTTTTATTACTTTTAAAGCTTTAATTTTCTTATTTTTACACATCTTTTTTTTTAAAACTTTATTACCTTTATTACATGTGTAGTGCAGTGTATTAGAACTGTCAGCTACTCACTGACAGCAAGCATAGTGGGTCCTGACTTTGTCAGAACCCACTAGGCTTCCGTCGATGGCATAGCCGGACGCCATGTTAGGTGTCCGGTTGCCATAGTCACCATCGCCGGCCGCTATCGTGTAGCAGGCCGGCGATGGTAGCTTAACCCCTAAAAAGCCGCGTTCGGTATTGAACGCGGCTTTTAAGGGGTTAATCAGCAGGGACACAGCGATCGGTCCCCGCTGCAGGAGCTGCGGCAGCTGCTGTACGTGACAGCAGCTGTCACAGCTCCTGCATATGTCGGGAAGACGGCCGAAATGGCCGTTACTCCCGCGACTGAATATTACGTCGCTGAGCGCGAAGGGGTTAAATAATGTTAGCTGTGTGCTGACTACTATTTAACATGAGCTTACATGTGATTGGCTAATTCTGAACACAACCACGTTCCTAATTAATCTTATTAAAATGACTATTTTTCAAGGATTTAACTCGTTCAGGCATAGAATGGACAAGTTCCTTGCAGTGTTAAATCATACAGGCATTGCGTGCCCAAGCTGAGATAAGTTCTTCAATCATTTGCTGCTACGTAGTTTATGGTTCTTTTTTATTTCAGACTTTAGAATTGCAGAGAAGTTCTCTTTTGGATTCATGTTGTCACGGCGCGGGTCGTTGACCCACTGGGCCGTACCGCGTAGCGGGATAGCAGTTGTCCAAACAGGTATAGGCAATGTCTATAGTTCTGGAAAGGGTACCTGAGGCAACGTAGAAAGTAGCAGTGGTTTCAGGCTGAGATAAGGCTCCGGCAGTAGACAGGCACCAGGCGGGGTGCAACACAGTAGTTGCAGCAGAGAGAACAACACGACTCCAACACTTTAAGGCACAGTGGTGCGGTAGCACGGGCTACAGGTTACTGGAAGCAGGAACGGAACTCTGGGAACTGGGAAACACTAAGGGACCATTGCAAAGACAGACTAGAGTAACACAACAATGGAAGAAAGAACTTAGGGAGGAAACCTCCAGCTCACCAGTCCTGCGTCCAACACTTTAACTTCGCCCGGATCTCCGCAACGGTCCACGGTAAGTTGCAAGGGAAAAACAAGAGTCGTCGATTCAGCGATGTTGTAGTGTTTTAAAAGGGAATCAGTGTTCCCACTTTTATTATAATGGAATAGGTAAAAATTAACAAATAGGCGGACGCAGTAACGAGGCAGTTTAGGGTAGATAGTATTGGAGCCTACGCGTTTTGAACACTCTGTTCTTAGTCATGGCTAATATTCACTGGTGCTAGCGGTCTCCTGGGTTATATAGTGTGACTGCATAAGTGGGGCGGTATAGTTCCAGGTAGGAACATCTGTAGTAATTGGTAATACACGTGGGAAGTAACCCTTGAGGGTCTGCAGGGAAGCTAATAGTACAGGGTGTATATTTCCATTAGATCTATACTTGATAATTAGTCCTTTAGAGGACGAAGTACACGTACTTGTGTGTATATATATATATATATTTTTATATATATGTATATATATATATATATAAAAGATGTTGCTAGATTAAATACGGTAATCTTTTGAACCAATAGTATAATATGATCTATTTATATATATCTTTTTTATATTGTTATTTAGATTCCTTTAGGGAAATCTCAATCAGAGTTAGAAGCCGCATCGAAAACGAACCCTCTGCATGGTGTCAAACCATGTGAGTATATCTCCACCCCCAGGGACACATGCAGCAGTGAATATATATAAAACATTTTACATGAATCAAGACAACAAAGTCAATAGAGTAAAATAGTGAAATTACATGCCCTTAACCCCTTCCCTCTTTGGGCACTTTTGACCTTCCTGACAGAGCCTCATTTTTCAAATCTGACATGTTTCACTTTATGTGGTAATAACGTCTGAATGCTTTTACCTATCCAAGCGATTCTGAGATTGTTTTCTCGTGACACATTGGCCTTTATGTTACTGGCAAAATTTGCTCGATACATTCAATATTTATTTTTTAAATCAAACCAATTTTATTGATACGAACACAGAAATGAAATAACACAGTAACATTCACATTTCAATTTTCCAACATCGTATACAATAGTGACAGCATATCAGGAAATCCCCAACTTCCCCCCTTTCCCCCCTCTCCGCACGGCCCCCCACTATATCTCCGCCCTTTGTTTCTAGTACCATTCCTGGTCAGAGCACATTTCTCTTATCAAGTTTCCCCACCACCCCTTTTTGCTCCAGACTCTATCACCTCCAGTTCCTCAGATGACTCTCGCCCTTATTCTGCTCAGTTCAGGTGTCAGCACCTCAGGACAGGCCAACCATCTGCTCCATTGTTTCTCAAATTTTTTTTCCATGCCCCTTTTAGAAAATATCTTATGCTCCATAAGGATATTATAGTTCAACATTCCTATAATTTCCCTCATCCCTGGTGGCTCCTCATCCAGCCAGTGTTTAGCAATGCATTTCCTTGTTTGATATAATATCTTGGCAATTGCCAGGCTTGCCATTCTGTCACTCTCCAATTCTCCCACCGCTCCCAACAACATAACTTTAGGGTCTGCCGCCAATTCCCGACCATACACCTGCTTTATCAGATCCAATATTTCCCCCCATAGGGTCCTCAGAGCCTCACATGACCAAAACATATGCAGTATGTCCGCCTTCTCTTCCGTGCACCTAGGACATTTAGCATCCGCTCTAATACCCATCTGTTTTAATACCCACGGGGTGCGGTACACTCTATGTATCAGGAAGAGTTGTGATCTCCTCTGCGCCAGACTGAGCGATAAGTGACATGTGGATGCTAATATCTCCTCCCACTCCTCCTCAGTCAATGGACCAACATCCTGTTCCCATTTCGCTTTTACCAGCACCATTGGGTTTCCCAGGTGTTTGGACAGTAAGCTCCTGTACGCCATTGAGATCAGGCCTTTGGTCGTGTCAGCCCTTCCCACATACTCCAGGACCCCAAGAGCACAGACCGTCAGGTCCACCACATGCGCCTGTAGGGCATGACGGATCTGCAAATATTGATAAAACCTATTGTGCTCTAGTGGAAATAGGTCTTTCAACTGCTGAAATGATCTCAACCCGTTATCATCATACAAGTGTTGTATTCGTATAACCCCTGCCGATTCCCATTTTTGCATGCCCTCTAATTGGTATAATTCCCACAGGACCGGATTATGCCATAGGGGAGTATATTTGGTGCACATTCCCACTCCCAGGATCTGTTTGCATTGCCACCATATTTTATGTATCAGGAGTAACGTTGGTTTAGCACTCGCCAATCTCTTAAAGGTATGCGCTTCCAGACCCTCTAGTGGGTTGAGTCCTCCCCCCATATATGACAATAAACGTGCACTGGAGCCCCAAGTCTCTGTGTCCTCCCATCCCTTAAATTGTTGGCTCTGGGCAGCCAGGTAATATATCCAGGCATTTGGCAGCGCTACCCCCCCTTCGTCTTTGGGCAATTGCAATTTCTCCAATTTAATCCTTGGAACCCCTTTTTTCCAGACCAGATCCCGAAAGAGATTGTGCAATCGTCTGAACCAGTGTTTAGGTATCCATACTGGGGAGTTATGAAGAATGTATAAAACTTGAGGCATAAGGATCATCTTGATTAGATTAGTCCTCCCCAGAGCAGAGAGCGGGAGCCTGTTCCAGGCATCCACCTTATGTTTCACCTTGAGCAGCAGTGGTGAAACATTCAAAGACATGTAGTCTTGGACCCTAGCCATCACCTTAACCCCTAGGTACGTAAATTCAGAGACTATCGGAATCCGGAGTCCCACTCCAGTATCTACAATATTCACAGTGTCAAGTGGCATCAGAGCAGACTTGGTCCAGTTCATATTTAATCCCGAGAACTCCCCAAACCTTGTGATCGTATCCATTACTACCTGCAGTGTATTCTCAGTGTCCGTCATATATATTAAAATATCGTCTGCATATAATGAAATTTTTTCCTCCATTTCCCCATATTGCAAGCCTCTTATACGCTCCTCCTGTCTTATGAGGCACGCCAGTGGCTCTACCGCCAAGGCGAATAGTAATGGTGACAGTGGGCACCCCTGTCGCGTACCCCGGGCCAGTGAAAATTTCTCAGACATTGCACCATTCACCCGTATGCGGGCTGTAGGGGCCACATACAACAACTGTACCCACTTCACGAAGTTAGGGCCGAATCCCATCTTTTCTATTACCCGCCATAAGTACCCCCATTCTACGCAGTCGAACGCTTTTGCGGCATCTAACGTTAGCACCACCCTTCCTCCTTGCTCATCCGGTGTCGCCTGAAGATTTAAAAACAGCCGCCTGAGGTTGACCGCCGTCGATTTGGAGGGCATGAACCCCGAAAGTCTTCATGTACAACATGCTGTACCACCCTGTTCAGCCGCAGCGCCAATATCTTTGCCAAAATCTTGACATCCGATGTCAACAAGGATATTGGTCTGTAGGACTCCGGTAATTGACTCTCTTTCCCCTCTTTTGGGAGAACCACTATCGTAGCCTCATATAGGGAGTCTGGTAGTTTACCTCTGTCAAAACTTTCCTGCAAAGTACTCAAATATTCTGGCGCTAGTTCCGTCCCATATTCCTTATAGATTTCCCCCGGTAACCCATCTGGACCCGGAGCTTTCTCATTTGCCATATCCCTTATCGCCTGTTCCAACTCCTCCAGTGAAATAGGGGCCTCCAAGCTTTCACGGTCCTCCCGGCCCAAGGTAGGCAAATTAATGTTTCCCAGGTACTCGTCCAATTGCTGTGTGTCGTAATGCACTTTGGATGTATATAGGTCAGTGTAAAACCACTGAAATATGTGCAGGATTTGCCCCGTGTCTGTCTCCACCCGCCCCCCCTCCCCCCTAAGGCCATGAATGAAATTATTACTCCCATGCGGTTTTGCCATCCTAGCGAGTATTCTCCCCGCCGTTTCCCCTTCTTCATAATATTGCTGTTTAAGGAATAATCGTTTATTATCCGCCATTGTTAGTTTGTGATTTTTTAACAACGTCTGTGCCTCCACCCAATGTCTAAGTGTCTCCTCGGACCCCTCTTCTACATGTCTCCCTTCTGTTTCTGTCACCCGATCCTCTAAACTTTCTCCCAACTGCCTAGATTTAGTTTTAATTCGTTTAATATGTTGAATAAATACTCCTCTCAACCATGCTTTCATGGCATCCCATAACACTCCCCGCGGCACTGACTCAGTATTAAAATTAAAATATTCTTTTATCAGGTTCCGTATTTCCCCGCCATCCATCAATCTTAATCAAAACGCATTCAGCTTCCAATTCCCGGGGTTCCTGGTATGCCTTACACCCACTTCCAGCGTCACCGCCATCGGAGAGTAGTCTGACAACGCCCTCTGTAGGTATTCTATTTGCGCTATGTACGGCACCGCTGAAGCTGAGCATGCTACCAAGTCTATTCGCGAAAGTGACTGAAATGTGGATGATGCACACGAGTACTGCCTCACCCCTGGATGTTTATCTCTCCAAATATCCAGCAGACCCAATTCCTCCATTAGTCTTCCAAAGGCGGTCAGATCTCCTCTTTGCCCTCCTCCTCCTCTATGAAACCTATCCAACTCTTCAGCCATCACCGCATTAAAATCCCCCATCACGATTAACGGTACCTCAGGCCACCTGGAGAGTTTCTCCGTAACTCGTTTCAGTACAGTGCTAGAATAAGGCGGAGGAATATACAACACTACCAGAATACACTCCCAGTGATATATAGTACAGTGCACTCCCACATACCTCCCCTCCTCATCAGAAAAGGACGAATGACAGACAAAGGGAAGACTCCTGTGTATCAGCAAACTCACCCCCCTGGAATAAGTCGTATGAAAGGAGTGAAACCCATGTGCGATCCACACTCTCTGCAATAAGGATACAGACTCTAGTCAGATGCGTTTCTTGCAGCCCCACTATCAGGGCATTTTGCTGTTTAACCCAGTTAAAGATTGCCTGCTGTTTCCTAGCTTCCCGTATTCCCCGGACGTTCCAGGATAGACATTTAACCGATCCCATAAGGCGTAATATCTTTAACCCCTTAAGGACGCAGCCTAGTTTGGGCCTTAACCCCTTCCCGCAAAATCACGTACAGTTACGTCATGGGAGATGGACTGTTCCCGCATCTTGACGTAACTGTACGTCATGGAGATGAAGCTGGCTCAGGAGCTGAGCCAGCGACATCACCGCCGGGTGACAGCTGTATGTTACAGCTGGCACCCTGAGGTATCGGCCAGGACTGGAGCTAGCCTCCGATCCGACCGATTAACCCCTCACATGCTGCGTTGAATAGCGATCGCAGCATGTGAGGAGTTTATAGCCACCGGCGCCCCAGCAACATGATCGCTGAGTTGCCGGTGGCTGCAAAGGCGATCGGAGGGCTAATGCTTACCTCCCGGTCCGCCAGCAACGGAATCCTCCTATGCCCCGTCGTCGGCGGGGCCCAGGAGGCTTCCGGTACCATCGGCAAGATGGCGCCGGCTCAGCTTCCGGCTCAGAAGCTGAGCCGGCGTCATCAGCAGTGGGTGTCCGCTGTATGTTACAGCGGACACCCCGATCTATCGCCAGGAACCGGAGCTAGCTCCGATTCCTGGCATTAACCCCTTCGATGCAGCGATCCATTGTGATCGCTGCATCCTAGAGGTTTGTAGCAAATCGGCAGCCTTGCCACGCGATGGCAAGGCTGGCGACTGCTACCATGGCAACAGGAGCCCTAACAATGGACTCCTGTCTGCCATTACGTAAGCTGATTAGGCCCCGCCCAGAGGCGGAGCCTGATCGGCTTGCTGTCAGTGAACAACTGACAGTTCTAATACATTGCACTACATAGGTAGTGCAATGTATTAGAACATCAAACAAACTGTTGGACCTTCAAGTCCCCTAGTGGGACTAAAGAAAAGTGTCAAAAAAAGTGTCAAAAAAGTAAAAATAAAAGTTGTAAAAAATACAATAAAAGTTTCAAATAATAACACAAAACACAATCGCCCTTTTTCCCTTATCAAGTCATTTATTATTGAAAAAAATAATAAAGCCATACATATTTGGTATCGCTGCGACCGTAACGACCTGAACTATAAAAATATTATGTTATTTATTCCGCACAGTGAACACTGTAAAAAAAATAACTAAAAAATACTGACATAATTGCTATTTTTTGGTCACTTTGTCTTCCAAAAATTGAAATAAAAAGTGATCAAAAAGTCGCATGTACCTAAAAATGGTACCTATAAAAACTATAACTCGTCTCGCTAAAAACAAGCCCTCATACAGCTCCGCCGACGAAAAATGTAAAACCGTTATGGCTCTCACAACTTGGCGACAGAAAAAATCCATTCTCTTTACAAAAGTTATTTTATTGTGCAAAAAGTTGTAAAACATAAAAAGTGCTATAAATTAGGTATCACCGGAATCGGACTGACCCGCAGAATAAAGCTAACATGTAATTTATAACACGTGGCGAACGCTGTATAAAAAGAACTAAAAAAATATGCCAGAATTGCTGTTTTTTGGTCACCTTGCCTCCCAAAAAAAAAAGGATAACAAGTGATCAAAAAGTCGTGTGTACCCCAAAATGGTACCAATAAAAACTACAGCTCGTCCCGCAAAAAAAACCAGCCCTCATACCACTATGTCTATGAAAAAATAAAATTAGTCAAGGCACCAATAAGCCGGGAAATAAAAATATGCAGTTGTGCCGGCCCGAGGGGAACGTTTCTTCTGTTTCAAGTGGCGAATTATCAAGGCCCCTAAAATTAGGGAACCAGGAAGGGGAGGGCCCTAACATATCTGCTGGAAGCGAGGGTGCCCGTATTATACCAGGACAACACTTCCCAGCAAAATTCCCCAAACTGCAAAGGTGCCGAGTGCGGACCAAAAGGGGAATAAGTAAAGACCATTTATTAGTGCGACACCGGCCTGTGCAGAAAGGATTGTGTCACAGCATAACACACATCTATGGATTATTTTATTGTTTTTTTTTACCCCACTATACCACCTGACTATGCCCCTTATATACTCCGCCCGCCTTACATGTACCCCCACATTATAAACGGAAACACCAGTAAGACTCCAAACAAAACTACTACAAGCAAAATCCACGCTCCAAAAGCCAAATGGCTCTACCTCCCTTCTGAACCCTACAGTGTGCCCAAACAGCAGTTTACTTCCACATATATGGCATCGCCATACCCGGGAGAACCCTTTTAATAATTTTTGGGGTGTGTGTCTCCAGTGGCACAAGCTGGATATTGGCATATCTATTGAAAAACCATTTTCACTCTGCAACATCACGTGCACACCAATTTCTGCCAATCACCTGTGGGGTTAATATGCTCACTACACCCCTAGGTGAATACCTTGAGGGGTGTAGTTTCCAAAATGGGGTCACTTCTGGGGGGGATGCACTGTTTTGGTCCCACAGGGACTTTGCAAATGCGACACAGCGCCCAGAAACCAATCCAGCATAATCTGTACTCCAAAAGCCAAATGGCGCTCCTTCCCTTCTGTGCCCTACTCTGTGCCTAAACAGCAGTTTATGACCACATATGTGGTATTGTCATACACAGGAGAAGTTGCTTTACAAGTGTTGTGGTGCTCTTTTACATTTATTTGTTGAGAATATGAAACATTTTCAGCTAAAACTACGTCTTATTGAAGAAAAAGGATTTTTTTTATTTTCACTGCCCAATTCTAATAAAATCTATGAAACACCTGTGGGGTCAAAATGCTCACTACACCCCTAGATGAACTCCTCAAGGGGTGTAGTTTTGTGAATGGAATCACTTTTGGGGAGTTTCCACTGTACTGACACCTTAGGAGCTTTGCAAAAGTGACATGGTGTCAAGAAACCAATCCAGCAAAATCTGTGCTCCAAAAGCCAAATGGCACTCCTTCTCTTCTGATCCTTGCCGTGTGCCCAAACAGCAGTTTATGACCACAAATGGGGTATTGCCGTACTCCAGAGAAGTTGCTTTACAAATGTTGGGGTTCTTTTATTCCTTTATTTGTTGAGAAAATGAAAAATTTGGAGCTAAAGCTACGTCTTATTGGAAAAAAAGGATTTTTTTTATCTTCACTGCCCAATTCTAATAAAATCTATGAAACCCCTGTGGGTTCAAAATGCTCACTACACCCCTAGATGAATTCTTCAAGGGGTGTAGTTTCCTAAATGGAGTCACTTTTTTGGTGTTTTCACTGTTTTGGTCCCTTAGGGGCTTTGCAAATGCGACGTGGTCTCCGCAAACCATTCCTGCTAAATTTGAGCTCCAAAAGCCAAATGGCGCTCTTTCCCTTCTAAGCTCCGCCGTGTGTCCAAAAAGCCGTTTATGACCACATGCGGGGTATTGTTTTACTCGGGAGAAATTGCTTTACAAAAGTAGTGGTGCATTTTCTCCTTTTAGTCCTTGTGGAAATTAGAAAAAATTAGCTAAACCTACATTTTCTTTGAAAGAATGTAGATTTTCATTTTCACGGCCTACTTCCAATAATTTCTGCAAAAAACCTGCGGGGTCAAAATGCTCACTATACCCCTAGATAATTTCCTCAAGGGGTATAGTTTCCAAAATGGTGTCACTTTTGTGGGATTTCCACTGTTTTGGTGCCGCAAGAGCCTTTCAGATCCGACATGGAGCATAAAATATTTTCTAATAAAAAGGAGGCCCCAAAATCCTCTAGGTGCTCCTTTGCTTCGGAGGCCGGTGCTTCAGTCCATTACCGCACTAGGGCCACATGTGGGGTATTTCTAAAAACTGCAGAATCTGGGCAATAAATATTGAGTTGCGTTTCTCTGGTAAAACTTTCTGTGTTACAAAAAAAATAGATGAAAAATGAATTTCTGCAAAAAAAAAAAGAAATTTGAACATTTCACATCTAGTTTGCCTTAATTCCTGTGAAACATCTAAAGGGTTAAGAAACTTTCTAAATGCTGTTTTGAATACTTTGAGGGGTGAAGTTTTTAAAATGGGGTGACTTATCGAGGGTTTCTAATATATAAGGCCCTAAAATCCACTTCACATCTGAACTGGCCCCTGTAAAAATAGCCTTTTGAAATTTTCTTGAAAATTTGAGAAATTGCTGCTAAAGTTCTAAGCCTTGTGATGTCATAGAAAAATAAAAGGATGTTCAAAAAACAATGCCAATCTAAAGTAGACATATGGGTGATGTTAATTAGCAACAATTTTGTGTGGTATTACCATCTGTCTTACAAGCTGATACATATAAATTTAGAAAAATGCAAATTTTTGCAATTTTTCGCTACATTTTGGTGTTTTTCACAATTAAATACTTAATGTATCGAGCAAATTTTGCCAGTAACATAAAGTCCAATGTGTCACGAGAAAACAATCTCAGAATCGCTTGGATAGGTAAAAGCATTCCGGAGTTATTACCACATAAAGTGAAACATGTCAGATTTGAAAAAATCGGCTGTGTCCTGAAGGCCAAAACAGGCTGTGTCCTTAAGGGGTTAAGGCTCAGAGCCCATTTTTCAAATCTGACATATTTCACTTTATGTGGTAATAACGTCGGAATGCTTAAACCTATCCAAGCGATTCTGAGATTGTTTTCTCGTGACACATTGGGCTTCATGTTCGTGGTAAAATTTGGTCGATATATTCAGTCTTTATTTGTGAAAAATTGCAAAATTTTGAGAAAATTTAGAAAAAATAGCATTTTTCAGAATTTAAATGCATCTGCTTGAAAAACAGACGGTTATACCACCCAAAATAGTTACTAGTTCACATTTCCCATATGTCTACTTTAGATTGGCATCGTTTTTTGAACATTATTTTATTTTTCTTGGACGTTACAAGGCTTAGAACATAAACAGCAATTTCTCATATTTTTAAGAAAATTTCAAAAGCCTTTTTTTTAAGGTACCTCTTCAGTTCTGAAGTGGATTTGTGGGGCCTATGTATTAGAAACCCCCATAAAACACCCCATTTTAAAAACTAGACCCCTCAAAGTATTCAAAACAGCATATAGAAAGTTTTTTAACCCTTCAGGTATTTCACAGGAATTAAAGCAAAGTGGAGGTGAAATTTGCAAATTTCATTTTTTCTGCTGAATTTCAATTTTATTAAATTTTTTTCTGTAACAGAGAAGGTTTTACCAGAGAAACACTACTAAATATGTATTGTCCAGATTCTGCAGTTTTTAGAAATGTCCCACATGTGTCTCTAGTGCGCTCGTGGACTAAAACACAAGCCCCAGAAGCAAAGAAGCACCTAGTGCATTTTGAGGCCTCTTTTTTGTTAGAATATATTTTAGGCAGCATGCCAGGTTTGAAGAGGTGTTGAGGTATCAAAGCAATGGAAACCCACCAGAAGTGACCCCATTTTGGAAACTACACCCCTCAAAGGAATTCATTTATGGTTTTTGTTATCATTTTGACCGCACAGTTTTTTCACAGCATCTATTTGAATTGGGCTGTGAAATGAAAAAAATTATATTTTTTCCAATAAGATGTCATTTTTGATCACAATTTCTTATTTTCACAGGGAACAACATACCCCATTTGGTTGCCCAATTTGTCCTGAGTGCGGCAATACCCCATTTGTGGTGATAAACTGCTGTTTGGGCCCATGGGAGGGCTCAGAAGGAAAGGAGTGCTATGTGTTTGTTGGAGTCCAGATTTTGCTGGATTGGTTTTCGGTTGCCATGTCGCATTTGCAGAGCCCCAGAGGTATCAAAGCAATGGAAACCCACCAGAAGTGACCCCATTTTGGAAACTATACCCCTCAAGGAATTCATTTATGGTTTTTGTTATCATTTTGACCACACAGTTTTTTCACAGCACCTATTTGAATTGGGCTGTGAAATGAAAAAAATGATATTTTTTCCAATAAGATGTCATTTTTGACCACAATCTCTTATTTTCACAGGGAACAACATACCCCATTTGGTTGCCCAATTTGTCCTGAGTGCGGCAATACCCCATTTGTGGTGATAAACTGCTGTTTGGGCCCATGGGAGGGCTCAGAAGGAAAGGAGTGCTATGTGTTTGTTGGAGTCCAGATTTTGCTGGATTGGTTTTCGGTTGCCATGTCGCATTTGCAGAGCCCCAGAGGTATCAAAGCAATGGAAACCCACCAGAAGTGACCCCATTTTGGAAACTACACCCCTCAAGGAATTCATTTATGGTTTTTGTTATCATTTTGACCGCACAGTTTTTTCACAGCATCTATTTGAATTGGGCTGTGAAATGAAAAAAATGATATTTTTTCCAATAAGATGTCATTTTTGATCACAATTTCTTATTTTCACATGGAACAACATACCCCATTTTGTTGCCCAATTTGTCCTTAGTGCGGCAATACCCTATTTGTGGTGATAAACTGCCGTTTGGGCCCATGGGAGGGCTCAGAAGGAAAGGACCACCATTTGGCCTACAGGAGCTTTTCTGGTGCTAAGTCATGTATGCAGAAGCCCCTGAGGTACCAGTACAGTTGAAACCCCCGAGAAGTGACCTCATTTTAAAAACTACACCCCTTAAGACATTCATCTAGAGGTGTAGTGAGCATTTTGACCCCACAGGTACTGTGTAAAAGATAATGCGCAGCAGATGGTGCAGAGTGAGATTTGCAATTTTATATATATATATGCCATTTCAGTGTCCAATATAGTGTGCCCAGCATGCGCCACCGGAGATATACACCCCTTAAATTGTAATGTGGGTTCTCCTGGGTACGGCAATACCCTACATGTGGCTGTTATCAGCTGCCTGGGCACACGGCAGGGCTCAGAAGGGAAAGATGAGGGGGATAAGCTGTGCGGAGTGCATCAGGGTAATAAAACTGGTGTAAATTAAAAATCAAGGGATGTATGATAAATTCTAAAACAATCTTTCATACAGAGCCCTGGTTTTTCAGGACACGTGTCACATTGGTATGTTGTGTCCTTCCTTATCCCCCTCTTAGTGCAGACTCTGCACCTCTTTTGATTCTTTCCCTTCTTGGCAGTTTGGGGAACTTCTCCTGGAAAGTGTTGCCCTGGTACGATGCGTGTGGCCTCGCCTCCAGAAGTACTGGGTGCCCCCCCTTCCTGGTCCCTAAATATTAGTTTTTTGATAACCACCTCTTGAAATTCCAGGAAAGTTCCCCTCTGACCTGCACATCGATGTAGCACGTACGCATTGTACAATGCCATCTGTATGATGTGCACGGCCAGCTTCTTATACCACACCCTCGATTTCCGCATGGCGCTGTAGGGTTTCAGGACTTGATCTGCCAAGTCCACCCCTCCCATGTACCTATTGTAGTCCAGGATGCAGTCTGGTTTGAGGGTCTCTGTACTGGTACCTCGTACAGGTACATGGGTACTGGTGTGGCCATGTATTGTTGTCAATACAAGGACATCTCTCTTGTCCTTGTACTTGACACACAATATGTTGGTGCTAGAATGTGCCCTGCTCTCACCCCTTCTGAGTGTTTGCCCAAGCAGAGTCTTAGGGAGGCCTCTTATATTTCTTCTAGCAGTGCCGCATGCCGCAGTACTTCTGGAAGCAAGGCACTTGAAGAGTGGGACGCTAGTATAAAAATTATCCAGGTAGAGGTGGTAACCCTGGTCCAGCAGTGGGTGCACCAAATCCCACACAATTTTTGCATTAATTCCCAGTAAGGGGGGGCATTCTGGGGGCTGAATACTGCTGTCCTTCCCTTCATATATCCTAAACTTGTAGGTATACCCTGATGCACTCTCGCACAGCTTATAGATCTTCACGCCATACCTTGCCCTCTTACTTGGCAGGTACTGGCGGAATTTAAGCCTCCCTTTAAAATGTACCAAGGACTCATCAATGGAAATACACTTCTCGGGGGTGTATGCTTGGGCAAACCGGGCACTGAAATGGTCTAATAGGGGTCTCAGTTTATATAAACGGTCATAACTGGGGTCATCTCGGGGTGGGCACTGCTCATTATCAGCATAATGCAAGAAGCGAAGTATTGCCTCATAACGCATCCTGGACATGGCCATACGGTACATCGGGGTGTGGTACAAGATGTCCGTGCTCCAGTAGGTCCTAATGGACGGCTTTTTCAGAAGCCCCATGTTCAGGTGAAGTCCCCAGAACTTGCCCAACTCTGCTGCATCTACAGGGGTCCACTTGTTGGATTGGGCATAAAATGATGTGGGGTTCTTACTAATATATTGTTGGGCATATAAATTTGTCTGGGAGACCATTAGTTCTATAAATTCATCAGTGAAGAACTTCTTGAAAAAGTCCATCTCACTGAGCCCTGCCGTGTTAAATTTGATCCCCGGACTGCCCGTATACTCGGGGATTTGGGGCTCATAATTTTCTGGTGTGGGGGTCCATATGGGGTCACTTCGCTCTGGGGCTTCAACTGCGACGGGGTCACTTCTCTCGGGGGTTTCAAGTGTGGTGGATGTCCTGGGACGTCTCCTAGGTGGTCCCTCCTCTTCATCACTAGATGAGGAGGTTGACAAATAAAAAAGAGTCTCACCATCTGACGAGTCTGTGTCGGAGGCAAGGAATGCATAGGCCTCTTCAGCAGAAAATGACCTTTGGGACATCTTTTTTTATTATTTGTGCGACACGTGTAATTTGTGTGATGAGACACGTGTATTACGTATACAGGAAAAAATAAAAAATCCCTAACTCAAAGCAATAAGATGCTACTTTTTTTTTTTGTATTTTTTGTTTTTTTTTGAGAACAAGTGGCCTTCCCTAACACTAAAGCTAACTAGGGCGAGGGTTCCTAACACTAAAGCTAACTAGATTTTTTTTAACTTCCCTAACGCTAAACCTATCTACGGCGACGATTCCCTGACACTAAAGCTAACTAGATAATTCCGAAATTCCCTGACACTAAGCCTAACTACGGTGACGGGTTCCTGACACTAAACCTAAACTAGAGTATTCTGAGCTTCCCTGACACTAAAGCTAACTACAGTGATAGATCCCTAACGCTAAAACTAACTACGGTGACGGATTCCTGACGCTAAATTCCCTGACACTAAACCTCACTACGCTTTTTGACTGTTCCCTGACACTAACTAACCCTAATACTAAACTAGCTAGATGATAACTTTCTAAATTTTTTTTTAAAATTGTAATAAATTTTTATATATTTTTTTTTATTTTTGTATTTTATAAAGAAGAAAAAAAATAAAAATAATCCACAGGGACCAAAAAATGTGTCCCTGAAGACTAAGCAATGGTCAGTTATAGATCACTGACCAAAAAACGGGGGTGACAAGGGGAACACAAGGAGGAGGAGGAGGACAGGTGTGGGAAGTGGATGGAGCAAGTGGGAAGTACAAAAAAGTAAGTTTTTGAAACTTTTTTCGATATTTTTTTAGCACAATTCTCCTACACAACCGCTCTGAACAAATCTCCTACGCCAACAGAGAAGTTCAGGGCGGGTGCGGCAGGATGTGGAGTCTGGGGCAAGAAATGATGTATGCGATCGCCGCTATTGGTTAGTAGTCACTAACTAACCAATAGCAGCGATCGCCGGGGCGGGACCACTTCAATTGGTCCCGGAGTATTGAGCTGTGATAGCGTGCTGTCAGAAACAGCAGTTATCACAGCTCAAGCACGCGCCGGGATTAAATGGCGCCGTGTTTACTCAGGTCAGTAATAGTACTGACCTGAGCGCGAACGTTCTACTTAGCAGGACGTACTATTACTGACCTGAGCGCGAAGGGGTTAAGAAATCTGTTACTCCTCCAGCCTGCTCCCGTCAAGATATTAAGCCGTGCGTTCCCTCCCTCCTCCCCTCCCCCCCAACAAAACCTCCCCTCCGAAAAGGGTCAGAGCGACATGTACTGTCTCTCCTATCCAGCAGAAACGCACCATAGTGCGAACTTTTGACATGCCCTATTGGCATCTCTCTTTGAACCGTTTAACTTTCTCACCACTTCCAGTGAGCGCTGGCTCCCACTGCTATCCCACACAATCAGCAGAATTTACAGATACATTAGGTACCCAGTAACAATCCCACAATAACATTGCCATCAGGTGCGGCCATTCTTGTTAAAAGGATACCACCCTGCTGTGTTTGAGACAAGGGTGTTCACACACTTCGGAGAACTGCATAATAACATATAATATGCTACAGTCCCGCAAACGCCAACATGGCTCCAGACTTCACCGCCCAGGCGGGCTTTCACGCATCTTCTTCTCCAGCCGGTCTCCGCAACCATGCCTCATTGCTATCCAGCCATCTTGCAGCCTCTCTGGGGTTCTCAAAGAATGAAGCAGTCCCAAAAGCAACCACCCTCAATTTGGCCGGATACATCATGGAGTATGGTATGGACAAGTTCCTCAGACGTTTCTTGACATCCCAGTATTGCAGCCGCTTCTTCTGTACATCCGCGGAGAAATCCGGATAAAAGGATATTTTTTTTCATAATCTGAATTTTTTATTAAGAATTTCAACAAGTACAGAGCAAACAAACTCAAGAAAAACATTTCAGTATACATACATGTTATTTTGCATTATCTATATTTCTCTCAGGTAAGATGTTAACATGTTTCCACATATTACCCACACACCTTACCCACAAATCCACCTCCCAGAATATAGGCATTGTCTCTATTTGATAAGGTTTCTTTATAAAAATATAATTAAAGCTTTGTGTAAGGTGTGTGTTATCCTTCCATTCCCACTAAAGGAGGGAGGAAGGAGAAAGGGAAGGAGAGAGATAGGGAAAGAACCCGGAAATAGAAAGAAAAGGTTCCCTTCTCCCAGACAGGAGCCCCCAATTTAGCAGCCTGCTTCTGGCCGACCCCTCTATGGGGGGGTTCCGCCTAGCCATTTAGCAACGTGTGGACCAGATTTGAAGGACGACCATGTACTCCACAGAGAAAGAACCGCACCAATGCGATCACTGTCCTCTGCAACCAGAGATTCCATTCGATATAAAGAGTCCATCTCCACTACCCATTCCACAACTGAGGGTGGCACGGTAGACTTCCAATGTCTAGGAATAACTGTTCGTGCCGCAGTCAGGAAATGCCTTAGCAGCCCCTTTCTAATCCTCGGCAGAGGGCCCGGAATTAGAGATAGCAAAGCCATTTGAGGAGTGGGTACCAGCTGTGTACCTTCCACTTCTGTATAGATTTCAAAAATCGCTTTCCAGAAGGTCTGCAAAACGTGACATGACCACCAGATGTGCAACATTGTTCCGGTCTCGGTCCCGCATCGCCAACACAAATCTGACACCTCAGGGTACATTCTGTTCAGATTCTGTGGGCAAGTCATGATTTTGAAGTTTTTTTCCTGTGCCTGACATGCTACCGGCATTTTGTGAGACAGAAAAATTATTCGATCCCACTCAGCCTGTGACAGGACTACTCCTAGTTCTCGCTCCCATGTGCTGACGTATGCAGGAGGCTGGTCATCACCGGCCTCTAAAAGTAAGGTATACAGGTTAGATATCGCCCTATCCGGAGGCTCAGTTTGAAGCAACAACGACTCAAACGCTGTGCTAGTGCCGATATGTATCCCACCCGGTAGCGCCGAGCGTAAAAAGGTGGACAATTGGGCATGCTCCATCCAGGGAAGCTTCCTCCCCGGGCATGTTCCTCGCAACTCGGACCAAGAAGGGAGCCTCCCCCCCTCCGACATTACCTGACATAATCTTGTGTTTTCAGAAGAGGACCAAATCATAAACTCTTTCTTATTGATGGCTGGTAAAAATTCTGGGTTATCAAACAGCGGGCTAAGGAGTCCGGGTCTATGTGAAAGGCCCTTCCTAACAATCAGTCTGTCCCATAGAGTGAGGCAGTGCTGGGTCAGCAAGGGCAGGGTCGCAAGTGCCGGCCTATAATCAGGAAGAATCCATGGCAGTGATCTAAGTGAGAGCGCGACTATAGATTGCTCAATCCCTACCCATTGTTTCTTGGGTCCATTATGAAACCAGTCCACCACCCTTTCGATTACTGCGGCCTGATGGTAAGTGACCAAATCCGGGAGTCCCACTCCCCCCTTCAGTTTTGGATGGGATAGTGACTTCATCTTAAGGCGTGGCCTCAATGTGCCCCACACAAATTTCCGAAAAGCTTTCTCCAATGCCTTAAAAAATGTTCCGGGGACTAATACTGGGAGAGCCTGAAACAGATATAAAAACCGAGGAAGGATGTCCATTTTGATTGCATTGTTGCAGCCAAACCATGAGAGCTGCGCTCGATCATATGAAAGTAGATTTTTGAGAGTGGCTTGTAGTAACGGCTGATAATTGAGAGTGAAAAGATCCACCAGATCCCTGGGAATCTGAACTCCCAAATATTTGATTGACCTCGCCTGCCATTTAAAATTAAAGGATGACTTTAAAAGCTCCAGTGTCTCAGAAGATAAGGAGATGTTGAGTGCTTCAGTTTTCGTATAGTTTACTTTAAAGTTGCTGACCTGGCCAAATACTTCGAATTCTCTAATGAGTACTGGTAGGGAGATCACCGGGTTTGTCACGAAGAGCAAGAGATCATCAGCATATAGAGCCAATTTATGACAATCTCTACCTATTTCTATACCTGTTATATCTGGGGAATTACGTATAGCCACCGCTAAGTGTTCCATCGTGATGACATAAAGCAATGGTGACAAGGGGCATCCCTGTCTAGTGCCGTTAGCAATCGAGAATGTTGTGGAAAGTATTCAGTTTGCCCTAACCCTTGCAGTAGGTGTCTGGTATAGGGACAGTATCTTATCTAGCATAATGGGGCCGATCCCAACCTGGGTCAACGCCGACTTCAGGAACCCCCAGTGTACCCGATCGAAGGCTTTTTCCGTGTCAACCGATATTAAACATGTGGGTAGCGACTTTTTCTGGACGTAGGAGATTAAGAGAGTAGTTTTATTGGTGTTATCCCTAGCCTCTCTATGTCTAACAAATCCCGCCTGATCTCCGTGAATACAACGTGGTAGGAGTGGGGCTAGTCTATTAGCAATAGCCTTAGAATAATGTTTTACGTCTACATTTATCAGGGAGATTGGACGGTAGTTAGAACATGCCGAGGGATCTTTCCCTGGTTTGGGGATCACAGTGATGGTTGCCGCCAACGTTTGCGGAGTGAATGGCACGGAGGTTGTAACTGCATTATATACCTTAGTCATATAGGGGAGAAGTTTATTAACAAAGGTTTTGTAAAAGGATGCCGGGAATCCATCCGGACCCGGACTTTTACCCGCTGGAGCTGACTTTATGATTGCCTGTATTTCAGATTCCGAGAAGGCCTCCCCAGTGAGGCCGTCTCGGTCTCCTCCAAAGTCGGCAGCGCCGTCTGTTCAATATAGGAATCAATCCTCCGTTGAAGGGCACTTGGAGACATGTCCGCCAAAGGCCCCCTGAGGTTGTATAGGGCCTGATAGTAGTCCTTAAATGTATTAACAATGTCTTCTGGCTTATGTTTGACCTCACCCTGTGTTGTTTTTATCGCTGGTATAAAGGATTGAGGGGCCTGTGGGTGTAATGAATTAGCTAATGCCCTCCCGCATTTGTTAGAATGTTCATATGCGAAACGCCTCATCCGGTCTCGAAACGACGCATGCGCCTGATCTAATAAATTCCTCCGCGAATTTCGAGCTTCTAGTAGCTCTGCTAAAGTCTGGGGGAGTTGGGACTGCTTGTGAGTGGTCTCTAAAGTCTGTATCTGGGGCAAGAGCTTATCAATTTTGAAAGCCCGTTCCCTCTTCAATCTCGAGCCTTGCTGTATAAATATACCTCTTAATACACTTTTCAACGCCTCCCACTGAACCGGCAGAGGGGTGGAGTCCTCCTCATGATGCTCCAGAAACTCAGAGATGGATTTGTTAATTGCCGTTTGGCAAACCGCATCCCGTAAAAGATGGGGGTTCAACCGCCAGTGCCATTCCCGCTGTTTAGTGTCTGGGAAGATAAGAGACAAGTAAACCGGCGCATGATCCGCCCAAATCATAGTTCCAATCTGAGACTTCGGGGACCAGGAAAGTAGATGATGACTAATAAGAAACAAATCTATCCTGCTGTACATGTCATGTACTGGAGAATAAAAGGTGTAATCCCGTGTTTGGGGGTTGAGGATCCGCCAAATGTCCACCATTTGCATACCAAACAGTTTAGATTTAAGGGAAGCCAATTGAGAAGCGGGAACCGAGGATCTGCCCGAGGAGGAGTCTGCAACCCTGTCCATTGTGAAATTAAAGTCTCCTGCAGTTACCAATAGGCCTTCTGCAAATTTGGAGAGTTCCGTTAAGTAACTCCTGCATACGCGCACCTGGTCATGATTAGGAAGATACAAGTTCGCCACAGTGAACAGTCGCTCACATATTCGAAGCTTCAAAAATACATAACGCCCCTGAGTATCATATTGGGTAGAAACAACCGAGACCGGAAGAGATTTATGTATAGCTATACTCACTCCTCTGGATTTCGCGTCAGGGTTGGTACTATGGAACCACTGCGTATAGTATCGATGTTTCAGAGTGGGCACATGGTCGGTCCTGAAATGAGTCTCCTGCAAAAGTCAAATCTGAACACGTTGTTTGTGCATATGATGTAGAATTTGCGTGCGTTTTTGCGGGATATTAAATCCCCGAACATTTAATGAGCAACATTTTAAAGGCTCCATCTGGGAAAGAGGAGGAAGGGTAAGAGGAGACAGGAAAAGAAAGAGTAAGTGAACTAATGGATTCACTACAGACAGTGATCCAGCCCCAAAACTACTCTGTTTAGGGGAAAGAAATTAAAGTAAAGTGTTCAACCGAACACGCCCTAAGTGTGGGTTTGACTGGACTGTGGAAGAAGGAAGCTCCCAACCAACTCCCAAATGCCCGACTCCTTGTATAGACACACATGTATATTATCACATTATCACACAACAATGAACCAACAACCCGTAACTGGCTCTTATAAGCCTAGCACCATGATAAAAGGATATTTTGGCGCCATTGATGGAGATATCCTGCCGTTCCCTTGCCTTCCTCAGTATCTTATCTCTGTCCTTGTAGTGCAACAGCTTCACTAAGACCGGTCTCGGGGGCCTCCCAGGTGGTCCCGGTCTGGTAGGTACTCTGTGCGCTCTTTCAACAGCATATAAAGGAGACAGCTCTTCCCGGCCAAACTGCTCCAGCAGCCATTTTTCAACAAACTCATCCGAGTTATTGCCCTCCGTTTTTTCCGGCACTCCGACCAAACGCACGTTGTTTCTGCGTAGCCGATTCTCTAAATCATCCGCCTTAGCCTGCAGGGCCACCGCCGCCAAGGACTGAGACTGCACATCCCGCCTGAGCTCCGGCAGAACATCTTCCACTTCAGACACTCCCTTCAATAACTGTGGTTCTTTCTGCCACTTTCTGTAAGTCATTACGTAACAGCAGTATATCTTCCTTCAGGCTTCCCACCTGCCCGGTCAGCACAGATAAAATTGAGGAGTTCTGCTTTACCGCAGCGAATATATCTGCAAGGGAAGGCTCCTTCACCTGGTCTCTCCTGCTATGCGTTCTGCCTCCATCTTCCTCCACACGCCTGTCCCGCCACTGACTCCCCAGCTCTTCCTCCTCCTCACTCACCGAGTCCTCTCCCAGCACGGAGTATCTGGAACCTGAGGCCATGCTGTCTGCCTTCCCACTGCCAGCCACCGGCGTCTTGCCTGCTGCAGATCCGCTCGCACGAGGGGTTCTTGCAAATCTCTCCAGCCTGTCTACCGCTTCAGACCGCATGTGCCTGCTCCTGCATTCAGTCTCCTCGGCGCAATCTTGCCTTCTCGGCCCCGGACTCGCCGGCGGCGTTTTTTGCTTCTTAGAACGGGTCATTGCAGCTGTATTAAGCGGTACCGACTCCTCCAGCCTCCAGATCGGTGAATATTACCGGGTAATTCAGGGATAAACAGTACTTTCAGGATGAATACAGCAGGAGCTCCAGCCACATCTGCTGGAGTCCTCCGCACCCATACATTCAATATTTAATTGTGAAAAACACCAAAATGTATCGAAAAATTGCAAAAATTAGTTTTTTTCTCAATTTAAATGTATCTACTTGTAAGACAGGCAGTTATAACAGACAAAATTGTTGCTAACTAACATCCCCCATATTACTACTTTAGATTGGCATCGTTTTTTGAACATCCTTTTATTTTTCTAGGACGTTACAAGGCTTAGAAATTTAGCAGCAATTTCTCACATTTTCAAGAAAATTTCAAAAGGCTATTTTTACAGGGGGCAGTTCAGTTCTGAAGTGGCTTTGAGGGCCTTATATATTAGAAACCCCTAAAAAGTCACACCATTTTAAAAACTGCACCCCTCAAAGTATTCAAAACAGCATTCAGAAAGTGTTTTAACCCTTTAGACGTTTCACAGGAATTAAAGCAAAGTAGAGGTGAAATTTACAAATTTCATTTTTTTTGCAGAAATTCATTTTTAATCCCTTTTTTTTGTAACACAGAAGGTTTTACCAGAGAAACGCAACTCAATATTTGTTGCCCAGGTTCTGCAGATTTAGGAAATATCCCACATGTGGCCCTGGTGTGCTTATGGACTGAAGCACAGGCCTCAGAATTAAAGGTGAACCTAGTGGATTTTGGGGCCTCCTTTTAATTAGAAAATATTTTAGGCACCATGTCAAGTTTGCAGGGCTCTTGCGGTGCCAAAACAGTGGAAACCCCCCACAAGTGGCACTATTTTGGAAACTACACCCGTTGAGGAAATTATCTAGGGGTATAGTGAGCATTTTGACCCCACAGGTTATTAGCAAAAATTTTTGGAAATAGGCAGTGAAAATGAAAATCTACATTTTTTTCAAAGAAAATGCAGGTTTAGCTAATTTTTTCTCAATTCCACGATGACTAAAAGAGAAAAAGCTCCACCAAATTTGTAAAGCAATTTCTCCCGAGTAAAACAATACCCCACATGTGGTCATAAACGGCTGTTTGGACACACAGCAGGGCTCAGAAGGGAAAGAGCGCCATTTGGCTTTTGGAGCTCAAATTTAGCAGGAATAGTTAGCAGAGGCCATGTTGCATTTGCAAAGCCCCTGAGGGGCCAAAACAGTGGAAACCCCCCCACAAGTGACCCCATTTTGGAAACTACACCCCTTGAGGAAATTATCTAGGGGTATAGTGAGCATTTTGACCCCACAGGTTTTTTGCAGAAACAATTGGAAGTAGGCAGTGAACATGAAAATCTAAATTTTTTCAAAGAAAATGTAGGTTTAGCTATTTTATACCCCACATGTGGTCATAAATGGCTGTTTGGACACACGGCAGGGCTCAGAAGAGAAAGAGCGCCATTTGGAGCTCAAATTTGACAGGGTTGGTTTTGGGAGGCCATGTCACATGTGCAAAGAACCTGAGGGGCCAAAACAGTGGAAACCCCCCACAAGTGACACCATTTTGGAAACTACACCCCTTGAGGAAATTATCTAGGGGTATATTGAGCATTTTGACCCCACAGGTTTTTTGCAGAAATTTCTGGAAGAAGGCAGTGAAAATGAAAATCTACATTTTTTCAAAGAAAATGTAGGTTTAGCTAATTTTTTCTCATTTCCACGAGGACTAAAGGAGAAAAAGCTCCACAACATTTGTAAAGCAATTTCTCCCGAGTAAAACAATACCCCACATGTGGTCATAAACGGCTGTTTGGACACACGGCAGGGTTCAGAAGCTCCATTTGACTTTTGGGACTAGGATGTAGCTGGATATGTGTGTGGACGCATTGTTGCTTTTGGCATAATAAAGGGGTTAATGAATCATGAAATTACTAATTTATGGATGTATGGTACACTTTGAAGCAGTCCTTGATACACAGGCCTGGTTTTTCGGGGCAGTTTTCACAGTGGTAAATAGTGTCTTTTCTTATTCCCCTTTTGGAACACACTCTGCACCTTTTTTGTGTCCTTCCCTTCTTTGCAATTTGGGGCACTTCATTGGGGAAATGTTGCCCTGGTACAATACGTGGAGTATCGCTACCAGCAGATGCGCTTGGGCCCTCCCCTGCCTGGTTCCCAAATAGAAGTGCCTTGATCACCACCTCTTGGAAGTTAAGGAATGTCCCTGTCCGGCCTGCACATCGGGATAGTACGTAAGCGTTATATAATGCCATCTGTACAATGTGCACGGCCAGCTTTTTGTACCATGTCTTTGTTTTCCGTAAGGCACTATAAGGCTTCAGTACTTGATCAGAGAGATCAACCCCGCCCATGTACTTATTGTAGCCCAGGATGCAATTTGGCTTCTGGGTCACTGGTGGTACCTCGTTCAGTGACAGGGGTGCTGCCGCTGCTATCAATTGTGGTCAATATAAGGACATCCCTCTTGTCCTTATAGTTGACGAACAGCATGTTCTCGCTGCATAGTTCCCTGCTCTCACCCCTTCTGAGGCTTTGGCTAAGCAGTGTTTTAGGGAGGCCTCTCTGATTTTTGCGCACAGTACCGCATGCTACAGTACTTCTGGCAGAAAGGCACTTAAATAGTGGGATGCTGGTATAGAACTTATCGACGTAAAGGTGATAACCCTTGTCCAGCAATGGGTGCATCAAATCCCACACTATTTTCGCACTAACTCCCAGGACGGGGGGGGGGGGCATTCTGGGGGTTCAATAATAGAGTCCTTCCCTTCGTAAACCCTAAACCTGTGTGTATACCCAGATGTACTCTCACACAGTTTGTACAATTTTATTCCATACCTTGCCCTCTCATTGGGCAGGTATTGGCGGAATTTAAGCCTCCCCTTAAAATGAACAAGGGACTCGTCTATGGAAATATATTTATCGGGGGTGTACACTTGTGAAAACTTGGTGGAGAAATGATCAATGAGTGGCCTGATTTTAAAAAGACGGTCAAATGTGGGGTCGTCCTGGGGCGGACACTGTGCATTATCATTATAATGCAAGAATTTTAAAATGGCTTCAAAGCGAGTCCGGGTCATGGCCATGCGGTAAATTGGGGTGTTGTACAAAATATCCGCACTCCAGTATTGCCTAACCTCTGGATTCCTCACTAGTCCCATATGCAGCACAAGGCCCCAAAATGTCATCATCTCCGCTGCATCTACTGGGGTCCACCTAACAAATGATGAAGTGGGGTTTCTGGTTAAAAATTGTTGGGCGTACAGATTCGTCTGGGCCACCATTAAATTTACAAACTCCTCAGAGAAAAAGACCTTGAAAAAGTCAATTTCTGTGAGGCCTTCAGTCTCAAACTGAATTCCTGAGATGCCTATAAAATCAGGAATTTGAGGCTCATAATTTTCAGGGAGTGGAGTCCACACGGGATCAATAATTGGGGTTGGCTCAGCTGCTCTCCTGGGTCGCCTTTGGGGGGTTCCTCATCACTGGAGGAGGAGGAAACTAAAAGGAGTGGGGCATTTTCCTCCTCTCCCTCGCTGGCCGACTCAGTGTCAGAGGCAATGATGGTGTATGCCTCCTCGACCGAAAACATCCTTCTGGACGATTGAGACATTTTCATTTATCACAGGGGGTCGTGTAGTGTTTTTACACGTGTAATCAACTTTTATTTTTACACAGGGGGGTGTGTGTATGTGTGGTGTTTTTACACGTGTATAGTGAACAGAAATGAGAAGATAAGAAAGAAGAGAAGGAAAGGAAAAAAAAAAAAGAATAGAATTTACTGTACGATCGTCAGTTAGAAGAAAGCAACTGAACGTCCGTCAGTAACTGACGCTATCTATTACTAAAAAAAAACTAGTCTAACTAACTTGCTACAGCAAAACTGGGTTCTAAAAATTTACTGGACGAACGTCAGTAAAAAAACAACTGAACGTCCGTCAGTAACTGACGCTATCTATTACTAAAAAAAAACCTGTAGTCTAACTAAGGTGCTACAGTAAAATTAGGTTCTAAAAATTTACTTGGCGAACGTCAGTAAAAAAACAACTGAACGTCCGTCAGTAACTGACGCTATGTATTACTAAAAAAAACCTGTAGTCTAACTAAGGTGCTACAGTAAAATTAGGCTCTAAAAATTTACTGGACAAACGTCAGTAAAAAAACAACTGAACGTCCGTCAGTAACTGACGCTATCTATTACTAAAAAAACTAGTCTAACTGAACTACGGTAAATTTCTACTAAAACTGCAGAAAAAAGTTGCTAGATATATCTATCTAGGTCTAAAACGAAATGAAAGTTTCTAATGCTGGCGTATGCTACCCTAACGCCCTACCTACTAGCTACATCTAACTACTATTCTATTTTATATTGTATTAGAAAAAAACCTGCGCCAGAAAATATGCTGATCAGTGATGTGCGTCACTGATCAGCACGCAGCGCAGGACGCACACTATGGAAAGGTGCGGGTGAAAAAAAAAACTAAAAACACATGCGTCAACAAATTACCACAGATGCTGATAACTAATCAGCAGTCTGTAGCCGCAGGGTGCACACTGGTAGATGGTGCAAATTTATAATTGGAAAAAAATGACAAAAATAAAAAATTCCTGGACCAAAAGTTGAGCACAAATGCCGATCAGTGATGGCGGTCACTGATCAGCGCTCAGCGGTCACAGGACCCACACAGGTAATTGGTGTGGGTGAAAAAAGGCACAAAAAAAGAACCTGCGGGAAAAAAAAAACCACGGATGCTGATCAGTGATGGCGGTCACTAACCAGCACTTCTTGGCCGCAGGGCGCACACAGGGAGATGGTGCAAATAAAAAAATAAATAAATCCTGCGCCAAAAATTGAGCACAGATGCTGATCAGTTATGGTGGTCACTGATCAGCGCTCAGTGGGCACAGGACTCGGAGGGGGTGGGGTAGATTGGGACAGGGAGGGGGTGGATTGGGACAGGGACAGGCCCAAGGACAGGCACAGGGCCAAAAAAATCTGTCTGATCACAAAAAAATAAAAAAAAAAGGTGATCAGACAGAAGCAGCAACAGGGCTTTCTTATTTTTTACACAGTAGAGCAGGACGCACTACAAATACCAGTAAATCCGCAGCAGACACTCTCAACCGCTCTTCCCGCTGCCTCAAACTGGAATGGCGGCGTGCAGAGCAGTGTCGATGTTACAGACCGACCAATCAGATTGCTCCTGGAGGTGGCATCACTGCCACCTCCCTAGGTGACGTTGGTGGCGATGGGTGTTGTCTTAGACAGCACCAATCGCCACTGTCTAACTGTGCCCTGTGACTCCAGGGCGCAGTTTTAACAAAAATCCCTGCTATTGGCCGGTCAGAATTGACTGGCCAATAGCAGCGATCGCCAATGCGGGGGGGGGGGGGGGCCAAAACGGCACCCTGGGCTAGTAGTAGAGATGGCCTGCTGTCATGGACAGCAGCCATCTTTACTTTGTCACGGGCAATTAGCACCGATGACCTGTACATGTACGGCGGATGTCGGGAAGGGGTTAAAAAAGGGGAACATTTCATGTGGACAAATTGAAAAACAATACTATGAAATGTATGTCTGAAATAAACAATTAGGTAGTGATAAAGATAACAACAATGGTAGGACCATATATTCGTAGGTATGAATCTAGTCAATGATGCATTCACCATATTGTTCATATATGCATTATTTTGCGATTTTTAGAGACCAACCATGGTATCATATAATATAGTACAATGTAAATACATAAATGCGAATAAGATACAAATGTCACAAGAATTAAAAGGGAGAATGGAATTCATAGTTCTAATAATATTCACTATTTGCTAGGCAAGAAATGGATAATACATGATCTACAATGATGTTGAATCAGCATTTACAGGTAATGTAAATAAGCAATACAATTTTCATATGTCTATATAGTGCATTTTCAATGAATTATGTTTGATTTTATATATAAAATATTTATTTATTTATAATATACTGATGGTGGATCCTCCTTATTAAATAGCCTAGTAGTGAAACATGAGTTCTTTTTTCAGACCTAGGGGAAATCTCGTTTTTAAATTATATATCCAAAATGCTTCTCTATTTAATAGCATATGTTTTAAATATCCCCCTCTATCAGAGCCTTTGGTTTTTTCGATTGCATAAGTTCTAAATGAATTGATACATCTATTATGACATAAATAATAATAGCCACTCCCACTAGTCTTGAGGGGAGTGGTGTGTGGTACATGGGATGTGTAATTAAAAATAATAAATGAATAGTGTATGTGCAAGTGTAACACACTTGCACCCCATTATTCATTTATTTTTTTGAGGCACTTTACTCATTACTGCCCCCTATATTTCACTTATATTATTACACTTGCACATACACTATTCATTTATTATTCTTTATTACACATCCCATGCACCACACACCACTCCCCTCAAGACTAGTGGGAGTGGTTATTATTATTTAAAGCACCTGCTCACTCTCCTTCATCAGCGTTTCTGACCTGGCTGTGTCCATTTGTAAGTATGGCCTTTTTCAGTGTTTTTGTATATATGTCCCCTTGTTTTTATCTGTTTTGTCTGTGCATCAGGAGCTTTTCGTTCCAGTTAGGGAGTTAGGGACTCGTAAGTCTGGGGATCCTTGTCGTGGATTGCGAGCTTGCTTCCTTTTGGCCAAGATGATCACTAATACCCCAGGTATTTTTCATTATTACTTATACAGTGAAGGAAATAAGTATTGATCCCTTGCTGATTTTGTAAGTTTGCCCACTGTCAAAGACATGAACAGTCTAGAATTTTTAGGCTAGGTTAATTTTACCAGTGAGAGATAGATTATATTATAAAAAAAACAGAAAATCACATAGTCAAAATTATATATATTTATTTGCATTGTGCACAGAGAAATAAGTATTTGATCCCTGTGGCAAAACCCTTGTTGGCAAGCACAGCAGTCAGACGTTTTTTGTAGTTGATGATGAGGTTTGCACACATGTTAGATGGAATTTTGGCCCACTCCTCTTTGCAGATCTTCTGTAAATCATTAAGATTTCGAGGCTGTCGCTTGGTAACTCGGATCTTCAGCTCCTTCCATAAATTTTCGATGGGATTAAGGTCTGGAGACTGGCTAGGCCACTCCATGACCTTAATGTGCTTATTTTTGAGCCACTCCTTTGTTGCCTTGGCTGTATGTTTCGGGTCATTGTCGTGCTGGAAGACCCAGCCACGAGGCATTTTTAATGTCCTGGTGGAGGGAAGGAGGTTGTCACTCAGGATTTGACGGTACATGGCTCCATCCATTCTCCCATTGATGCGGTGAAGTAGTCCTGTGCCCTTAGCAGAGAAACACCCCCAAAACATAATGTTTCCACCTCCATGCTTGACAGTGGGGACGGTGTTTTTTGGGTCATAGGCAGCATTTCTCTTCCTCCAAACACGGCGAGTTGAGTTAATGGCAATGAGCTCAATTTTAGGGTATGTTCACACGACAGCGTCAAAAACGTCCGTAATTTACGGAGCGTATTTGACAGAATCCGCCTTGGAATTTCAGTCGCGTTAGAGGCGTAATTCCGGGCGTTTTTATTTCTGGGCGTCATTATTTCTGGGCGTCATTTGGCGCGTTTTTGTGCGCGTTTACGTCGCGTTAATACAGGCGTATTTTACGCGCGTAATTTGAAGCGTTTTTTGGGCATGTTCCATGCATAGGCCAAATCCAACCCACTAGGGGCTGTGCTTGTATTCCAGGCCTATAAAAATGCGCAACCCACATCCCCAACTTCCCTTTTTCAATTAGTGATTGTTTGTTGTTGGAAAATGAATTCAAGCATCTTAGGAGGGCCATCCCAGCAGGGCGAACAACATGGAGAAAGGCGCATAAGAGTGCGGCACCGCCATATGGGCCTGTTGATGCATATTTTGCTGAATGTCATTCGCCGAAGAAGGATTCGCCAGGTAGGTTGGGGCAAGAATGGATTGTGTTCCAAATGAGTTCCAAATGTAGGCGGTTGCATATTATAATGGACCATATGGTCACACTTTATTTCCCAGGAACATGAAAGTCGGCGCAGATATTGGGTGCACCCCATAAATGTGATGCGCACTGAAAGGGGACACATTGGGAAGCTTTATGAGGAGCTAAGAGGGTAAGTTTGTTTAGCGTTGTTTTTAATGCCAGTACATAGATGATATATTTCCCCAAACCTCCCTTGCTAATGCTCGTTTGAGGTACAATTGTGCGGCCAGGTGTGTTGCATGAGCCTGCAATTGCTGCAGCAGACAGCGTTTCTCATTACAACCTCACATGTGTATCCAGTTCGGTCTAATTTGTTCACTGACACCAGTGGCTCTTAGCCTATATCTTGGGCCTCTAGTTGACCTCTAATTTATTCATACCTGCGTACATGGATATGTCCTTTTCTTTGGATTACAGCTGGTGCCTACATGTGGGTCATTTTGTCATCAATCAGGCGTTTATGTTGCACATGCTATGTTATAGTATTTGACTTTTTGTAACTCTCTTTGTAACGCAACCTTAGTTCTCTATGTTGTTCCCTTTTGCGTCTCAGGATGTATTTTATATTGTGTCTGTCTCAACAGGTTTCTTGAAAAATTCTATTCATTTGTGCGCATGTCGATCCCGGCTTTTGACAGGCTGGCTGAGATTCTAGGGCCCCACCTTAGGAGGCAGGATACCACAATGTGGACGGCCATTCCACCTGTTGAGAGGCTGCTGATCACGTTGCGGTGTGTTTGTATATGTTTGAGGGCTTGTTTTAAACATTGTGCTGGATTGAGGTTAGGACTGGCCTGCCAACTCATGTCTGGCTTACTAATGTGTTTGCTAGAGTAATGTAATGTTGTTGTACCTTGTAAGGAGTTTTGTCTAATTTGGTGTTTTTTTCTGTTTTTTCCAGATTTCTTGCAACAGGGGAGAGTTATTCATCCCTGCACCTGCAATTCCGTGCTGGCAAATCCACCATCAGTGGAATTGTCAGGTGCACATGCCGGGTGATCTGGCAGTATTTGCAGCCCATTGCGATGCCCAGTCCGACTCGTGAGATTTGGTCGCAGGTAGCAGCAGGCTTTCAATCTGTGGCCGATTTCCCCAATTGCATAGGCGCCATCGACGGTAAGCACGTACGTGTGCAGCAGCCACCACGGTCAGGATCATATTACTTCAACTACAAGAAGTATTTTTCAGTGGTCGTGATGGCGGTGGCTGATGCATCGTACAAGTTTGTTTCTATTGACGTCGGTGCATATGGAAGCACTGGGGACTCCCAGGCGCTACTGACATCAAATTTAGGGAGACACATACTGACAGATCATGTAACTCTACCTCCTTCCCAAACTCTTCCGGGTACCACGCACCCAGTCCCCTTCGTTCTGGTATCGGATAAGGCTTTTCCACTGATGCAGAACCTGCTGCGCCCATACCCACGGAGGAGACTAGATGCCCGGAAGAGAGTCTTCAATGAGAGGCTGAGCAGGGCACGACGCTTCGTGGAGTGCACCTTTGGGATCATGGTTAGTAAGTGGAGGGTCTTTACCTGTGCACTTCAGTTGGATGCGTCCACAGTTGATAGGGTCATTAAAGCTGCCTGTGTTCTTCACAACTATGTTCGGGATCAGGAGCGTGGTGACGTGGAGGTGGAGACACAGACAGCTTTCCGTGACCCCCACATCAACTGGAATTTAGGGAGACCATCCAACCGTGGAGTACAGGTGAGAGATGCCTTCACTGACTACTTCATGAGTCCCGAAGGTGCAGTGTCCTGGCAGGATTCCAGCCGCAGTGAGCAGCAGCCCATCCAGGAGTAGGCGAAAGACCATGTTTCGGATTTGGGTAAGCAAATTGTGGATACGGATCAGACATCCCCCCCCCCCTTATGAGACACTATGTGTTGGAACAATGTGGCATGGCGGAAGGCACGTTCAAACAGCCGGAACCTGCCAACTGTTGGAACAGCCGGAACCTGCCAACTGTTGGTAGTGACAATCTGCAGTAATGGTGGTAATATCCGAGCACATACAAATATGTGTGTTGTCAACTCGGCAGATAATGTTAGTTGTCTTGCTTTGTCCATGTGTCCGTTTGTGTTTATACCAATGTTGTGAGTTGTGATCTTAAAAAGTTCCAGGCAATAAAACTACTGAAATATTTTACTTTCCGCCTAGCTTTGATATTGAGCAATTACACCATTGCCTGAAATGCTCCATCAATCAACACAAAATAGTTTTTGGAGGTTACAAACCTTCAAACCATGAACACATAACATGACTGGTAAAAAACAGAAAGGAAGGGGCTACATTTGGGTGAAACGGGGAGGAGAGTCATAATTTGAAGGGGCAGGATAATGGGGTGGGAAAAAATCTGGCTAAAGCCACTGGTTGCGTATTGGGAGGGTGGGTAAGGGAGCCTAGGTTCCATGACCTGGGATGCAGCAGAGGGAATGGCTGAGGAGGGTGTCTCCGTCTGGGTGGAGACACTGACGGGTCGTGGGCTCAGGGGCATTGTGGACGATGGCTCCCTCACGCCAGTGGCCCTATGGAGGTTGAAGACAAGCTCCTCTAGGGGTGGGAGTGGGGCTGCGATCTCAAAGGCTGCCCCCGCGGCTAGAGTGTAAGCCATGTAAGAGTGGCAAACATGGCGTTGCATCTGGCGGCAGCGAGATGCAACGGTGTAGCCAAAGAAATTGTACTCGTCATCGCCGTCGACCCTCCGGATAAAGGACATGGCGTTCGACTCAACTTCCAGTTGCCGTTCCATTGTCCGGAGGGTCCTCCGAGATCGGTGTCGTGTGGGAGGAGAGTGGGTGGGGGGTGGCAGAGGGGTTGGGCTGGCAACTGGCATCTGGGTGGCAGCAGGTGGGGCAGTATTTTGATCGCCCACTTCAGAGGAAGGAGAGAAGGCACAAGGTTCCGCCTCTGATGCCGATTCCTGCTCCGCTTCCGCAGGTGCCTGCCGAGAAGTTGAAGGAGTTGGTTCCCTGTCCCTCAGCTGCTGTTTCTGTACTGCAGGGGTATCCTCCTCCATCAGGGGCCGAACATTGCCCGAGGATCTGAGAATGTTAAAGGAGAATATGGTGTCTTTGGGCAGCACACATCTCTCATCCTCTCTTGAAAAATTGGTGAACAATACCTAGGCCTCAACCCCTATGCCTACCAATGAGCTGCAATACACCATTAAACAACACGTAGTGCTTTACAAATGGATGGGAAAACACTTACTGGCGGAGCCCTGTTGGGCAGGAGGAACAGCAGCTGCTCGTGGTACGGGCATTGTGACCCGTGTGCCGGAGATGAGCCACTCCTCTCTGCCTTCTTCATGTCCCGCATGAACCTGTCACGGACACTTTTCCAGCGGGTCTGGAGGTCTTTCTCTGCAACAAATAGGCAACATGAACTATGGACCCCAAGATCAGACTATTCCTTTCAAGTAAATGTACCCTCGGTCTGTAGTTTCTAAATAAAGTTAAGTGTGGGTTCAAACCAACCCAGCTAAGATGTGTGTATTTTAGATGCGAAAATGTACTTGCTCCTGTGAGTCAGTTACGCCTGTCATCAGAAAAACATTGCTGGGCCGAGACACACCATTTCCCTGTATAAACACAAAACATCATCATTCTATTGACCTACATGGACACATGACAAACACTCACCAATTTCGCCCTGCTACTTATTGGGCCGCCTCACCCAGTCGGGGTACAGCGCCACGCATATCTCCTCCCAGGAGTCCTGTCTCAGGGCATGATTGGAATACCCTGGTACCTGCTTATTCCATAGATTAGGGCGAGACTCCACCTTTACAACAGACCAAGGCAAATGAAAACAGAACATAAATGACAAATCAAAGTGTAAGGAACCTGCATTAACTTCTCCAGATGGCTTAGTTTATGCAGTGCCACAAAACAACAACACACACTTGGTAATCTTTTATTTGAATCCCAAATTCCCATTACAAATTTAACTGCTAGTCTAAGTACTGTGGTTACTTCATCAAGTAAAGTGCCTAATGCTACCCGCGGGGGTTGTTCATGCAAGGAAATGCAAGCCAGGAGGGATTGTGTGGTGTGGACCCATTGCTGTGCTCCAAACACACAGCAACCATCTGCAAGCGAAAATTGAAAATTCACACATAAAGAGCACATGTGCGGCAGACCTTCAACTCACCATAAATGAGATACAAATATGCCGCGCACATTGCGGCAAAAATGTGCCTACACAGAGCAAAGGACAAGAAAGCAATGTGGCCAGCTTTAACATTGAGGACTTTCAAACAGAGAGTGGACAGTTAGTTAAAAACAGCTACACATGCGCTGTGAGGTCTGTGCGCAATTGCATGTGCAGTTGTTGCTACCCAAATGGCATGTTCCAGAAGACAAGTTCAACAGTACATACATTGCATTGGGTATGGGTAGATTGTGGCCATGTATGTAAAGACACGCAGATTCACAAAACACATGACAGAAATGAGAAAACAGGGCCTAGACACATGGTTGCACCTGCATAGTGTCTTCAGTGTACAATCAAATTCCCCCCCTCAAAAACAAATCCAAGCAACCTTATGGCTATCATTTGCTACTTACTTCTGAGATGAGGGCATCCACGTCTATGTGCATCCTCCTGTACGTTGGGTGTGCCATGCTGAAGCTGTCAAATATGGTATCTTTATAAACTAGCTTCAAAATGCCTAAAATGGCCTTTGAAAATGGCTGCATTGGCAACACCCCTTGGGGGAGGGAGGGCTTTTGATGTTTGCAGCGTATTTCGGAGCGTATTTTCGCGCTTATTTTCATCCGTAACGGCACAAAATACGCGCACAATGGGCGTCCAAACGCCTGAAACACTTTTCAGCAGAATAACATTGGCTTCAATGGGAATACGGCGCGTCGAATACGCCCCAAGAAGTGACAGGTCACTTCTTTGACGAGGGCGTCTATTTACGCGCCGGCTTTTGACAGCGACGCGTAAATTTACGCCTCGTGTGAACAGACAAACGTCAGCCCATTTCTTTCAATGGGCAGATGTTTGTCAACGCATTCAAGACGTAATTTCGGGCGTATTTCAACGCGTAAAATGCCTGAATTACGGCCGTAATTAGTGTGTGTGAACATACCCTTAGTCTCATCTGACCACAGCACCTTCTCCCAATCACTTTCAGAATCATCCAGATGTTCATTTGCAAACTTCAGACGGGCCTGTAAATGTGCCTTCTTGAGCAGGGGGACCTTGCGGGCACTGCAGGATTACGGCGTAATGTGTTACCAATGGTTTTCTTGGTGACTGTGGTCCCAGCTGCCTTGAGATCATTAACAAGTTCCCCCCGTGTAGTTTTCGGCTGAGCTCTCACCTTCCTCAGGATCAAGCATACACCACGAGGTGAGATTTTGCATGGAGCCCCAGATCGATGTCGATTGATAGTCATTTTGTATCTCTTCCATTTTCTTACTATTGCACCAACAGTTGTCTCCTTCTCACCCAGCGTCTTACTTATGGTTTTGTAGCCCATTCCAGCCTTGTGCAGGTCTATGATCTTGTCCCTGACATCCTTAGAAAGCTCTTTGGTCTTGCCCATGTTGTAGAGGTTAGAGTCAGACTGATTAATTGAGTCTGTGGACAGGAGTCTTTTATACAGGTGACCATTTAAGACAGCTGTCTTTAATGCAGGCACCAAGTTGTTTTGGAGCGTGTAACTGGTGTGGAGGAGGCTGAACTCTTAATGGTTGGTAGGGGATCAAATACTTATTTCTCTGTGCACAATGCAAATAAATATATATAATTTTGACTGTGATTTTCAGTTTTTTTTAAAATATAATCTATCTCTCACTGGTAAAATTAACCTAGCCTAAAAATTCTAGACTGTTCATGACTTTAAGGGTATGTTCACACGAGGGCGTCCGTAACGGCTGAAATTACGGGGATGTTTCAGCCTGAAAACATCCCCGTAATTTCAGCCGTAACGGCATGTGCAGGCGCTTGAACACCGCGTCCATTACGGACGTAATTGGCGCTGCTATTCATTGGAGTCAATGAATAACGGCTCCAATTACGGCCAAAGAAGTGACAGGTCACTTCTTTGACTCGGGCGTCTATCTACGCGCCGTCATTTGACAGCGGCGCGTAAATTACGCCTCGTGTGAACAGACAAACGTTTGCCCATTGCTTTCAATGGGCAGATGTTTGTCAGCGCTATTGAGGCGCTATTTTCGGACGTAATTCGGGGCAAAAACGCCCGAATTACGTCCGTAATTAGTGCGTGTGAACATACCCTGACAGTGGACAAACTTACAAAATCAGCAAGGGATCAAATACTTATTTCCTTCACTGTATTTGCTTCTTTTGGACACAGCCGGGTCTTTGATGCTGGGAGAGCATGGTGTGTTGTTGTTTGGCTTAGCAAGCAGGGTACCCCGCTCTATGAATTATCAAGGCGTCACAAATAGGCTTCTACCTGGCTATACACGTTGCGCCTCATGACTTACACACTATCCCTCCATGTTTCACACACTTGCACCTCATTATTAATTTATTTTTATTAAGGCACTTTTCTCATTACTGCCCCCTATATTTCACTTATATTATTACACTTGCACATACGCTATTCATTTATTATTCTTTATTACACATCCCATGCACCACACACCACTTCCCTCAAGACTAGTGGGAGTGGCTATTATTATTTAAAGAGGCTCTGTCACCAGATTTTGCAACCCCTATCTGCTATTGCAGCAGATAGGCGCTGCAATGTAGATTACAGTAACGTTTTTATTTTAAAAAAAACGAGCATTTTTGGCCAAGTTATGACCATTTTTGTAGTTATGCAAATGAGGCTTGCAAAAGTCCAAGTGGGTGTGTTTAAAAGTAAAAGTCCAAGTGGGCGTGTATTATGTGCGTACATCGGGGCGTTTTTAATACTTTTACTAGCTGGGTGCTCTGACGAGAAGTATCATCCACTTCTCTACAGAACGCCCAGCTTCTGCCAGATCACGCTGTGACGTCACTCACAGGTCCTGCATCGTGTCAGACGAGCGAGGACACATCGGCACCAGAGGCTTCAGTTGATTCTGCAGCAGCATCGGCGTTAGCAGGTAAGTCGATGTAGCTACTTACCTGCAAACGCCGATGCTGCTGCAGAATCAACTGTAGCCTCTGGTGCCGATGTGTCCTCGCTCGTCTGACACGATGCAGGACCTGTGAGTGACGTCACAGCGTGATCTGGCAGAAGCTGGGCGTTCTGAAGAGAAGTGGATGATACTTCTCATCAGTACGCCCAGCTAGTAAAAGTATTAAAAACGCCCCGATGTACGCACATAATACACGCCCACTTGGACTTTTACTTTTAAACACACCCACTTGGACTTTAGCAAGCCTCATTTGCATAACTACAAAAATGGTCATAACTTGGCCAAAAATGCTCGTTTTTTAAAAATAAAAACGTTACTTTAATCTACATTGCAGCGCCTATCTGCTGCAATAGCAGATAGGGGTTGCAAAATCTGGTGACAGAGCCTCTTTAAAGCACCTGCTCACTCTCCATCAGCGTTTCTGACCTGGCTGTGTCCATTTGTAAGTATGGCCTTTTTCGGTGTTTTTGTATATATGTCCCCTTGTTTTTATCTGTTTTGTCTGTGCATCAGGAGCTTTTCGTTCCAGTTAGGGACTCGCAAGTCTGGGGATTCTTGTCGTGGATTGCGAGCTTGCGTCCTTTTGGCCAAGATGATCACTAATACCCCAGGTATTTTTCATTATTACTTATATTTGCTTCTTTTGGACACAGCCGGGTCTTTGATGCTGGGAGAGCATGGTGTGTTGTTGTTTGGCTTAGCAAGCAGGGTAGCCCGCTCTATGAATTGTCAAGGCGTCACAAATAGGCTTCTACCTGGCTATACACGTTGTGCCTCATGACTTACACACTATCCCTCCATGTTTCACACACTTGCACCCCATTATTTATTTATTTTTATTGAGACACTTTACTCATTACTACCTCCTATATTTAACTTATATTATTACACTTGCACATACACTATTCATTTATTATTCTTTATTACACATCCCATGCATCACACACCACTCCCCTCAAGACTAGTGGGAGTGGCTATTATTATTTAAAGCACCTGCTCACTCTCCTTCATCAGCATTTGTAAGTATGGCCTTTTTCGGTGTTTATTATGACGTGACAAAACTTCTTGCTGCGTTTTATATATTCATAATTGCCGGGTTCCTGATGTATCCCAGGTGTACAAGGAGTCTAGTTTTAGTACCCAGTGGTACACCCTACATATTTTAGATTGCAGCTGGTACACTAAAACATATACAACGGACTCACTATTGCAGTTAACATTTGACTTAATAGCGAAATTATTTTCACCGCTTGAGTCTTGAATCTGTTTAATTGTTTTAGTGAGTGTACACACTTTGCACGGGTGAGAACCGCATTTATAAAAGCTATATTGTTGCAACCATGTTGCACCAGTTCTATTTGATGAAAAAAGCGAGGGGGATAAGGTATTACCTATTGTAGGTGCCCTACGTGCCACTATTCTACAACCTGCTTTTAATATATTTTCCAATTTATCGTCCTCGTATAGTATCGGAATGTACCTGTATACCATGTCTCTGATGTAATAGAACTGGTTGCTATATTGTAAAATAAGCGTTGGTATATCTGGTTGTATGATGTTTTTGTGTTGTCATTGATAGTTTTGTCATATACAGTGAAGGAAATAAGTATTTGATCCCTTGCTGGTTTTGTAAGTTTGCCCACTGTCAAAGACATGAACAGTCTAGAATTTTTAGGCTAGGTTAATTTTACCAGTGAGAGATAGATAATATAAAAAAAAAACAGAAAATCACATAGTCAAAATGATATCTATTTATTTGCATTGTGCACAGAGAAATAAGTATTTGATCCCCTACCAACCATTAAGAGTTTAGCCTCCTCCAGACCAGTTACACGCTCCAAATCAACTTGGTGCCTGCATTAAAGACAGTTATGCTTACATGGTCACCTGTATAAAAGACTCCTGTCCACAGACTCAATGAATCAGTCTGACTCTAACCTCTACAACATGGGCAAGACCAAAGAGCTTTCTAAGGATGTCAGGGACAAGATCATAGACCTGCACAAGGCTGGAATGGGCTACAAAACCATAAGTAAGACGCTGGGTGAGAAGGAGACAACTGTTGGTGCAATAGTAAGAAAATGGAAGACATACAAAATGACTATCAATCGACATCGATCTGGGGCTCCATGCAAAATCTCACCTCGTGGTGTATGCTTGATCCTGAGGAAGGTGAGAGCTCAGCCGAAAACTACACGGGGGGAACTTGTTAATGATCTCAAGGCAGCTGGGACCACAGTCACCAAGAAAACCATTGGTAACACATTACGCTGTAATGGATTAAAATCCTGCAGTGCCCGCAAGGTCCCCCTGCTCAAGAAGGCACATGTACAGGCCCGTCTGAAGTTTGCAAATGAACATCTGGATGATTCTGAGAGTGATTGGGAGAAGGTGCTGTGGTTAGATGAGACTAAAATTGAGCTCTTTGGCATTAACTCAACTCGACGTGTTTGGAGGAAGAGAAATGCTGCCTATGACCCAAAGAACACCGTCCCCACTGTCAAGCATGGAGGTGGAAACATTATGTTTTGGGGGTGTTTCTCTGCTAAGGGCACAGGACTACTTCACCGCATCAATGGGAGAATGGATGGAGCCATGTACCGCCAAATCCTGAGTGACAACCTCCTTCCCTCCACCAGGACATTAAAAATGGCTCGTGGCTGGGTCTTCCAGCACGACAATGACCCGAAACATACAGCCAAGGCAACAAAGGAGTGGCTCAAAAAGAAGCACATTAAGGTCATGGAGTGGCCTAGCCAGTCTCCAGACCTTAATCCCATCGAAAACTTATGGAGGGAGCTGAAGATCCGAGTTGCCAAGCGACCGCCTCGAAATCTTAATGATTTACAGATGATCTGCAAAGTAGAGTGGGCCAAAATTCCATCTAACATGTGTGCAAACCTCATCATCAACTACAAAAAACATCTGACTGCTGTGCTTGCCAACAAGGGTTTTGCTACCAAGTATTAAGTCTTGTTTGCCAAAGGGATCAAATACTTATTTCTCTGTGCAAAATGCAAATAAATGTATATAATTTTGACTATGTGATTTTCTTTTTTTTTTTAAATATAATCTATCTCTCACTGGTAAAATTAACCTATCCTAAAAATTCTACACTGTTCATGACTTTGACAGTGGGCAAACTTACAAAATCAGCAAGGGATCAAATACTTATTTCCTTCACTGTAGTAGATCATCTCTATTTTTTACCTCAACTATCGCTTTGGCTCTGTTCAATGTCCAATTTTTGTATCCTCTTTTACTTAATTTGTGACACATTTTGCATTGTTCCTTCACTAGACTTTGATTAGAACTACAGTTTATTTTTGCTTGAATGAGTTCCCCTACTGGTATGGATGAAATTGTATGTTTAGGGTGATTGGATCTAGCATGTAGGATAGTATTGCCAGATATGGGTTTTTGGTAGATTTCAGAATGTATTTCTTCCCCTGCTCTGACTGTTAATTTCAAATCCAAGAAATTGATGCTATCTACATGAGTCATATGTAAACCTTAAATTATAGTTGTTTCCATTAAGGTATAGAAGAAAATCAGGTATGGCAGATACTTCGCCCTCCCATATAAGGAAGAGATCGTCGATGTACCTGCCATACCAATGTAGGTAGTTGGCTTAAGGGTTGCTGGTTGAGAACAAGGTGCTCTCCTCCCACCAAGCCATGACAAGATTGGCCAGGGATGGCGAGAATTTGGCCCCCATCGATACGCCCCTCTGTTGCAAATAGTAAAGACCGTCAAATTTGAAATAATTATGGGTCATGAGAAATTTTAGTACTTCTATTGCAAACATTTGTAGCGTGTGATCGTATGAGCTATATTTAAACAAATGGTGTTCTAAAGCTTTGATAGCTACTGTGTGAGGTATGTTGGTGTAAAGTGAAATTACATCACAGCTGTGCCAGGTGTGATTTGGTGCCCAAGTTTTGTTCTGAAATATTCGTAGAACATCCTTGGTATCTCTAAGATGACCCGGGACTCTTAATACCAGTGATTGGAGTAATAGATCTAACCATTCCGATAGTCTCTCGTGAGACCCAATACTGGAAACAATGGGGCACATAGGAGGTGGAACAATGCCTTTGTGTGTTTTGGGTAGGGCATGTAGTATTGGGATAATGGAATGCTCTATTGACAAGTAGTCGTATTATTTTTTGGAGAGTATACCATTACCCAAGCCCATATTTAATAGATCTTTTAAAATCAAACTGTACTTTGCAGTGGGGTTGCAATCTAATTTCAGGTACGTTTCTGTATCAAACAGCAATCCCGTTATTTGCTTGATATACATATCCGTGTCCATGACTGTGACACTGCCGCCCTTGTCTGCCATACGGATGACGATATCTTTATTATCTCTAAGTGATTTCATTGCCTCATTTTGGAATGCAGACAAATTATGTTTACTTTTGCTCTTTATTAGACTCTTGAATTTTCTGTAATTCTCTTTCCATCACAAACTGGAATTTATCCATAGATTCTGTTCTGGACTGTGTTGGATAATATAATGTATTAGGAGTAGAGAATTCTTCAACCCGACTTATCGATTGAAGCTGTTTTTTGTCAGCTAGATCCTCCAGACTTATAAGAGCCCTCTGTTCTTGAAACATAAATGATGAATATGCATTACTATTTTTTGGCATTAAGTTTGTATTTGGATCTTTTGGTGGTATCTCCACATCAGTTGGTAATGAAAAATGGCTTTTAATTGTAAGGTTCCGAATAAATTTATTTATGTCCAGTAAAGTATTGAATATGTCAAAATCCCTTGTTGGAATAAAATTTAAACCAAGTGAAAGGAGTTCCAAGGAGGAACTGTTGACACAAAATAGTCTGTATACAAATCAAGAACGGACAGTCCAGACACTGCAGGTCTTCCATGCTGTGTGTAGTCCAAAGAGATGGTATCTGTTGACAAATGGTTCAGCTCAGCGTCCAATGCCAACTCATCAATCCTCAGGAAATTGTGGAGGACAAAACAGGCTTAGATAACATTTGTCACATTCGCATGATCCATCTGAGAGGAGTTCTGGAATAATAATAATAATAATAATCTTTATTTATATAGCGCCAACATATTACGAAGCACTTTACAATTTAGAGGGAACATGAAACAGACAATATCAGACATTACATAGTTACATAGTTAGTACGGCTGAAAAAAGACACATGTCCATCAAGTTCAACCAAGGGACGGGAAAAGGGAAGAGGGACGGGAAAAGTGACAAAGTTAATTTACAATTCAAACCTGAGGAGTGAGGACCCTGCTCGCAAGAGCTTACAATCTATGAGGAAATAATGGAGACACAAAGTGTAACAGTGTTTGTTCTGTACAATAGTCCAGCCATTTTTATACACATGGGGTGGTACACATAAAGCTGCATGAGCTGATCACCAGCCAGTATCCGTGTATGACTGACATGAAGAGAAGGAGTATGAGGGAATCTAATTCTGATGACTAATCTAGAAGGAGGGCCATGGAAAGGAGTCAGATTAGGGAATGTTATAGGCCTGTCTAAATAGATGTGTTTTCAGGGCACGTTTAAAACTGTGGATATTGGGAATTAATCTGATTGTCTGGGGTAGCGCATTCCAGAGGACTGGTGCAGCACGAGAAAAATCTTGGAGACTGGAATGGGAGGTTTGGATTATGGAGGATTTTAATCTAAGGTCGTTGGCAGAACGTAGAGCCCGAGTAGGGTGGTAGACAGAGATGAGAAGACACACCACTTGCTGCTTAGAATTCCAAAGGCACACTCCACATAACGTCTCACACGGGTAAGACAGTAGTTGAAAATACGCCGCTGTTTAAGCCACGCCTAGGGAATGGATGCATCAGGTGAGGGTACAGTCCGAAGCCTTCATCACCCACAATGACAAAGGGTGCTGGAGGTCGTCTAGGTTCTGGAAGGTCGAGGTGGTTAGACGCCAGCTGTTCTCCCATTCTGGAAGCCCTGAAGATGCCAGGATCCGCAGAGCAATATCGACAATTACAGACCGATAGTCATTGTCAGGCAAGGCCAACAGCACCACTGAGAAAAAGTGTTTGTAATTAAAATATTGTGACCCTGAGTGAGCAGGCTTTTTTTTAACGCGGATGTGCTTACGATCCAGCCCACCAACACAGTTGGGAAGCTGTGCAGATTGGAAGATGCCCTCGGCAATCCGAATTCAGGCTTGGGCTTAGGCATCACCGCTGCTCGAAGTTGCTGCCAGATGACTTCACAGGTAAGCTTCGCAATCTGCGAAATAGTCGAGGAACCCCAGCAGAAAATGTAAATGTAGTGATGCAAATGAGTTGCCGGTTGCAAGAAATCTGTGAAAAAAAAAATATGCACATACAGGCAAAATATCTGCAGCATGGCGGCAATATGCACAGGGAAAAAGTATACTAATATTGTTTGCAGGGTGGTGACATGGCGTAAAAGGGTACTTATCTTTTCTTACCTCAGAGTGACGATCAGACATTCCTCAGGAGAGATGCAACGTCTCGTAGTGTCCTGGAAGATGAGTCCAGGACAAAGGTCCGCCAGCAGACGATCAAAAGTTCGAACAGACATACGGCAGTAGCTGTGGAACTTGTCCGGTGCGTCCGCAATTCTGAGTAGAGGATGTTGAAATACCCCTTCCTAGGCCGTTGGGAGATAATGGGGTGAACCTAATACCTCCTCCTCTTCGGTTCTTTGTCCAGCATTTCTAGTTGCTATCCAAATTGCCTGAAGAGGAGCCAGTTCAGGGGTACATCATCCACATGAACAGAACACATCTTCACAGTGAGGAATTGCCAAAAACCCCACCAGGTATATTAGCAGAGGAATCTGACAGAACTCGCACAAAGCAAAGACAAGCAAAAATGCACAAGGAAATGGCTTCTGAGCGATCATGTGACCTTTTAAAGAGGTTGGGACAAGCTTGTAACATCATTTTGTACCTAGACTTTTTTTTATTATCCGCATTTTGTGTATTACACACGGATGAACTACGGAGGAGATTTGAGCCACAAACACGGAGCACGGTCCTGGAATTTGCAGACCAGAAAAAACACTACGGTTGTGTGCATGAGGCCTAAGTCCATCAGGGGACTCTGATATTAATCACAATACTGTGATTACTCTTGACGAGTTAAAATGTTATGCATATTCTCAGGGGTTACTCTAGGTTGATTCACTGTCAGTATACTTGATTATATGTACCTATGCATATTGAACAAAAACGTTCCCCCTATACTGTTGCTTTCATCCAACCTTTATAGATCATTTAATTTCCTATTTCGATACATACAGTATATCTTGGATACTATTTAATACTCACCACTACCAGACTTAACACGGATTATTCCTGTAGCGCTATTCACCTGCGACTTCATGTTACTACTACTACTACCGTATTAAAACATAATGTTGTAACGGATAAGCATTTACTTGCTTTAGAGACATAACTGTCTACCCAATACGATTCCTCCATCATGTTGTCTGATGGTATTTCCCTTCTTCACTTTTTTTAATTTCTTGTTTGTTACAATTATACCTTCGATTATTTGTATAAAAAGAAAGTTTCTTTCAATATGTTTTGTGATATTATCTTTGTGATGCATATGGAGATTTAACCCCTTCCATCTAGCCTCTTTTGACCTTCCTGACAGCCTCATTTTTCAAATCTGACATGTTTAAATTTATGTGGAAATAACTTCGGAATGCTTTAACCTATCCAAGCGATTCTGAGATTGTTTTCTCGTGACACATTGGACTTTATAGAAAGAATTGTATTCGGCACACACTTGGAATATTTAGCGTAGATTTATTTCAATTGAAAATTGAAATAAATCTACGCTAAATACAATTCTTTCTATTTACAACTGGGTTGGGACCCTATTTCGAGCACCTAAGAAAACTAGTGCTGTCTGAACAAAACCACACATTGGACTTTATGTTACTGGCAAAATTTGCTCGATACACTCGGTATTTCATTGTGAAATACACCAAAATGTAGCGAAAAATTAGCATTTTTCGAAATTTAAATGTATCTGCTTGTAAGACAGGCAGTTATACCACACAAAATTGTTGCTAATTAACATTTCCCATATGTCTACATCAGATTGACATCGTTTTTTGAACATCCTTTTATTTTTCTAGGACGTTACAAGGCTTAGAACTTTAGCAGCAATTTCTCACATTTTCAAGAAAATTTAAAAATGCAATTTTTACAGGGGGCAGTTCAATTGTGAAGTGGCTTTGAGGTCCTTAGATATTAGAAACCCCCAATAAGTCACCCCATATTAAAAACTGCACCCCTCAAAGTATTCAAAACAACATTTAGAAAGTTTCTTAACCCTTTAGACATTACGCAAGAATTAAGGCAAAGTAGAAGTGAAATTTACAAAGTTCATTATTTTTTTTCCAGAAATTCATTTTGAATCCATTTTTATTGTACCAAAGAAGGTTTTACCAGAGAAATGCAACTCAATATTTATTGCACAGGTTCTGCAGTTTTAGGAAATATCCCACATGTGGCTCTAGTGTGCTACTGGATTGAAGCACCGGCCTCCGAAGCAAAAGTAGCACCTAGTGGATTTTAGGCCTCCTTTTTATTAGAATATATTTTAGGTACCATGTCAGCTTTGAAGAGGTCTTGTGGAACTAAAACAGTGGAAACCCCCCAAAAGTGACCCCATTTGGGAAACTACACCCCTCGAGGAATTTATTTAGGGGTGTAGCAAGCATTTTGACCCACCAGTTTTTTTGCAAACATTTTTGGAACTAGGCCGTGAACATGAAAATCAAAATTTTTTTAAAATAAAATGTAAGTTTAGCTAATTTTTTTTAATCTCCAAAAGAACTAAAGTTGAAAAAGCACCACAACATTTGTAGAGCAATTTCTCCCGAGAAAAACAATACCCCACATGTGGTAATAAACGGTTGTTTGGACACCGCAGGGCTTATAAGGGAAAGAGCGCCATTTGACTTTTGGAACTCAAATTTAGCAGGAATGGTTTGCGGTGGCCATGTCGCATTTGCAAAGCCCCTGAGGGGACAAAACAGTGGAAACCCCCAACAAGTGACCCCATTTTGGAAACTATACCCCTTGAGGAAATTATCTAGGGGTATAGTGAGCATTTTGACCCCACAGGTTTTTGGCAGAAATTTTTGGAAGTAAGCTGTGAAAATGAAAATCTACTTTTTTTTCAAATAAAATGTAGGTTTAGCTAATTTTTTTTCATTTCCACAAGGACTTAAGGAGAAAAAGCACCATAAAATTTGTAAATACATTTCTCCCGAGTAAAACAATACCCCACATGTAGTCATAAACATCTGTTTGGACACACGGTAGGGCTCAGAATGGAAGGAGCACCATTTGGATTTTGGAATGGTTTCTGGGCGCCATGTCACATTTGCTGAGCCCCTGTAGTACTAGTACAGTGGAAACACCCCAAAAGTGACTCCATTTGGGAAACTGCACCCCCTGAGGAATCATCTAGGGGTATAGTGAAATTTTTGATTCCAAAGGTTTTTTGCTGATTTAATTAGAATTAAGCCATGAAAATGAAAAAAATGTTTTTTTTCCAACAAGATCTAGTTTTAGATCAACATTTTTCATTTTTACAAGGAATAGAGAAGAAAAAGCACGTTAACATTTGTATAGAAATTTCTCCCGAGTACGGTAACACCCCATATGTGGTTATAATCAGCTGTTTACATATATGGAAGCATTCAGAAAAAAAGGAGCGGTATTTATCTTTTGGAGCGTAGATTTTGCTGGAATGGTTTGCGGACGCCATGTTGCATTTGCAAAACCACTGATGAACCAAACAAAAGTGACCCCGTTTTAGAAACTACACCCCTAAAGGCATTTATCAAGGGGTGTAGTGAGAATTTAGCCTCCAGGTGTTTTTCAGAAATGAATACGCAGTGGATGGTGCAAAGTGAAAAGTGCAATTTTTCCACTGATCTGCCTATTCACCACACAATATGTTGTGCCCCTAGAGAATCTTACCCCATAAATTGTTAAGCGCGTTCTCCCGGGTATGGTAATGCCTTACTTGTGGCCATAAATAGCTGTTTGGGCACACTGTAGGGCTAAGAAGGGAAAGACCACCATTTTGAGCATGGATTTGCTAGTAGTTCTGTTTGGGGTTTTGCTGGTATTTCAATTTATAATGTGGTGGCATATGTAATCTGCGGAGTACATCAGGGCATAATAAGAGGGTATAATAATGGGGCAAATAATACAATTATCCATAGATGTGTGTTACGATGTGAAGCAATCCGTTATGCGCAGGCCGGTGTCACACTGATAAACGGTTTTCTTTTGTAACGCTCTGCACCTTTTGGGGACTTTTTCTCCTTTGTAGTTTGGGAAATATTGCTGGGAAAGTTTTGCGCTGGTATAATTCGGGCGACCTCGTTTCCAGCGGATGTGCTATGTCCCTTCCCTTCCTAGTTCCTAAATACTAGGGCCCTGAAACTGAAGGAGTGTTCGCCTCCGGCCTGTGCATTGAGATGTTTTTTCATCACCGTATTACTAGTGCCATGATTTTTCAGTTGATTGAGCGGTGTGCGGGCTTGTTTTTTGCGAGACGGGCTGTAGATTTTATTGGTACCATTTTAGAACACATACGACTTTTTTATCACTTTTTATTTCATTTTTTGATAAAGGAAATGACCAAAAACAAGCAATTCTGGAATAGTTTTTTATTGGTTTTTTTTTTCGGCATCCACCTAATTACATGTTAGCTTTATTCTGCGGGTCGATACGATTACGGCGATACCAAATTTTTATAGGTTTTTTTTTATGTATTGCAGCTTTTGCACAATAAAATCACTTTTTTTTATAAAATCATTTGTTTTCTGTGTCGCCATATTCCATGACCCATAACGTTTTTATTTTTGCGTGGACAAAGTTGTGTCAGGGATTATATTTTGCGGCACGGATTGTCATTTTTATTGGTACTATTTTGGAGTAAATGTGACTTTGATCATTTTTTATAGCATTCTTTGGGAGGAGATGTGACCTAAAAACAAAGATTCTGGCGTTGTTTTTCATGGTTTTTTTTTACGCCATTCACCGTGCGTGATAAATTACAAAATAGTTTTGTAGTTTGGGTCGTTACGAACGTGGCGATACCAATTATGTATAGTTTTTTAATTTTTTACGGTTTTTCCCATAATAAAAGACTTACTATGAGAAAAAAGGCAGTTTAGCTTTTTTTTTTTAACTTGAAACTTGTGTTTTTTTTGTTTTACGACATTTTTATTAACTTTTTTTTTATTTTTTGACTTGTCCCACTAGGGGACATGAGGGCCTGATGCCCCGATCGCTACTCTAATACACTGCACTACATACATAGTGCAGTGTATTAGCGCTGTCAGTTATTCACTGTCAGCAAGCCTATGAGGACGCGCCGCAGGCGGGTCCTTATCGTCTCCCGTACAAGGCAGACTCGGACGCCATTATTTGGCGTCCGATTGCCATAGCAACCCAGCGATTGCGTCGCTAGGTTGCCGGTCGGGTTAAGACCCATCAGATGCTGCGCTTTATTGAGAGCAGCATCTGAGGGGTTAATCAGCCGGATCGGAGAATAGCTCCGGTCCTGGCAGTTACAGGAGGGTGCCAGCTGTATAATACAGCTGTCACCCCGCGGTGATGATGCCGGCTCTGCTTCTAAGCCCGCACCATCACTGCGACGTAACTGTACTGCGGTTTGCGGCAACACCTTCCCGGCAGCGCCGTATATATATGGCAGATGTCGGGAAGTGGTTTAACAGGCTTTATAGTTTTACAATACATTATAAGTGTAGATTGCAGCATACAAACATCTGCCTTGGTTGGCTAGCAATAAGGCCCCCCTGTCGGAGGAAAATCAGTGTGTTGTTATATGAGAATTGCCTCCCTTGGGAGGAGAGTGGGTACATAAGGGACATGTTGATATGAACAACCAATCTGGTGGTCAAGGGCAGACGCACAACACAAGCATCCATACATTCCCCTCGACTCATCCCAATCCTCGACAACTATTCCTAGCAAGGTAAGGATGTGACGGTTGTTTCAGGCGTATTCAGTCATCTGGACCAAATCTTCTCAAACTTGTAAGGACAATTCCTATAAATACACAATTTTGGGTAGAGAGGTATATATTTATTAATAAGCTGAAGCCAATGTGCAATATTTGGAACCTCCGTTGCCTTCCATTACATAAAAATGACTTCCATTACATAAAAATGACTTCTGGCACAGAACAAGGCAAATCGAAAGAAAATCTTATCATAGTATCCTGGCACTACTTCATTAATGATCCCTAGCAGACAAACTTGAGGGACGAGAAGCCTAGGAAATTGAAAGTGATCATGGAGAAATTCAACAACCGCTGAACAAAAGGGCAATACCTTAGGCATAGCCATACACATTGGCATCTAAAGCATCTATCAGATTCAAAAATACCAATTATTTTCAGACGTACTGTGGTATAATAGATTCTATGTAGGAATCTGGACCGAATGAGGAAATCCCTAGCACTCACAGCACCAAAGAAGGAAAGTTCCACCTACCGCCAGTCCTCATTCGATAACTTAGGGACAACACCTTTCCATCCCGAGAAGGCTCTAACAAAGGGATGAGGCTCCACCATTTGCAATAGAGCGTATATGTGAGTCAGAGGTTTAGGGAAGTCTGGGGAGCTCAATAGGGCCTTCAACATAGAGTAGGAGAAATCAGGTGTTCGGGAGGCAAATTGAGCTTCACTCGCATGTCGCCATTGTAGGTAGTGAAAGGGGGCATGTTTGGATATACCATATCTGTCCCTAAGATCCGAGAAAGACACCAATCCAGTATCTACAGAATAAAGTTGACCTACAAATTTAGTCCCGCCCACGTTACCGCCCCAGGCAAAGACTCAAGATGGGATAAATGAGGGTTGCCCCATAATGGAGTTCTAGGGGAGTATGAGGAGGCAGTAGGATCTGCAAGCACGTTATGCGTAATCTGCCACACTCGGGCAAATGTTTGAAGTGGGAGGGCCATTGTGCATGGCAATCTATATAATGAGTTGGTGATGCTCTCATAGGAGCTTATGAGCGCCAATGCTGTAGCGGTGTTGCCCATATCAATGTCAATCCACCAACGTGCATATACCAATTGCGAGGCAAGATAATAAAAGTAGAGATGGGGCGCTGCCATTCCATCCAGGGACAGAGGCGCTTGAAGAAGGGTGAGGGCAAATCTGGGGGGACCGCCGCTCAAGTAAAAGGAGCGAAGGATATGTTAGAAGAATGATTCAAGTTTTCATCCCAATAAGAGTTTCATTCTCACCGGTGAGGAGACTCTGCCTTCATTCCTTAAGCACAGGTTTATATACAGTGAAGGAAATAAGTATTTGATCCCTTGCTGATTTTGTAAGTTTGCCCACTGTCAAAGACATGAACAGTCTAGAATTTTTAGGCTAGGTTAATTTTACCAGTGAGAGATAGATTATATAAAACAAAAAACCTGAAAATCACATAGTCAAAATTATATATATTTATTTGCATTGTGCACAGAGAAATAAGTATTTGATCCCTTTGGCAAACAAGACTTAATACTTGGTGGCAAAACCCTTTTTGGCAAGCACGGCAGTCAGATGTTTTTTGTAGTTGATGATGAGGTTTGCACACATGTTAGATGGAATTTTGGCCCACCCCTCTTTGCAGATCATCTGAAAATCATTAAGATTTCGAGGCTGTCGCTTGGCAACTCGGATCTTCAGCTCCCTCCATAAGTTTTCGATGGGATTAAGGTCTGGAGACTGGCTAGGCTACTCCATGACCTTAATGTACTTCTTTTTGAGCCACTCCTTTGTTGCCTTGGCAGTATGTTTCGGGTCATTGTCATGCTGGAAGACCCAGCCACGAGCCACTTTTAATGTCCTGGTGGAGGGAAGGAGGTTGTCACTCAGGATTTGACGGTACATGGCTCCATCCATTCTCCCATTGATGCGGTGAAGTAGTCCTGTGCCCTTAGCAGAGAAACACCCCCAAAACATAATGTTTCCACCTCCATGCTTGACAGTGGGGACGGTGTTCTTTGGGTCATAGGCAGCATTTCTCTTCCTCCAAACACGGCGAGTTGAGTTAATGCCAAAGAGCTCAATTTTAGTCTCATCTGACCACAGCACCTTCTCCCAATCACTCAGAATCATCCAGATGTTCATTTGCAAACTTCAGACGGGCCTGTACATGTGCCTTCTTGAGCAGGGGGACCTTGCGGGCACTGCAGTATTTTAATCCATTACGGCGTAATGTGTTACCAATGGTTTTCTTGGTGACTGTGGTCCCAGCTGCCTTGAGATCATTAACAAGTTCCCCCCGTGTAGTTTTCGGCTGAGCTCTCACCTTCCTCAGGATCAAGGATACCCTACGAGGTGAAATTTTGCATGGAGCCCCAGATCGATGTCGATTGACAGTCATTTTGTATGTCTTCCATTTTCTTACTATTGCACCAACAGTTGTCTCCTTCTCACCCAGCGTCTTACTTATGGTTTTGTAGCCCATTCCAGCCTTGTGCAGGTCTATGATCTTGTCCCTCACATCCTTAGAAAGCTCTTTGGTCTTGCCCATGTTGTAGAGGTTAGAGTCAGACTGATTAATTGAGTCTGTGGACAGGAGTCTTTTATACAGGTGACCATGTAAGACAGCTGTCTTTAATGCAGGCACCAAGTTGATTTGGAGCGTGTAACTGGTCTGGAGGAGGCTGAACTCTTAATGGTTGGTAGGGGATCAAATACTTATTTCTCTGTGCACAATGCAAATAAATATATATAATTTTGACTATGTGATTTTCTGTTTTTTTTTTTTTAATATAATCTATCTCTCACTGGTAAAACTAACCTAGCCTAAAAATTCTAGACTGTTCATGACTTTGACAGTGGGCAAACTTACAAAATCAGCAAGGGATCAAATACTTATTTCCTTCACTGTACACATATCAAGGCTTATTGCAATACAGACCAACTGAAAACCTTTCTGGCTTTCCTGTCACATGAAATGTTACACTTCAGAATGAGATTAGGCCACGGTTGGACTTCCCCTGGAGATTGCAATCTTTATTAAGAAGTCCAACCGCCTCACACACTTAAAAAGACTCTGTCATTTAACTCTTTCTCAACTAAAGCATTTTCTGAGAAACCTGCATGCACATTTAACCGCTTCCCGACCGCCCACTGTATATTCACGTCGGCACTTGCTGGGCTCTGTGCAGTGCCGACGTGAATTCACGGTGGGTGTTAAAAGCACGATCCGTGTGTCTCAGAGTAGCGCTGACACCCGGATCGCGCTGTTATCACCTGCCTCTGGTCCCGAAGATATGATCGGGACCTGATTAGTTCAGGTCCCGGTCATGTGATCGCAGGGAAAGTGTGTTGTAGCAACGAACTGGAAAGTTTGTTGCTATAACAAACTGGAAAGTTTGTTGCTACAACAAACTTTCCCGTGGACCGATTGCTGGTGCTGCAGTCGGTTATAAGGCAGAACCGGGGGCCATATAACATCCCCCGGGTCTGCCATGCACAGCAGCCTATGAGAACCAGCCGGATGCTGGTCCTCATAAGCTTCCTGTCAGTGTGACTCTCAGCGTCACACTGACAGTTTATAATACGTTACACTACCTAGGTAGTGTAATGTATTATAGCAGCGATCAATGCTGCCAGGCTTCAAGTAAAACAAGTAAAAAGTAAAAAATAAAGTAATAAAGTTTTATAAAAGTGTAAAAACAAGTTCTAAAAGTTACAAAAAAAAATAATGCTTTTTTTCCTATAATAAGTCTTTTATTATAGGAAAAAAAGGAAAATGTTAAAAAAAGTACACATATTTGGTATCACCGCGTTCGTAACGACCCAAACTATAAAACTATAATATTATTTTTCCCGCACGGTGAACAGCGCAAAAAAAATAATTAAAAAAACAATGTCAGAATCCCTTTTTTTTGGTCATCAACCCTCCCAAAATATAGAATAAAAAGTGATCAAAAAGTCGCATGTACCCCAAAATAGTACCAATAAAAACTACAACCCGTCCCGCAAAAAACAAGCCCTTACACCGCTTTTTTGACGGAAAAATATAAAATTATGACTCTCCGAATATGGGGACACAAAAAAGAAATAATTTTATCAAAGTGATTTTATTGCGCAAACGCTGCAAAACATAAAAAACCTATATACATATGGTATCGCCGTAATCGTACCGACCCGCAGAATAAAGTAAAATGTCATTTATACCGCACGGTGAATACTATAAAAAAAAAAATACAAAAAACATTGTCAGAATTTATGTTTCTTTGTCACTTTGCTTCCAAAAAAATCTAATAAAAAGTGATAAAAAAAATCACATGTACCCTAAAATGGTACCAATGAAAAGTACAGATTGTCCCGCAACAAATAAGCCCTCACACGGCTCCGTTGGAGAAAAAATAAAAAAGTTCTGGCTCTCAGAATATGGCGATGCAAAATTTGCAGTGTTCCAAAAGCGGATAAGATCGGGCGACCATTTATCAGTGCGACACCGGCCACATATCTATGAAATATTATTTATTTACCCCATTATTATACGCTCTTATTATGCCCTGATGTTCTCCCCCCACATCATAAACTGAAATACCAGCAAAACCCCAAACAGAACAGTTACCAAGCAAAATCTGCGCTACAAAAGCCAAATGGCGTTCCCTCCCTTCTGAGCCCCACAGCGTGCCCAAACACCAGCTTACGTCCACATATATGATATTTTATATCCGGGAGAACCCGCTCAACATTGTATGAGGTATTTGTCTTCAGTGGCACAAACTGGGCACAACGTATTGTGCATTAAAATGGCATATCAGTGGAAAATTTTAATTTTCAATTTGCACCATCCGCTGCGCATTAACGCCTTGGCGCACCACGACTTAATAGCATGTCGTGGTGCGAGGGGTTATATATGGAGCGGACTCACGCGCTGCGCCCGCTCCATATTCTGCAGGTGTCAGCTGTGTATTACAGGAGCCTGTAAAATGACATTATACTGCAATACATTAGTAATGCAGTGTATTGTACCAGCGACCTAATGATCGCTCGTTCCAGTCCCCTAAAGGGACTTTTGGGAGGTTTCCACTGTTTTGGTACCTCAGGGGCTTTGCAAATGCGACATGACACCCGAAAACCATTCCAGCTAAATTTGAGCTCCAAAAGCCAAATATTGTTCCTTCCCTTCTGAGTCCTGCCGTGTGTCCAAACAGCAGTTTATTACCACATATGGTGTATTGCTGTAATCAGGACAAATTGCTTTACAAATTTTGGGGTGATTTTTCTACTTTATTCATTGTAAAAATTAAACATTTCTATGTTTTTTCAGAAAAAAGTAGATTTTCATTTTCATGGCCTAATTCCACTAAATTCAGCAAAAAACCTGTGGGGTCAAAATGCTAACTATACTCCTAGAAAAATTCCTTGAGGGGTGTAGTCTTCAAAATGGGGTCAGTTTTGGGGGGATTCCACTGTTTTGCTCCCTCCAGGGCGTTGCAAACGCGACATGGCACTGAAAACCAATCCAGCAAAATCTGCACTTCAAAATCCAAATGGCACTCCTTCCCTTCTGAGCTCTGCTGTGGGTCCAAACAGCAGTTTAGTACCACATATGGGGTATTGGCGTAATCGGGAGAAGTAGCTTTACAAGTTTTGGGTGCTTTTTAATCTTTATTCCTTGCAAATATTATTTTTTTTATATTTTTTCAGAAAAAAAGTATATTTTCACTTTCACAGACTTACTCCAATAAATATAGCAAAAGACCTGTGGGGTTAAGATGCTAACTATACCCCTAGATAAATTCCTTGAGGTGTGTAGTTTCCAAAACCGTCTCACTTTTGGGGGATTTCCACTGTTTTGGCACCACAAGACCTCTTCAAACCTGACATGGTGCCTAAAATATATTCTAAAAAAAGGAGGCCCCAAAATCCACTAGGTGCTCCTTTGCTTCTGAGGCCAGTATTTCAGTAAATTAGCGCACTAGGGCCACATGTGGGATATTTCTAAAAACTGCAGAATCTGGGCAATAAATATTGAGTTGCATTTCTCGGGTAAAACCTTCTGTGTTACAGAAATTTTTTTATTACAAATGAATTTCAGCAAAAAAAAGAAAATTTGTACATTTCACCTGTACTTTTGCTTTAATTCCTGTGAAGCGCCTAAAGGGTTAAGAAACTTTATGAATGCTGTTTTGAATACTTTGAGGGGTGCAGTTTTTAATATGGGGTGATTTATGGGGTCTATCTAGTACATAAGGCCCTCAAAGCCACTTCAGAACTGAACTGGCCCCTGTAAAAATAGCCTTTTGAAATTTTTTTGAAAATGTGAGAAATTGCTGCTAAAGTTCTAAGCCATGTAACGTCCTAGAAAAATAAAATAATGTTCAAAAAACAATGCAAATATAAAGTAGACATATGGAATATGTAAAATAGTAACTATTTTGTGTGGTATTACGATCTGTTTTACAAGCAGATACATTTAAAATAAGAAAAATCATAATTTTTGCAAATTTTCTCTAAATTTTGGTGTTTTTCACAAATAAGCGATGAATTTATTGATCAAATTTTTCCACTAACATAAAGTACAATATGTCACGAGAAAACAATCTCAGAATCGCTTGGATAGGCAAAAGCATTCCAGAGTTATTAACACATAAATTGACACATGTCAGATTTGAGAAAATGGGGCTGGTCATGAAGGTCAAAATGAGCTCGGTCTTGAAAGGGTTAATATCTATTACATGAAGTAACAATAAATTTAAAATAAAACTTTTCTAACATTTCCTCCTGTTATAAATTTATCAAGAAATGTTTTGTAAGATATCCAGGACAGGTTCTCTTCTTTTGAATCTCTTGTCACATTGTCCTTGTCACTGAGGTCTCAATTAACCTTTGGATCAATCCTCTTATGCAGAGTATCACACAACATCCACAAACAGTCAATATACAGGGTGGGCCATTTCATGGATACACCTAAATAAAATGGGAATGGTTGGTGATATTAACTTCCTGTTTGTGGCACATTAGTATATGGGGAAACTTTTCAAGCTGGGTGTTGACCATGACGGCCATTTTGAAGTCGGCCATTTTGTATCCAACTTTAGTTTTTTCAATGGGAAGAGGGTCATGTGACACATCAAACTTATCGAGAATTTCACAAGAAAAACAATGGTGTGCTTGGTTTTAACGTTACTTTATTCTTTCATGAGTTATTTACAAGTTTCTGACCACTTATAAAATGTGTTCAAAGTGCTGCCCATTGTGTTGGATTGTCAATGCAACCCTCTTCTCCCACTCTTCACACACTGATAGCATTTCTTCTGCGGTGTTGCTATCACAGGCTTCCAGTATCCGTAGTTTCAGTTGCTGCACATCTCGTATCTTCACAGCATAGACAATTGCCTTCAGATGACCCCAAAGATAAAAGTCTAAGGGGGTTAGATCGGGAGACCTAGGGGGCCATTCAACTGGCCCACGACGACGACCAATCCACTTTCCAGGAAACTGTTCATCTAGGAATGCTCGGACCTGACACCCATAATGTGGTGGTGCACCATCTTGCTGGAAAAACTCCGGGAACGTGCCAGCTTCAGTGCATAAAGAGGGAAACACATCATCATGTAGCAATTTCATATATCCCGTGGCCTTGAGGTTTCCATTGATGAAGAATGGCCCCACTATCTTTGTACCCCATATACCACACCATACCATCAATTTTTGTGTTCCAACAGTCTTGGAGGGATCTATCCAATGTGGGTTAGTGTCAGACCAATAGCGGTGGTTTTGTTTGTTAACTTCACCATTCACATAAAAGTTTGCCTCATCACTGAACAAAATGTTCTGTGTAAACTGAGGGTCCTGTTCCAATTTTTGTTTTGCCCATTCTGCAAATTCAATGCGCCGGTCTGGGTCATTCTGGAGTTTGTAAGGATGCCATTTGTGAGTAGCTAATATCCGCCGAAGGGATGTTCGACTGATGCCACTCTCCAGTGACATGCGGCGAGTGCTACGCTGTGGGCTCTTGCTGAATGAAGCTAGGACAGCCACTGATGTTTCTTCATTAGTGACAGTTTTCATGCGTCCACATTTTGGCAAATCCAACACTGAACCAGTTTCACGAAACTTGGCAAGCAGTTTGCAAACTGTAGCATGGGAGATGGGTGGTCTCGTAGGGTGTCTTGCATTGAAATCTGCTGCAATGACCCGGGTACTGCGTTCTCCAGACATCAACACAATTTCTATCCGCTCCTCACGTGTTAACCTCTGCGACATGTCAATGGCTGTAAACAAAGAGAAGCTTGTAAATAACTCATGAAAGAATAAAGTAACGTTAAAACCAAGCATACCATTGTTTTTCTTGTGAAATTCTCGATAAGTTTGATGTGTCACATGACCCTCTTCCCATTGAAAAAACTAAAGTTGGATACAAAATGGCCGACTTCAAAATGGCCGCCATGGTCAACACCCAGCTTGAAAAGTTTCCCCCCTCCCATATACTAATGTGCCACAAACAGGAAGTTAATACCACCAACCATTCCCATTTTATTTAGGTGTATCCATATAAATGGCCCACCCTGTACTTGCAACAATGGCAATGGTCATGAGTACAGTTGTTACCAGGCCAGTCCATTTTCCAAACTACCCCTCAATCCATGAGGTGAAGATGTAATTTATTCCAGAGTTTTTCCACAAGCTCTTCGGACAGGGAATTGAGTCCTTCCAATGCCTCGGTAATACTACCATCAGGAGCTGTATTATTGGGAATAAAAGTACAACAGAAGATACAAACATTTTGCAAACACACACTTTTTCTGCTAGTAACATATCCAGGGCCATTCTATTTTGCCATGTCATTAAAGATATAGGTCCCAACTGATTTGCAATGCCCTTTATTGCATCTCTGGTATAAGTGAGGGTATGTGCACACGTAGTGACCAAAAACGTCTGAAAATACAGAGCTGTTTGCAAGGGAAAACAGCCCCTGATTTTCAGAAGTTTTTTGAGCAACCCGCGTTTTTCGCGCCGTTTCCGCGCCGTTTTTTACGTCCGTTTTTGGAGCTGTTGTCATTGGAGTCTATGAGAAAACAGCTACAAAAACGTTCAAAGAAGTGTCCTGCACTTCTTTAGACGAGGCTGTATTTTTACGCGTCGTCGTTTGACAGCTGTCAAACGACGACGCGTAAATGACAGGTCGTCTGCACAGTACGTCGGCAAACCCATTCAAATGAATGGGCAGATGTTTGCCGACGTATTGTAGCCCTATTTTCAGACGTAAAACGAGACATAATACGCCTCGTTTACGTCTGAAAATAGGTCGTGTGAACCCAGCCTAACAAATCTGTTGATTGTGATAAATGTAATTAATCCTGTCGACATTCTTATTTATCGTAGACCACCAGAAAAGTACAGACTCGAATCCTGATGCAATCTGATTTTGGGCCTTAAACTCATTTGGCACCCCACAGGGTACTCCTATTTCATCTATGTATATTTTATGGTCAAAGGAATCTCCAGGGATAGACCGCTTACAGCGATTCAGATAGTCTACAGGGCTTTTTCTCATTCTCTGAAACTCAGGTGCTAAAAACAAGTGGAATGGCATCAGAAGCTGAACCAGAGTACAGCTTCCCTGCCACTTGGCCTTCCTGTCTCCACATAGCCACCAGAGATCAGTCCTTGCCCTTGTCTGGTTGGTAAACCAATTAGAGGAGTAATTACCTTTATCGGTCACAAAATTCTTCAGTGAGGTTCCCTACTTTCTTACCTTGCCCATTCCTCAGAAAGCAGGTGTAGTTGTCTGGGTAAGCAACTACTAAGGGAGGGATTTCATCTCTCCCCACAGGTGGGTACAATAAAGAGAATGTCTTACATAATTTATCACCTGGATTATATGATGCATTATATAAAGATAACACGCATTGCAGACCTTGTGGGTTCTCCTTATCTGATAGCCTGAAAGGTATAGTAACCAGATGTGGCCTGGCTTTTGCACAAGTGATGGTTCTATTATTTTGGATTGCAGTGTATCCTATCCAGGTTAACCATTCATGTTTATCACTGTAACCTGTTTCTAATGTCAATTTATCTTCATAAATGAAGTTGGCCAGATAGACTATAGGGGGTAGGTCTATCTTCGGGGCTAAAAAAACTTTCCTATAGCATATAGTCCCTTATCCTTTTTATTAGGGTATTTACATAGATAGTACAAATGTACTTATCTGAATATGCTAGTTTGTAAGCTATGTTTCTATCCTTGCATTGATCTGTAACACAGCGCAGAAATCTATTTCATACATTGCAGTCTTACCTTCAGTGAAATTAAAATATTTAACTTTCCAAGCTAAGTCTTTAGAAAATCATACTCTAACCCTGTTTCCCAGGGATCCCATACCTTTGATTGACACACCTTGGACCCCTATAGGATACCTAGAATAACTTATAACAATTTGCCCTGTCTCCTCCCAGGCGCTGGATGTTTTCTTCGCTGAAGGTTGAGACCAGTTACTTCTAACAAGTGACCACCCTTTGTAATCAGTCTTTTGTAGCCTAGGAGGATAGTGGCAATTCCCTAAGTGTATCCAAGAGGTACGTTCGGCTATCTTTACGGCCATAGGTGTGGTAAGCAGAACCTGATATGGTCTTTTTCAACGAAAATAATATCGAATTTCCTCACTTCACAGGTACAGGTACAGGGTCACCTGGAATACAATATGAGATAGAAACTTCCCTGTTGGTTAACATTTTTGCCATATATTCAGCAAGTGTAAAATCAAACTCTTCATCCATCCTAGAGAATATATTTAACTGTGGTATTACAAATGGTCTTACCCATTTGGTGAATACATCAATAATTACTAAACAATATTTCTTCCCTTTGAGTTTCGGATGAGAACTAAGGTAAAAAATAACTAATATTAATAACATACGAAATCAGCATTAATATACTTGTCTTAAAGGAACAATGTCTTTCTTATTCACTACATAAGAACAAGATAAGGTCTCCAGACAAGATGGCTGCTGCACAATATGAATTCATTGAAACATTATTTTAATCACTTTCATTTTTCCCACCTTTTGTTTATTTGAAGACATTTTGTACCATAGCCAGGTACTTAAAATAGGGCTTATCCCCCTTATGGACTTTATTTTCTTAGCTTGCTCTACGGTCATACTTGTCCTGCATAATGCCAAAAAGGTCTATACAGTGGCAACAGGTTGGGCCAACTACTTGGCAAATGCCAAGGGAACAGTGTCCAATCTGTCGGCCACTTTCTTTATATTATGAGCATTCTTTACTGCTAAACCTACTAATATTGGCAATATTCCAAACTTCTACCACAGTACATATTGGCCATAATTGTCGCACTGTTACTTACTGTCCTAATTTGACTTTTACCCCTGCAGATATAATAGGTTGTGGGCCGCATCTTTCTCAAACCTAAAGACACCCAGGTCACATAACCTCAGGGCTCTCATTGCTGCCGTGTGCTTCTTACTTATGAGTGACAACAACCAGTGACCACCTCATAACTCCACATAAAACACCTCAAGTTGTTATTCACAATACTGTGGCATATTTACATACATTATAATTATAAACCTCAGACAATATAAACAATAGGATCTCAACTAAGAAAATAATACTATCACCAATCTCATGCTATCACCCCTCATATTTGGGTCCCATCAGTTCATTGACAAATTCTGTACATCAAATCAAACAAACACGTTTATATAAGAAAAACTTCTCTGTACCTCTGGACAGGGCACATAGATAATATGTAGTTACTGGGTACATTTTATGTCAAACTTGTTACTCTTCAGCTGGATTTGTACCTTAATCTGAGCCGATTATCTGTAACATCTTCTCACAGAAATATTCACAGATACCATACGTTTATCTGACAAGTGTCTCAAACCAAATTTTTTCTTACCTACTCTGAGATTCAAATTAACACCCTTATACATATACCTAATATCTTAGGAAGCAAAAACAACTTCAATGAAATCCATACAAATGTGTTAGAATGGATATTGTGGATTTGGGAACTGTCCTCTCTTTGGTCTTACATTCCCCTGTAGATTATGTTTGGCGCATGTTAAACAAGTTAAACAATTTTTTTTTAGAGTAGTTAGTAAAGCCATATGCCGTGAACACTTTAGATATGATTTCCACCATCCCCCCCCTGTTGAGACATGGCTTGTCTGATGGCTCAATATAGCTTCATATCTGAATAAGTTGCTAGGTAGGATGTATTTGTTCTTACAAGATCCATCTACAAACAGTATGAGATCACTATTTGGTAGTGGAATATCTTTAAGATCTGATCTTGGTAACACTCTTTCTGCTATGGGGGATAGGCAATCAAGTGGTGCACCATCCTCCGCAGTAGACATCAAGGTCGAAAAATTTAAAGTGGTACATCTTTCTATCATAAATAACACTAATGTAACGGAAGCTCTTATACCTTCTGCGGCGAATACAACTGATTGAACACAGGGAGGTAAAGCTCTAGCTACTGGGTCGAGTTTTGATGAGTAGTACGCTAGAGCTCTATCCTTTCCTCCATACTCCTGCGTTAGCCCTGAAGTCATATATCAATTTTTCCAATCTACAGTTTGAAAAAAAAAAAAATTCTCTGTTTTTTTTTTTTAATAATCAGTTAGTTCAAGCACTGAAGAGCCTACAAAAACCTGTTTTATCTGAAAAAAAAATGCCTCTTCATAAATCAAAGACATCAATGGTCCTGTAATAGCAGCCTAATGGGCTATCCAACTTGTTTAGAAATTTAAAATGTAAAATTTGTCTTTTTGTTAGAGGTTTCGGTGCTTGGAGTATTGCTGACTTTCTTCCTTCATACAGATGTTTACCTTCTTGGATAATATGGTGTATGGAATGCCTGTGTGATGCAGAGGCTAGTAAGTCTATGCCCTAATACTTCTCCTGGGATGTGAGTTCCTCTGTCACTCTCAATTACTTCAGGACCCCATATCGGCATGTTACTTCACTGAGTATTTTCCTAGCAGTGTTTTTAGCTATGTTTTTGGTTACTGGCCATGCCTCAGGCCAATTTGAAAACAAGTCAGTACATACAAGGACATATTCATATACACCTACCTTGGGTAGCTGTATGTAGTCCACCTGCAGTCGCTGGAAGGGGTAATCAGGGTGAGGCGTGTGCTTACTGGGTGTTTTTATCAGTTTACCGAGGTTGTGTCTGACGCATGTCAGGCAACCCACTATATGTTGAGCAGCTGCGTTCTGAGATTCAGGTGCAAACCAGTGTTATATTGGATGATGTCATGGAGTGAAGGTAGATAGCCTACGCGTTTCGAACGCTTCCTACGTTCTTATTCATGGCTTGTGATATGGTGACTGACTGTGAATGCTATGTTTAAATATCCGGGGTAACGTGTTATTTTTGATTGCGTTTCAGGAACACAAGGTGGTGGAACGCACAACTTGGCTCGCTCCAGCTGACCAACATCCGGTCTCTTAAGTTTGAACACTTCGTAGTGGTAAGTATTGTTTACATTTAGAACCCGTTATCGTGGTGTTTCTTGGAGTTATTGTTCTTATAGTAACTTTTCCAATATACATAAGAATTTGTGATGAGCATTCCTGATATTTTCTTTAATTGCCGGTAATGTCAGTAGTAACCAATGAATCGCATTGGGTCGGTATCGTGTGTATAATGACTAAGTAAAAAGTGGGAAAAATGGGTTTTGGGTGTTGGGGAATTGTGTGGAAAGAGGCTAAAAAGCAAATATATATCTTTTTTTGTTTTCCGGTATATACTGCTGGTTAAAATTGAATTAAATTGGATTGAAAGTTGAGAATATGGTTGTCTTGAAAGCTTTTAATTTGGTGTGACATGAGATTTTATGTATTTGTATTTTTGTTTGTGTACTCATGTTTCAAGTTTATGAGCAGAAATATTCTCTATGTACATGACTTTATTAATAATTTCCTGCATTATAACATAAATGTAAACAGTATCTAGGTCACTATTAAATTGGAAAAAATAATAACTATTAATAGAATGTGTATTTGTATATACTCATCTAACAAACATGTGGATGTGGGCTTGTAGGCTAGTAAACCCGCTTGTTGTGAAAACAGAACAATAAATTTGGTTGGTAATAATTATGTATCTGATTTTATTTCAATAATGGAACATGAGCTCCTTTTTTAAATTGAGACCCTCTGGAACTCTGGTTTTTAGGCGGAAGATCCAGTATGCTTCTCTTTGATGCATCTTATATTTTGTATTTCCTCCTCTTTTGGACTTGTGGATTTTTTCAATTGCATAACATCTGAAAGAATTGGTTGTTCTTTTATGATAGTGGATGAAATGCCTTGCCGCATTTGAGATATTGATTATATTGGAATTTCTTATGTAACTTAAATGTTCAAGTATACGAATTTTAAGTTTGCGGCTGGTGCAACCAACATATTTTAAATTGCATTCGATGCATTCTATTATGTAAACTACTAGTTCAGTGTTGTAATTTATGTAGTTTTGTATAAGGAATGTCTCAGAGTTGTTTGAATTGGAGAAAGTTTTGGAAATGTTAGTATATGAGCATACTTTACAAGGATGTTGTCCACATTTGAAGAAGCCCTTATTTTCCAGCCATGTGGTTTTGGGTTCTGTGGATTGGAATAGAGATGGAGATAAAATGCTTCCAAGTGATGGAGCTTTGCGCGCCACTACTCTACATCCTTCCTTCAGGATAGATCTTAAATTGTCATCTTCCATTAGGATGGGTAGATATTTGTTTACGATGTGTTTGATTTGTTGGAATTGGTTACTCTGTTGAAGGACTAGAGTGGGCTTATCTGATTCAAATTTTTTAGATTTATTGGTTTGATTTAACAGGTTAGTTCTGTAAGTTCTTGCAGTGATATTGTCTGCTCTCTTGAGGGACCATTTGGGGTATCCTCTGTTTAATAACCTTGTCTGTATTTGTTTTTTTCTTGTAAGTATTGAATATGTGAGGTGCAATTTCTCTTGGCACGATACATTTCCCACACTGGAATAGATTTTATGGTTTGTTTGAGGTGATTGCTGTTTGCATGTAATATTGTATTCCCACTTGTTGGTTTACGGTGGGTTTTTGTTTCAATAATATTACCGTCTTCACCTTTTAAATCTAAATCTAAGAACGTAATGTTGTTTTTGTCATGATTGTGGGTAAATTTAAGATTATATATATTGTTGTTTAGGAATTCAATAAATGAGGGAATTGTGTTTATGTCATCTTTCCCTATAAATAGAAGGTCATCTATATATCTTCCATACCATTCTATTTGTCCTGCATATGGGTTGTTGGTTGAAAAAATGAAGAATTCCTCCCACCATGACATGACCAAATTTGCAATTGACGGAGAGAACTTGGCTCCCATTGAGATGCCTGTTAGCTGTAAATAGAATTTCCCGTCAAATTGAAAATGATTGTGTGACATAAGGAACATCAGTACGTCCAAAATATAGATTTGAAAATCCTGGCTATAAGAGCTATGTGCAGTTAAATGATGTTTAAGTGCATCATATGCAACTTGATGTGGTATTGAAGTATAAAGTGAAACTACATCGCACGTTAGCCATGTTAGATTTTTTTTCCATTTTTTATGTTGGAAGGCACATAGGACATCTCGTGTGTCCTTTAGGAAGCCCGGTGACTGTTGAGCTAGTGGTTGTAGTAATGAATCTAACCACTCAGACAATTTCTCTAGGTTTTTGGGTTTTTGGGTTAGGAATCCTCCTGTCAGACCTTCGTTTAGCAGATATTTCATTTTAGATTGTATTTTTTCAGTTGGATTGGTACCTAATTGTTTGTATGTATTTTTGTCTGATAATAGGTCCAGTATCGATTTTCTATAATCATTTTTATCCATTACTGCTATCCCTCCACCTTTGTCTGATGTTTTTTGTTATCTTTTAATTTAATGGCTTTTTTTAGGCGCATGGGAAGGTTTGACTCATATTTAGTTTCTTTGATATTGTCTGATAAGTTTTGTAATTCTTTTTCTATGACTAGTTGTAAGTGATCCATTGATTCTGTTCTAGATGTTATGGGATAGAATTTCGGGTTAGTTGTGAGAAAATTATTTGCAGAACTGATGGATAGCTGTGGTGCTTCTGTGCAGAGGCTCTCCAGACAAACTAACGTTCTTAGTTCTTGAAACGAAAATTCTTTTCTTATATCATGTTCATAGTTTTTTTGAATATTAATCTTAGGATTGTTTCATTTAGATGTGATACAAGTAGGTTCTTCATTTATAATTAAATCGTTATTGGTAATTTCTGGTGTGAAAAAATGACGTTTGATAGTGAGATTTCGTACAAATTTATTGATGTCCAGTAAGGTGTGAAATGGATCAAAATGATTGCTCGGAGCAAAGTTAAGACCTAGTGCCAGTACTTCAGTCTGTGCTTCTGTAAGAGAAATAGAGGATAAATTTACGACATTCAGATTTAGTGTTGGAATTTGCGTGATCGGAGGCGACGGCTTAAATCCTGGTCTATTCTGTCTGTGTTTCCTTCCGCCCCTCCTACCTCGTTTTTTGACATATTGGATGTAATGTCATGTCTGTAGTTGTTTTTAGAATGAAATCTGGCATTTTCTTCTTCTGAATAACCATCTGTGGAGTCTATTTCTGTTGAGCTTTGAAATTTCTTCTTTTTATTTTCTGCTATTGATTTGTTGAGTTTTTCAATGAATAAAGAGGTTCGTGTGTGTCTAGTATTGTAAAGTCCGGTGAGCTGGGTAAAGCATCTAATTTTGTTTTAATTTCAGCTATATTGGTTTCTATTACTGTCAATTTGTTTTCTTCTTCCTTCGTAATCAACTGCATGAGTTTGATGGAACATTCAGATAGGATTTTATTCCAATTTGCATTAAACTCTGTTGAGTAGTTGAACGTAGGAACTTTTCGTATCCTTAAACATCTTGGTATCATGTCTTTGGATATATAATTGTTTAATGTTGTCATATCCCACCAGATTTTTGCTTCTTGGATCATGTGTTTTTCTAAATCTTGGAACATATCTTTAAGAGTGTGACAACAATCTGTAGAAATATCTGTGTTGCCAAAGACTTTTGCAGCCATTTCCGCCCTAGATGATAGTGAGTCTTGATTCATTTTTTTGCAGGTGTGCACACACAATCTGTACACAGTGTGGCCTTTCAAGAACCAGTTCACATTTGACGTGATTTAAAACCAATGGAAAAAGGAACTTAGCCTGAATATATACTAACATTTCCAAAACTTTCTCCAATTCAAATAACTCTGAGACATTCCTTATACAAAACTACATAAATTGCAACACTGAACTAGTAGTTTACATAATAGAATGCATCGAATGCAATTTTAAATATGTTGGTTGCACCAACCGCAAACTTAAAATTCGTATACTTGAACATTTAAGTTACATAAGAAATTCCAATATAATCAATATCTCAAATGCGGCAAGGCATTTCATCCACTATCATAAAAGAACAACCAATTCTTTCAGATGTTATGCAATTGAAAAAATCCACAAGTCCAAAAGAGGAGGAAATACAAAATATAAGATGCATCAAAGAGAAGCATACTGGATCTTCCGCCTAAAAACCAGAGTTCCAGAGGGTCTCAATTTAAAAAAGGAGCTCATGTTCCATTATTGAAATAAAATCAGATACATAATTATTACCAACCAAATTTATTGTTCTGTTTTCACAACAAGCGGGTTTACTAGCCTACAAGCCCACATCCACATGTTTGTTAGATGAGTATATACAAATACACATTCTATTAATAGTTATTATTTTTTCCAATTTAATAGTGACCTAGATACTGTTTACATTTGTTATAATGCAGGAAATTATTAATAAAGTCATGTACATAGAGAATATTTCTGCTCATAAACTTGAAACATGAGTACACAAACAAAAATACAAATACATAAAATCTCATGTCACACCAAATTAAAAGCTTTCAAGACAACCATATTCTCAACTTTCAATCCAATTTAATTCAATTTTAACCAGCAGTATATACCGGAAAACAAAAAAAGATATATATTTGCTTTTTAGCCTCTTTCCACACAATTCCCCAACACCCAAAACCCATTTTTCCCACTTTTTACTTAGTCATTATACACACGATACCGACCCAATGCGATTCATTGGTTACTACTGACATTACCGGCAATTAAAGAAAATATCAGGAATGCTCATCACAAATTCTTATGTATATTGGAAAAGTTACTATAAGAACAATAACTCCAAGAAACACCACGATAACGGGTTCTAAATGTAAACAATACTTACCACTACGAAGTGTTCAAACTTAGAGACCGGATGTTGGTCAGCTGGAGCGAGCCAAGTTGTGCGTTCCACCACCTTGTGTTCCTGAAACGCAATCAAAAATAACACGTTACCCCGGATATTTAAACATAGCATTCACAGTCAGTCACCATATCACAAGCCATGAATAAGAACGCAGGAAGCGTTCTAAACGCGTAGGCTATCTACCTTCACTCATTTTTTCAGCATTGCAGGACATCATCATTATTATGCTACCTATCCAATTTTTAACGAAGATAATTAAAACTTAGAAAAAGATTATTTTTAAGCAATATAGCGCTGGATCCATCTCTCTTCTCTTCTGTAAAAAACACACACACAGGCTGGGAGGGCAAAAACATTTAATTTTAAGAAAGCCAATTTCCCCAGGATGAAGGCTGCAATTCAGGGTATATAGCCTGGGAAGAACTAATGTCAAATAATGGGACAAATGATAAATGGGAGATTTTCAAATCCACTTTGGGTAATTATAGTGCAAAATGTATTCCTATAGGTAACAAGTATAAACGACTAAAATTAAATCCCACATGGCTTACACCTTCTGTGAAAGGGGCAATACATGACAAAAAAAGGGCATTTAAAAAATACAAATCTGAGGGTACATCTGCAGCCTTTGTAAAAATATAAAGAGCTTAATAAAAACTGTAAAAATGTAATAAAATTAGCAAAAATACAAATTGAAAGGCAGGTGGCCAAGGATAGTAAAACAAATCCCAAAAAATTCTTCAAGTATATAAATGCAAAAAAGCCAAGGTCTGAACATGTAGGACCCCTAGATAGTGGTAATGGGGAGTTGGTCACAGGGGATCAAGAGAAGGCAGAGTTACTAAATGGGTTCTTTAGCTCTGTATATACAACTGAAGAAAGAGCAGCTGATGTAGCCGGTGCCAGTGCTGTTAATATATCAGTTGATATACTGAATTGGATGAATGTAGATATGGTCCAAGCTAAATAAAATAAAATAAATGTGCACAAGGCCCCGGGACCAGATGGGTTACACCCTAGAATTCTTAAAGAGCTTAGTTCAGTTATTTCTGTCCCCCTTTTCATAATATTCAGAGAATCTCTAGTGACTGGAATAGTGCCAAGGGACTGGCGCAGGGCAAATGTGGTGCCTATTTTCAAAAAGGGCTCTAGGTCTTCCCCGGGTAATTATAGACCAGTAAGCTTAGCATCCATCGTGGGGAAAATGTTTGAGGGACTATATACAGGATTATATGACAAAATTTTTTATTATAAGTGACAGCCAGCACGGTTTTACTAAGGACAGAAGTTGTCAAACTAACCTAATCTGTTTTTATGAAGAGGTGAGCAGAAGCCTAGACAGAGGGGCCGCTGTGGGTATAGTGTTTTTGGACTTTGCAAAGGCATTTGACACTGTCCCTCATAGACGTCTAATGGGTAAATTAAGGACTATAGGTTTAGAAAATATAGTTTGTAATTGGATTGAGAATTGGCTCAAGGACCATATCCAGAGAGTTGTGGTCAATGATTCCTTCTCTGAATGGTCCCCGGTAATAAGTGGTTTTACCCTATGGTTCAGTGCTGGGACCACTATTATTCAACTTATTTATTAATGATATAGAGGATGGGATTAATAGCACTATTTCTATTTTTCCAGAAGATGGAAGATGTTCGTGAATTGCAAGCAGATTTAAACAAACTAAGTGTTTGGGCATCCACTTGGCAGATGAAGTTTAATGTAGATAAATGTAAAGTTATGCATCTGGGTACCAACAACCTGCATGTATCATATGTCCTAGGGGGAGCTACACTGGCGGATTCACTTGTTGAGAAGGACCTGGGTGTACTTGTAAATCATAAACGAAATAACAGCATGCAGTGTCAATCAGCTGCTTCAAAGGCCAGCAGGATATATTCGTGTATTAACGCCTTCGCGCTCAGCGGCGTAATAATCCGTCGTGCTAACTGCATCGTTAGCGCTCAGCGACGGACTATTACGTCGCGGGAGTAACGGCCATTTCGACCGTCCTCCCGACACATACAGAAGCTGTGACAGCTGCTGTCTCGTACAGCAGCTGTCACAGCTCCTACAGTGGGGACCGATCGCTGTGTCCCCGCTGATTAACCCCTGAAAAGCTGTGTTCAATAGTGAACACAGCTTTTTAGGGGTTAAGCTACAATCGCCAGCCTGCTACACGATAGCGGCTGGCGATGGCAACCGGACACCAAACAATGGCGTCCGGCTATGCCATCGACGGAAGCCTAGTGGGTCCTGACGAAGTCAGGACCCACTATGCTTGCTGTCAGTGAGTAGCTGACGGCTCTAATACACTGCACTACGCATGTAGTGCAGTGTATTAGAATAGCGATCAGGGCCTCCTGCCCTCATGTCCCCTAATTGGACAAAGTAATAAAGTTAAAAAAAAAGTTAAAAAAAGATGTGTAAAAATAAGAAAATAAAAGTTTTAAAAGTAATAAAAGTAAAAATCCCCCCTTTTCCCTTATCAGTCCTTTATTATTAATAAAAATATATAAACAAACAAACTATACATAATTGGTATCGCCGCGTCCGTAACGGCCTGAACTACAAAATTATTTCGTTATTTATCCCACGCGGTGAACGCCGTAAAATAAAATAATAAACCGTACCAGAATCACAATTGTTTGGTCACTTCACCTCCCAAAAAATGGAATAAAAAGAGATCAAAAAGTCGCATGTACCTAAAAATGGTACTGATCGAAATTACAGTTCGTTACGCAAAAAATAAGTCCTCGCACTGCTTTATTGATGGAAAAATAAAAAAGTTATGGCTCTAAGAATAAGGTAACACAAAAAGTGAATGATTTTTTACAAAAAGTATTTTATTGTGCAAACGCCATAAGACATACAAGAACTATAAACATCTGGTATCGCCGTAATCATATCGCCCCGCAGAATAAAGTGAATATGTCATTTATAGCGCACGGTGAACGCTGTAAAAAAAATAGAATAAAAAAAACAATAGTAGAATTGCGTTTTTTTTGGCACCACGTCACTTAAAAATAAAATAAAAACTGATCAAAAAGCCGCATGCACCCCAAGAAAACTACAATGAATTCCTCAAGGTGTCTAGTTTCCAAAATGGGGTAACTTTTGGGTGTTTTCCACTGTTTTGGCACCACAAGACCTCTTCAAACCGGACATGGTGCCTAATAAAAAGGAGGCCTCAAAATCCACTAGGTGCTCCTTTGCTTCGGAGGCTGGTGCTTCAGTCCATTACCGCACTAGGGCCACATGTCGGATATTTCTCAAAACTGCAGAATCTGGGCAATATTTCTCTGATAAAACCTTTTGTGTCATAAAAAAAATGGTATAAAGAGGATTTTCTGACAAAAATAAATATGTAAATTTCACCTCTACTTTGCTCTAAATTCCTGTGAAACACCTAAAGTGTTCATAAACTTTCTAAATGCTGTTGTGAATACTTTGAGGGGTCTAGTTTCTAAAATGGGGTGTTTGATAGGGGTTTCTAATATATGGGCCCCTCAAAGCAACTTCAGAACTGAACTGGAACCTAAAAAAATAAATAAATGAGGCAATACTTCGCTTCTTACATTATACTGATAATGAGCCGTGCCCACCCCGAGAGGACCCCAGTTTTGACCGTTTGTATAAACGGAGACCCCTATTAGACCGTTTCAGTGCCCGGTTTTCCCAATCATACACCCCGAGACGTGTATTTCTATTGATGAGTCCTTGGTAGATTTTAAAGGGAGGGTTCAATTCCGCCAGTACCTGCCGGGTAAGAGGGCAAGGTATGGCGTGAAGATGTATAAGCTGCGAGAGTGCATCAGGGTATACCTACAGATTTAGGATATATAAAGGGAAGGACACCGGTATTCAGCCCCCAGAATGCCCCCCCACCCTTACTGGGAGTTAATGCAAAAATTGTGTGGGATTTGGTGTACCCACTGCTGGACCAGGGTTACCACCTCTACCTGGATCATTTTTATACGAGCGTCCCACTCTTCAACTGCCTCTACCTGGATAATTTTTATACCAGCGTCCCACTCTTCAACTGCCTCGCTTCCAGAAGTACTGCGGCATGCGGCACTGCTAGAAGAAATCTGAGAGGCCTCCCTAAGACTCTGCTTGGGCAAACAAGAAGGGGTGAGAGCAGGTCACATTCTAGCAGCAACATATTGTGTGTCAAGTACAAAACAAGAGAGATGCCACACCAGTACCCATGTACCAGTACAGAGACCCCCAAACCAGACTGCATCCTGGACTACAATAGGTACATGGGAGGGGTGGACTTGTCAGATCAAGCCCTGGAGCCCTACAGCGCCATGCGGTGTGGTATAAGAAGCTGGCCGGGCACATCATATAGATGGCATTGTACAATGCGTACGTGCTACATCGATGTACAGGCCAGAGGGGAACTTTCCTGGAATTTCATGAGGTGGTTATCAAGAACCTAATCTTTAGGGACCAGGAAGAGGGGGGCACCCAGTACTTCTGGAAGCGAGGCCACACGCATCGTACCAGGGCAACACTTTCCAGGAGAAGTTCCCCAAACTGGCAAGAAGGGAAAAAGTCAAAAGAGGTGCAAAGTCTGCTATAAGAGGGGGATAAGGGAGGACACAATATATCAATGTAACGCGTGTCCCGAAAAACAGGAGCTCTGTATGAAACTGTTTTAAAATTTATCATACATCCCTTTGTTTATAATTTACCCCAATTTTACTAAACCTAATGTACTCCGCACAGCTTATCCCCCTCATCTTTCCCTTCTGAGCCCTGCTGCGTGCCCAGGCAGCGGATAACAGCCACATGTAGGGTATTGTCGTACCCGTGAGAACCAACATTACAGTTTATGGGGTGTATGTCTCCGGTCAAAATGCTCACTACACCTTTAGATGAATGCCTTAAGGGTGTAGTTTTTAAAACGGGGTCACTTCTTTGAGTTTCAACTGTACTGGTACCTCAGGGGCTTCTGCATACATGACTTCGCACCAGAAAATCCCCAGTAGGCCAAATGGTGGTCCTTTCGTTCTGAGCCCTCCTATGGGCCCAAACGGCAGTTTATCACCACAAATGGGGTATTGCTGCACTCAGGACAAATTGCCCAACAGAATGGGGTATCTTATTTCTTGTGAGAATAAGAAATTTTCAGCCAAAACTACATATTATTGGAAAAAATTAATTTTGTTTTAATTCCCAGCCCAATTCAAATAAGTTCTGTGAAAAAATTATAGGGTCAAAATGGTCACAACACCCATAAATGAATTCCTTGAGGGGTGTAGTTTCCAAAATGGGGTCACTTCTGGTGGGTTTCCATTGCTTTGATACCTCTGGGGCTCTGCAAATGTGACATGGCACCCGAAAACCAATCCAGCAAAATCTGGACTCCAAAGAACAAATAGCGCTCCTTTCCTTCTGAGCCCTCACGGCAGTTTATCAACACAAATGGGGTATTGCCACACTCCGGACAAATTGGGCAACAAAATGTAGTATTTTATTTCTTGTGAAAATAAGAATTTTTGAGCTAAAACGACATATTATTGGAAAAAATATATTTTTTTTTAATTCCCAGCCCAATTCAAATCAGTTCTGTGAAGAAACTATGGTGTCTAAATGGTCACATTACCCATAAATGAATTCCTTGAGGGGTGCAGTTTCCAAAATGGGGTCACTTCTGGTGGGTTTCTATTGCTTTGATACCTCTGGGGTTATGCAAATGCGACATGGCACCGAAAACCAATCCAGCAAAATCTGGCAGTTTATCGCCACAAATGGGGTATTGCTGTACTCAGGAGAAATTGGGCAACAAAATTGGGTATTTTGTTCTCTGTGAAAATAAGAAATTTTGATAAAAAATGACATCTTATTGGAAAAAATGTCATGTTTTTCATTTCACAGCCTAATTCAAATAGGTGCTGTGAAAAAACTGTGCTGTCAAAATGGTAACAACAACCATAAATGAATTCCTTGAGGGGTGCAGTTTCCAAAATGGGGTCACTATTGGGGGGTTCCTACTGTTTTGGCACCTCAACACCTCTTCCAGCAAAATCTGCACTCCAAAGAACACACAGCGCTCCTTCCCTTCTGAGGCCTCCCATGGGCCTAAACGGCAGTTTATCGCCACAAATGGGGTATTGCTGTACTCAGGAGAAATTGGGCAACAAAATTGGGTATTTTGTTCTCTGTGAAAATAAGAAATTTTGATAAAAAATGACATCTTATTGGAAAAAATGTCATGTTTTTCATTTCACAGCCTAATTCAAATAGGTGCTGTGAAAAAACTGTGCTGTCAAAATGGTAACAACAACCATAAATGAATTCCTTGAGGGGTGCAGTTTCCAAAATGGGTTCACTATTGGGGGGTTCCTACTGTTTTGGCACCTCAACACCTCTTCAAACCTGGCATGCTGCCTAAAATATATTCTAATAAAAAAGAGGCCTCAAAATGCACTAGGTGCTTCTTTGCTTCTGGGGCTTGTGTTTTAGTCCACCAGCACACTAGAGCCACATGTGGGACATTTCTAAAAACGGCAGAATCTGGACAATACATAATTAGTAGTATTTCTCTGGTAAAAGCTTCTGTGTTACAGAATTTTTTTTTAATAAAATTGAAATTCAGCAAGAAAAGTGAAATTTGCAAATTTCACCTCCACTTTGCTTTAATTCTTGTGAAATGCCTGAAGGGTTAAAAAATTTTCTAAATGCTGTTTTGAATACTTTGAGGGGTCTAGTTTTTAAAATGGGGTGTTTTATCAGGGGTTCTAATACATAGGCCCCTCAAAGCCACTACAGAACTGAACAGGTACCTTAAAAAAAAGGCTTTTGAAATTTTCTTAAAAATATGAGAAATTGCTGTTTATGTTCTGAGCCTTGTAACGTCCAAGAAAAATAAAAGAATGTTCAAAAAATGATGCCGATCTAAAGTAGACATATGGGAAATGTGAACTAGTAACTATTTTGGGTGGTATAACCGTCTGTTTTACAAGCAGATGCATTTAAATTCTGAAAAATTGTTTTTTTTCAAAATTTTCTCTACATTTTGCAATTTTTCACCAATAAACACTGAATATATCGACCAAATTTTACCACGAACATGAAGCCCAATGTGTCACGAGAAAACAATCTCAGAATCACTTGGATAGGTTTAAGCATTCCGACGTTATTACCACATAAAGTGAAATATGGCAGATTTGAAAAATGGGCTCTGAGCCTTAAGGCCAAAACTAGGCTGCGTCCTTAAGGGGTTAAAAGAGGCATGGACTCGCGGGACAGGGATGTAATATTGCCACTTTACAAAGCATTAGTGAGGCCTCATCTAGAATATTCAGTTCAGTTCTGGGCTCCAGTTCATAGAAAGGATGCCCTGGAGTTGGAAAAAATACAAAGAAGAGCAACGAAGCTAATTAGGGGCATGGAGAATTTAAGTTATGAGGAAAGATTCAAAGAATTAAACCTATTTAGCCTTGAAAAAAAGACGACTAAGGGGGGACATGATTCATTTATATAAATATATTAATGGCACATACAAAAAATATGGTGAAATCCTGTTCCATGTAAAACCCCCTCAAAAAACAAGGGGGCACTCCCTCCGTCTGGAGAAAAAAAGGTTAAACCTGCAGAGGCGACAAGCCTTCTTTACTGTGAGAACTGTGAATCTATGGAATAGCCTACCGCAGGAGCTGGTCACAGCAGGGACAGTAGATAGATTTAAAAAAGGGTTAGATAATTTCCTAGAACAAAAAAGTATTAGCTCCTATGTGTAGAAATTTTTTCCTTCCCTTTTCCCGTCCCTTGGTTGAACTTTTTGGACATGTGTCTTTTTTCAGCCGTATTAACTATGTAACTATGTTCCATATCAAACAAGTCATTGTCATTTGCAAATTCGTACATTAAGGAAACTGTATTTATAACTTTAAAACCTGATTTTACACTGCTAACTTTAATCACTTAAAAAGTCAGTCTATTTACACAATCTTGTACTTTAGTTCAATGTTCTAGGACTTTTTATACACTAATTTTACATTTAATAATAATAATTTGAAATTCAATTAATTCAGTTCTTAATCTGGATTGAGAAAAACATATCGCATCAAACAGTACACAATTTAATTTCCTCCTCAGACTAGTCTGCAACACACCCTGTATACACGAGGACACGCTGTATACATGTCTACATCATACTTCTCGTCATCATCCACCTTACTCATTGCAATGCACCTATCTGTATTACTCTTTATCACTAGTACAGTCACTGTTATTGAATGCTATTATTTTATGCACATACTATACATATCAACATTTATTGACACACTTCTATAGTTCTGCTTTTCCAATCATTTCATGTTCTTTCAACCAGCCAGCATTTTGTTCTATGAAAGTTTTTCATCTTGAACTACATAAACAACCTTCTTTTAACCTTCCTGATAATTTTAACATTCTGTAAAACTTCTACCTTGTTCCCCTTTGTGAGATTCTTCCAACCGTCGTCTTACACAATCAAAACCACACTTCTCTTTTCCCTTCACTAAATTATAACATTCAATTATCCTCAAATTCCTTTTAAATCCAAATTTGCCACACCCTTATCATCATTTTACATTCACCATATCTTCGGGACAATAGACGTTAATCCACTTTTTTTTGCTACGTGACAATTTGGCTTGCTAATATAAATTTATCCCTTTGTTCTATTATTTGATCTTGGTTCTATGATCGGATTCTAATTTGATCTCATTCAAAGAGTCTTGTAGAATTTTGATGGTCAGTTGGGAATAACAGTGTTCGCTGCACCCTATAAATAAGGCCGCTTACCAAAACTTTATTCTCCCTGGACTGTAGTACTCGCTGCACTCTAGACGCCTAGAGCCGCTTACCGAAACACAGTCCCAAGACTAATGTCGCTCACCCAAGGTGACCACGATGAGAAAATGTGAAAGACTGTCTCAACTCTCACTTTTACCACGACACATGATTAACGATTAACAAACAGACAAATTCGATATGAATAACAAAACCTACTATCATATTCTATATTTCTGTATACCTTGTATATCTTGACCACAAGGTATTTTCACCAAAGTCTTGGTACACACACAAAACACAACAATATTTACAATTATTATGCTGATCAGTCATATACTTAATGTTTCTGGGTGTTTTAACAGTATTTTTCTTACTGATTTGTCCTTGTAAGGCTATGTTCACACGGAGTATTTTGCAGGAGGAATTTCCTCCAGCAAAATCAGTTCAGGTTTTACCTGAGCGGTTTTTTACAAGTGGACGCGGTTTTTGACGCGGTTTTTGAAGCGGTTTTTTAAAGACATCCCACAGGAAAAGGCTGTACTTCCCAAGAGGGAAAAAACTCCTCCCAGTCTTCACAATCGCCATTACACACAGTGTTGTTGGAGAAACAGAACAGCTATGGACCAAAATGAAGAGCAGCACAGCAGTGTGGCATTACCACAGCCACGAGTAAAGGTGAGGAGGCGTGAGATGCGCCTCCTCATGAAGGTGTTGATCAACGTCGTGCGTCGACGTCGCTTGCGTCAGGTAAGTTTTTACAAACACTTTTTCTACGCTGCATTATCAAATGTTAGACAAAGCATTCATTTCTGTTCAACGCTTCATTTTTTTCAGGAGGAAGAGCGACGCAGAGAACGGCACCGTCGGTACTGGGTACACCCCATAAATGAACTTCGGCCACAGAGGGGACATATTGGACATCTCTACGCAGAACTGCGATGGTGAGATTTGTTTGATTTTGCAGTTGCAATTCTAAAAATATGTGAAGAGCGAATTATGATCATGTCCATTGTAGTAATAGATGATGTGATTCCACGGCATCCAGGCCATTAGCGGTGTTGTAACTACCATGGGGTACACTGCATGAGGGTGCCCGTGCCGTCCTCTAACACCGCCCCCCCCATGCCCGTAGATGCCGCTAGCATCTGATATGGCCACACTACATTGAATAGTATCTGCTTCATTGGACGCATATACTATTGAACAGTATGGTATAGCAGGGAGGACATCTTTGTACTGCATCTTTATCATGTGCAGAGAATGGATCCCAGCATTTTAGCGGTGTGATGCCATCACCGCATCACGCTGGTCTATGCAAGGATCCCATTGGTCTTGATGTTGTGGATCAGCTTAGTTGATTGCCTAGATGAGTATTAAATATTTTTAGTTTTTTTTGGGTGGCGTGGCTGTATGTCGCTATCTACAATGGTATCTGTATGGCACTATCTACAAGGGGTAGTTGCGTGTTGCTATCCACAAGTGGGTTGTGACACTGTCTACTCCAGGGGGGGCTGTTATTTATGTTTGGCAGGGCTGAATGTGAAAACGACATTAAATATAACTTACAAATGCTTAATCCATACTTTTTATTTTTTTATTTACAGCTATCCTGAGAAGTTTTTTGATTTCATCAGATTGACAATAACTGCATTCGATCGACTGGATGAAATCCTGCAGTGCCATTTGATGCGCCAGGACACCACCATGAGGAAGGCCATCTCTCCTACGCATAGGCTGCTAATCACATTGCGGTGAGTTTCAAAAGAAAACAAAAAAAAACTTGTGTGTTTTGCCTTCTTGACCATCGATTCAATGTGTATATTACTGGGTATGGTCAAGATAGGCTTGTATATACGCGATTGATCCTTGGTCTAATTTTATTCTTTCTCTCTCTCTTTTTCAGATTTTTGGCAACTGGGGAGAGTTACGCATCTCTGCACCTGCAATTCCGGGTTGGTAAATCTACCATCTGCGGAATTGTGAGTAGTACATGCCACGTGATCTGGCAGCACTTACAGCCGATTTCGATGCCCAGTCCGACCCAGGAGACTTGGTTGCGGGCAGCAGCAGGCTTTCAGTCTGTGGCCAATTTCCCAAACTGCATAGGCGCCGTCGACGGTAAGCACATACGTGTGAAGCAGCCACCGCACTCAGGATCACATTACTTCAATTACAAGAAGTACTTTTCTGTGGTCCTGATGGCGGTGGCTGACTCCTTGTATAAGTTTGTTGCTATTGAAGTCGGCGCCTATGGCAGTACTGGGGACTCCCGGGCGCTACTGACATCGACATTCGGCCAGCGAGTGCTGGTAGATCAGGTGACTCTGCCCCCTCCAAGACCTCTTCTGGGTACCACGCATCCATTCCCTTTCGTCATGGTAGGGGATGAGGCTTTTCCGCTGATGACCAACCTGCTGCGCCCATACCCACGAAGGGGACTGGATGCCCGGAAGAGAGTCTTCAACATGAGGCTGAGCCGGGCACGACGCTTCGTGGAGTGTACCTTCGGGATCATGAGTAGTAAGTGGAGGGTCTTCACCTGTGCAATGCAGTTGGATCCCGGAACAGTTGACATGGTTATTAAAGCTGCCTGTGTGCTCCACAACTATGCTCGGGACTATGACAGTTTGGACATTGGCGAGGAGCAACAGGCAGCTTTTCGTGACATACCTGGCAATTGTTTTTTTGGCCGTTCATCCAACCGTGCTGTACAGGTGAGAGATGGCTTTGCGGACTACTTTATGAGTCCCGAAGGTGCCGTGCCCTGGCAATTTGCATGTCTCAGCGAAGAGCAGCCTGTCCAGGATTGATGTTTCTCCTCGTGGGTCCCATCCAATCTCTCAGCATCCAGCCTGCTATCAAGTTTCTTCTTCCGGCTTTGTGTCCTGTCGATTACTTAGACTTTGATGTGAAGGCCTTGTATACTTTATTAAAAGTTAATTTTTGTTTGTAATACATGTGTTGTGTTTTTTTTTTCTGCTACGTTTCTATGAAGGCCTTGTCCACACGTAACAGAATTTGTTCAGCAATAGCAGCAGACTTTCCGCTGCAGAAATTCTGTGGACTTACCACATTAGAAATTGCCTTGCCGTGGCCAAAAAAATAGACCATGCACGTCAAGTTCGGCTTTAATTTTTTGGGCAGTGTGTGTATGCGATTTGTTCAATCTCATACACTTTGCTGCTACTGTATTCAGATGCGTATTTCCCATCCACATTTCTGTGTGGCAAATACGCAGCAATTCGGATACGTGTGGACAAAGTCTTTTCTGTGTGACCAGGACACTGTACAGTTGTGTTGTTGCTGAAATCTACCTTATGCTTCGTTCACATCTGAGCAGACACAAAGTGACACCGTCAGAAAACAGAGGTTTCCATCTCCATCACTATTAATTGAAAAGGTGACGGAGCCGATGCATGTGGTTTACGTTTGGCTCATTTGTGCACAACATCAGTCATTCAATGCACAAAAGAGCTAAATGTAAACCACAGGCACCGGCTCCGTCACCATATCAATCAAAGTTGATGCAGACGGAAACCTCTGTTTTATGACGGTGTCACTTTGTATCTATTTATAGTCCCGTTCAGAGGAAAAACTACCATGGAAATTAAGAACGGGACCCCAATACAGATCTGAAGGAAGAAAACCTAAATAGAGTGGATTAAGCATAATGTCATGTTTTCACATGAGGGACATTTATGAGCTATCCGCTAGATATGTCATTAATGTCAAGACAGATGCCGTTTCCAGGTCTTGTACGCACACCTTACATTTATGACATATTCCGTAGATGTATCGTAAATGTGTCTCATGTGAAAACATTAAAAACACAATTTAACGTTAAAATAAATAGACACACACACAATGTAACGAAATAATGAAATAACATTTTATTACAAAACAAGTAATATCAAAAAGCAACGGATCCCTTACCATAATTTACTTCAATTTTAAACTTGGCAACAAAAACAAAACATAGGCAACGTCACCCAGAGGTGAACTACAAATTGTAATACCGGGGTGGTGTGGTGGGGTTTGAGCACGAAGGATGTTGTCCAGTGCTGCGAGGGTGGTAAGAGTCAAATGTTTGGTAACATTGTCGGTCAGCATTGGGCTGGGGAGGAGCGGGGTAAGTGGTATACTGGGGTTGGCTGTGGGTGGCGGTGGTGGGCGCGCCCGAAAGTTGAGCCATATGGAGCTGTATGTCCTGCCGGAAATGGCTAAGAAAAACACAGAGTTCCAGCAGGGAGGGGGCGTTACAAAAGTCTGCCGCCACGGCGTGACAAAAGGCAATAAAATGATCTTGCCTATCTGTTGGCATCTTGCGGCAGGAAGATGCCAACGCGTACCCAAAAAAATCAAATTTGTCATCGCCGTCCACCCTCTGGATAAGGGAGATGGCCTCGGACTCCACATCCAATTGCCTGTCCCTTATCCGGGGGGTCCTTCTGCGCACCCGCGTGGAAGAGGTGCTGGTAGGGGGGGCGGGATCACTGACCTGGGTGGCCACAGGGGGGGCCTCACGCTGAGACACTGTCAAGGGTGAGGAGATAGGTGTCTCATCCCCCAGCGGCATGTCTGTGGCCACCAAGTATCCCGCAAGATGATCTTCCCCCTCCGCTTCATGCTGGGTCGATGTTGAAGGAGTGGGTTCCCTCTCTATCTGCTGCTGCTCATCTCGGGTGGCAGGGGCCTCTGGCTCGTGAAAATTGCCAGCAGTTCTGTTGAAAAAAAAAACCATTAAGTACCTAGGAGAATTGGTTTGGGAAATTAAAACATAGGCATTAATACTTACGGCCGTTGTCCCCTGCTAGGCAAGATGAACAGCAGCTCTTCGTAATGAGGGACCTTAGGTTTTTTCAATGAAGAGGTCCCACTCCTCTCTGTCTTCCGCACCTCCTTCATAAAGCGGTCCCGCACACTCTTCCATCGTTTCTTTACATCGTCCGCTGCAACGACAAAAAAACATTTCAAAATAGTTGTCAAAAACACATAGCATGTGGAAAAAAAATGCAGTTCCAAAAAAAAAAAAAACTCACCGTTACGAACTTTTTGGGCAGGGGAAAGACTGCTCCAGTCCGGGTACAGTGCCTTGCAGATTGCTGTCCATGCATCCTCACGGACATTACGGTCACTATACCCGTCGGCGCCCTTGTCCCATAGGCAGGGATGTGACTGGACCTGTAATAACATATAATTGAAACGTCAGTTTATTTACTACATGCAAACACAAAGTAAAAACATTAGCGCACATGCATCATCATTGAAATCAATAGTGATGCAAAGGGAATCTGTGCTTTCTGTTGCGGGGTTCCACAACGGAAACCTCCGACGGATGGGACCCCTGAACGGAAAGCCAACGCTGATGTGAAACACAGCGCTAATGTGCACAGGCACACATGAAAAAACATTGAATACTCACTTCATGTATCAGTTTCCCGACGTTCATGTCCATACGATGGTACGCCACTTGAGACATTTTGGTACCTGAAATGTAAAAAACAATATTTAGTAAAATGAAGCTCATTAAATATTTAAAAAAATAATTACATTTTTTTTTTAACCCCTTCCCTCTTTGGCCGCTTTTGACCTTCCTGACAGAGCCTCATTTTTCAAATCTGACATGTTTCACTTTATGTGGTAATAACTCCAGAATGCTTTTACCTATCCAAGCGATTCTGAGATTGTTTTCTCGTGACACATTGGACTTTATGTTACTGGCAAAATTTGCCCGATACATTCAGTATTTAATTGTGAAAAACACCAAAATTTAGCGAAAAATTGCAAAAATTAGCATTTTTCTCAATTTAAATTATCTGCTTGTAAGACAGGCAGTTATACCACACACAAATGTTGCTAACTAACATCCCCCATATGTCTACTTTAGATTGGCATCGTTTTTTGATCATCATTTTATTTTTCTAGGACGTTACAAGGCTTAGAACTTTAGCAGCAATTTCTCACATTTTCAAGAAAATTTCAAAATGCTATTTTTACAGGGGCCAGTTCAGTTCTGAAGTGGCTTTGAGGTCCTTAGATATTAGAAACCCCCAATAAGTCACCCCATTTTAAAAACTGCACCCCTCAAAGTATTCAAAACAGCATTTAGAAAGTTTCTTAACCCTTTAGACATTGCGCAGGAATTAAGGCAAAGTAGAGGTGAAATTTACAAAGTTCATTATTTTTTTCCAGAAATTCATTTTGAATCCATTTTTTTTGTACCACAGAATGTTTTACCCAAGAAATGCAACTCAATATTTATTGCCCAGGTTCTGCAGTTTTTAGGAAATATCCCACATATGGCCCTAGTGTGCTACTGGACTGAAGCACCGGCTTCAGAAGCAAAGGAGCACCTGGTGGATTTTCGGCCTCCTTTTTATTAGAATATATTTTAGGCACCATGTCAGCTTTGAACAGGTCTAGTGGAACTAAAACAGTGGAAACCCCCCAAAAGTTACCCCATTTGGGAAACTACACCCCTCGAGGAATTTATCTAGGGGTGTAGCAAGCGTTTTTTTATCGGCATCCACAGTGTGCCCTAAATTACATGTTAGCTTTATTCTGCGGGTCGATACGATTACGGCGATACCAAATTTATATAGTTTTTTTTATGTATTGCAGCTTTTGCACAATAAAATCACTTTTTTTATAAAATCATTTGTTTTCTGTGTCGACATTCTAAGACCCATAACTTTATTATTTTTGCGTGCACGAAACGGTGTCAGGGATTATTTTTTGCGGCACGGATTGTCGTTTTTTATTAGTACTATTTTGGAGTAAATGTGACTTTTTGATCACTTTTTATAGCATTTTTTGGAAGGAGATGTGACCTAAAAACAAAGATTCTGGCGTTGTTTTTCATGTTTTTTTTTTACGGCGTTCACCGTGCGGGATAAATTACATAGTTTTGTAGTTTAGGTCGTTACAGACGCGGCGATAGCAATTATGTATAGTTTTTTTTATTTTTACGTTTTTTCCCATAATAAAAGACTTACTATGGGAAAAAAGTCAGTTTAGCTTTATTTTTATTTGAAATGTGTGTGTTTTTATTGTTACCACATTTTTATTTACTTTTTTTAACTTTTTTTACTTGTCCCACTAGGGGACATGAGGGCCTGATGCCCCGATCGCTACTCTAATACACTGCACTACATACGTAGTGCAGTGTATTAGCGCTGTCAGTTATTCACTGACAGCAAGCCTATGAGGACACTCCGCAGGCGGGTCCTCATCGGCTCCCATACAAGGCAGACTCGGACGCCATTTTCTGGCGTCCGATTGCCACAGCAACCCAGCGATTTCATCACTGGGTTGCCAATCGGGTGAAAACCTATCAGATGCTGCGCTCTATAAAGCGCAGCATCTGAGGGGTTAATCTGCCGGATCGGAGAATAGCTCCGGTCCTGGCAGTTACAAGAGGGTGCCAGCTGTATAATACAGCTGTCACCCCGCGGTGATGGTGCCGGCTCTGCTTCTGAGCCCGCACCATCACTGCGCCGTACATATACGGCGCTTTGCGGGAAGCACCTCCCGACAGCGCCGTATATATACGGCGGATGTCGGGAAGGGGTTAAAAATTTTAAAAAATAAAAATAAAAACACATCTGCACACATGTATGGCATGTATGTCAGATGTGAACAGGAACCAGCAATTGCACTTACTTTTTCACTCGGATGGTGCTTTTCAAGTGGATGATGCTGCTGTCCTCAGGGGAGTTCTTCCACGATGTGGATTTCCAGGAAATGGCTGCCTCCCGTTTATGCCAGCCCCTTTTTGGGCTGGGCTTGTGTTTACACACAAGCGTTTTTTGTGAAATACAGCGTCAAAACAAGCCTCGAAAAACTCGAGACGCTGTTTTTCAGCCTCCCATTGATCCCAATGGGGTTTTGGAGGCGGAAAACGCCTGAAGATAGGTCATGTCGCTTTTTTTTTCCTCGAGGAGTTTTTAACGCCAGCGGGGAAAAAACGCCTCCACATCCCATTGAAATCAATGGGAGTCGGTTTAGGGCCGTTTTTGACGAGTTTTTTGCCGCGGAAACCGCGTCAAATAACTCGTCAAAAACCTCCGTGTGAACATAGCCTAACAATTTTACAAAGGACCATTCCTAATTGGACTCCCTTATACACACAGGGTTTTATTTAACCCTCATACATCGAATCTTCACAGTCAAGGAGTCTCATATATGTTTCATCTATAACAACCATTTCTTTCAAATTCACCAAAGAAATACTTGATTACCTTAAAACTTCTGGTGTCAGGGGCGTCCAGAGACAATAAGAGGCTGGTCAAACCAGCAGCAGATGTACTGGATGTGCCTTTACACCACAGTTTGAAAGTCTTTATCTTTCTTTAACTTTGGATTTAGTTTATCTCAATCATTCAATACTTTTAGTCACAATCTTAACACCTTCCCGACTGCCCACTGTCTTTTGACGTCAGGCAGTGCGGGTGCTTAGTCTACAGAGACGTCTTTTGGCGTCGCTGCAGATCAGGCTGATGAGCGCTCGTGTGAGCGCTCATCCTCTAAGCAGGAGCTGTTACTAACAGCTCCTGATCTTAGAGCAGCCTCCTGAACACAGCTGGGGTCGGCAAACATTCGGACCCCAGCTGTGTAACCCTTTGATTACCGCGGTCCGTGACCGCGGCATGATCAAAGGGAATTCCCCTCTTTGATCACATCACCGGGATTCCAGTGCTGCGATCAAACAATGGGGAATCCCTCTGCAGTCAGCCCTGGGGAACTACAAAGGACCCCAGGGCTGTCTGTTCCGTGTGCCTGCTGTTCGGGCACACTATGTGCTGCCCGATAAGCAGCCTGTGTCATAGTGACACAGTGTAATGTATTAGCGTACAGAAGTATGCTAATACATTACAAGTAAAAAATAAAGTTACAAATAAAGTTATCCCTTGATGGGATTAAAAAAAAAAAAAAAGTAACAGAACAAATAAATAAATAAAAAAAGTCCCAAAAAGAGTCTTTATTTTGCATTAAATACATTTTATTGCCCCTACACTAAATAAAAACAAAAAACCTACGCATATTAGGTATCTACACGACCGTAATAACCTGAAGAATTAATCTAATGGGTTATTTAGCGCGAAACGTGAACAGGATAAAAAATAAACAAAAAAAACTATTCCGAGAATCACTTTTTCCTATATTCACGCGGTAAAAAAAATTTTTTTTACCCCCAAACTGTGGGAAAAATAAAATACTATTTCTCTCGCATAAAACAAGGCCTCATACAGCCACGTCACTGAAAAAATAAAAAAGTTATGGCTGCTGAAACGCAGAGAGGCAAAAACAGAAAAATTGAGCTGGTCATTAAGGTCTTTTCAGGCCCGGTCATTAAGGGGTTAAACTTTATAAAACAAAACAAATAATCCTAATAATCTAAAACAAATAATCCTAATACTCTAAAACAAATAATCCTAATACTCTAAAACAAATAATCCTAATACTCTATAGGAAATCCTCCAAATCTCCAAGTACTTTATCTTTTACGTGCTGTTATTTATTAACTGTAGCCTTCTCACATAGGCTATGGACTACTAACCTCGAGAACCGTTTTTCCCAGGTTTTTATATTAAGACCTGTGCTTAAAGAGGCTCTGTCACCAGATTTTGCAACCTCTATCTGCTATTGCAGCAGATAGGCGCTGCAATGTAGATTACAGTAACGGTTTTATTTTTAAAAAACGAGCATTTTTGGCCAAGTTATGACCATTTTTGTAGTTATGCAAATGAGGCTTGCAAAAGTCCAAGTGGGTGTGTTTAAAAGTAAAAGTCCAAGTGGGCGTGTATTATGTGCGTACATCGGGGCGTTTTTACTACTTTTACTAGCTGGGCGTTCTGACGAGAAGTATCATCCACTTCTCTTCAGAACGCCCAGCTTCTGACAGTGCAGACACAGCCGTGTTCTCGAGAGATCACGCTGTGTCATCACTCACAGGTCCTGCATCGTGTCAGACGAGCGAGGACACATCGGCACCAGAGGCTACAGTTGATTCTGCAGCAGCATCAGCGTTTGCAGGTAAGTAGCTACATCGACTTACCTGCAAATGCCGATGCTGCTGCAGAATCAACTGTAGCCTCTGGTGCCGATGTGTCCTCGCTCGTCTGACACGATGCAGGACCTGTGAGTGACGACACAGCGTGATCTCTCGAGAACACGGCTGTGTCTGCACTGTCAGAAGCTGGGCGTTCTGAAGAGAAGTGGATGATACTTCTCGTCAGAACGCCCAGCTAGTAAAAGTAATTCCCCTCTGATCGCATCACCGGAATCCCGGTGATGCAATCAAACACCGGGGAATCCCTCTGCAGTCAGCCCTGGGGACCTACAAAGGACCCCAGGGCTGTCTGTTCCGTTTGCCTGCTGTTCGGGCACACTATGTGCTGCCCGATCAGCAGCCTGTGACACATGTATTAGCAAAATTGTTACTGTAGTTTGAGAAATAGACGCCTCACAGGTCCTCAACTGGCAGCTTCAATAAATAGTACCCGCAAAATGCCAGTGTCAACGTCTACAGTGAAGAGGCGACTCCGGGATGCTGGCCTTCAGGGCAGAGTGGCAAAGAAAAAGCCATATCTGAGACTGGCTAATAAAAGGAAAAAGATTAGTATGGGCAAAAGCACACAGACATTGGACAGAGGAAGATTGGAAAAAAGTGTTATGGACAGACGAATCGAAGTTTGAGGTGTTTGGATCACACAGAAGAACATTTGTGAGACGCAGAACACCTGAAAAGATGCTGGAAGAGTGCCTGACGCCATCTGTCAAGCATGGTGGAGGTAATGTGATGGTCTGGGGTTGCTTTGGTGCTGGTAAAGTGGGAGATTTGTACAAGGTAAAAGGGATTTTGAATAAGGAAGGCTATCACTCCATTTTGCAACGCCATGCCATACCCTGTGGACAGCGCTTGATTGGAGCCAATTTCATCCTACAGCAGGACAATGACCCAAAGCACACTTCCAAATTATGCAAGAACTATTTAGGGAAGAAGCAGGCAGCTGGTGTTCTATCTGTAATGGAGTGGCCAGCGCAGTCACCAGATCTCAACCCCATAGAGCTGTTGTGGGAGCAGCTTGACAGTATGGTACGCAAGAAGTGCCCATCAAGCCAATCCAACTTGTGGGAGAGCCTTCTGGAAGCATGGGGTGAAATTTCTCCCGATTACCTCAGCAAATTAACAGCTAGAATGCCAAAGGTCTGCAATGCTGTAATTGCTGCAAATGGAGCATTCTTTGACGAAAGCAAAGTTTGAAGGAGGAGAAAATTATTATTTCAAATAAAAATCATTATTTCTAACCTTGTCAATGTCTTGACTATATTTTCTAGTCATTTTGCAACTCATTTGATAAATATAAGTGTGAGTTTTCATGGAAAACACAAAATTGTCTGGGTGACCCCAAACTTTTGAACGGTAGTGTACATAGTGCTAAGATTAGCTTCTAGTTCTCAAGGTGCCCCACGCTGTTAGTGAGATTCTTCATTAAACACACACTAAGCACTTATCACTAAGTGTAAGACAAGTCTCCTTACCCCATCTAAAACTAACTATACAGAGATGTACAGTGTTGAACCCTACTACATTGCTTCCGCAGGGTTCAACAGAGGAGGAAGAGAAGGATATATGGTCAATGGGGGACTTGAGAGGGAATGGGATAAGTTGCAGGAAACAGCAGACAGTGAATTTCCAGCCTGGTGGGAAGTTGATTTCCCAGCACATTTGATTCCCCAGTACACAGGTCACCAACATAATTGTCTTGAATTAATGACAAAGGAGATGAAAAATAAATAAAAAAATAAAATGTAACAGAGGATCCAATATCTAATCCAGCTTTTGAGTTTCTTTTTTAGATGGTTCCAGGTACCACCATGAAGGATGCTACAAGTCAGGGTATATACTGTCACTACTGAAACAGAGGTAATAAAGTAAGAACCACTCCCATCCTCCTTGTCAGCACAGGAGGTGGAGTTGAAGGTACTCGCTGAGGTGTGTAGACTGACTGAAGGTAAAACCGCAAATATATATATATATATACTGACTCTAGATATGCTTTTGGTATTGCACATGATTATGGCCTAATCTGGAGGAGCAGAGATTTTGCTGGATCCACGGGTAAACCCATAATGTTGAGAGAGTGAGAGAACTGTTTGAGGCTCTGGCACTGCCAAAGCAGGTAGGTATACGCAAACTGCGAGCTCTTACTAAAATGCAAGCTACCCCCCGAAGCGAGGGGAAATAGACTTTCAGACGAGGCTGCAAAAGCGGCGGCTCTCATGTCCCTCATAGAGGAGGACGTAGTATTCTTGACCAGTATAGCATCTGGTCCCATAGACATGATAATATTAAGTAGACTGTAAAGTCAAGCCACAAAGGAAAAAGGACAGTGGCAGACAAAAGGTGCCAGTGACGGGGGGATGGAATATGGAAGGTGGGTAACAGGATGTGCCTACCCAGAGTGCTCTTCCCCATGGTAACCCAACTAATGCACGGACCAACGCATTTGTCAAGAGAAGGAATGTGTGCAATGGTGACCAAATGGGTACCCCCGGGGTTCAGCAAGTGCTGCTTCCACAATTGTCCAGAGGTGCATGATATGTGCCTGCCATAACATAGGCAAAATGGCATATGGTAAAGGCGGACCACCCATATCAGCGATTACAGATTGACTCGGATACCAAAGGTGGGACAGTATGAACATGTAGCGGTCTGTGTAGATCTGTTCTCCGGGTGGCCTGAGGCGTGGCCAGTAGCGTGGGACACAGCAAAAGTAAAAGATTGCTCTCAGAAGTGGTATGTAGATATGGGGTCCCTGAGACAATAGAAAGTGATAGAGGAACTTACTTTGCTGGAGAGGTATTCCAAGAAATCTTGCAGGTCCTGGGCATAGAGCAGCTTTTCACACCTCTTATCCCAAGAGCAGTGGGAAGGTTGAATGAGACTTTAAAGTTAAAAATCCAGAAGGTCATGGCTGAAATCCATAAACCATGAACTGCGCGCCTACCTATTGCACTCTTACCTCACCAGTTATGTGGGAGCTCTGAAGATAACAGCTCACACAGATGTATAAATATGTTTATGATTCCATTCCAGATCCTAAGTGAAAGGAGGACATTGTTTACAGCCGGGGACTGGGCGTGTTTAAAGAGACTAGAGCCGCACTGTGACGTCCGTACCAAGTCCAACTCACAACTTCCACATCCATTAAATTGGAAGGAAAGAACTTGGACACACGCCAGTCACTGCTGAAAGGTCCTCAATTACGATGCTGAAATATGGAACTCGTCAAGCTCCAGCTGACCACCATCTTTTCTGTCATCTCTACTTTACCTATTGTCTAAATGATGAGCTGGAAGAAGAGTTTAATGACCCGTTTATAAAACATCAAGTGATATCAGTATTGACTAACTTGCTGGACAGTTGCATATGTCTCCATTCAAAAACGATGCCAGTTCTGAAGATAGATGAAGTTATTGCCTTGGCCTTGCAGTCCCATCTCTTTTCCCTAGCGCTTAACCATAACTCTCCTGGAGTTGTCCCTCGTCTAATAGCAGCGGGGCATTGGTTCCCTGGCTGTTTAACTGTGTAAGATATTCAAAGAAAGAAGCACTGTGGAATATAGATCTCAGGCCAGGAATACTGGCGTCCATGATTAGATGATACCCCAATGACACAGTGGGATATGTAAACAGAGGTCAGGTTAATAAAAATGACATGTTGTTTGATGCTGTAAACCTCACCGGCTGTGAGGGAAAAGACACAGAATATGTATAATATGTGGGGGTAAAAGCAACTGCCAGCTCCCAGTGCTCCGAGACCGCTAGAAAATGGTTAACGCAGGGCCTAGAAGGTACAATACGTGGTTATCTAACTGATAAAGGGGGTGGCATCGATAAATGCCACCGGACGGGACATGATCTTGTTCTCCTGGATTGCAGGAGTGTTTCATCACTCCAGGGATGTGCTTCAACCCACATGTACGTCATATATGTGGGTTTAAAGTATATAAGTGGTTGCCACCCAGGAGACCAGGCGTATGTACCTTAGCAAGGATACAAACAGCTACTTAGATAGAGATATATTATGTTTAAACTTGTAACATGTTTGATTGCAAAAGTATCAGCAGTTAAGAAAACAGCACAGGATATAAAAGTGCACGTGGTCCAGACCACCCAACACCCAAAGAACCGAAGAGTAGGGAAACATTCAGAGCCACCTGTTTACATGACACTAAATGCTTCCATACCTAATAAAGTGATCTGTCAAGCCGTAGCACAACACCAAGGTAGATGGTATTGCCCGAATTGTGGAACCTGTAATTCCCTAAATCTTCAGGTGTGTACAGTATGTAACGCTGAACACGCACCTATTGCTAGACACGTATATTGAGTACCCATCTCGCGGTGAATGTCATAAAAAGATGCCCTGATTCAGGGGAACTGATCAGAACGGAATCTTGGATGGATATTCTAATACATGGCTAAGCAAATTTATGTTCAAAAGAAGGGAATTGTCAAAAATATTTTAATATCTTTATATGTGTGAACCTAAATTGCTTCACATGGTCAGTTGTCACTAAAGCTCAAAGATCTACTGACAACTGCCTACAGGGGGATGGCTATTCTATTCTAAGCCTCCTGGTGTATGACTTTGTATTCAGCTGTTACAGAGGCAACGTGAGAAAACGTGATGACATTATATTTCTTATGGCTAAAGTGTGTACTAAAGAGGGGATGGGAAGACTGGACATTACCATATGTAGAATGTTTATGTTTGCAAGTATGAGGTTACCACCTACTCATATTTTCTTATAAATAAAGATGGATCCGCCCCCTAGGGGCAGAGATCGTCTGAACACTGACGCTGCGTGTCATGGTTTCTCTGGCCGGCCTCTCTCAGATCCACCAGTGAGAGACATTCATTAATTTGTAACAGAAAAGAAAAGAGACCCAGCTGGCTAGCAGGCATAATACTGTCAAAAGGTTCAACTAATTTGCAGTTATGCAAAAAGAGGGGGAATGCCCTTATTTCCAGCCAGCTCCAAAAGTATGTGATAAGATAAAATATAACTTTTATTGGATATAGTTAAATAAGTAAATAAACCAAAACAAAAAGACACCCTCGTTAAAAATTAGACAATGCTCACTGGCAGTGGGAAATTTTGCATATCTAAGATGCAATCAGTCAGTACAGTGTGGTATGTCTATATTTGGACAGCGTCTGCAGTACGCTGTAATTCCTAAGTCAAATAGTAACAGTGGCTGACAGTCAGTGAAGCATTGCGGTTAAAACATAGATAGAAGCCCCCCCCGACATGTTTCGCTACAAACGTAGCGTCCTCATGGGTTCAATTGGGGCTACTGACGGCGTGTTTCCAGTCCACCCTTCTTAAAGCCTTGGGCCGCCATGACAGTAGGCGTCGGTCCGCGAGGATCCAATAGAAGGAGGCTAAACAGACTGGCCGTCATTAATGGGACGGACAGGTCTTAAGGCCAATCAAGATGGCCGATAGACTGCACATATCAGAACTCGAGGAAGGCACGCCTGCGCACAAGGCGTTAGAGTACACAGAGAAACAAGAAGTGCGCATGTCCCTGCACTTAGAGTGTCGGAAGAAAAAAACCGACAAGGCAAGTAAAATAGACTAACATAGAGCCGGGGAAGGAGACAACCAGGTATTTGGTTAGCTGATAATTATTGCAAATCACAGAAACAATACGTGTGGAAAAACCACACTGTGTCCGTGCTGGCGTTTAAAGAGATGAAATACTTGAGAAATCATAATAAAAATGAATAACGATTATAAAAATAATTTTTACAAGTTGTTAGATAAATAAACACATGTAAAGTGTAACAATGACTGATTGTGTATGTGTTAGTGTATGGGTGTATAGAGGGAAAAGTGAAAATTGATAAAAGATTAGTGAAACAAAATATATGATCAGATAAGATCATCATATAATTAGAAAACGTAAAATACTAAATAATGAATGCAAAGGTAGATTAGCTGTGCACATGACAATACTCAGACATGTGTAGGGGAGGTAAAGGGATGTAAATGCGAAATGAGTGAATGTGCTGTTACCAGAAAAAAGTGCTGGTATCAAGTCCCTGAGGGACTAGACTTGGATACAGTCATAAGGGTAAGCCAAGCGATGGAAACCATAAATCACACTGGATTAGTGATTGAATGAAAGTCCAATAAATTAAGGAAACAAATAAAAGATAAGACAAAACTGGAAGTAGGGGGATTTGTTATCCTAGATGTACAACTAGGACTGTAGATATAAACGCCGTAATATTGGTCATATTCAGGAATAGAACCTATTTATGTGTCTTTTTTATTTATTTAATATGAATATTTTTATTTTAAATCACAGATAAGTGATGATCAGAGGAAGTAGAAAGGCTATAGTGGTCAAAGAGACCCCTTAAAAAGGGGGGGTGGATCAAAAGTTATAGAGCAGTGCTCCCTTTGTTCAAAGAAAGGCAGCATAGGTGAAGCCCTCATTGAGACCATAAGGGCTCAAGGAGCTCAACCTGTAGATCCACCGGCCTTCGTCCTGGAGGAGTTTCTTGTCAAGATCACCAGCTCCGGGCCCCAATTTTAGTTGGGTGATCCCCCAGATTTGGAGATTTTTAGTGTTCCCATTGTGTGTAGATGTAATATGTCTAGATAGTGGAGTGTCTTCATTATTATTGATTGTGCTAATATGTTTAGAGATCCGTCGTTTCAATTGCTGTATAATTTTGCCTATGTAGAGTTTTGGACCGGGGCATCGCATCGCATATACGACTACTGCTCTGGCAGTTAATGAATTGTTTAATAGTGAAAGACCTACTGTCAACAGGGTTAGTGAAGGTCTTAGTAGTTGGCATAAGGTGACAAAATGAGCATCTCCCACAAGGATGAGAACCTTTAATGCGAGGGGGAAGCCAAGTGCTCTTTGAGATGTATGGTTTAGAGTAGTGGCTGTGTACAAGAAACTCTCTAAGATTCTTACCCCTGCGATAAGTGACGCTAGGTATACAAGATATAATGTTCTTAAGGTCAGGGTCGGCTTGAAGAATAGGCCAATGTTTTTCCAGTATTTTAAAAATCTGAGGAGAACATACATCAAAATTGCCTATTCATCTAATTAGAGGTGCTGATGAAAGATTTTTCTTCCCTCTCCCATAAAGTAGCTCCCCCCTTTTGGTGGCTCTAGCTCTGGGATAAGCTCTATGTAGAAACTTTTTAGGGTACCCACGTGCACAAAATTTTTTCATACAATTTGTCACATTCAGATTGGAAAGTTTCGCTACGCTCTAAGATACTGCCCTATAGGAATAACCTTTTTCAAGGCCGGAGGGTGGAAACTTTCCCAATGTAGGAAACTATTAGTAGCAGTAGTCTTCCGATAAATATCAGTGTGGACACTGCCACCAGGGTCCAGCGAGATTTTGAGATCCCGAAAAGTAATTTCTTTCTCATGTATTTCGTAGGTGAATTTCATCCCTATGTCATTGATGTATAGAATCTCCATAAAATCCAGGAAAAGTGACTTGTCCCCATCCCAAAAAATAAGAATGTCATCAATATATCGACCCCAAAATAAAATGTGACAAGTAAAGCAGCATAAATCATCAGTGAAAACAAAAGTGTCTTCCCACCACCCTAAAAAAAGATTAGCGTATGTGGGTGCACAGACTGTGCCCATAGCAGTGCCTTTTATTTGATGGTAAAATTTGCCATCAAAGATAAAGTAATTGTGAGACGAAAGGAATTTAAGTAGTGAAATAATAAATCTATTGTGTGCTTGGAACTGAGTCCCCTTGGTGCTCAAAAAATATTGAACGGCAGTCAAACCAAGATCGTGCCTAATATTTGTGTATAAAGATTCAACATCAATGCTGGCTATTAAGGTAGTTGATGTAACGGAAATCCCCTGGATCCTGGTGACAGTGTCCTTGGTGTCTCTAAGATAGGAAGGCAAAGCTGTGACAAAGGATTAGAGCATTTCATCCACGTATAGACTAATCCCTTGCGTGAGGTTATCGTTCCCCGAGACGATAGATCTGCCAGGTACCGGACGAGATGTTTTATGAACTTTAGGCAAGGCGTAGAATGTCGATAGAGTTGGATTAGGATTGAACATCCTTTTAAACTCATCTTGTGTGATGAGATTCTGTGATTTCACCTCTGAAAGTAGAGAATGTAATTGGCTAATAAACTGGTCGGTGGGATTCTTCTCCAGAGTAGTATAAGTGGACACATCATCTAGAAGTCTATGGACCATAGATGTATAATCATCCCTATCCATAACAACAGTATTACCCCCTTTGTCGGATGGCTGTATAATGATAGATTCATTCTTACAAAGTTCATCCAGCGCAGCCTGCTCTATATAGATAAGATTGCCAAAAACTTTGGATTTTGCGTATTTTAACCCTCGTAAGTCTGCACTGACCATTTTGACAAATACGTCAATGTGGCCGTATTGAGAGAACGGTGGTGTCATGTGTGACTTGGGAAGAGACAGGGCCCGTAGCTGTGGTGGCTCCAAATTCATTTTCATTAAAGGGAATGTGACGCTAGAAAATTTATTTTTTATTTTTTTAGTTAAACAGTGTATAAATGATTAAACAGTGTTCTCATTTTTTTAATTTTTTCAGGAGTAAGGAAATATTATAAATTAGATTCTAATTTATAACATTTCCCTGTGCTGGTCACTAGAGGGAGCAATTCCCAAAATTGCAGCATTGGCATGTGGTAAAGCAACCACATTGCTTTATGCTGCAAAATCTTATCTCATACTTTTGGAGCTGGCTGGAAATAAGGGCATTCCCCCTCTTTTTGCATAACTGCAAATTAGTTGAACCTTTTGACATTCATTAATTTGGAACTCACAGGCAAATGCAGAGAATGTCTAAAGTTAACTGACATACTAAATTCTGCAGCGACAATGGGCAAGGGGGAAATGTGCAGGTCCACAACTTGGCAGATGGCTTGGCTCTCAGAGTGGATCACGATGGCCAACAGGCCTTCCCTTTCTCTCAGGGCCGCTCACAGCTAGTGATGAGGGGGTTTGCACTGGGTAAATGAGGATGGTAGTCTCTGAATATCCCATCGGGACACTCCCTGTGTCTGCTCCTGTCCTGATGGTGTTTTGGGGTGTCCTTGGTGTTATGGGTGCAAAATAACACAGGAGGCTGAGGTGGCAGTTGAACAGGCTAGCTCGTGGCACACTTTACTTAAAGAGGCTCTGTCACCACATTATAAGTGCCCTATCTCCTACATAAGGAGATCGGCGCTATAATGTAGGTGACAGCAGTGCTTTTTATTTAGAAAAACGATCTATTTTAAACCACTTTATTAGCGATTTTTAGCTTTATGCTAATGAGTTTCTTAATGCCCAAGTGGGCGTGTTTTTACTTTCTACCAAGTGGGCGTTGTACAGAGGAGTGTATGACGCTGACCAATCAGTGTCATACACTCCTCTCCATTCATTTACACAGCAGCATCGCGTTCTTACTAGAACATGATGTGCAGCCACATACACACACATTAACGTTAATCAAGTGTCCTGATAATGAATATACATGACCTCCAGCCAGGACGTCATGTGTATTCAGAATCCTGACACTTTTGAATCTTTTCTGTGAGATTCCAGCAAGCCACGCGTAATCTCGCGAGATTACGATGTAAACGAGATTTCGTTTCCCTTGCTGGAAATCTTCTGCCTCTAATGGGTAGTCCGGGCTGCTATATGAAGGATGAGACTCCCCAACATGTATGGAGACGATGTTCCAAATCCCAATAATGGCTTCTTGTTACTCTGTTTCTCTTTTTAAGAACTCCTTCTATCCAGACTGTTCTCTTTCTGCGAGCTTCTCTATGGCCTGATGTTATAGGCAGCCTGTCTCTGGATCCTAGATGGATGGACCTAGGAGCAACTCCACTTTGCTGTTAACTCAACTGATCACTCACTGACTGCCAACCTAAAACTAACTGCCGCTGGACCCCCCTCTATCTCCTAAACGCCTCCCACCTTCTGGAAACTTCCCCGTATAAGACACTCCTGCATAGGCTGTAACACAGTGCATTGTATCTTTACATTTCCTATTATGAAGTGACAGTACCTACAAGTGCAAAAATGTCATGAAATACAGTTACAACACATTATCTCACAAGTAATGTCTTCGGGGACATTACATTATTTATGCAAATCTGGTATTGTTCCGCCCCATATTTACAAAGATGTCATCTATAAAGCGTCGCCAGAGGCTCACATTTTCATGTCAGCAAAAACAATTTCTTCCCACCACCCCAAATAGAAGTTCGCAAATGTTGGAGCCACGGCTGCTTCCATGGCAGTACCCCTAATTTGCAGATAGTACCTGCCGTCGAAGAGAAAATAGTTACGTTTCAGAATGAATCTCAAGACCTGGAACATAAAATCCTTCTTATTGGGGCTAAGAGTTTCATCCCTGGAAAGGAAGAACTCCACTGCTGCACAACCTATGTCATGTTCAATGCTAGTGCAGAGGCTCTCTACATCACAGGTGACCAATAGCTCGTTGCTACTAAGGTTAACCACATCTACTTCTCTCAGGATCTGCATTGTGTCTCTGGTGTAGGACAGAAGTCTGTGCACTGTATCTCGGAGCTGATGATCCAGCCACTTATTGCACTTCTCCGTGAGATTGCCCACACCAGAGACAATCGGCCTGCCAGGGGGATTGGTGAGATCCTTGTGAACTTTTGGTAGCATGTAAAATGTGGCAACACTTTGATCTTGACCGAAAGGAAGTTTTTCTCATTGAGGGTTATTGCCCCTTGTCTATAACCCTCATCAATCAAGTTGGTATTTTCTTGTAGGAATTGTACAGTCGGGTCTCCCCACAGAGGTTTGTAGCATTTCTTATCTAATAGTTGCCTTTTGGCTTCATGTACATATTGTTCCATCGGCCAAATCACTACATTTCCCCCTTTATCCGATTGTTTCTACCACATCGTTCCAGGCCCGGAGCTCCTGCAGTGCCCTATGTTCTTCACTGGAAGTATTATATTGTGTCCCATGGTGTTGTAGTGATAATATATCAGCGCTCACTAGGTCAATATGCAGTGTCCCAGTACAATCTCCCAGCTGCTATATGTAAGTTGTCGGGTGGCTGAGGCGTTCTCTCTATGTAATCCCTGTGTATTTGCTTTGTACCATGAGTTCCAAGTGTGCAACAATATGCATTTCCTTTTATCTGCTGCAAATCTCATGTATACCTAAATGTGATGTCATGCAAGGGTTAATCTATTCTCACTTTGTACATGGTCACATGCTTGTACTTGAAGCCAATCAGCTAGCTCTGTGGGAGGAGTTAGAAGTTCCAGAGGGCAGAACCAGCAGAAACCAGTTTAGAGTAGGAGAGACATGTGCTCGCTGAGTCATGAGGTGAAGCAGACAGACATGCTGTCTGTTGATTCAGCCAACTTTAGCTTAGGCTAGAGTAGGCCACATTTGTCCATTTCCCTATCTAGAAGCAAGAGTCTAAGCCTGGCGCTGCCAGTGAACTCACCAGCATCCGGTTGTCAGGGCCTTCATCCGTTTTCCAGCTTTGGAGCGTCCGCGGTGTTCCACGGTGCCGTGAAGTAATAAGACAAATCCATAGCTGTTCCAGTCTGCACCAGGAGGGCACATTTTGCTAAAGGTCTATCTGCCAGAGATGAAACCGGTGTACAAGGGCTTCTCTGCAACGCGTTACGCCTTTAATGTTTCTGCCAGCATACGCAGTTTCCGGCTATCAAGTCGAGATCCATTTTTCTGTACGTTCCACAAGAGGGTATCGTGCCAGTGCTAAACCGTGAGTAAAAGCCTCTCAAGAAACCATCCACAGTGAGCCAAGCTGTGAAGGCCCTACCCTTGGTAGATTCCATAACATTGGATTGTATCCGTCGCCCATAGCAACCGAGAGTTATCCTCATCATCCTAGCCACTATTCAAGATAGAGATAATACCATCTTAGGGAATTGTGACCAAGTATTTTACAACTCTTAGCAAATCTGTGTACCACTAATCTTATCCTGCAATGACTGTATTTATATGCCATTGATCTTCACAGACCTCATCAGTAAAGTTCACCATCTTGTTACCCCGTTACAACCGAGTTGGTGTCTCTTTACTGCAGACTTGCACCTTGACAAAAGCTGTGTGGGTTCAGAGGTAGACATGCAGGGGTCAGCCACGCCACGCCACCCGTGACATCAATCTGACATCTGCAGGACCACAAGCCAGCCCTGCTGCCACTCATACACCATGTGGTCTCCCTCTGCATACCGCAAATGAAAACCTTAACTGCTGGGCATGTGTTTAAGGGGGGCATAGTGGTTGATTTGGGTTCATATTAATCCTAGTACAGTCTTCTGTACTTTCTAATAAGAGATCTTCCAGATCTCTAATAACATCAAGTTCTTGTCTCGAGAAACCTTGTGTAGTTTGAATGCTTGGTAACGTCTCTTCCAAATTAGTCACAGTGTCTGGCTCACGTTTGGCAAACGGAGTCATTGGCAGGGATTGCCGCCATTTAACCCCTTCAATGTGGCTGTCAATGGCATCCGCCGCACTTAGGTGGTTGACAGAGGGAAAGGGATCCCTCTGTCCCCCCCCCGCGATGGATCGCGGGTGGTGATGGTTTCTATGGCAACCAGGAAGCCGTTACTAGGCTTCCTGGTTGCCCAGGTACGGAATCCTATTAGGTCCTGCCCGAGGCAGGACCTAATACGCTAACTGTCAGATGAAGAATGACAGTTACAATACACTGCACTACATAAGTAGCGCAGTGTATTGTACCGGGGATCAGAAGACCAGATCTTCAAGTCCCCAGGTAAGTGTAAAAAAAAAATTTAAGAAAAATAAATAAAAGTTTTAACTAATAAAAACAACAATCGCCCTGTTTCCCTGATCAACTCCTTTATAATTAGAAAAAAAATGAAAACATAAAAAAAAAATTAGACATAATAGGTATCGCCGCGTTCGGAATGGCCTGATCTATAAAAATATCACATTATTTTTACCGCACGGTGAACACCGTAAATTTTTTTTTAATAAAAAACAATGACAGCATTTTATTTTTTGGTCATCTTGTCTCAAAAAAAATGTAATAAAAAATTATCAAAAAGTTGCAAGTAACGCAAAATGGTACCAATAGAAACTACAGTTCGTCACACATAAAACAAGCCATCCCGCAGCGATATCAACTAAAAAATAAAAAAGTTATGGCTGTCCGAAAATCACGACACTAAAATATGATTTTTTTTTTTAGAAAAGAGTATTTTTATTGTGGGAACGTAATGAAACGTAAAAAAGCTATCTAAATTTGGTAACTCTGTAATTGTATCGACCCGCAGAATAAAGTTAACATGTTGTTTATACTGCACGGTGAACACAATAAAAAAAAAAAAACCTGCTAGCACTGCTGTTTTTTGGTTTCCTCATCTCCGAAAAAATAGAATAAATAGTATTAAAAACAAAAAAATCGCATTTCCCCCAAAATGAAACCAATAAAAATTACAGCTCGTTCCACAAAAAACAACTTCTCACACAGCTAGGTCAAGGGAAAACTAACACGTTATGACTCTCAAAACGCAATGATGGTAAATGACGGCCCAGACTAATTTTTTACGTCCAGTAGAATTTCACTAAATACCCCACATCATCATTTGCTGGACCGTACAGGTGGACCCTATAGATGCAGCAGAGATGAGGAAACTTATGGCCTTGTGCTGATTATAGGGCTAGTGAAGAAGTCAAAGATTAGGCAATACTGGAGCGCAGATATTTAGTATAATACCCAACCCAATAAACCCGGCCTGTGCATAAAGGATTGGTTCAAAGGTACCACACCAATCCATGGATTATTCATTCACCCCATTATTACATCCTATTATGCCCTGATGCACTCCGCCCAGCTTACATGTACCCTGATGTACTCCGCCCAGCTTACATGTACCCTGATGTACTCCGCCCAGCTTACATGTACCCTGATGTACTCCGCCCAGCTTACATGTACCCTGATGTACTCCGCCCAGCTTACATGTACCCTGATGTACTCCGCCCAGCTTACATATACCCTGATGTACTACGCACAGCTTACTACATATACCCCCACATTATAAGCTGAAATACCAGTAAAAGGCCTTATTTACACAAGCGTGTGCGTTTTGCGCGCGAAAACCACGCTGCATATTGCGCGCGTAAACCACGCTGCATATTGCGCGCGTTGCCATTGCGTTTGGACTGCGTATACGCAGCGTTGTTGCGTTTTAAACGCGCGCACGACCAGCGTTTGCAACGCGCGTAAAAAACGCAGAGGTGATTAACGCGCAGCCAGCCTACAAATAGGCCTGCTGGCCCAACCCCTGCTTGCTGGGAAAACAGGTTTTGCACCTTAATTTCCACCTCTGCAGAAACCCCAGTGTGTGTTTCTCCATTGAAGTTGTTATTGTCTTTGCACGGCACACTTATGCCTTAGTCGCTGGCACGTGTGCTTCTTGCCTGGATGATCTCGCGTCGTTATGGGGAGCGTCGACCCATGCTGCAGCACCAGACGCGTGGAAGATGTCGCATATGGGTTCATCCACTTGTGGCCCAATGTACGACCAAAGGCCATGTCCATACCCTGTATGAGGACTTACGCCGGCACCCTGAAAAATTTATAGCGTTCTGCCGCTTGTCTGTGGTCACATTTGACCTTCTGCTTGAGCAGATTCGCCCTGGCATCACCTACAAGAGTACCAACATGAGATGCTGCATTTCGCCTGAGGAACGTCTGCTTGTGACCTTGAGGTATGTGTGCAGTTGCAATTACTTAGTCAATGACGCTGTCAGTTTTACCAGCCCCCCCCTAACATGTGTTGTGGCTTTCTTTTTCTTTCTCTTTGCTTTCTAGATTTCTGGCCACAGGCAATAGTTATCATTCGTTACATTTAGAATTTCTTTTGGGAGTGACCACCATTTCGTTCATTGTCACATCCACCTGTGTCGTGTTGTGGCAGAGGTTAAAGACCACGGTCATGCCTCAGCCCACGACAGAACAGTGGCTAACAATTTCCGAGGGATTTCTTAGAGCAAGTCAATTTCCGAATTGCATTGGTGCCCTAGACGGCAAACACATTCGGGTGAAAAAGCCCCCACGCAGTGGCTCGCGATACTATAACTACAAACAGTTTTTTTCGATGGTATTGTTGGCCTTGGCGGACACGAATTATTGTTTCACTATTGTTGACATCGGCTCGTATGGAAGCTCTGCAGATGCCCGCATATTCCGTTCATCAAGAATGGGGAAGCGACTCGTGAATAATCGACTGGCGGTGCCGGAACCTTCCATCCTCCCTGGCTCCAGCGGACCCCCAATCCCCTATGTCATCGTGGCGGATGAGGGGTTTGCCCTGACAAGGCAAGTCATGTGGCCTTTTGCAAGAAGGGGCTTGGATGAGCGTCGGCGCATGTTCAATCTCCGCCTAGGCCGAGCTCGTAGATGTGTGGAATGTGCCTTTGGCATTATGTCGAACAGGTGGCGTGTCTTTCTGACGACAATGCAATTGTCCATGCAGAATGTGACACGTGTTATACAAGCGTGTGTCGTTCTGCATAACTTCTGCCGCATTAATGATGCTACCTGTGATGCAGATTATATCCTAACACATGCAGCCACCAGCGACAATGCCCCGGCTATTCCTCTCGGCCGATCTCTCACATCCTGCCTTCGAGTGCGGGATACTTTGGAGGCATATTTCGAGTGCCCATCAGGAGCCGCACCGTGGGGGCGTGATGACCTTTGAAGGGTTGTCTGTTTTTTGGAGGCTTCAGTACACAGGTCCCAAGTGGCCAGTGTTTGTTGTATTTTTTTTTGTTCGTGTAGGGTTAGGGACTCGCAAAACATGAGGACCCTTGACGCAGGTTGCGAGCTTATATCTGTCGGGGTTTGATCAGGACATTTGCCATTTGGAAACATGTTTTCAGGAGATAGAATGATGGTCGGCCAAAAGTTAGGCGAGTCCAATTGCGACTGTCCTTAGTGTGCTTCGAGTCCCATGACAGCACTCAAACGTTCTCATCTCTTGCAAACAATGTCAAACCCCGATAGATGAACTAAAACCTCATAACACGTGTGCATGCATTGGGGCCAAAGCCCAGAAGTGTGTGAGTGTATAGGCGAAATAAATGTGGGGCAAAGATTGTGTTGAGGGGTTTGAAAGAAAAACAACACGCAATAGAAACAATGAACATCCATGTTTTATGTGTTAGTATTTCACACTACCGAAACATGGTGTGGACAGTAACAACAAAAGGCATTTTAATCAAAATAACACCAACATGGTGTAACATACATTATGGGACGAGTTGCCATCCCTTAACAAACCGTGCGGCCAACTTGGAGGACACCAACACACTCACAGGTGTTGGTAGTGGTGGCCCGGGGAGGAATACGCGGGCATTTCAGCACCACTATGCTGGACCTGGAGCTGCGGAGGATGTTCCTCGCCAGCATAGTGGTGCTGATGTTGTCCGTGGTACGTTGGGGCAGGGAAGGGGGGAGCCATAAGGCGCATATAGGGGTTCGGCCGTGCGATCGGGGTGGGTTGATGATAGGGTGCTGGCAATTGTGGCGTGGTGGCCGGCATGGCAAATCCGCGCCACTGTTCTATGGCCGTGAAGCAGTGGTTTGGATTGTGGGGGGGGGTGTGGAGGCGTCGATCAAGGTTATTATCGATGCATGGAGCCGGGCCATGCGATCCATAGGGACCAGGTGGAGTAGGGGAACAATGCCGCGGGCAAAAAATTCCTGCCTGTCCTCATCCGCGGCTCTGCTCAGGAATTCCAAAACCCGGCTATCCACTTGGACGCCGGCGGAGAGCTGTGGAGCACGGCGCCGGCGAGTTGTGGTTCGCAGGGGGCGCTCCACAGCCGGAGAGGCGACGGCCCGTGCAGACTGGACAGGGGCGGGGACCAGGGGTGTCGGCTCCGGGTTAAGGGGCAGGTCATGGGCAGCAGGAGGTTGCGGCTAAGACTCGGCGATGTCCGTGTCGTCGGCAGTGTCCTCCAAATTGTCGGTGGTTCTGGAATGGGAAAACAGCGTTAGAACACGATAGAGAGCTTTGCCCACAACAACACGATGGCAAACAGGACCTGGGCGAGAAAACAGACACATGCAAAAGCACAATCTCTTACGTCCGCATCTCCATAATGTCCTTCAAGAACATTAACTGCTTCATGTAGATGTAGGGGCGCTTACGCGAGCCCCCATCTCCGCTGCGTCTCTTTTCCTCCATTTCTCGCCGAAATTGGTCGCGGCATCTCCGCCACCGTGTTTTTATATCTTGGACTGTTGGAGGAAAAACAAATACATGGTCACATATTGCGACAACGTCATAACAACTCTGCCCTGTCAAAAAATGAGTGGTCCTACCCTGCTAATGACATGGTACATGGTGATGCGCCTGCTACACAAAAGGTCATTGGGCAATTGAGCGTAAGACACATACAAGGCCACAGTACTTCAATAGGGATGACAATGCCTTGCTTAAAAACACATGGTACTCACCCAACCGACTGCGGTCCCGGGTTCGGCCACTCTCCCATTCCTCACCAAAAAGTTCCTTTGCGATCTCCTCCCAGCCGTCCTCCTTGGCCGTGCGGTCGTGGTACGCCTCCGCACGAGTGTCCCAAATAGCAGCATGGCCCTGGACCAGGGTGATAAGGCGCTCCACGTCAAGCCCACGCGGCATGGCAGCAGATCTCTGGGGAGTGTAGATTCTCTCACACAGGCTTGCCCACTCGCAGAGAATTGATAGAAAAGTTTTAAATTTATGATTACATTATCTAATGAAGACTAAAACTGTGTATCTGTAAAACCTTGACTAACAAAATGTCTAGTATGTTTTATTGTTAAGATAGCTGATATTATATATGAGGAGGGGGTAGCCGAGTTCCTAAAAAGGGAGATTAGAATTTCCGGACAAAGGTTTAACTTTTAATTAGTTGTCAATTGTGATATATGAAGTAAAATGTAACAAGAACTAGTCCGGACATGTTATTCTCAGAATATGTATAAAAACTCTGTTATTCAGGATGGAGGCAGACATTTTGCCATACAGTCTCCTTATTGATAAGAATAAAGACGCGCATCATCTCTATTCAGGTGACTTCTTGACTCTTCCTTGATAAGAATATAAAATTCCTCTAACAAGAATACGCAAGCACTTCCTGGTTTTTGTTTGCTTTGTCCAGCTTTATAAACTCTTTTGCATGGACATAACAAGTGATGTGTGAAAATCGCGCATGCAACGCAGGAGCATCCGCGTGGCATGCGTGGTTTTCACGCACCCATTGACTTCAATGGGTGCGTGATGCGCGAGAAACGCACGATTTTAGAACATGTCGTGAGTTTTACGCAACGCACTCGCGCAGCGCAAAAATCACGGACTGTCTGCACTGTCCCATAGAGTAATATAGGTGTGAAAAGCACGCGCGTCGCACGCGCGTATATTACGCTCGTGTAAATAAGGCCAAACACCAAGCAAAATCTGCGCTTTAAAAGCCAAATGGTTGTCCAACTGAGCCTGGCAGTGTTTTCAAACGGCAATTTATGACCACATATGGGGTATTACTGTATTCTGGAGAACCCGCTTAACAATTTATGGGGTGTGTGTCTACGGTGGTACAAGCTGGGCACAACACATTGGGCACTGAAATGGCATATCTGGAAAACATCTATTGTTTACTCATTTTTGCAAAACACTTGTGCAATCAAAATGCTCACTACACTTCTAGATGAATTCCTTGAGGGATCTAGTTTCCAAAATGGGGTAATGTTTCGGGGTGACCACTGTACTGGTACTATTACTCAATGCCACATGGTGTTAAAAAACGAATCTTGTAAAATCTCCAAATACTAAATGGCGCTCCTTCCCTTTAGAGCCCAAATAGCAGTTTATGACCATGTGTGGGGTATTGCCTTACTCTGAAGAAGTTGCTTCACAAATGTTACGGTGCTTTTTCTCCTTTCTTTATTGAGAAAATGAAAAATTTTGAACTAATGCTACGTCTTATTGGAAAATGTAATTTTTCATTTTCACTGTCCATTTCTAATATAATCTATGAGACACCTATGGGGTCAAAATCCTAGATGAATTCCTCAATGGGTCTAGTTTGCCAAATGGAGTCACTTTTGGGTAGTTTCCACTGTACTGGTACCTAAGGGGATTTGCAAAAGTGATATGGGGCAGAAAAACCAATCCAGCAAAATCTGGTCTCCAAAAGGCAAATGGCGCTCCTTCCCCTCTGAGCCCTGATGTATATTCATACAGTGGTTTATTACCACATATGGGGTATTTCCGTACTCTGGAGAAGTTGCTTTACAAATGTTACGGTGCTTTTTCTCCTTCATTTGATGAGAAAATGAAACATTTTGCCCTAAAGCTACGTCTTTATGGAAAAAATTTAATTTTTCATTTTTACTGCCCAATTCTAATGAAATCTATGAAACACCTGGGGGTCAAAATGCTCACTACACCCATAGTTGAACTCCTCTAGGGGTGTAGTTTCCCAAATGGAGTCACTTCAGTATTACAGGAAAAATGGATTAATATGGAATTTCTGAAAAAAAAAATGAAATTTGCAAATTTCCCTTCCACTTTGTTTTAATTCCTGTGACACGCATAAAGGGTTAAGAAACGTTCTAAATGCTGTTTTGAATACTTTAAGGGGTGCAGTTTTTAAAATGGGGTGATTTGTGGGGGTTCCTAATATATAAGGCCCCCAAAGCTACTTCAGATCTGAACTGTTCCCTAAAAAAACAGCCTTTTTAAATTTTCTTAAAAATGTGAGAAATTGCTGCTAAACTTATAAGCCTTGTAACGTTCTAGAAAAATAAAAGGATGTTCAAAAAATGATGCAAACATAAAGTAGACATACGGGAAATGTTAACTAGTCACTATTTTGTGTGGTATAACTCTCTTACAAGCAGATACATTTGAATTTAGAAAAATGCTAATTTTTGCAAATTTTCTCTACATTTTGGTGTTTTTGACAAAAAATATTGAATTCATCGACCAAATTTTTTCACTAACAAAAACAAAGTACAGTATGTCACGAGAAAACAATCTCAGAATCGCTTGGATAGGTAAAAGCATTCCGGAGTTATTACCACATAAAGTGTCACATGTCAGATTTAAAAAATGAGGCTGTGTCATTTGGTCCAAAAGTGACTGCGTCCTTAAGGGGTTAATTGAGTTGGTGTTATTGTCCAATCTGTTTATATTTCTTTTTGCCCCAATTATACACATCCCCTTCAGCGTAGTCAGTTTTATCACGTATTTCTTTCTTTTTCTATTTTTGACTTTATTTTCCAATATGTCAATGTGATCCAAGGTTTTATGAAATATTTCCTCAAAACCTGGTGCGTCCTCATATGCTGCCAGATTAGGAGTAAGATTCTCCATTTCCTTCTCCACATTAGCCAGGATGTTCGATTCATCCTCTGAGTATAATCATCAAAGCCTTGGAGCACTCATTTAGAACTTTTTCCCATTTATCTTTAAGTTCAGGTTTAGATCGTTCATAAGAGGGAAAAAGAGGCACTCGTAGGCCTCTGGAGATGAGACCTCCTTGTAAATATTGTTCTAAGGTAGACTTAGTCCATGTGGACTGAATCTGCCTGATTTGGAGATCTTCAAAAATTTTTACAAGGTCATTCATATCCATTTCTCTCTGAGGGCTTTGAGATTCTAGTGAGTTGGTATCTGAGTTAGTTTTCTTTTTGCCCCAATTATACACATGCCCTTAATTAAGTATGCGCCAGTGTTTGTTCAATGTAGTTCTTATAAATGTAATCCCGATATTGTAAAATGTAATAAAATTGTGTTTTTACCATGAAGTGGGTTCTTTCAATTTAGCGGAAGATGGATGAATACAAGAGTCTTGAGACAATGTTGCAGCTCTTTCATAAGCGCCTTTAATTATGCTGACAGGAAAGTTTTTTTTTTCTTTGAGCATTTTAGATAGTATTTTACTTTCTCGTTTGAATTGCTCCTTAGAGCAATTTTTACGGATGCGTCTATATTGGCTGAACGGTATATTTTTAAGCCAGGCTGGGAGATGAGCACTTTTAAAATCTAAATAACTGTTCACATCTGTAATCTTAAAATATGTTTGTGTGATTAATGAGCCGTGAATATCTTTGCTGATGGTAAAATCTAAAAAGTTAACATTAGTAGGTGAAAAAGTGTGCGTAAACGAAAGTCAATAATCATTGATATTTAGGAAATCGATAAAATCATTGGCTTCTAAAAGTGTATCGTTCCATATAAAAAAATAAGTCATCTATATAACGCCTGTAAAATAAAATACTGTTTTTAAAATTGTGATTGGCTAGAATGTATTTGTCTTCAAATTTACCCATGTAAAGATTAGCGTAAAATGGTGCAAACTGGGAACCCATAGCTACTCCTCTAATTTGCTTGTATATTGATTTGTCAAATAAAAACACATTATGGTGTAGGATAAAATTAATACAATCAGATCAGAACAATAGTTGGTTATTAGGTATTAGGGAATTGGATTTTAAGAAGGATGCAACTGCAGAAATACCTTTGTCATGGGGGAAATTGGTGTATAAAGATGTGACATCGGCAGTTAGGAAATTCAGGGATGAAAGGTTATTACTGGAATTGAAAAAACTGAAATCCTTAACCCCTTAATGACCAAGCTTGAGAAAGCTGACGGCGAAACGTGCGTCGGGGGCGGTCAGTGTGGAGTGTTCCTGCGTGCTTCCTATCATGCAGTCCATGGGTTTGTGCAATATCCTTTATTTATAAAGCATGGTCTTTGTTTTGGGTGCAACTTGGAGCTCTAGCTGTATACTTTTATATGCATGCACAATTGTGTGCTCTTCTGTCAGGTGCTAAATATATTTATGTGCTTCTGTTGTCCAAATACTTGATCTATATGATTATCTTTTCTATAGATATCTGCATTTGTTACCACATCACAGGATGTTTTTAGTATGGTAGCATATATATTGGATTATTCACGCAGCTCCTCCATACTCTCCTTTTTAACTGTGTGCTATATTGTTTTTATATTTTGATGGCCAATGTGTTATGTATATTTCAATAAAGTTTATTTTATATTGTCATGGTACATGACTTGTGCTATGTGTGTTTCATTTTCTGGATATACTAGTAGTCTTCACAGTCTGGTATAGGTATTGATATTTGCTTTATGATTTGTGTGGACGCATTATTGTTTGGCGCATGCCAATGGTCTATACTCGTATAGGTATTCATCATTAATGACCAAGCTTGTCTGGACTTTAGTGACCAAGTTTATTACAGAAAAAAGAGGAAGCCTCCAGCTCACCTTGTATGCAGACTTGCACTGCTAGTCGCGCTCGGGTCCTCGTGTCGGCACACGATCAGGAAGTAGAAGCAGAGAACAGAAATTGGATCCAGCGCTGATAAGGGTAAAAAGGAAACTTTTTCCAAGTTTTATTTGATCATTTAAAAGCAAAATCGGCAGGATAATATCCTAGTACAAAGGGAGGTTCAATGGTGTAGATAGCCGACGTGTTTCAGACGCCTCCTGCGTCCTTACTCATGGCTTATGCTAAAATACTGACAAGTGTTGCTGGGCTTTGTTACAGCCTGAAGGAACGATTAAAATACTAATACTTTATTAATGATTATATTATAAAAACTGTCTCTCAAGACCAATAAATCCTAGGTACAGGCACAAGCAAGCGGTCAGAGATGTGAGAGGCGTCAGTAAGTGTTCGGACGTATATCCACCCACTGATAATGCACTCTGTTTATAATATATACTCTCTCTGAAACCCTTGCCACAGATGATATAATCCAACGCGTTTCAGTACCCCCAATTCATGGGGTACGTCATCAGGGATTAAGTTTAATGAATATTATAGCCGGTTAGCACTGTTTCGTGCATTTTGAAGTCTCCCAGCGTGTACACTGCACTAATGCATTGGCCGCACACGCGCTGGAGAAACTCCGGATGTTTAAAGGCTTAAGCCCTCCCACCGACTGACGTGGGTAGACCTGCCGACCAATTCGCATCAAGTACGTCAATTGCTGAGGTCCCGGATGTTGGCACGCCTCCAGAATCTCAGCCAGTCAGCACGCCTGGACACCGAGGCGTCCATAGTAACCCTGGGGAGCTCCAGGCGGTTTGGATTTGCATCGTATTCAAGACAGAGTCAAAGTTAAACAAAACTAAGGTTTAACCCTATGCATACGAAAGTACCCCAATGGTCCCCTAGTTGTTGAAGCGACAATCGGGTAGTTAGAATATCAACATCAGAGCTATAATCATAAGATGTAAAAATACGTAGGCGCTGTGGATGTGATACATATAGTGTGCATTTCCTTTGAGCCCTGAAGTACTTCAGAGATTCTTAGTAGGGTACCATCAACTATGGGCGAATACACATCTGGGTAATATAGAATAGAATAGAGAGAAGTACCCGGACTAAGATAAATACGATTGGAAGTTTAATTAGTAATATAGTAAATGAGGGATGCATAAAGTGTGATCATTAGGGGTCCATCCCCCTTATGTAGATACATATGGGGCCATTGACAAAAAAGAGGAGAGATGATCAACCTCGTATTGGGAGATACATAGGTATTAGATGAAATACATACTGGATTTATATGCAGAAAGTAAAGTACATGGGGGGGCGTGGCTAGCGCTGAGGCAGAGAGGACGCGCTTTGTCGGGGCTCCAGGGATTCGGGAGCAAATAGCCCATATCCCCTGTTTAAACATTCGCCCCCACACAGTATATAACACTCGCCGGGGCCGCCGACCCGTGAGACTCAGAGCCGGGAGATTGGGATCCGGTGAGCGGACTTTTGCCATCGCGGCCTTGCGCCGCCTTTGAGACCGCGGCCTAGATTTCAGGCCGGCCCAGTTCCGCAACAGAGGAACAGGAGAGGAAGCGTGCCACCAGCCGCATCTGCTCCACAAGAGACACTAAACAGCGCCGCTGACCCGCAGGACCCAGTACCGGTGAGTCAGAAGATAGGGCGACGACATTTGCGGTTGCGGCCTAGCGGCGCCGTTGAAGCCGGGGACTAGATTTGCTGAGTAAGAGGGAGCAAAGAGAGTGGGGGAGGAAAAAAAAAAAAAACAGGCAGTTGGATAGGAAGTGCCTACCCTCCTGAAACAAAGGACTCAGCTCAATATAAGAGCAAAGCGAATGCTATCCAACAGGAACAAAATACCCCTTGCATAAACATAAAGGCCTAGCAGTATCTGAATGCGCCTGAATATGAACATTCTTACATAGATCTATAACCTTAAATAACAAGAAATAGCAAGGCTCTTCCCCCGCTCGACCGACTATCTACATAAACCGAACTTCTGGATGCCAGAGTAATACCGCACTCAGGATTTGAATTAAAATACATTCTAATTGCACAAAACAACATTTAGAACCTAATAAACGACAGCTCCGAAGGACTTTACCTAAAAGAAACCCAGGTCATGCGTTGCGGTATGACTCCTGGAATGCCCTAATCTCACAATACCTTCTCCCAGCAAGTTGAATAAGGGGAATACAGATCGCAATGGGGAAACCCATGAAAGGTCCAAATGAAGAACAAGCCAGGACTGGTAAAACACCCAAAAAAGGACAAGAGATGGAAATCACCAGTAAAAAGCTGACCTTCGAGGAAAATCACAGCGCTAGATCGGAAAGGAAAGACAAAACTAAAGATAATTTCACCATTTCAAGCTGGTCAGACAGTGATGAAGATCAACCAACGACACATGACGCAGCTGACCTCAAAGAATATATAAAAGCATTACCTACAACAGACTGCATAAGGGGACTATTCAAAGAATTCACCCAGACAGTAAAAGAGGAAATATCGGAAATGAGGAACGACGTCAAACAAGCCTTTACCAGGATACAATCACTGGAGGACACTTGTACCCAAGTCATCTCACATGCCGAAAGAATGTCTGAAATACTCATTGACAAACAAAAAGAATCATACCTACAAAAGTTACAAATAGACGACCTTGAAAATAGGTCCAGAAGAAATAATCTAAGAATAAGAGGCGTCCCTGAAACAGTCGCAGACAAAGAAATCACCAATGTACTCACACATATATTCAACGAACTTCTGGGGAAAGAAGGAAATACCGAAGTAGGTATGGAAAGAGCTCACAGGGTTTTTAGACCCAGATCGGTTGGACCGGACAAACCAAGAGACATTCTTTGTTGCTTACAAAGCTTCAGATTGAAAGAGGAAATATTACACAAAGCAAGATATGCGAGGAAAATAGAATACGAGGAATGCGAAATTGTCATATTCCAAGACCTTTCCAAACTGACTTTGGACCTAAGACGGCAATTACAACCCCTAACCAAAACACTAAGAGAGAGAAACATTCTATACAGGTGGATGTTCCCCTTTGGCCTTGCTATATCTCTCCAAAATAAAACACTGACCATCAAAACACCAGAAGACTTGGAATTTGTTCTCAATAAATTAGACCTCTCTCATCTACAAATACCAGACTGGACTCGCCCAGAAGACGAATTCAATTTCCCACAACTCCCAAAACAGGATAACTGGGAAACAACTACCCCAAAGAAAACAAAGAAGATGAAAAAGACCCATCTGGAAGCTGGGAAAACTCCGAAAAGATGAAGAAGATAGAAAATGACTTCAAATATCCTTTTGCGAAATTTAATTGATATTGTTATATCTGTATGTTTATTATAATTCTTTAGACTTGCTGGAAGAATCTGGTTCTAAAATGTTAAATGTTCTCTCTGGCTATGCAAACCTTTTCAGGTTTAGATACCACCCCCCCCCGGGAAATTTGATTTATGCTATAAACCCCGGTTGAGATTGGAATGGTTTCCAATAGATCTCCACCGGCAGCATATTCGCGTTGGATATATACAAATATACCAACAACCATACCTAAAACACACCCAATTGTTTAAGATGTGTTTAATTTTTGTTATTGTTACTTCTGTTCTGTCTCTGCTGAATTTTACGATCATAACAAACTATATGTACTATTTAAATAATGGCTGACCTTAAAATAGCTACGTACAATGTTAAAGGCATCAATGTCCCTAGTAAAAGACTGCAAATACTCCAATTCTTAGAAAAGGAGAAAATAGACATAGCATTTCTACAAGAAACCCACTTCAAAAAAAACTATACCCCATTAACAAAAAATAAAATCTTCACGAAATGGTACAATTCTTCAACACCCCTTAAAAGATCAAAGGGTGTCGCCATCATCATTAATAAAAAAGTTCCGTTCACCTGTAAAGATATGTTACTGGATACTGAAGGAAGATTTGTTCTTTTGAAGGGGTATATACAGGGTAAGATATTCACATTAGCAAACCTATACGTGCCTAATAATAACCAAGAGAAGTTCATCAAACAATTGATGCAAAAATTGGAACAATTCAAGGAAGGTGAACTGATTCTAGGAGGCGACTTTAATATTCCACTCCAACCCTCAATAGACACTTCTAATAACAGTTCATCAATTTCATATAAAAAACTTAAATATATAAAAAAACTACTGGCTGAAGCGCACTTGGTAGACGCATGGAGAATTAAAAATCCTTCTAGCCGAGATTATTCATTTTACTCGGCGGTCCACAAAAAATATTCTAGAATAGATTACCTATTTGTACCTCACTCTCTTATCAGCACGATAACACAAGTAAAATATGGTTCTATCACACAGTCGGACCATGCGCCACTCTTGTTACTCCTTTCTTTCACCCAAAAACAAAAAGGCAACTATTTTAATTGGAAATTAAACGACAGCTTGCTCACCAACAAAGAAGATAAAGCATACATACTCTCACGTATAAAAGACTATTTCCTAGACAACTGTCCAGACAACATATGTAACTCGACTATCTGGGAAGCTCATAAAGCCGTAATTAGAGGCTTTCTGATTGAACTAGGCGCTAGAAAAAAAAAAGAAAGAAACAAACAAATCACAAACATTTTAGAAAAAATAAAAGTATTGGAATTAAAACATAAAAAATCATTATGTATAAAATCAGAAAAGGATCTATTCAAACTGCGTGCAGAACTGAAGGAGCTACTGAACTATAATACCGAAAAAAACTTCTACTTCGCGAAGTTCAAAAGGTACATGGCAGCAGATAAATGTGGAAAGAGACTAGCCAATGTAATCAGAAAAGAACATTCAAATACATTTATACCTAAAATAAAAGATAAAAGAAACAAACTACTGCACACAACAGAAGATATATCCAGGGAATTCTGTGGCTTCTACTCAGAACTATACCACCTAAAAAACCAAGACCAAACACTGATCCAAAAAACGGACCTAATAAATAAACTACTCGACAATATAAACCTCCCTCACATCTCAGAGACACAAAGTCAAATACTAACCTCTCCTTTCACAAAACAAGAAATAGAGAATGCCATAAATAATAGCCCTAAAGGTAAAAGCCCAGGTCCGGACGGGTACTCTATGGCATACTATAAAATATTTAGAGACACTTTATCCCCCTTTCTGACACAATATTTTAACACCATAGATCTTAATAACCCATTCTGTAAAGAGTCACTGACTGCTCACATTACCCTAATACCCAAAGAAGGGAAAGATCCCACCCTCTGCGGTAGTTACAGGCCCATCTCTCTGATAAATAATGATATCAAACTTTTTGCAAAAATAATCGCAAATAGAATGAAACAATTTCTACCAAACATAATTAACCTAGAACAAGTGGGCTTTACACCAGGCAGGGAAGCTAAAGATAACACGGTTAGGATTCTGAACGTGATTCAAATAGCCAAGAGTAAAAACGTTCCTATCGCTCTGCTGACTACTGATGCCGAAAAGGCATTTGATAGAGTAGACTGGTGGTTTCTAAAATTGACACTACAAAAATTTGGCCTTCCATCTACATTTATAGACAAAATTATGGCTTTGTACAAAAACCCATCCGCGAAACTCAAAATAAACGGAGAATTCTCACCCCAAATAGAAATAAAGAACGGCACAAGACAAGGATGTCCATTGTCTCCATTGTTATTTATAATGACCATGGAAGTCTTAGCCCAAAAGATTAGGGAAAACAAGGAGATCACTGGACTTATGTGTAATAGGGTAGAACACAAGACTGCCGCATTTGCAGACGATATGTTAATCATCTTATCCAACCCAAGAAAATCGATTAAAGCCCTATTACAAGAGTTCAAAATATTTGGAGAGGCGTCTAACTTCAAAGTTAATACAACAAAATCAGAATTATTAAATGTAAACATAGACCCCAAAAAGTGGAAGGAAATGACTAAGAACTTCCCCTTTAAAAACGACTGTTCTCACATTACATACCTGGGTACAAAGATAAATAATTCCTATAAAGATCTCTTTGACTTAAATTACAAGCCACTGCTGACTAAAATAGAAGCGGATTTGGAGAAATGGAATACATTACCAATCTCGTGGTTCGGAAGAAATAACATTATAAAAATGGTAATATTACCAAAAATACTTTATCTACTACAAGTGCTACCAATCGACATCCCCGTGACATTTTTCAATAAACTGAAAAAGATAATAACAAAATTTATATGGCAAGCTAAAGGATGTAGAATTAAATATTCAACGCTCATAAAACACAAAAATGCAGGTGGAATTGGCCTACCAGACATAGAAAACTACAAAAATGCTGTTCACCTATGCAGATATATGGAGTGGCAAAGCCCTACGAAACGCAAACTCTGGGTCGATCTCGAGCTGAGTTTACTTAAAAATAGAGTCGAAGATATAATATGGTCAACACCTTATAATAGATTCAAATATTCTGATATACTCAATCCTTTAACTAACCAAACTATCAGAACATGGCACAAACTGAACAAAAAACACCATTTTGTACGTAATATAGGTATTCACACACCAATCTATTATCTGATACCGAATAAACTCAAAAAAATGAAGAAGAAATTATCCACGAATGAGAAAGAAGCTTTACTCTCAGCAAGTAAATTTATTTTTAACAAGAAACTGATTACAATGGGTGAAATGGAAATTGCATTTCCTAACATTAAGCTAGATGAGCAGACATTCAATATAATAGCCGACTCAGTTAAGACCTTTTTGCCGGATATTCTACATACAAGTTCAGTTAATGTGTTCACTAACTTTTACTCCTCTAAGATGGTTCCCCAAAAGGCAGTCTCAAAAATTTATCAACTTCTCATTGCTAAATCGGAAATACCCTCATTCATAACAAAATGGGAAAGAGAATTGGGTAAAAAGTTCACTAAGGAACAGACAGACCGAATATTAAAAAACTCGCAGTCCACTTCCAGTTCTACAAAAATACAAGAGCAAAATTATAAAATAATAGCACGTTGGTACAAAACACCAGAGCTTCTGAATAGAATAGATCCCAACCAAAGCCCAATATGCTGGCGTTGCAAAAAAGAAACAGGGAATCTGTCACACATCTGGTTTAACTGTGATCTAATCAAGCCATTCTGGGAGAAAATAGAAACAATCATAAATACTGTTGAAGATATCAATATCACTTTGACATTAGAATTAGTAATCCTGAATCTGGACATGTCATTCCGGATCATAAACCACAATTCCTTAATTCCCCATCTTCTAAACGCAGCGAAACTTATAATTGCCAGACATTGGAAGGAGATAGACACGCCATCCACCTCGGAATGGATTGCCGAGGTCTGTTCGGTACAGTCATTCGAAAAGACTAAATGGGCAATTGAACAAAATCTAGAGAAATATCACAGGACTTGGAATAGATGGATAGATACTCAGAACACAGATGTTTTGAATAACATAATGGGTTAGCTCACATTGCAAACTTCCAAACCAAAACTAAATTGGTAACATTAACCAAATTTGCATAACCTGAAGTACATGTGAACTTTTGTGGAGAGTATATATGTAGCTTTCTGATTTCGAAAATAATACAGCAGAGATAACCGTTAATTGTTATGTTTTCCTTTTCTTGATATTGGCTTATTATTTTACCCCTGTTCCCCATCCATTCCTTTCTGTACCCCTATCCCTCTCCCCTCCTTAATATGTCTCAAAAAATTTAAATAAATAAAAAATTTACAAAAAAAGAAAGTAAAGTACATGTATATGATCTGAACCAAATTGGATGCATGAGACCTAATGAGAGGTCCATACTTCCTGGTGCATGTAGAGCTAGGGACATATAGGATCAGGAAAATATAGGGAGACAAATATAGGTTAGATGAAGCATGTGTATGAAATCTGTTCATTCAGACCAGACGGATTAATGGTCTGTAATCGAAATATCCATTGCGCCTCTTTCTGCAAGGTTTTCTTCTTAATGTTTCCGCCTCTCGCTGATGGTCTGATGTATTCGATTCCTTGAAATCCGAGGGTCTTGACATCCCCCTTATGGCATTCCCACACATGGCGAGACACCGAGGTGTCCTCTTTTTCTTCTAATATCTCCTATGTGTTCCCGAATCCTCATCCTAAACTCCCTATTTGTCTTTCCAACATATTGTAGCTGACATCCACATGTAATATGGTACACAATATCTTTGGTTTTACAATTTATATATGACCTGTTGTCAAAGGTCTCACCAGTACTAGAGCTTCTAAAGATTTTACTGCATGATATAGATTCACATGCCCTACACGAGCCGCATCTGTAGGTCCCCAACAAACCCCTATTTCGTCCCCTCCTATATGTGACCATGGGGTATTTCCCTACCAAGTCACCTATATCTGGGTCGGCGCTCAAAATCCCCCAATACCGTTGTAGGATTTCCCTAACCTCATAGTTGGCAGAGTTATAGGTCCCTATGACCCTGATGTGATCATCCAGAGGTTCTTTTGGTTTTGGGTTCAATAGCTCGTTTCTATTGCATCCAAGGGCATTCTGGTATGCCAGTTTTAAAACCCCCTGGGGATATCCCCTCCGTTTAAATCTGTCTCTCAATTCCTGTGCAGAAGTTTTGAGATCTGAGATAGTAGAGCAATTACGACGTGCCCTTAGGTATTGACCCTTGGGTATACCTTGCCTGAGGGCCAACGGATGCCAGCTTTCCCACCGTAGCAGACTATTGGTTGCTACCTTTTTACGATAGATGTTTGTTTGGAGAGCTCCTGAGGCCATCTTCGAAATCATGACATCAAGAAAGGTGATCTAATTTTCATGAATTTCGGACTTAAAAAATAGGCCCAAACCATTCACGTTTAAAGTGCTAACGAACTCGTCAAACTCAGTCTTGGTTCCTGTCCATCGGATCAGAACGTCCTCAATGAATCTGACCCATAGGAGGACATGGGATGTCCATTTCTCCATTGTCTCACTGAAGACCACTTCTTGTTCCCACCAGCCCAGGTATAGGTTGGCGTAAATGGGAGCTACTGGGCTTGCCATCGCCACACCCCTGAGCTGGTGGTATATCTTCTGATCAAACAAAAAAGTTATGCTGCAGGACGAACTTGAGTAGGTTGATGATAAATTCGTTAAGGACCTGATATTGTATACCTTTCCCCGTAAGAAAATATTCCACAGCTCTACATCCCTGTACATGAGGGATGGAACTATATAACGCCTCAACATCGAGTGAGGCGAAGACAGCAGTGTCACACCGTATCTCCTCAAGCTTCCTCAGAGCGTCCATGGTGTCCCTCACATAAGATGGAAGTGAGACTACAAATGGTCTGAGGATACAGTCAAGGTATAGACTCGCGATTTGTGTCAAGTTATCTATTCCTGATACAATAGGACGACCTTTCAGCGGGGTAGTCCCTTTATGTATCTTTGGGAGACTATAAAACGTGGCACATTGTGGGTTATCAATGAGCATAAAAGTTGTTTCTTTGTCGTTTATGAGGTTAAAGAGGCTCTGTCACCAGATTTTGCAACCCCTATCTGCTATTGCAGCAGATAGGCGCTGCAATGTAGATTACAGTAACGTTTTTATTTTTAAAAAAACGAGCATTTTTGGCCAAGTTATGACCATTTTTGTATTTATGCAAATGAGGCTTGCTAAAGTCCAACTGGGCGTGTATTGTGTTTTCGTTACATCTGGGCGTGTTTACTTCTTTTACTAGCTGGGCGTTCTGACGAGAAGTATCATCCACTTCTCTTCAGAACGCCCAGCTTCTGGCAGTGCAGACACACAGCGTGTTCTCGAGAGATCACGCTGTGACGTCACTCACTTCCTGCCCCAGGTCCTGCATCGTGTCGGCCACATCGGCACCAGAGGCTACAGTTGATTCTGCAGCAGCATCAGCGTTTGCAGGTAAGTAGCTACATCGACTTACCTGCAAACGCCGATTCTGCTGCAGAATCAACTGTAGCCTCTGGTGCCGATGTGTCCTCGCTCGTCCAACACGATGCAGGACCTGGGGCAGGAAGTGAGTGACGACACAGCGTGATCTCTCGAGAACACGCTGTGTCTGCACTGCCAGAAGCTGGGCGTTCTGAAGAGAAGTGGATGATACTTCTCGTCAGAACGCCCAGCTAGTAAAAGAAGTAAACACGCCCAGATGTAACTAACACAATACACGCCCAGTTGGACTTTTACTTTAAACACGCCCAGTTGGACTTTAGCAAGCCTCATTTGCATAAATACAAAAATGGTCATAACTTGGCCAAAAATGCTCGTTTTTTAAAAATAAAAACGTTACTGTAATTACATTGCAGCGCCTATCTGCTGCAATAGGAGATAGGGGTTGCAAAATCTGGTGACAGAGCCTCTTTAAGGGATTTAGCAGACATGAGGATGGATTTTAACCTATTTCTACAGATGGTGGTGGGATCATCGGCGGTAAGTAACCTGTTACAATCTTGGTTGTCAAGTACTTGATAGCACATTGTTTTATATTGAGTGCGATCTAGTACCACGATATTTCCACCTTTATCCGAAGGCTTGATTACAATCATGTCGTCTTTCTCTAAGGCTTGAAGACCCACCATCTCCTCCTTCGTGATGTTCCATCTATCACCCATCGAGTTGTTGATTAGTTTTTTGTGGAATATGGCCTAAGATCTGTAAAGGGGCCCTTCCCTACATCCCTGTGGCTTTCCACCCACAAATCGTCCAACATTTTGAGGTGTGGTAAATCCTCTTCTGTGATGCCCAATTCAAGACATGGTCGTCTGTCGTGTGTTTTGAAGAATTTTTTCCATTTTAATTTACGTGCGAATAGATGCAAGTCCTTAACCCATGTGAACAGATTAAATTTATTAGTGGGAACAAAGGACAGGCCCTTTTTAAGCACATTATTTTGGTCATAGTCCGTATTGATAGTCCGTATTCTTGTCCGAGAACACCTCCCTAGCATCATTTATCCATTTCTCTGTATTGATGTCTCCTGCAAGAAAACCTGCCATCCCCACTTAAAAATATAGTAATCAAAATGTGTCCAGGCGCGCTGACTGGCTGAGACTCTGGAGGCGTGCCACCATTTGGGACATCAGCAATTGACTTGATGCGGATTGGTCGGCAGGTCTACCCACGTCAGTCTGTGGGAGGGCTTAAGCCTTTAAACAGCCCGAGTTTCTCCGGCACGTGTGCGGCCAATGCATTAGTGCCGTGTACACGCTGGGAGAATTAAAAAAGCACGAAAGTGCTAACCGGTTATAATATTAACCCCTTCCCGCTCCTGGACGTACTATTAGGTCACGGTAGCTGTATCGTTCGTGCTCCATGACCTAATAGTACGTCTCGGGAGTAACGGCCGTTCCGGCCGTCCTCCCGACACATACAGGAGCTGTCACAGCTGCTGTCTCGTACAGCAGCTGTCACAGCTTCTACAGCGGGGACCGATCGCTGTGTCCCCGCTGATTAACCCCTTAAAAGCCGCGTTCAATAGAGATCGCGGCTTTTTAGGGGTTAAGCTGCCATCGCCGGCCTGCTACACGATACCGGCCGGCGATGGTGACTATGGCAACCGGACACCAAACAATGGCGTCCGGCTATGCCATCGACGGAAGCCTAGTGGGTCCTGACAAAGTCAGGACCCACTATGCTTGCTGTCAGTGAGTAGCTGACAGCTCTAATACACTGCACTACGCATGTAGTGCAGTGTATTAGAATAGCGATCAGGGCCTCCTGCCCTCAAGTCCCCTAGTGGGACAAAGTAAAACAGTAAAAAAAAAGTTAAAAAAAGATGTGTAAAAATAAGAAAATAAAAGTTTTAAAAGTAATAAAAGTAAAAATCCCCCTTTTTCCCTTATCAGTCCTTTATTATTAATAAAAATAGATAAATAAACAAATAAACTATACATAATTGGTATCGCCGCGTCCGTAACGGCCTGAACTACAAAATTCTTTCGTTATTTATCCCGCACGGTGAACGCCGTAAAAGAAAATAATAATAAACCGTACCAGAATCACAATTGTTTGGTCACTTCACCTCCCAAAAAATGGAATAAAAAAAGATCAAAAAGTCGCATGTACCTAAAAGTGGTAATGATTGAAACTACAGTTCGTTACGCAAAAAATAAGTCCTCGCACGGCTTTATTGATGGAAAAATAAAAAAGTTCTGGCTCTTAGAATAAGGTAACACAAAAAGTGAATGATTTTTTACAAAACGTATTTTATTGTGCAAACGCCATAAGAAATAAAAAAACTATAAACATCTGGTATCGCCGTAATCGTATCGCCGTAATCGTATCCCCCCGCAGAATAAAGTGAATATGTCATATATAGTGCACGGTGAACGCTGTAAAAAAAATAGAATAAAAAAACAATAGTAGAATTGCTGTTTTTTAGTCACCACGCCACCTAAAAATAGAATAAAAACTGATAAAAAAGCCGCATGCACCCCAAGAAAACTGCAATGAATTCCTCAAGGGGTCTAGTTTCCAAAATGGGGTCACTTTTTGGGGGTTTCCACTGTTTTGGCACCACAAGACCTCTTCAAACCGGACATGGTGCCTAATAAAAAGGAGGCCTCATAATCCACTAGGTGCTCCTTTGCTTCGGAGGCCGGTGCTTCAGTCCATTATCGCACTAGGGCCACATGTGGGATATTTCGCAAAACTGCAGAATCTGGGCAATAAGTATTGAGTTGCGTTTCTCTGGTAAAACCTTTTGTGTTATAGAAAAAAATTTATAAAAAGGATTTTCTGACAAAAATAAATATGTAAATTTCACCTCTACTTTGCTCTAAATTCCTGTGAAACACCTAAAGAGTTCATAAACTTTCTAAATGCTGTTGTGAATACTTTGAGGGGTCTAGTTTCTAAAATGGGGTGTTTGATGGGGGTGTCTAATATTTAGGCCCCTCAAAGCAACTTCAGAACTGGAACCTAAAAGAAAAAGAGGCAATACTTCGCTTCTCCTAATGAGCATTGCCTACTCCATGACGACCCCAGTTTTGACAGTTTGTATAAACGGAGACCCCTATTAGACCGTTTCAGTGCCCGGTTTGCCCAAGCATACGCCCCCGAGACGTGTATTTCTATTGATGAGTCCTTGGTACATTTTAAAGGGAGGCTTCAATTCCGCCAGTACCAGCCAGGTAGGAGGGAAATGTATGGCGTGAAGATGTATAAGCTGTGCGAGAATGCATCAGGGTATACCTACAAATTTAGGATATATGAAGGGAAGGACACCAGTGCTCAGCCCCCAGAATGCCCCCCCTTACTGGGAGTTAATGCAAAAATTGTGTGGGATTTGGTGCACCCACTGCTGGACCAGGGTTACCACCTCTACCTGGATTATTTTTATACCAGCGTACCAGTACAGAGACCCCCAAACCAGACTGTATCCTGGACTACAATAGGTACATGGGGTGGATTTGTCAGATCAAGTCCTGAAGCCCTACAGCGCCATGCAGTGTGGTATAAGAAGCTGGCCGTGCACATCATACAGATGGCATTGTACAATGTGTACGTGCTACGTCGATGTGCAGGCCAGACGGGAACTTTCCTGGAATTTCAAGAGGTGGTTATCAAGAAACTAATTTTTAGGGACCAAGAAGGGGGGGTACCCAGTACTTCTGGAAGTGAGGCCACACGCATCGTACCAGGGCAACACTTTCCAGGAGAAGTTGGAGGACACAATATATCAATGTGACACGTGTCCCGAAAATCTAAGGCTCCGTATGAAAGAGTGCTTCAAAATGTATCATGCATCCCTAGATTTTTAATCTACCCCAGTTTTACTTACGCTGATGCACTCCGCACATCTTATCCCCCTCATCTTTCCCTTCTGAGCCCTGCCGTGTGCCCAGGCAACTGATAACAGCCACATGTAGGGTATTGCCGTACCCGTGAGAACCCACATTACAGTTTATGGGGTGTATGTCTCCGGTCAAAATGCTCACTACACCTCTAGATGAATGCCTTAAGGGGTGTCGTTATTAAAATGGGGTCACTTCTTGGGGGTTTCAACTGTACTGGTACCTCAGGGGCTTCTGCATACATGACTTCGCACCAGAAAATCCCCAGTAGGCCAAATGGTGGTCCTTTCCTTCTGAGCCCTCCCATGGGCCCAAACGTCAGATTATCACCACAAATTAGGCATTGCCGCACTCAGGATGAATTGGGCAACAACATGGGGCATTTTATTTCTTGTGAAAATAAGAAGTTTTCAGCCAAAACTACATATTATTGGAAAAAAATTATTTTGTTTGAATTCCCAGCCCAAGTCAAATACGTTAAGTGAAAAAACTAGGGAGTCAAAATGGTCACAACACCAATAAATGAATTCCTTGAGGGGTGTAGTTTCCAAAATGGGGTCACTTCTGGCGGGTTTCCATTGCTTTGATACCTCTGGGGCTCTGCAAATGCGACATGGCACCCGAAAACCATTCCAGCAAAATCTGGACTCCAAAGAACACACAGAGCTCCTTTCCTTCTGAGCCTTCCCATGGGCCCAAACGGCGGTTTATCACCACAAATGGGGTATTGCTGCACTCAGGAGAAATTGGGCAACAAAATTGGGTATTTTGTTCCCTGTGAAAATAAGAAATTTTTATCCAAAATGACATCTGATTGGAGAAAATGTCATGTTTTCAATTTCACACCCCAATTCAAATATGTGCTGTGTAAAAACTTTGGGGTCAAAATGGTAACAACAACCATAAATTAATTCCTTGAGGGGTGTAGTTTCTGAAATGGGGTCACTTTTGGGGGATTCCTACTGTTATGGCACCTCAACACCTCTTCAAACCTGGCATTCTGCATAAAATATATTCTAATAAAAAAGAGGTCTCAAATTGTACTAGGTGCTTCTTTGCTTCTGGGGCTTGTGTTTTAGTCCACGAGCACACTAGAGCCACATGTGGGACATTTCTAAAAACTGCATAATCTGGACAATACATATTTAGTAGTGTTTCTCTGGTAAAACCTTCTGTGTTACAGAAAAAAATTGAATACAATTGAAATTCAGCAAGAAAAATGATATTTGCAAATTTCACCTCTACTTTGCTTTAATTTCTGTGAAATGCCTGAAGGGTTAAATAAACTTTCTGAATGCTGTTTTGAATACTTTGAGGGGTCTAGTTTTCAAAATGGGGTGTTTTATGGGGGTTTCTAATACATAGGCCCCTCAAAGCCACTTCGGAACTGAACAGGTACCTTAAAAAAAGGCTTTTGAAATTTTCTTAAAAATATGAGAAATTGCTGTTTATGTTCTAAGCCTTGTAACGTCCAAGAAAAATAAAAGAATGTTCAAAAAACAATGCCAATCTAAAGTAGACATATGTGAACTAGTAACTATTTTGGGTGGTATAACCGTCTGTTTTACAAGCAGATGCATTTAAATTCTGAAAAATGCTATTTTTTATAAATGTTCTCTAAATTTTGCCATTTTTCACTAATAAACACTGAATATATCGTCCAAATTTTACCACTAACATAAAGCCCAATGTGTCACGAGAAAACAATCTCAGAATCGCTTGGATAGGTTTAAGCATTCCGACGTTATTACCACATAAAGTGAAATATGTCAGATTTGAAAAATGGGCTCTGAGCCTTAAGGCCAAAACAAGGCTGCGTCCTTAAGGGGTTAAACTTAATCCCTGAAGACGTACCCCATGAATTGGGGGTACTGAAACGCGTTGGATTATATCATCTGTGGTAAGGGTTTCAGAGAGAGTATATATTATAAACAGAGTGCATTATCAGTGGGTGGATATACGTCCTAACACTTACTGACGCCTCTCGCATCTCTGACCGCTTGCTTGTGCCTGTACCGAGGATTTATTGGTCTTGAGAGCCAGTTTTTATAATATAATCATTAATAAAGTATTAGTATTTTAATCGTTCCTTCAGGCTGTAATAAACTCTAAGCTACGTGAATGAAAATCCTTTACAATCAAATACAGGGGACACACCTTAATGACCAAGCCAGATTTGTCAAATCTGGTATGTCTGACTTAATCAGAGAATAACTCTGCGAAAGTTTTGAATATCCAAGTAATTCTGACATTGTTTTTTCGTCACATGTTGTACTTTTTTTTAGTGGTAAAAGTAGACTGATACGATTTGCGGAAATTTATTAAAAAATAGAAAAATGTAAGACATTTTGTAAAAATTAACATTTTTCCTTATTTTTAACTGCAATATGTCATATGTACATACATACTGTACAAGTTTTTTTTAACTAAATATATATTTCGATCTCTACTCTATTTTGGCAGCACTTTTGAAAAAATTTAATACATTTTCAGCAATTTAGAGGACTTACAAATGTAATAATAATTTTATAAATTTTGAAGTACATTTTGTTTTCCTGCACCAAGCCAGGTTTTCAGAGGCTCATAGGTCTCAGAATGATGTAAAACCCCACAAATGACCCCATTTTGAAAACTAGACCCCTTAAGGTATCTATCTAGGGGTATAGTAAGTATTTTGACCCACAGTTTTTTGCTTAATTTAATGCATAGCAGGTGAAAAAAATGTAAGTTTCACTTTTTTCATAAAAGTATCAGTTTGAAGACCGATTTCTTTGTAAAGCGAACATGAAAATGAAGAAACACACCCCAAAATTTATCACCCTGTTTCTCCTGTTTTCAAAAATACCCACATTGTGGCCCTAATGCATTGTCTGGACACATGGCAGGGCCCAAAAGGAATGGAGCATTCAGAGGCTTTCAGGACTCTTTGAGCTGCCAGAACGATAGAAACTCCCCATAAACTACCCCATTTAGAAAACTAGACCCCTTAACCAGTTCAGGACCAGGACCAGACACCGTTTAGCCCTTTTTAGCACATGTTAGTTAAATGGCTATAACTTTTTTATTTGTTGGGCTAACTACGTGATTTTTGCGACGTTTTTTCCGTAGACAACACAGGTTTCTTTTTTTTATCGTTTTTATGCACACCTTTTTTGCTATTTTAAAATTTTTATTCATAAAGTTTGAAAATAATAGTAAAAAAATAAGCTTTTTTACGTTTCAGCAATGTTTTTTTGGGTAATAACATAGTTTTACCCTAAAATAGACCTTTTATTTGTGATCGTCATTGTCTACCGTAAATTTTAATATATTACATGTCTATATTAGGGTAATTGGGTCAGCACTAGCATTACAAAAATGATTGGCGGGTGGGGAACGTTTTTTCTTGGGGTGGGTATTTCATGTCTATTCTAAAAAAAAATTTGCACTTGACTTTACTATTTTTTTATTACTATGGTCTGTCCCTCAAAATGTCAAAAAAGACCTTTGGGGAACTTTATTTTTTTTTTTCTTTCTTTTACACCAGGCTTTTCCCCTTTAACTGGGGCTGCACAGCAGCCCCAGTTACAGGGGAAATCAGCCCTCTCATAGTGACGATTGTCACTAATAGGGCTGTGCTGGGTCTTGTAAGACCCAGCAGCAGTCTGTCAGTAACGGCACCCGGCGATCATGTGACCAGTCACATGATCACCGGGAGGAATAGAGACAGCGCCGCTGCTGCTGTCTCTATTCCTATACACAGCTTCATTGAGCGCTGTGTAAAAAGACATCGGAGAAGACAGAAGCAGCGAAAGCTGCTTCTATCCTCTCCTCAGGGTCCCCGGCTGTCAAAACCCGAGCCGTAAAAAGTCTATGGCTCGGGTTTTAAGGACCCTGACCGCTGTTTGTAAAAACACAGCCAGTGGTCGGGAACCAGTTAAGGTATTTATTTAGGGGTATAGTAAGTATTTTGACCCCAGTTTTTTGCTAAATTTAATGCATAGCTGGTGAAAAAAATTTATTTCACTTTTTTTCATAAAAAGTATCAAGTTTTAAGACCGATTTCTTTGTAAAGTGAAGATGAGAATGAAGAAACACACCCCAAAATCTATCACCCTCTTTCTCCTGTTTTCAAAAATACTCCCATTGTTTCCCCAATCTGCTTATTAGATGTGTGGTTGGGCTAAAAAGAGAGGGAGCACCCTTTGGCTTTCAGGGCACAATTGAATAGATTCTAGGCCCCATATCATGCATTTAGAGGCATTGAGCTGCCTGAACAAAAAAATAAATAAAAAATACAAGCAGAAATGACCCCATTTTAAAAACCGTACCCCTAAAGGTATACATCTAGTGGTGTAGTGGGCATGCGGACCAAAACATTTTTAAAGGAGGAAATAATGGGTTTTATTTCAGACACTATGGGTATATAATGTTTTCTACAAATTCTTATTACATTTTCATATAATATAGAGGAGACGTCGTAGAAGGTTATTTTGTTAGAAATATGCCACATTAATAAATTTGCGGCATACAAAAGAGAAGTGAAGCCGTGTATTTATAACGGATGCATGTCTTTCTGAAAAAGGAGTTGTCTCGCATCTGTGCCATTATAATGTCATTGTGGACAGAATTCTGTCCTAATATAAAATCAGTCAGAGGAAAAAAATAAACTGTACTGGACAAATGGAGGAAAATGTATCCAACTATGTTGCAAACTCGAGTCTGTTCGCTAGATGGAAGAATACCTGCAGGGCTGTCATGACAAGCTTTTTTTTTTCAGTGACTGGTTGTACAACGTCTCTTTGGCTCCATCAATCCTTATGAGGGACGAATGTGCCAAGTGACGCGGTACACCATAACAGGCCCCTGCCCGGCAAGATAGGAACCGCTATGTGCACAAAACAACCAATCACCTACAGAATATATAAAGGGGCAGTGTCCAAAACCATCTATAGGAAGAGTAAAGGATCACTAATACCCAAAATGTTGTCAGTATTTCCAGAAGAACTGTAACAAAGCCCATGGTGTATTGATAAGGAACAGCTCGATTATTAGAGATCCTCCAAAAAGAAAAATATCATGCCCATATCACGATACAGAATTAGGAATGTAACAGCTGTATGTGGCAGTCATAAGAAAAAGGAAATACATCCTCAATTTTTTCTTGTAATCATTGCTAAAATGCACGACTTCCACTAATTCAGGGGTGGCTTAGGCCGCAGGTGTTGGATTTATCTACTAATAAATGCAATGCCCACATTTATTTTTTATTTCAAGAACACTTCTGGGGTTTCATGTTCTGAATAGACAGATGTGGGCTCCTGCATAATAAAAAGTATTAATTTGTGAGTGATCATGTCCAGGATTTAACTGTCCAAGAAATTTATAAAAAAAATAAAAAATTGGAAAATTTGTTTTACATTCTGAAATACACTTTACTACCTCCCCGTGAGAATCCCTCCCTCCCTTGGAAAGCCCAAAAACGAAACAATAAATATGAATAAATTAAATTGACTCCCTAAATTATATATAAAATTAATAATTAGAAACTGTGTGATAGGACTCAAAATGGGAAGTTGCACAGGCTTGGATTTGAAGGGCACATGGGGCAGTAAAACCGGGTATCCCTCCTTCCATGTTTACTACACACCCGGCATCTCTTTTGGGGGTATTCCTTATTCTCAGTGGCAGGGACGGGGTGAAGGAAGTGGCGCTCAGTGAGCCTTTTGACTTCCTCTGACTCAAAGGATTCACCAGGTGCGGGGGAGTCAAACAGGAGGCGCTCTATAATGTTCTCCTGATATTGGAGGAAACTGAGCGTTCCCTGGGTCTTGTAGAGCGCATAGCTGTTATGAGTAGCCAGCTGTATGAGGTAGATCGCTACCTTTTTATACCAGGCCCTAGTTTTGCGCTTGACCAGGTACAGTTGTAGGACCTGGTCAGATAGATCGACTCCCCCCATGAAGTTATTATAGTCCACCACGCAGACCGGTTTCCTTTTATCAGAGGTAGCGCCCCTCTCTCTCACTGCCACTGTGGTGTCCTCATGCACGGTGGTCAGCATGTAAACCAACTTTTTGTCACTCCATTTGACAGCGAGCAACTGATCGCTTGCAAATGAGTGTCGCACCCCTTTCTATTCGCCTGGTCACCAGTTGTTGAGGGAAGCCGGCTCTATTTTTACAGACCGTCCCACAGGCCCCTGTATTAGCAACATGGAGGGACATATACAGGGGGACACTGGTGTAATAGTTGTCGGTGTACACATGGTACCCTTTCTGTAGGAATGGCACCATGGGTTCCCAGACAATTTTCCCACTAATGCCAACATCCTCGGCATCCTGGGGGATTAAGGTGGCGGTCCCTGCCCTCATATATAAAAATGCCACAGGTGTAGCCCGTTGTGCTCTCGCACACCTTATAAAGCTTCACACCGTAGCGGGCTCTTTTGGAGGGGATGTACTGGCGAAACGATAGACTGCCCTTGAAGTACATAAGGGACTCGTTTACCGTTATTTTTTGGCCTAGGGTGTATAATTTACAAATGACTCAGATAGGAGAGAGATGAGGGGTCTCAACCTGTTGAGGCGATCATGGCCTGGGTCACTTCTTGGGGGGATTTGGGAGTTGTCTGAGAAGTGCATGAAACGCATTAGAGTCTCACAGCGCGTTCGGGCCATGACAGCAACAAATACAGGGGTGCTGTGGATAGCGCTGGTAGCCCAGTAGGAGCGGATAGAAGGTTTTTTACTATCCCCATGTTTAGGGTAATTCCCCCAAAAAATTAAATCTCACAGACGGTTGTGGGGATCCATCCTCTGACATAGTAAGACCTTGGATTTTGGGTGGCAAATTGCCTGGCGTATAAATTTGTCTGCTGGACAGTTAGTTCCAGGACCTAAGCGCCTATAAACAAATTAAAAAAATTATAGGGGGTAAAATTTGCGACATCAGTGTTGATGCCTGGAGTCGCTGTAAATGGCGGAATTTTGGGGGAGAAAGAAACTGCAGGATCCCACATTGCGGGAGGGACTGCATTACTAGGCCCTGCTCCTGACCCTTCACGGGTGGCCGCTGCATCCACCACCATAGGGCTGGGGGGTCCAGTGGCAGAAGCAGAACTTGTGTCGCTTTCTGAGCCAAGTTCTGCTTTTGACGCAGTATCCGTACCGCTGCCGGAAATGCTAGAGCACAGCATGGTGTACGCCTGCTCTGCAGTGAACACTCTGCGGCTTCTGCGATTAATTTTTTAGCTACACTAAACCAACAAATAAAATGTTATTTTTTTTGGTATTTTAAATTTTTTATATATATATATATATATATATATATATATATATATATATACAGTGAAGGAAATAAGTATTTGATCCCTTGCTGATTTTGTAAGTTTACCCACTGTCAAAGACATGAACAGTCTAGAATTTTTAGGCTAGGTTAATTTTACCAGTGAGAGATAGATTATATAAAGAAAAAAACAGAAAATCACATTGTCAAAATTATATATATTTATTTGCATTGTGCACATAGAAATAAGTATTTGATCCCTTTGGCAAACAAGACTTAATACTTGGTGGCAAAACCCTTGTCGGCAAGCACAGCAGTCAGACATTTTTTGTAGTTGATGATGAGGTTTGCACACATGTTAGATGGAATTTTGGCCCACTCCTCTTTGCAGATCATCTGGAAATCATTAAGATTTCGAGGCTGTCACTTGGCAACTTGGATCTTCAGCTCCCTCCATACGTTTTCGATGGGATTAAGGTCTGGAGACTGGCTAGGCCACTCCATGACCTTAATGTGCTTCTTTTTGAGCCACTCCTTTGTTGCCTTGGCTGTATGTTTCGGGTCATTGTCGTGCTGGAAGACCCAGCCACGAGCAATTTTTAATGTCCTGGTGGAGGGAAGGAGGTTGTCACTCAGGATTTGACGGTACATGGCTCCAGCCATTCTCCCATTGATGCGGTGAAGTAGTCCTGTGCCCTTAGCAGAGAAACACCCCCAAAACATAATGTTTCCACCTCCATGCTTGACAGTGGGGACGGTGTTCTTTGGGTCTTAGGCAGCATTTCTCTTCCTCCAAACACGGCGAGTTGAGTTAATGCTAAAGACCTCAATTTTAGTCTCATCTGACCACAGCACCTTCTCCCAATCACTCTCAGAATCATCCAGATGTTCATTTGCAAACTTCAGAGGGGCCTGTACATATTCCTTCTTGAGCAGGGAGACCTTGCGGGCACTGCAGGATTTTAATCCATTACGGCGTAATGTGTTACCAATGGTTTTCTTGGTGACTGTGGTCCCAGCTGCCTTAAGATCATTAACAAGTTCCCCCCGTGTAGTTTTCAGCTGAGCTCTCACCTTCCTCAGGATCAAGGATACCCCACGAGGTGAGATTTTGCATGGAGCCCCAGATCGATGTCGATTGACAGTCATTTTGTATGTCTTCCATTTTCTTACTATTGCACCAACAGTTGTCTCCTTCTCACCCAGCGTCTTACTTATGGTTTTGTAGCCCATTCCAGCCTTGTGCAGGTCTATGATCTTGTCCATGACATCCTTAGAAAGCTCTTTGGTCTTGCCCATGTTGTAGAGGTTAGAGTCAGACTGATTAATTGAGTCTGTGGACAGGAGTCTTTTATACAGGTGACCATTTAAGACAGCTGTCTTTAATGCAGGCACCAAGTTGATTTGGAGCGTGTAACTGGTCTGGAGGAGGCTGAACTCTTAATGGTTGGTAGGGGATCAAATACTTATTTCTCTGTGCACAATGCAAATAAATATATATAATTTTGACAATGTGTTTTTTTTTAAATATAATCTACCTCTCACTGGTAAAATTAACCTAGCCTAAAAATTCTAGACTGTTCATGTCTTTGACAGTGGGCAAACTTACAAAATCAGCAAGGGATCAAATACTTATTTCCTTCACTGTATATATATATATATATATATATATATATATATATAATATCACTAAATAAAAAAATATGGTAAACCGCAGTTAATAACAGCAATTAAAGCGAAATCAGCGGGAAAAAAAAGGATTACGGGTAATCTGGGATGTGATTACGGGTAATATAGGAACGTGAATATCTGGTGTATTTTTCATAGTAAAACAGCACAAGATTTGTATACTATCTCTCTCCTCTCACAGATCAACTACAGTGAGAGAAGGGAGGGAAACAGCACAAATCCTGTGCTGTATTTTGTAAATCTGGGACTATGGTCACTGTGATAGGTATATCACAGGGACCATATGATCAGGGACCAATTATAAGGGTCCCTGATCAGTTTCTATTTACAGGCAGAATGGCTGCCTTAGACTGACAGCGCATGCGTGTGCCATTTTCTTTTTTCCCTAGCAGTTAGGGGTGGGGGAGGGTGTGTGGGGCACGATCGGTGCCACAAGTAGTTTTTTTTATCTACTCTCACCTAACATACATGGTGAGAGGAGATAAAAAAAACTCATTTACATTGGCACATACATTGTAACGGCGGTCGCTGTTATTCGTTGAATACCGGCGATCGCAAACAGCAGTTCCCCGTCACTGCTCCAAGCCCTCAGCTACCTCCGGTAGTTGAGAGCATGGAGCTAACCCTCCCCCAGCGGCGCTACTTTATTACGAAGCAACGCCGTAAAAAGGCAATTGCATCGGAATAAAGCCCGTTAGTGACCGCCGTAAAAACACTATAGGGCGGTTTCTAACGGGTTAATTAACTGTATAGAATCTTGAAGGTAGGGATAAAACAAAAGGCTGTAAGTGTAAGTCGATAAAATGTGAAAGGTTACTGGTTAGGGATCCAATACCTGAGATGATGGGACGGCCAGGAGGAGAGGTTGAGGATGTATGGATTTTTGGTAAATGGTACATAAATGGAAGTGAGGGAAAGGGAACATTGAGGAAATTCTTTTTGTTTATTACGTTGTATAACGGTATTGGATTATGGTCAAGTTTACTATAAAAGGTTATATTAGACAGAAGTCTTAGGGCTTAGTTGATATAATCAGATCTGTTTTGGACCACAATGCCTCCACCTTTGTCCGCAGGTTTGATGACAATTGACTCATTCGTGGCCAGTGACTTTATAGCTTTTCTTTCAAAAAAAGCTTAGATTATCAGAGGAAATATTGTACCTATCAAGAGTTTGGAAGTCATTGGTAACTAATGTGGAAAATATGTCTATGGCAGGCCCTTGGTGATATGTAGGTTAAAAATTGGATTTCGGGTGTACATTAACAGAAAGAGCTGTAGTGTTAGTGCTAGGCATTAGGTCACAAATAGGGGGTGTGAGGGTAATAGCAAAATGTCATAACAGGGTAAGTTTCCTGATGAACTTGTTAAGGTCCAAAAAGAGCTCGAAACCACTAGGGCGAGACATGGGGCAAAAAGATAATCCTTTTGAAAGTAAATAAGTCTCATTTGGGTTTAATGCATAATCAGATAGATCATTTTTTTAAATTAAATTCATTTGTTCTTTTTGGTTTTTGGGAGTGATTTTAGATTTGTTTCTACCTCGTCTGCATCCTATAGGTCGGTATCTATTTTTCTTGTTATTTATATTTTCTAGACAGTAGGGAAGAAACAAGTTATTGGCTGATATTTCAGACTTTTAAGTATGGGTAGCAGTGTAGTTGTAGTTTGGGACACTGGGGTAATGGGAGGCATGGTGAGCTGAGATGGGAGTCCTAAAAAAAGAGACTGCTGATTATGTTGTGCCTAGATGTAGTGCAACTACCGTAGTCTGTAGTAGTATGTATAGTTCGGATAGGACTTTAAGTGTAGGACTCTTGGTAGTTTGTTGGGGAGGGATACAAGAGGGATCATTAAAGTCTTCATGAATGGATAGTTGTAAAAGAGACGATGACATGTAATCTGACAGAGCCATTTCTATCAAATCATTAAACAACGGTGAGGATGGCAATATAGGTGATTTAGTTCAAGAACCTTTAGATGGGCTTCCAAGTCAGACGGTTTAAAAGCCCCCATTGGTACTGTCGCTAATGATGATTTAGTCATGCTTACCACAGGATGGGATGCAGTTAAGAATGATTGGTGAGGTTTATTCATAATTGAAGAGGTAGAGGGAATAATCGAGGTATAGACAGAGGGATCTAGTCTAGAAGCTTGTCTTCTACTATTATTAAAAGTGAGTTTATTTTTAAAATGGTGTCGATTGCTGGTATTTTTATTCTTGTTAGTATTCCTGCGGAAAAATTTGGGTGTAAAACTATGTTGATGTTGATTAAATAATGCTGCAACGAAGAAAGTAATGGGATGGGAGGCAGGAGTGGTCCAATCTACAGTGCTACTATGACTATAATCAAGGCGTTCCCTATTTTTCACTTTTTTTAATACAAGGTCCCGTTAGAACAAATTCAAGCGTTTCTCAGTAGATGGACTTCATTTATCAAAATCAGTGTGGTCAGAGAAAGCAAGAAGTATTGACCTAGTTTAATTAATGATATCCAATTCATTCCAATTTGAATTCTTTCGTGTAAGATCCTCGTTAGATAACCATTTCCGCATTGCCTCATATGGTCAAACCAATTCGTAGAAAAATCTAGATCCAAAGGATAAGGTGTATTATAAGTCAATCTCAGTCCTCTAGGTGAAATGTTTTCAGATATATAAATTTTTAAAAAGCGGCAATCAATATTGTTAAATGCCTCATTTCTGAGTGTGTCTTCAAGGGACAGATAGGTCTGTCATAACCTTAGTCTGTTCTGGTGTGAATCCATTACTCAGTCTCAGGTACATTAGATGTCTCCTCCATGCTGGTAAGTGAATCCCGAAGCTGAGTTCTTCCATCAATAAAATCCAATATTTTATGAGGGGTAAAGTTTGTAGTCCGTAAACGAAAAATCCAACACCTAGAGATTACATAGTTAGTACGGCTGAAAAAAAGACACATGTCCATCAAGTTCAACCAAGGGACGGGAAAAGGGAAGGAAAAATTTCTACACATAGGAGCTAATATTTTTTTGTTCTAGGAAATTATCTAACCCTTTTTTAAAGCCATCTACTGTCCCTGCTGTGACCAGCTCCTGCGGTAGGCTATTCCATAGATTCACAGTTCTCACGGTAAAGAAGCCTTGTCGCCTCTGCAGCTTGAACCTTTTTTTCTCCAGACGGAGGGAGTGCCCCCTTGTTTTTTGAGGGGGTTTTACAAGGAACAGGATTTCACCATATTTTTTATATGTGCCATTAATATATTTATATAAGTTAATCATGTCCCCCCTCAGTCGTCTTTTTTCAAGGCTAAATAGGTCTAATTCTTTCAATCTTTCCTCATAACTTAAATTCTCCATGCCCCTAATTAGCTTCGTTGCTCTTCTTTGTATTTTTTCCAACTCCAGGGCATCCTTTCTATGAACTGGAGCCCAGAACTGAACTGCATATTCTAGATGAGGCCTCACTAATGCTTTGTAAAGTGGTAATATTACATCCCTGTCCCGTGAGTCCATGCCTCTTTTAATACACGACAATATCCTGCTGGCCTTTGAAGCAGCTGATTGACACTGCATGCTGTTATTGAGTTTATGATTTACAAGTACACCCAGATCCTTCTCAACAAGTGAATCCGCCAGTGTAGCTCCCCCTAGGACATATGATGCATGCAGGTTGTTGGTACCCAGATGCATAACTTTACATTTATCTACATTAAACTTCATCTGCCAAGTGGATGCCCAAACACTTAGTTTGTTTAAAAATGCCTGCAATTCACAAACATCTTCCATAGACTGAACTATATTACATAGCTTGGTGTCATCTGCAAAAATAGAAATAGTGCTATTAATCCCATCATCTATATCATTAATAAATAAGTTGAATAATAGTGGTCCCAGCACTGAACCCTGGGACCACTTATAACTGGGGACCATTCAGAGTAGGAATCATTGACCACAACCCTCTGGATACGGTCCTTGAGCCAATTCTCAATCCAATTACAAACTATATTTTCTAAACCTATAGTCCTTAATTTACCCATTAGGCGTCTATGGGGGACAGTGTCAAATGCCTTTGCAAAGTCCAAAAACACTATATCCACAGCGGCCCCTCTGTCTAGGCTTCTGCTCACCTCTTCATAAAAACAGATTAGGTTAGTTTGACAACTTCTGTCCTTAGTAAAACCGTGCTGGCTGTCACTTATAATACTATTTATTGTCACATAATCCTGTATATAGTCCCTCAATAGCCCCTCAAACATTTTCCCCACGATGGATGTTAAGCTTACTGGTCTATAATTACCCGGGGAAGTACTAGAGCCCTTTTTGAAAATAGGCACCACATTTGCGCTGCGCCAGTCCCTTGGCACTATACCAGTCACTAGAGATTCTCTGAATATTATGAAAAGGGGGACAGAAATAACTGAACTAAGCTCTTTAAGAATTCTAGGGTGTAACCCATCTGGTCCCGGGGCCTTTTGCACATTTATTTTATTTAATTTAGCTTGGACCATATCTACATTCATCCAATTCAGTATATCAACTGATATATTAACAGCACTGGCACCATCAGCTGCTCTTTCTTCTGTTGTATATACAGAGCTAAAGAACCCATTTAGTAACTCTGCCTTCTCTTGATCCCCTGTTATCAACTCCCCATTACCACTACCTAGGGGTCCTACATGTTCAGACCTTGGCTTTTTAGCATTTATATACTTGAAGAATTTTTTGGGATTTGTTTTACTATCCTTGGCCACCTGCCTTTCATTTTGTATTTTTGCTAATTTTATTACATTTTTACAGATTTTATTAAGCTCTTTATATTTTACAAAGGCTACAGCTGTACCCTCAGATTTGTATTTTTTTAAATGCCCTTTTTTTGTCGTGTATTGCCCCTTTCACAGAAGGTGTAAGCCATGTGGGTTTTAATTTGAGTCGTTTATACTTGTTACCTACAGGAATAAATTTTGCACTATAATAACTCAAAGTAGATGTGAAAATCTCCCATTTATCATTTGTTCCATTATTTGACATTAGTTCTTCCCAGTCCATATCCTGAATTGCAGCCCTCATCCTGGGGAAATTGGCTTTCTTAAAATTAAATGTTTTTGCCCTCCCAGCCTGCGTTTGTTTTTTACACTATAGGTAAAATATAACTATATTATGATCACTGTTACCGAGGTTTTCACGAACATTGACATTCCCAACAAGATCTGCATTATTAGAAATGACCAGATCCAACAGAGCTTCACCTCTAGTCGGGTCTTCCACAAACTGGCCCATAAAATTTTCCTGCAACAGGTTGAGGAAATGTCTCCCCTTTGCAGTTGAAGCCGAACCATGACACCAATTAATATCCCGGAAATTAAAATCTCCCATTATCACTACAGTACCTGCCTGTGCAGCCCGCTCCATCTGTTTATATAGCTGAACTTCCATCTCCTCAGTTATATTGGGGGGTCTATAGATTACACCAAAAGTAATTTTTTCAGTGTTTACCTCCCTTTCTAGTTCCACCCACAAGGTTTCAACCTCCTCACAGTATTCACCCACTATTGTCTCTTTCACACTCACCTTCATATAATTTCTCACATACAGACATACACCACCGCCTTTCCTTTTTGTCCTGTCTTTCCGAAAAAGTGTAAAACCCTGTAGATTTACAGCCCAGTCATGTGAAGAGTCCAGCCATGTTTCAGCAACACCAACTATATCTATAATTTGCGAAAAAGCGGGGGGTGGAATCCAGCGCTGGGTAGAGTAAAATGGAAACGGTTTCCAAGTTTAATGGTCAAAGTTCAAAATAAAATCCAATGCAATGAAGTCCTGGTGTGGAGAAAGTGAGGGGGAGGTGTCCTCAGAGCCTACGCGTTTCGGACGGCTTCAGCGTCCTTAGACTTGGCTGTAATGTATTTTGAATTGAGCGCACTGTCTTTTTATATCCTGGTTCCGGTGAGACAGCTGGTTTTCGATTGCGTTCCACGGTTGGTAAGACCATTGGAACGCAAACCGGAAGTTGTAATTCTGTCTTCGGTGTGCACAAATTTTGCCTTAGTATCGGGTGAATATAAATGAAAGTTAAGAAACATAGTCTGTCTGTTTGAATATATTTGATATTTAGAGGTAATTAGTCATTGATGCAGAGGATTATGGTGTGATGTTATGTGTATTGAATGTGTTCTCAATTTGATTGGCTGTTTGCGTTCCAGGACTCGTGTTATGTGGGACGCATATCAGCAATCGGAGGACCGAGATCTCACTTTTGGTGTCCCTATTGGATTCTGCCTGGGTTCTATGACTAAGGTGAGTGACAAACCAGAATATATAATATGTCCCTCATGTAAATTCTAAGATGGGGATCAAATAGGCAGAAGTCAAGATAAATAATGATAGACTAAAAGTAATGGTAAATAACCCGATAGGCATGCACGTATAAGTATATGTGGGATCCTAGGATCATATGTGTATTGGAACCCGTTATTTGCGGAGGATATATAATACGTTGACGGAAAAATATTGGGAATGGTAGAACGCTCAATATGATGGCGAGGATAGAGGGTGAGGTGGTTAAAGTGAGGACAGGACGACAACTACAACAACAAAATTAAAATAGAAGAGGGACAGGGCTAAATGGGGTAGTGCGTGTTGTACATATCAAAAAGCACATGTTATGTATGTACTGGGATTTGGGGTATGGAGTGTCGGCCTAGGAGTAGCTGTACATTGGAATATTTTCAACGTATGGTAGCCATGAAGTTGTGAAACAACGGAGAATGTGTAACATTAATTAATTAGTATTGGAACATGGGCTCTTTTCTTAAGTTAAGACCTTCCGGATGTCTTGTTTTTAGTCTAAAAATCCAATATGCCTCCCTGAGGTGGGTTTTATGTATTATATCTCCTCCCCTCGTGGAAGGATGAATTTTTTCAATGGCATAACAACGTAAGGTTTTTGTAGTTCGATTGTGGTGATGTATGAAATGTTTTGCGGCATTGGAAATGTTGAGAATATTACTATTTCTTACGTAGCTGAGGTGTTCCAAGATTCTCGTCTTTAATTTCCGATTGGTGCAGCCTACGTATTTCAGTTGGCATTCAGTGCACTCAATTATGTAGATGACAGATTCAGAATTACAGTTAATGTAATTCTGAATAGTGAATGTATCTGTTTGTCTGGAATCATTAAAGCTTTTGGTTGGATGAGCGTAAGAGCACACCTTGCAGGGGTGCTGGCCGCATCTGTAGAAACCTTTGGTCTCTAACCACGTTGTCTTTGTGATTTCATTAGATGAAAAGAGTGACGGGGACAGGACACTGCCTAAGGAGGGGGCTTTTCTTGCCACAATGCGACATCCTCCGGCCAGAATGGAACGCATACTGTCGTCTTCTTTGAGAATGGGTAAGTAATTTGTAATTATATTTTTGATTTGCGCAAACTGGTTACTTTGTTGTAGGATCAATGTTGGCTGATTACCAGCATGTTGGTTTGTAGGACTTGTTTTGGTATTTTTGTTGTTGTATTCAAGTAGCTGTGGTCTTGATTTGTTGGTCATGATGTTACTTGCTCTGTCGAGTGACCATTGAGGATAGCCTCTTGCTTTGAGTCTAATCTTTATTTTTTCCTGTTCTATGTCGAACTGGCTTTGAGAGGTGCAATTCCGTTTGGCCCGATGCATCTCACCTAATGGTATGGCCCTGATGGTTTGTCTTGAATGGTTACTTTTCGCATGAAGTATGCTGTTTGACGATGTGGATTTTCGATGAGTTTGAGTAGATATAGTATGACCAGCTTTGCTAGACAATTCCAAGTCTAAAAATACAATGTTGGAAGTATTGTAGTTATATGTAAACTTGAGGTTGCATTGGTTGTGATTTAGTGCTTCTACAAACTCTGGGATGATGTTACTGTCCCCTTTCCAGATAAGCAAAATATCATCGATATATCTACCGTACCATTCAATACAGTGGCCATATATATTATCCGTAGAGAAAATGTGAGATTGTTCCCACCATGACATCACTAGGTTCGCTATTGATGGAGAGAACTTGGCTCCCATCGAGACGCCCTTTAGTTGGAGATAATATTTTGCATCAAATTGAAAATAATTGTTAGTCATTAAAAACATAAGTACTTCCAAGATGTAAGTTTGGAATTTTTTTTCATAGTTGCTATGTTTAGACAGATGGTAGTCCAGGGCGGCATAAGCTACTTGATGGGGAATTGATGTGTACAATGATACAACGTCACATGTTAGCCATATGTAATTTTTTTCCCATCGTTTGTTGAGTAGCGAATTCAGGACACTTTTTGTGTCACTAAGGAAACCGGGAGTTTTTTGGGCCAACGGTTGCAATAATGTGTCGAGCCACTCTGACAGTCTCTCGAGAATTGATCCAATGCCTGAGACGATGGGTCTCATAGCTGGAGGGAAAGTCTGTTTGTGTGTTTTAGGAAGCGCGTGGATGATAGGGGTAATTGGTTGTTCAACAAGGATGAAATCCATCTGCTTCTGGTTTATGAAACCTCCTTGTAGGCCATCATTGAGCAATTTTTTCATCTGGCCTTTAATGTGCTCCAAAGGATTTTTATCCAGTTTTTTGTAGGTGGTTTCATCAGATAACATATCAATAATGGATTGTTTGTAGTCTTGCTTATTCATTACTGTTATATTGCCTCCTTTATCTGCCATTTTTATGATTATATCGTTGTTATCATGCAGTGATTTGGCTGCTTTCTTGAGGCGAGTCGATATGTTTGTTTTCTGACTTTTGGATTTGAGGCCGTCTGCAAGATGTTGTAGTTCTTTTTCCATGACAAATTGGAAACGGTCCATTGAGTCCGTTCGTGACCCGATGGGATAAAACTTGGGGTTGGATGTTATGAAATTGGAGGCTGTTGTTACCGTTTGGTTGGAGGTTTCCGTACGTAAATGGTCCAGACACGCTAATGTGGTAAGTTCCTGAAAGGAGAAGTTGGATGTAGTAGGAGATGCATTGGGAGAAGATCTTTCGTTGTCCACAGATATGATGGGGGAAGATGATACTGTAGTATTGTCCATTTGACTTGTTTCCAATGACAGAAAATGTTTTTTGACAGTCAGATTACGTATAAATTTGTTTATGTCTAATAGTGTGTTGAAGAGGTTAAAGTTATTCGTTGGAGCATAATTGAGGCCTAGAGACAGAACTTCAATTTGATCCGTAGTCAATGGGGTGGACGATAAGTTGGTAACATTCATATTTAATATTGCTGGAATTTTCGGGGGCGAAGGCGGCGATAATGTTCTTGATTTGGTCGACCTATGCTTCCTACCGCCCCTCCTGCCTCGTTTTTTGACTGATAATTGTGATTTTCTGGTCTGTGTATGGAATGTGGGCGTGTCCTGGTGTTTTCATCTTCTGAAATGCCATCAGCAGAGTCTGGTTCAGTAGAACTAAAACTTACTCTGTTGGGTAAATCTCGGTATTGATTGTAGTATTGGTTGCGTTTTTTCAGAATAGGTCTTGGTCTTGAAATATTACTTGTTCTTTTGCTCCAATTATAAACTTCATTGTGTGTATAGTCTCTTATATCACGTTGGAACTTGCTTTTTTTTGTTTCTGCAACAGAATGATCTAATTTGTCAATGGCAGATGATGTCCGGGTGTGGAGAAGAGAGAAGGAAGGTGAGCTGGAAAAAACCTCTAGTGATTTTCTAGTGTCCATTATATTGGTATCTAGTTCCATCAGTTTTAATTCTTCTTGTTTGGTAATCAACTTCATCAAGCTGATGGAACATGTTGATAGGGTTTGGTTCCACTCCTTCTGAAATTCTTCCGTGTAGATGAAGGTAGGCGTTTTTCTGAGTCTAAGGCCCCTGGGAATCATATTTTTGGCAATATAATTTTTCAAGGTGGTGAGATCCCACCAAATTTTAGCTTGTTGCGCTAAATGTTTTTCTAAGGTGTGGAATAAATCTTCCATTTCCTGGTTGTTTTCAGTGGGGTTGTCAGAATTGCCAAAAACTTTTTCTGCTAGTTCCGTGCGTGTTAGCTGAGTTCCATGAGTCATGTTTTATGGTCTAGTGCGTCTTTTAATGACCAAAGAAGCTCTCCGGAATAGGTATACAAGTGTGCTGTGGGTTAAAACAATGTAGAACGAAATATATAGCCAACGTGTTCTTTTAGATAGATTTTGAATCTATCTGTAGTTGTAAGACTCTTAAATTGATAGACTTTCTAGTGTTACTGCACTTTGATACACACCAATTGATTATAAATTAACACAGATATATTGTAGTAATCTGATAGGACTTCCTAGTATTCCATGTAAAGCATTGGAGAAAGTGGGAGCTCGTAGGAAAAACAACCGAAAATTGCAACAAAAATAGGAAGTGGGGAGGAATCCTCCAGCTCACCTGACACAATGGGACGTGTCACTAATTTTGCACTATAATAACTCAAAGTAGATGTGAAAATCTCCCATTTATCATTTGTTCCATTATTTGACATTAGTTCTTCCCAGTCCATATCCTGAATTGCAGCCCTCATCCTGGGGAAATTGGTTTTCTTAAAATTAAATGTTTTTGCCCTCCCAGCCTGCGTTTGTTTTTTACACTATAGGTAAAATGTAACTATATTATGATCACTGTTACCGAGGTTTTCACGAACATTGACATTCCCAACAAGATCTGCATTATTAGAAATGACCAGATCCAACAGAGCTTCACCTCTAGTCGGGTCTTCCACAAACTGGCCCATAAAATTTTCCTGCAACAGGTTGAGGAAATGTCTCCCCTTTGCAGTTGAAGCCGAACCATGACACCAATTAATATCCCGGAAATTAAAATCTCCCATTATCACTACAGTACCTGCCTGTGCAGCCCGCTCCATCTGTTTATATAGCTGAACTTCCATCTCCTCAGTTATATTGGGGGGTCTATAGATTACACCAAAAGTAATTTTTTCAGTGTTTACCTCCCTTTCTAGTTCCACCCACAAGGTTTCAACCTCCTCACAGTATTCACCCACTATTGTCTCTTTCACACTCACCTTCATATCATTTCTCACATACAGACATACACCACCGCCTTTCCTTTTTGTCCTGTCTTTCCGAAAAAGTGTAAAACCCTGTAGATTTACAGCCCAGTCATGTGAAGAGTCCAGCCATGTTTCAGCAACACCAACTATATCTATATTTTCTTCCAGTATCAAGGCCTCCAGCTCCCCCATTTTGCTTGCTAGACTTCTGGCATTTGTGAACATACACTTTAACTTGCCTGTCAGTTTTTCACTTTTATTATCAGAAATGTGATTTGCCATTAATCGGGCCTTTTTATTTACACTGATGTTTTGTAACGAAAGGATTTCCTTATCTTGTTGTCTAGTCCTCTCCCCACATTCTGTTTCTCCCCCCACCAATATAGTCTGACCCCTCTCTAACCTGGCTACCCCTTTTTTTTCTACATTGACCTCCCTCCTCAGCCCTAGTTTAAATTCTCCGCCACCCCAGCTAGAATTCTCTCCCCCAGCACAGCGGACCCCCTTCCATTTAGGTGCAAATCATCTGCAGAATACAGTTTGTACCCCAATGAAAAGTCAGCCCAGTGCTCTAGGAACCCAAATCCTTCTCCTCTACACCAAGACTTCAGCCATGCATTTAACTCCCTGAGCTCCCGCTGTCTTTCCTGTGATGCGCATGGCACAGGCAGTATTCCCGAGAATACTACTTTGGAGGTCCTTCCCTTCAGCTTGTATCCTAGTTCTTTAAAATTATTCTTAAGGCTCCTCCACCTACCATTTATTCTGTCGTTGGTACCGACATGGACCACGACAGCTGGATCATCACCAGCCCCTCCCAGCAATTTGTCCACCCGTTCCACCACATGCCGAACCCTGGCACCAGGGAGACAGCAAACCATTCGGTTGAGGTGGTCTTGGCGACAAATTATTCTATCCGTCTTCCTGATTATAGAATCCCCTACGACTATCAATTGTCTTGGCTTACCTGCATTACCATCCCACCGACTACTAGATGGGCTGTTCTCCCGGCTGTTAGAGAGATCAGTATCCACTAGGGCTGCCATTTCTGAGACTGACACCCTCGCATCATCACCCAACTTGGCAGTTTTGCCTGGAATGTCAGAAACCGGATCGGCCTTCCTTTTCTTTGACCCCTTTCTACTGCCCCTAACTACATTAACCCAGCTACTTACCTGATCCTGCTCACCCATGTCTTTACCCTCCAGTTCTAACCCACTAACTGCATGCTCCATGAGCAGCAAGCTCAGCTCAAGATTGTCTATCCTCCTCAGTGTTGCATTCTGCTCCTCCAGATCTCTAATACGAGCTTCCAGGTGACCAATATGCTCACATCTGCCACAGAGGTATTCACCCTGGAACTCCGGCTCCAGTCGTGCATACATATGGCAAACTGTGCACTGAAGAAAATCTCCAATCTTGCTATTCATTATCCAAGTTACAAAAAAAAGGTGTTAATCAAAAAGAAAAAGTAGAAGAGTACTTACTGGGGCTTTAACTCCTCTTTTCAAATCCGGTTTTTGGAACTCCACTTGATCTACAACCCACTTGTTTTTTCAAGCCACAGAGCAGGCTCTACAGAGTACTGAGGCCTGATTTATACCACCTGGTACCAGCTAACCCCTCCCCCTTAGTCAGCTACTTAGGAAGTAAACTGAAAGGGAAAAATGGTTTTAAATAATGTCACTTTTGCAAACTTTGTAGCAAGCAAGCAATCAATACATATATCACATACAATGGCCCCCCACTTTATCACACACAACACAGTAAGTCAATCCGGTTTTTGGAACTCCACTTGATCTACAACCCACTTGTTTTTTCAAGCCACAGAGCAGGCTCTACAGAGTACTGAGGCCTGATTTATACCACCTGGTACCAGCTAACCCCTCCCCCTTAGTCAGCTACTTAGGAAGGAAACTGCAAGGGAAAAATGGTTTTAAATAATGTCACTTTTGCAAACTTTGTAGCAAGCAAGCAATCAATACATATATCACATACAATGGCCCCCCCACTTTATCACACACAACACAGTAAGTCAATCCGGTTTTTGGAACTCCACTTGATCTACAACCCACTTGTTTTTTCAAGCCACAGAGCAGGCTCTACAGAGTACTGAGGCCTGATTTATACCACCTGGTACCAGCTAACCCCTCCCCCTTAGTCAGCTACTTAGGAAGGAAACTGCAAGGGAAAAATGGTTTTAAATAATGTCACTTTTTCAAACTTTGTAGCAAGCAAGCAATCAATACATATATCACATACAATGGCCCCCCACTTTATCACACACAACACAGTAAGTCAATCCGGTTTTTGGAACTCCACTTGATCTACAACCCACTTGTTTTTTCAAGCCACAGAGAGACTGGATTTTGAACCCAGCTGCAGCTACATCACATTTATACTGTCACCTACCAGAGTTGTGCCTGCCTTTGCACAGCTCCAAAAGGTGAGCAGTTATCATCTTGTCTGTATCCTCCTCGTTTCCTATGGTTTTGTGATCTGCACCATGTGGCGCCATTGTTTCTTGCTCTCTTTCCTAGATCATCCCTCCTGTCGGTCCACTTCACTACAAGTAATTCCTCACTTGCAAGGGCCATGGATGTTTCTGTTCCCAAACGCCTGGACACCAGCTGTTGTGGGAATCCCACTCTGTTTTTGCAGCATGGAGGGCTTTACAAAGGGCAACACCTGTATAAAAGTTGTCTGTATAGACATGGTACCCTTTGTGCAGGAATGGCTCCATTAGGTTCCACACTATTTTGCCAGAGATGCCAATAGTTTCTGGGCAGCCTTGGGTATGAATTTGGCGGTCCCTGCCTTCATATATTTTAAAATGGCAGGTGTAGTTGTGCTCTCGCACACTTTGTATAATTTCACCCCATATCTGGCTCGTTTGGAAGGGATGAACTGACGAAAAGAAAGACGGCCTTTGAAGCTCATGAGCGATTCATCTACAGACAAATTTTGTTCAGGGGTGTACAAATTTAGAAATAAATAATTTGGAAGGGAGATTAATGGCCTTAATTTATTAGGTCGATCATAGGCTGGGTCACTTCTTGGGGGGACTTGGGAATTGTCGGTAAAATGATTGAACCACATTAGGGCCTCATAGCGGTTTCTGGACATTACTGCTGCAAATACAGGGGTAGCATGGACAGCACTAGAAGTCCAGTAGGACCGGACTGATGTTTTTTTTAACCAAACCCATATTGAGGGTAAAGTCTAAAAAATGTTTCATTTCTGCGACACTTGTGGTGTTCCACATTCTGGAGTATATAGATGAAGGCTTTTGCAAAACAAACTGCCTAGCATAAAGATTAGTTTGCTGGACTATCAATTCTAGGACCGTATCACATACAAATAAATGAAAAAAATGATAGGGGGTAAAATTTTGGATATCGACATGAATTCCCGGAGTCGCTTCAAATTGGGGTACTTGGGGGGGAAATGATAGTGCGGGATCCCACATCACGGGAGGGACTGCAACACTTGGCCCTGAACTTGACGCCTCTATAGCGACGGCTGTATCTACCACTATAGGGCTATGGGGTTCAGCGGTATAATTGGAATAGTCACTGTCGGGAAAAAGTTCTGAAGCAGTGTCAGTTTCACTATATATATATATATATATATATATATATATATATATATATATATATATATATATATATATATATATAAATACAGGGTGGGCCATTTATATGGATACACCTAAATAAAATGGAAATGGTTGGTGATATTAACTTCCTGTTTGTGGCACATTAGTATATGGGAGGGGGGAAACTTTTCAAGCTGGGTGTTGACCATGGCGGCCATTTTGATGTCGGCCATTTTGTATCCAGCTTTAGTTTTTTCAATGGGAAGAGGGTCATGTGACATCAAACTTATCGAGAATTTCACAAGAAAAACAATGGTGTGCTTGGTTTTAACGTTACTTTATTCTTATAAATGACATAGTTAAGCAAATTTGACAATTTCTCATTTAAAGTGGTCATATAACAAGTAGTATAGAGCGAATGTGTTGCTCCAAAGTTTAGCCACATAAATGATCAACTAGGTAAACTACCATAGACAAATACTGACTGAAGTAGTATCAAAATGAAGTATTATGCATAGACATTAGCGATCATACAGGTTGAATGGCGGTAGGAGAGAATTCCGTAGGCTGTATATTATAGTGTGCCTGTAATCAGCCTATAAGATATATAAATGTATACAAAGATATACTTATCAGTGAGTTGTGTATATGGAAGTCCATAGAAGGTCTCTGATAGTGGAGGCAGTTGGATTGTTCCACTGGCAAGCAGGATTCTCGTATCCTTGCCAACTTTAAATGTAACTTGATGGCAGACCAGGCATACCTCCTCCGTGTTGTCCGTTGGGATTTCCCAGATACAGGGGAAGCAGTCCGCAGCAGGTGTGTCGGCACTCCAGTGAGTGAAAGTCACGGGGCAGGGTTCCCTCCCGGAACCAATGAATAACGCAACGGCAGAGCAGACTCACTCACGTCCTCTATAGGAAGGTAAGTGGTCGTATTGCCGCAAGTGCGTTTTTCCAATTTGAGTAGCTTGTACCATAGAAGTAATTTCCTTATTGTCCGGAACGAAGAGCAGCGAAATTGACTCCAAGCAGGAGTGCACACCTCCTTAGGTTTCTTATCCACTGTTTGCGCTATGTCCAAATTACATGCAGGATATGCATGCGTGTCAGTTACCTCCAAGTCAGATCATGGCCATTTTCCGGCGTGTGACGTCACATTGAATGCCAACGCGTTTCGTCACTGACGTGACTTCCTCAGGGCGTGTAGTACGGCCTCAACATTGATCCTCTATATCGAGGAGATATGGGCCAATGGTGTCTATCGACTTGCGCCTATTAACCCTAGTGTTTCCAAGTCAGACTATGAATGGCAACAATATAACATTCAAAATGATACAATATATTTATAAAGGTTTTTCCAGTTGACTTTCCCCGTCAGGGAAGAAGAAATATAAATGGAAAAATAGATAATAAAATAAAATAAATTAATGAATAATAAATAATAAAAGTAAATAATAAAATGTAAATAAATAAAAATTAAATTAATAAAAATTAAATAAAATAAAAAATAAATATAAATAAATAAAACAAAAAGAAGATAAGGGAAAAAGGGGGAGAGGTGATGTGAGACGGGTCCCAGGGGCCCAGCCGTGCACTGGATACAGTCGCACGGGAGGAGTCCCAGGACCCACGTCGCACCTAATAAGCACATGCAGAGGGGACTGATATAATCAAACTGGACAGCCAGTAGTACGATAATGCCGAGCACATATCCCTCCATAAGGATGTAGGAGCAGATAGGGATATCATCCCCAAATACTCCCCAATCGAAAGGAGGGATTTTTTTTAGTTGCGACCCGGGTCCCAAGAGCCGGACCACGCACTGGAAACAGTAACGTGGTCCGGGTCTCGGGACCCGGGCCGCATCAAAGGAACATCTGTAGTTTGAGTTCGTTATTCAAACCACGGGGGGCCGGTGATTTAAGATTGTAAATCCACATACTCTCCTTTTGAAGTAGAGAGCGATCTCGATTTCCCCCCCTATTGTTTTTCGGTAATTGATATATGGCCATAAAATGAAGGCCATCCGGTAATTGTTGATGGTATTCCTTAAAATTTACTACTAGGGGGCACTTCTCTCCCCCATTTTTTATGTCCCTTTATATGCTCAGCAATCCGGACATGGACCTCCCTTATGGTCTTCCCCACATAAAATTTATTGCAGGGACAGAAAATCAGATAGACTACCATGGATGACCGACAGTTGAGAAAATTTTTGACATAGAATTTATGATGGTTAGATGAATCAAAAAATACATCACTCTTACTTACAAATTTGCATTGTCAACAGGTCCCACACTTAAACATCCCTCTCAGGTTGTGTGTGGGCCATTTAGTGTCTACATCTCTTTTAAATTCTGATCTCACAAGAAGATCATGGATGTTCGGAGCTCTCCTAGATGTCATACTTGGGTAGTCACCTATCATTTCCCTGATTTCTTAACATAATGTGAGGTGTGGCCAGTTTTTCTCCAAAATTTCTCTTATTTCTTCCCAATGTTGTCCAAATCTGGAGGTAAATCTCACCTGTCTCGTAGGGGATGATGGTAATCTATTGTTTTTCTTGGTAGTTTCCCTATATTCAGTTTGATACAAAAGGGATTCCCGATTGGTATGTAGGGCTCTGTTATATCCACGTTTTATGCATTTTGTTGAGTAGCCCCGCTGTTTAAAGCGTATCTTTAATACCTGGGCTTCCTACTTAAAGTTCTTCAGATCAGAGCAATTTCTGCGTAATCGCAGGAATTGTCCCACTGGTATACCTCGTATAAGGGATTTAGGGTGATGGCTTTGTGCCAGCAATAAAGTGTTACCAGCCGTTGGTTTTCTGAATGTACTTGTTACTAACCTGTTCTCTTTTTTAATCATAAGATCTAGAAAGCTTATCTCTTGATCGCTTGCTGTATACGTAAGGTGTATATTGTAATCATTGGTGTTTAATGAATCAACAAACATTTTAAGTTCTTCATGTGTGCCGGTCCACACAACCAGAACGTCATCAATGTAGCGAAGCCAGAGAGACAGATTTTTTGATAAGTTCACAAGGATAGACAGTCACCATTTCCCAGAATCCCAAATGAAGGCATGCATAAGAGGGAGCACACGACAAACCCATGGCAGTGCCAGTTACTTGTAAATAATATTCATTGTCAAAACTAAAACAATTATGAGTTAGGACAAATTCTAGCATGTCGACAATGAACTCGTTCTGATGGGAAAGTTCAGATCTATATCGGTCAAGATAGTGTTCAACGACTTTCAAACCAGTCGAGTGTGGGATTGAGGTTTAGAGAGACTCAACGTCTAAGCCTACCAATATGCTGTTAGAGGGAATGTTTAAATTATGTAGCTTGGTCAATACATCACCAGTGTCCAAGACAAAGGATGGAAGTAGTTTTACAAAGTTCTTCAATTTCTGGTCGACAAATTTCCCCAGTTTGTCAGTTGGTCCATCTATACCAGAGATTATGGGACGTCCTGGTGGTGAATGTCTATTCTTGTGAACCTTAGGTAGAGTGTATATTGTCTGCATTTTAGGCTCCTTAACTTTTAAATAAAGGAATTCATTTTTTGTTATCAAGCCTTCCTCAAGGGCAAATTGCAACTTTCTGTTTAATTTTTCTGTAATCTCAGGTAGGGGATTGTCTTTCATCCGTCTGTAGCTAGATGAACCCAGTTGTCTTAATATTTCACCAGTATAATATTTCTCATCCAGGAGGACCACATTCCCGCCCTTGTCACTGGGTTTAATTATTATCCCTTTCATATTGCGAAGTTCGTTAAGGGCCAGACGTTATTTTTGTGAGAGATTATATTTTTTCGGTTTAGACCAATCAATGGTACTCAAATCCCGATCGATCCCCTCCATAAATGCTCTCACGTAACGATTAGAGGAAACTGGTGGCATAGTAAGACAAGTGGGTTTTAAATCTGTAAATTTAGCAATAATGATCTCGTTGGCATTAGGGTTTAGTGATTCAACATTTAATTCCTCAAGAGCACATAATGCTGTTTCTTCCTCCGGAGTGAGGTTATTTTCACAGTCATCAATCAGACCTTGCAAAGTCTCCTCTGAAACGTTGACCGTCTACTCGGCGGTGGTAAAGGCGTAGTAACATTTTTCGTACAAAGAAATGAATGTCCTTGTACACTTCAAATTCATTACCGCCTGTAGATGGTACAAAGGACAGACCACGATTTAGAAGAGAAATACAGTGAAGGAAATTTGATCCCTTGCTGATTTTGTAAGTTTGCCCACTGTCAAAGACATGAACAGTCTAGAATTTTTAGGCTAGGTTAATTTTACAAGTGAGAAATAGATTATATTAAAAAAAAAACAGAAAATCACATTGTCAAAATTATATATATTTATTTGCATTGTGCACAGAGAAATAAGTATTTGATCCCTTTGGCAAACAAGACTTAATACTTGGTGGCAAAACCCTTGTTGGCAAGCACAGCAGTCAGACGTTTTTTGTAGTTGATGATGAGGTTTGCACACGTTAGATGGAATTTTGGCCCACTCCTCTTTGCAGATCTTCTGTAAATCATTAAGATTTCGAGGCTGTCGCTTGGCAACTCGGATCTTCAGCTCCCTCCATAAGTTTTCGATGGGATTAAGGTCTGGAGACTGGCTAGGCCACTCCATGACCTTAATGTGCTTCTTTTTGAGCCACTCCTTTGTTGCCTCGGCTGTATGTTTCGGGTCATTGTCGTGCTGGAAGACCCAGCCACGAGCCATTTTTAATGTCCTGGTGGGGGGAAGGAGGTTGTCACTCAGGATTTGACGGTACATGGCTCCATCCATTCTCCCATTGATGCGGTGAAGTAGTCCTGTGCCCTTAGCAGAGAAACACCCCAAAAACATAATGTTTCCACCTCCATGCTTGACAGTGGGGACGGTGTTCTTTGGGTCATAGGCAGCATTTCTCTTCCTCCAAACACGGCGAGTTGAGTTAATGCCAAAGAGCTCAATTTTAGTCTCATCTGACCACAGCACCTTCTCCCAATCACTCTCAGAATCATCCAGATGTTCATTTGCAAACTTCAGACAGGCCTGTACATGTGCCTTCTTGAGCAGGGGGACCTTGCAGGCACTGCAGGATTTTAATCCATTACGGCGTAATGTGTTACCAATGGTTTTCTTGGTGACTGTGGTCCCAGCTGCCTTGAGATCATTAACAAGTTCCCCCCGTGTAGTTTTCGGCTGAGCTCTCACCTTCCTCAGGATCAAGGATACCCCACGAGGTGAGATTTTGCATGGAGCTCCAGATCGATGTCGATTGACAGTCATTTTGTATGTCTTCCATTTTCTTACTATTGCACCAACAGTTGTCTCCTTCTCACCCAGTGTCTTACTTATGATTTTGTAGCCCATTCCAGCCTTGTGCAGGTCTATGATCTTGTCCCTGACATCCTTAGAAAGCTCTTTGGTCTTGCCCATGTTGTAGAGGTTAGAGTCAGACTGCTTAATTGAGTCTGTGGACAGGAGTCTTTTATACAGGTGACCATTTAAGACAGCTGTCTTTAATGCAGGCACCAAGTTGATTTGGAGCGTGTAACTGGTCTGGAGGAGGCTGAACTCTTAATGGTTGGTAGGGGATCAAATACTTATTTCTCTGTGCACAATGCAAATAAATATATATAATTTTGACTGTGATTTTCAGTTTTTTTTTAATATAATCTATCTCTCACTGGTAAAATTAACCTAGCCTAAAAATTCTAGACTGTTCATGACTTTGACAGTGGGCAAACTTACAAAATCAGCAAGGGATCAAATACTTATTTTCTTCACTGTATGTGCTTGTGTTAGGGGGAAATCGGTTAAGTTAATGACGTTGTTTCCAAAGCCCAGAGTTTCCCTTATTTTGGTCTCAGGCGCCTTGTTCCATGCGTAACCCTTCCCTCGTCTTGTGTTTCCTTTTCTAAAAAACCAACGTGATTTATTTTATTAGATTTTGATGTGGCTTGATTTCTTAGCGGAGGAGTATTTTCACCACTCTCATCTCTATCACTCGAGGTGTACTCACTGGTGTCATAATCATATGAGGATGCCCTTAATTGCGTCGACTGTTGTCTTTTTTGTCGCGTCCGTTGGTTCTTTGTCCTATTTTTCTCCCTGTTGTTCGTATTGCTCATAGGTTTAATACTAAACGAAAAAATTTGATTGTGTTCAAAATCCCAAGTATCCCTATGGAATTTTTTTCTTTTTACGCTCCGATATAACAAGGCCTCATACACACGACCGTAAAAACACCCGTTATTGCGGGTCGTAATTTCGACCCGCAATAACGGGCTCATAGACTTTTGTTAGCCACGGGTACCTTCTAGTTTTTTCACGAGAAGGTGCCCGTGCCGTTAAAAAAATAGAACATGTTCTATTTTTCTATTTTACGGGCCGTGCTGCTATACTTTATAATGACAGCACGGCTCGCAAAAGCGGCCGGTTGCCCGCGGCCGGCCGTGCCCGCCCGTGCTCGTAATTACGAGTCGTAATTACGAGCACGGTCGTGTGCATGAAGCCTAACTTTCAGTTCAATCTCAACTTCCTTTTTGAGGTTCACATTCAGTTTATCAAAGTCAGGATGTGATTTAAACTCATCTAGCTTACTGACACTTAGGGCAATCTCTACATCAATCTTTTTAAGTTGTTCACCTTCCTCCTCTTTTATCAAGGTCATAAGTCGGTTGATATGATCTAATGTTTCATCATGCCATTTCTACATGAAATCCTCACTACGTAAGTGGCTTGCAGGTAGAATACGTAGTCTTAAGCCCCTAGGTGCCAAATCCGAGTTCAAATATGTGCTCAGACTTTTTACATCCCACTTCCTGCGTAAGTGGCTAAAAATTAGTTTACAATGTATTTTAAATAGCCCAAAAAGATCCCTTGTGGTTTCTTCCTGAAATTGATTAAATTGGCTATTTAATGCCGCCGAAATTTCAGCGTCCACAGTCTCATCCAATACATATGCCATGATGGGGGAGGGAAGGGGAAAGACAAAAAGGAAATAGGGGAAAAAGAAAAAGGGAGGAAAGGAATGAAAATAAACGAAGGGGAGAGTCAACGGGAATTAAATAGATGCAAGATAATCAAGGAAGTGTCAAAGACACAACAAGGAACTAAATTATCCCAGAGATCCAAAAGGAAACAAAAAGAGGTGAAAACAACCCCTATGAATAATATATATAAAAAGAAAAGATAAGGGATCTCTAAACTAGAGAGCTCAGTATATGTATAAGGTGCCAACCAGGAATTTTAAACCAGAAAAAAGGGAAAATAAGAAGAACAGATCCTGGTAAAGAAGGCACTCAGCTCAGTATATATCACAAAAATAATCAAAATTTATTAATATGTATAAAGGCTAAAATGATGCAATCTTTCACAAAATAGCACACGAACAAACATCACAAGCCCGGCCGGGTGATAAATGACATAGTTAATCAAATTTGACAAAATTTCTCATATAAAGTGGCCATATAACAAGTAGTATAGAGCAAATGTGTTGCTCCAAAGTTTAGCCACATAAATGATCAACTAGGTAAACTACCATAGACAGGAGGTAAAATACTGACTGAAGTAGTATAAAAATGAAGTATTATGCATAGACATTAGCGATCATACAGGTTGAATGGCGGTAGGAGACAATTCCGTAGGCTGTATATTATAGTGTGCCTATAATCAGCCTATAAGACATATAAATGTATACAAAGATATACTTATCAGTGAGTTGTGTATATGGAAGTCCATAGAAGGTCTCTGATAGTGGAGGCAGTTGGATTGTTCCACCGGCAAGCAGGATTCTCGTATCCTTGCCAACTTTAAATGTAACTTGATGGCAGACCAGGCATACCTCCTCCGTGTTGTCCGCTGGGATTTCCCAGATACAGGGGAAGCAGTCCGCAGCAGGTGTGTCGGCACTCCAGTGAGTGAAAGTCACGGGACAGGGTTCCCTCCCGGAACCAATGAATAAGGCAACGGCAGAGCAGACTCACGTCCTCTATAGTAAGGTAAGTGGTCGTATTGCCGCAAGTGCGTTTTTCCAATTTGAGTAGCTTGTACCATAGAAGTAATTTCCTTATTGTCCGGCTCGAAGAGCATCGAAATTGACTCCAAGCAGGAATGCACACCTCCTTAGGTTTCTTATCCGCTGTTTGCGCTATGTCCAAATTACATGCAGGATATGCATGCGTGTCAGTTACCTCCAAGTCAGATCATGGCCATTTTCCGGCGTGTGACGTCACATTGAATGCCAACGCGTTTCGTCACTGACGTGACTTCCTCAGGGTATGTAGTACGGCCTCAACACTGATCCTCTATATCGAGGAGATATGGGCCAATGGTGTCTATCGACTTGCGCCTATTAACCTAGTGTTTCCAAGTCAGACTAAGGTGCATGAATGGCAACAATATAACATTCAAAATGATACAATATATTTATAAAGGTTTTTCCCGTTGACTTTCCCCGTCAGGGAAGGAGAAATATAAATGAAAATATAGAAAATCAAATAAATGAATGAATAATAAATAATAAAAGTAAATAATAAAAATTAAATTAAAAATAAATATATATAAATTAAATAAAACAAAAGAAGATAAGGGAAAAAGGGGGAGAGGTGAAATATGTGTGTAAGACCCCACAGATGGTTGGTAATAAACTTACCCATGCAAAATGGCGTAATTGCATGACCCAGAATGTAAAGTAGCGCCTAGACGCGCGTTTCGCAAGTCTAGCTTTCTTAAGGAACCCGGCTCCCTGCAGTGTGTTCGATCCGGGAGTTGCAGCCGAAATACGCTCCGTCCTTTACGGACCGAACATGCTCGTGTGAATCCAGCCTAAGATCGCCATGGAGAATCGCCTCCAGACTGTCAAATGCAGAGATTGTCATGCGTCAGAATTTGTAGAATTTCTCAGGGTACCTGTAGAGACCGACACAAAAGGTAAAAAGATACAGAACTATGCTTGTCTAAAAAAGGGACATTAAAATCAAAATTTAATAACATAGCATGTGCAACATACATACATGAATGCTTACAAAATGAACAATATGTACCCACATTTTGAAAAGAGAATATGTATTGATAAAAGCACGTGACATTTCTAAATTATAGGTTAACCAAAAAATAAGGTACTTGAGAATAACCACTGTTGTAAGCCAACAAATGAAGCTTAATTTCTTACACATTTGTCTTTAGAATCAAAAACACTGTCTGATGCAACAATTGTAGGCTGATGCAACACACCTTACCTGAGAAATTAACCCAATATGTGCATTAGCAAAGATTAATTTGCGAAGAAATATCATCAATGTACTTTTGATTCAAATAACCCAAAAAAACAACTCACCGTCTTAATTCTTGGTAAAGGTGCCCAATGTGTCGCCTTTCATTCCTGAGCAAATTAATGGGGTGCACCCAATACCTCCGGCGCCTTCCATGCTCCTGTGAAACATCAAGTGTGACTAAATGTCAATAATAATGTGCAATAGAATACATTCGAAAAACATTCACTACATAATCCATTAATTTCAAAACATACCTCACAAATTCTTCTCCGTCGAATCACATTGAGGACAATTTCCATCAATGCCGCCATATGGCGGTGGCGAACTTCAATGCGACTTTGTGCAACATGTTCTCCCTGCTGCTCCTGCTGGGATGGCCCTTCTAAGTTCGGTGAACTCATTTTTCACTCAAAAATCACTCACCAACCACTGCTTAGCCAAAAAAGGGAAGTTGCTGTTTTTGGAATGAGTTTTTATAGGCCTGGAATAGAAGTACTTCCCCTAGTGGGCTGGTTTTTGAAACGCCTGGAATACGCCTCAAAAAACATCTCAAACGCCTCCAAAAATGGCTCATTTACGCGTGCAATAACGCCCCAAAATACGCCTCGACACGAAAAACTTTCGCAAATACGCTTCTAAATTGCCTCAAATTCAGAGGCTGATTTTCTCAAAACAGCTCCGTATTTTACGGACGTATTTTGCTAAGCGTGTGAACATACCCTTTGAGTTACATAACAAGATCAGAGTCATATGTCATAATGTGTAACATTAACTAAAATTTTTATTTTGACCAAAAAGACATCCAATGAAACATATACAGTTTAATGGCAAAAGGTTTGAAAGATAACACTTAGGCCTAGTTTACACGAGCATGATATACGTCCGTGCGACGCGCGTGCTTTTCACGCGTGTCGTACGCACCTATGTAAGTCTATGGGGCAGTGCAGACAGTCCGTGATTTTTGCGCAGCGTGAGTGCGTTGCGTAAAACTCACGACATGTCCTATATTCGTGCGTTGTTCGCGCATCACACACCCATTGAAGTCAATGGGTGCGTGAAAATCACGCATGCCACACAGAAGCACCTCCGTGGGACGTGCGTTTTTAACACATCACTTGTTAACTGCATGTAAATGACTTTGAAAACTTGTCCAAACAAGCAGAAACCAGGAAGTGCTTTAGATTCTACAACGTGTTTGGGCCATAGCTACCTACAGAGAGAGAAGTGCAGTCATGCCGCGTGCTCTTGATGTTGAAAAACTAATCTGCCTTGTGCAGGAGAGGCCCGAGGTGTGGGACACCCGCGCGGAGTCCTACCATGACCGGTCGGCCAAAGAAGTGGCATGGGACCACATAGCCACGGCGCTATTCAGCAGCGAATGGGCAAAAAGCAGCACACGAGACCGGCAGAGAATTGGTGAGTACATGTCTTTGTAGATGCAATGTCCTCCCTATTTAGTAGTGTTTCCCTGTGTAATACTTCTCCAAAATGGCCAACGTTGCTTTTGTGTCGCTGCAGCATCACCTTGTGAAATGTACTTTTCTGTGTAAGGACCGTAATGTTTTTGCCAGTCGAGTTGTTTGTGCTGGAACACAATGAGTGACCATGTTTTTTCATCCTACAGTCCATGATGTTAAGACCCGGTGGAGGAGCTGCAGGGATCAGTTCCGTCGGCAGAGGCTGAAGTGGCGATGGTGCCTCTAAGAAAAGGAGGTACCTGTACACCAACCAACTAATGTTCCTCAAAGACATAATGGAGATGCGAGAGTAAGTACATGTACTCTTGCCTGTCAAAATGTTTGTTTGCACATGTCATGTCCTCAAAGCAACCTGTTTGTTCGTTGATAAGTGGTTTCTCATCATGCTTTTATATTCTAGAACCACAGACAATCTGAACGACTCGGAAGAGGAGCCTGACCATGCGGAGTCTCAGCCGCAACGTCACACCAGTCATCTGCTTCCCCTAACCCCGGAGCCGACACCACAGGACCCTGCGCCACTATTGTCCAGCCCACCAGAAGTCCCACCGGATGACATTCCTCTACATCGTGCACCAGCCCGACGCCGACGCAGTCAGATGGCATCCGCTGGTGCACAAGTGGACGGAAGGGTCCTTGAAGACCTGCGTCATGCAGCAGATGAGGACGGCTACGACTACTTTGCCCGCAGCATCGTGCCACTGCTGCGCAAGGTACTAGACAATAGGCTGGCACGCCTCCAGTGCGCAATCGTCACCTTAATAGACTCTGCAACACCACCCAACAATCCTCGCCAGTGTTTCTCAGCACTCGAGCATTGGCGAGTATTACCCGAGCCTTCTGTCGGCTCAAATTTCCCAACCAGCCACTCCCAGCGCACGCCAACAGCAGTATCGGCCAGTGCCTGCCCGCTTTTCCCCTGGTCCTCTGCCTGCCCGTGACCGTCATTGTGCACCGTACAGCAGAGCAGCAGAAACATATGCACTGCCTTTCCCAGGCCACAGCTACCAAGTGCAGCATCAGCACCACTATGCTGTAGAGGAACATCCACTGCAGGTCCGTGGACAGCATAGTGGTGCTGAAATGGGCGCCTACAATTCCCTGCCTCATCAGTACCAGGAGTTGTAGAACTGCGTGTGGGATGTTGTAAAATAATTGGTTTTGTTTTATGCCTTCAGTGTTAGGTTCATGTTTGTGTTGCATCATGTTGGTGCCAAGTTACCAGTTGTATGTGAATATTTTTTCACTTGTGTTTTTGTGTGCTGACAACATAAAAACTCTGTTTTGATTTTCAATTGCGTGTGGACATTAATTATTCCTCCTAATTTTCACAATGTTTTGCAAACTTGATGTTACTGTACATTCACACACTGTTTACCAGGGCCCAACAGAGTGGCATGCGTTCATTGAGGTATTAGTTCATCTGTTGGGGTTTGGCATTATTCCAAAGAGATTTCAATGTTGCGGTGAAGTGCTTTCACATTTGCTACACAAAGGACAGTTGGGATTGTATGAGAAATCAATGTCTTAGAGCAAATTTGTTTCTCATGCAATCACTTGTTTGCCTGTTAAATGCCAAGTTCAAACCCAAACAGATGTAAGCTCGCAACCCACGTCAAGGGTCCTCATGTATTGCAAGTCCCTAACACTACAAGCCCCTAACATAAAACACAAAACAAGGGCCACTTAGGACCTTTGGACACAATAATAATAACTATGCCACCCTTTAAATGGCATCGAACTGCCATGGTACGGCTCCTGCAGGGCTCTCAAAATATGCTGCAAAACTTTCCCGCACTCTGAGTCCAGATGTTACAGATCTCCCTAGTGGAATTGGCGGCACTGTGTTGATGGTGGCTGCATTTGTTTGGATATATTCAGCATCAAAACTTGCATCATGGATGCGGCTGAAGTTGTGCAGAACTACACACACTTGGATGATACGTGTCACATTCTGCGGTGACATTTGCATTGTTGTCAGAAACATCCGCCACCTGTTAGACATAATGCCAAAGGCGCATTCGACACATCTTGGCGCACTGCATAGGCGGTAATTGAACATGCGTCTACGCTCATCCAAGCCCCTTCTTGCAAATGGACGCATTACTTGCCTTGTCAGGGCAAACCCTCATCTGCAACAATGACATATGGGATTGGTGGGCCGCTGGAGCCAGGGAGGATTGTAGGTTCTGGCACAGGTAGTTGATTATTCCTAAGACGTTTACCCATGCTGGACGAACTAAATATGCGGGCATCAGCAGAGCTTCCATACGACCCAATGTCTACTATGGTAAAGCAATAATTACTGTCCGCCAAGGCCAACAAGACGATTGAAAAAAACTGCTTGTAGTTATAGTATCTTGAGCCAGTGCGGGGGGGGGGGGGCTTCTTCACACGAATGTGCTTGCCGTCTAGGGCACCAATACAATGAGGAAATTGTGTTGCGGTAAGAAATGCGTCGTCCGAAATACTAAGCCACTGTGGCATAACCGTGGCCTTTATTCTCTGCCACAGTACTACACAGGTGGATGTCACAATGAATGGAATGGTGGTCACTCCCAGAAGAAATTCAAAATGTAAGGAATGGTAACTATTGCCGGTGGCCAGAAATCTACATGACAGGAAAAATAGAAACAACAAAGAACAGATGTTATGTGTGACATGAAATCCATACAGCATCCTGTAAGCACTAATTTCAGAAACACACACACCTCAAGGTCACAAGCAGTCGTTCCTCAGGGGAAATGCAGCGCCGCATGTTTGTATTCTGGTAGGTGATTCCTGTTCGAATCTGCGCAAGCAGCATATCAAAAGTGACCACAGACATGCGGCAAAAGGCTCGAAATTTCTCAGGGTGACGCCGTAGGTGCTCATAGAGGATATAAAAGTGCCCTTTGGAGGTACGTTGGGCCACAAGTGGATGAACCCAAATTCTACTTCTTGTACGCAGGTGGTGCTGTAGCATGGGACGCCGTTCGCCAAATCTGCGCGAAATCATCCACGCGAGCAGCACACGGGCCAGCGACGGAGAAGGCATAAATGTGGATTGCAAGACAAGTCGCGTGGCAACTTTTTAAACAAACTGTTTTTGCTGAGGAGGAAATAAGGCTCACAACCTGTTCACCCAGCAAGCAGGTGTTTTGCAAGGGTGCCTTTTTGTAGGCTGGCCTCTGATGAACGCCTCCCTCCTTTTTTACGCGCATGTGCAACGCGCGCAAAACGCAGCGTTTTTCGCGCATGCAAAACGCACACGCTCGTGTAAACCAGGCCTTAATGATTGTAATCGGATGTTTCATTCAGTCCCATTTAACACAGGTGTTTCACATCCAGCAACTCGCCAGGCAGGCGCGTTCAGACACATGTATAACTCCATTTTGTAGGCTAAGGTTTTTTAATGTGATGTCATTAAAGGTCATAATGTGTAGGCAGAACCTTCTCAATGTTAATGTGGGTTCTTGTGCGCCACAGACTTAGTGGGCCCCTTTGCGGGTAATCTCATGGCAGAAGTTAAACGGCTGAAAACGGCAATTTGTTACTACCATATAGAAGTAATGCCCCCACTTTGTGTACCCATATATTTAGTACACCTGTAAATAGTGCCACAGTGCCCCCTCTAGGTAGTACCAGACAGCCCCCCTCTAGGTAGTACCAGACAGCCCCCCTCCCAGCTAGGGCCACACAGCCCCCCTTCCTGTAAGTCATGCCATTCGGCCTCCCTCTAGGAGTGGAATTCACTGGCCGAGCGATGCTGACGCTGTGGCCCGGGGATTCCTCTCTTGGAGGAGCCCCTGACATCACTGCCCATATAGAGATGTCAGGGGCGGCCTCTACAAGCGTAATCCTCAGCCGACGAGTAGTGGGTCCCAGAAATTTCACCCGGTTCGCAGGGTCTCCTTTTTTAACATCACAATATGACAGAAATATATGTTTGTGTGTGTGTCTGTCTATCTATCTGTGTATGAAAATAGATACGATCGTAGCGCCCTGCGTGGAATAAGGAAAGACAGCTCCTCAAAGTGGGCAATTGTGGTGTGCCTAGATGGAGAGGATCCACTTTTCCGTTTCGCCAATTGCTTCCTGAATCTATCGCATACTGTATGCCACTGGTTACGCACGTAATTTTCTGCAAATGTTATAAAATAATATAAAATGATGACACAGGGGATAATGTGAGGTGTACCCCAAACAATCACTTATAATGGCCTATCCTGAGGATAGGCCATCAATCCACCAACATCATTGGGTAATTTGTAGCCTACAGTGTATACCGCATTCCAAATTATTATGCAAATGTTATTTTTCGCTGATTTTCCAAAATAGTCGATGCAAATGACAGTCAGTATAGTCTTCAAACAATCAACCGTTGGAGTATAATGCAAATTTTATTGAACAAATCTCCTAATGATAACAGATTTTTTTTAGAAGTAAAAAACTCAAAATGCACTGTTTCGATTTATTATGCACAACAGAGATCAATACATTTTAAAGGTTGTAAAGAGAACTAAAATGGTAATTTGTTGAATTTGCAGCATCAGGAGGTCATATTTACAGAAATCAAAAGCTCTTTCAATCAAAAAAACACTTAACAGGCCAAGTTACATGTTCACATAGGACCCCTTCTTTGATATCACCTTCACAATTCTTGCATCCATTGAATTTGTATTTGTATTTGGACAGTTTCTGCTTGAATATCTTTGCAGGATGTCAGAATAGCCTCCCAGAGCTTCTGTTTTGATGTGAACTGCCTCCCACCCTCATAGATATTTTGCTTGAGGATGCTCGAATAGGGTTGAGGTCAGGGGAACATGGGGTCCACACCATGAGTTTCTCTCCTTTTATGCCCATAGTAGCCAATGACAAAGAGGTATTCTTTGCAGCATTAGATGGTGCATTGTCATGCATGAAGATAATTTTGCTATGGAAGGCACGGTTCTTCTTTTTGTACCACGGAAGAAAGTGGTCAGTCATAAACTCTACGTACTTTGCAGAGGTCATTTTCACACCGTCAGGGACCCTAAAGGGGCCTACCAGCTCTCTCCCTATGATTCCAGCCCAAAACATGACTCCGCTACCTCCTTGCTGACGTCGCAACCTTGTTGGGACATGGTGGCCATCCACTACTCCATCCATCTGGACCATCCAGGGTTGCACGGCACTCATCAGTAAACAACACGGTTTGAAAATTAGTCTTCATGTATTTCTGAGCCCACTGCAACCATTTCTGCTTGTGAGCATTGTTTAAGGGTGGCCGAATAATAGCTTTATGCACACTTGCAAACCTCTGGAGGATTTTACACCTTGAGGTTCGCGGGACTCCAGAGGCACCAGCGGCTTCAAATACCTGTTTGCTGCTTTGCAATGGCATTTTAGCAGCTGCTCTCCTAATCCTATTAATTTGTCTGGCAGAAATCTTCCTCATTATGCCTTTATCTGAACGAACCCGTCTGTGCTCTGAATCAGCCACAAATCTTTTCACAGTACGATGATCACGCCGAAGTTTTCTTGAAATATCCAATGTTTTCATACCTTGTCCAAGGTATTGCACTATTTCACGCTTTTCGGCAACCTTTTTCTTTCCCATATTGCTTGAAACCTGTGGCCTGCTTAATAATGTGGAACGTCCTTCTTAAGTAGTTTTCCTTTGATTGGGCACACCTGGCAAACTAATTATCACAGGTGTCTGAGATTGATTACAATGATCCAAAGAGCCCTAAGACACAATACAATCCATGTGTTTAATTGAAAAACAAATAATTAAATGTTTATGACACATAAATCCAATGTGCATAATAATTTGGAACACGGTGTATATGTTGAGTGTGCGTAAATTTCAAATTGCATTCATTATCATTGAGATAATTAAGAACTTCCTGTATGGCAGATACATCTCCCTCCCAAATCAATAAGAGGTCATCGATGTATCTGCCATACCAGTGGTTGTGACTACTAAAAGGATTATTCCCTGAGAAGATAGTATATTCTTCCCACCAGGCCATAACTAGGTTTGCCAATGAGGGCGAAAATTTCGCCCCCATTGACACCCCTCTGTGTTGTAAATAAAACTGTGCATCGAATTGGAAATAATTGTGTGTTAGGAGGAAAGTCAAGACATCTAGTATATATGTTGATCGTTTGATCGTATGTACTATATTTTTTGAGATGATGTTCCACTGCCTTTAACCCCTTAAAGTTAAAATGTGTCGCTAGAAAAATTTTTTTTTTTTTTAGTTAAACAGTGTATAAGTGATTAAACATTGTTCTAATTTTTTACATTTTTTTCACGAGTCAGGAAATATTATAAATTAGATTCTAATTTATAACATTTCCCAGTGCTGGTCACTAGATGGAGCAATTCCCAAAATTGCAGCATTGGCATGTGGTAAAGCAACCACATTGCTTTATGCTGCAAAATTTGAGAATACACACTCACTCTAGTGAGCTCACAGAATCCCCCCTCCTTTATCCTGGCTAGTGCCAGGAGAAAGGAGGGGATTGAACGGTCAAACCTCCTACACTGTGTGTCGCCATTTTTTGAGTAGTAATCACACACTAAAACACGTACATACACAGACCTAACTTACCTGCTCCTGCCGCCTCCGCTCCCTCAGCTCCGTCTGCTCCCTCCGCTCCAGGTGCACAAGTCCAGAAGCCGCGACCGGAAGTAGTAATCTTAATGTCCGGCCGCGGCTACCGGTCCACAAGAAAATGGCGCTGGACGTCGCTCGGCCGAAGACCTTCAATTTGGACTTTGTGGGAGCGGCGCATGCGCCGTTCCCACACAGACGGCGTACAGCATAGTGGATGGAACGGGCCCCGTTCGCATTCACTATGGAGCTGTATGTGCCATATTCCATGTCTGTATGTGTCGTTAATCGACACATACAGAGATGGAAAAAAAAATGGCAGCCCCCATAGACAAGAAAAAGTTACAAAATAAAAAAAAGTAAAACACAAACACACAAATAAATAATTTTTTTTTTTAATAAAACACTAAAGGCAAATTGATATAAAAAAAAAAATTTCCGCAACACTCATCCTGTAAGGACGCAGCCTGTATTGGCCTTCAGGACGCAGCCAATTTTTTCAAATCTGACATGTTTCAATTTATGTGGTAATAACTTCTGAATGCTTTTACCTATCCAAGCGATTCTGAGATTGTTTTCTCGTGACACACTGGACTTAATGTATCGAGCAAATTTTGCCAGTAACATAAAGTATTTAATTGTGAAGAACACCAAAATTTAGTGAAAAATTGCATAAATCAGCATTTTTCTAAATGTATATTTATCTGCTTGTAAGACAGATAGTAATAGCACACAAAATTGTTGCTAATTAACATCACCCATATGTCTACTTTAGATTGTCATTGTTTTTTAAACATCCTTTTATTTTTCTGACGTCACAAGGCTTAGAACTTTAGCAGCAATTTCTCACATTTTCAAGAAAATTTCAAAAGGCTATTTTTACAGGGACCAGTTCAGTTGTGAAGCGGATTTTAGGGCCTTATATATTAGAAACCCTCGATAAGTCAGTTTAAAAACTTTACCCCTCAAAGTATTCAAAACAGCATTTAGAAAGTTTCTTAACCCTTTAGACGATTCACAGGAATTAAGGCAAAGTAGATGTGACATTTTCAAATTTCTTTTTTTTTTTTGAAGAAATTAATTTTTTATCTATTTTTTTTGTAACACAGAAAGTTTTACCAGAGAAACACAACTCAATATCTATTGCCCAGATTCTGCAGTTTTTTTTCTCAACAAATACATGAAAAAAAGCACCCCAACACTTGTAAAGCAACTTCTCCTGTGTGCGGCAATACCACATGTGGTCATAAACTGCTGTTTCTATGTGACATTTGCAAAGTCCCTGTGAGACCAAAACAGTGGATTCCCCCCAGAAGTGACCCCATTTTGGAAACTACACCCCTCAAGGTAGTCACCTAGGGGTGTAGTAAGCATATTAACCCCACAGGTGATTGGCAGAAATTGGTGTGCACTCGATGTTGCAGAGTGAAAATAGGATTTTTTCCATAGATATGCCAATATGTGGTGCCCAGTTTGTGCCACCATAAGACAGCTCTCTTATTATTATGCTGTGTTTCCCGGTTTTAGAAACACCCTACGTGTGGCCCTAATCTGTTGCCTGGACATTCGACCAGGCTCAGGAGTGAAAGTGTACCATGTAAAATTAAGGCCTAATTTGGCAATTTACAAAGTATTGGATCACAATTGCAGAGGCTCTGATGTGAAATAATAAAAGAAACTGCTGAGAAGTGACCCCATTTTGGAAACTGCACCCCTCAAGGCATTTATTAAGGGGTGTAGTGAGCATTTTCACCCCACAGGCCTTTTCCATGAATGATTGCGCTGCGGAAGGTGCAAAGTAAAAAATTTTCCCTAGATATGCTATTTTAGTAGGAAATATGTCATGCCCAGCTTATGCCACTGGAGACACACATGCCAAAAATTGTTAAAAGGGTTCTCCCGGGTATGGCGATGCCATTTATGTGGAAGTAAATTGCTGTTTGGGCACACTGTAGGGTTCAGAAGGGAGGTAGCACCATTTGGCTTTTGGAGCGTTGATTTTGCTTGGTAGTAGTTTTGTTTGGAGTCTTACTGGTGTTTCCGTTTATAATGTGGGGGTACATGTAAGCCGGGCGGAGTATATAAGGGGCATAGTCAGGTGGTATAATAATGGGGTAAAAAAAAACAATAGATAATCCATAGATATTAGTTACGCTGTGACACAATCCTTTCTGAACAGGCCGGTGTCGCACTAATAAATGGTACTTACTTATTCCCCTCTTGGTCCACACTCGGCATCTTTGCAGTTTGAGGAATTTTGCTGGGAAGTGTTGTCCTGGTACAATACGGGCTCCCTCACTTCCAGCAGATATGTTTGGGCCCTCCCCTTCCTGGTTGCCTAATTTTAGGGGCCTTGATTATTCGCCACTTGAAACAGAAGAAATGTTCCCCTCGGGTCGGCACAACTGCATATTTTTTCTTTCCTGACTTATTGGAGCCTAGTGGTATGAAGGCTGTTTTTTTTTTTGCAGGACGAGCTGTAGTTTTTAATGGTACCATTTTGGGGTACATACGTCTTTTTGATCACTTGTTATCCTTTTTTTTTTGCGAGGCAAGGTGACCAAAAAACAGCAGTTCTGGCATATTTTTTTAGTTCTTTTTATACAGAGTTCACCACGCGTTATAAATTACATGTTACCTTTATTCTGCGGGTCAGTCCGATTCCGGTGATACCTAATTTATAGCACTTTTATATGTTTTACAACTTTTTGCATAATAAAATAACTTTTGTAAAGAGAATGGATTTTTTCTGTCGCCAAGTTGTGAGAGCCATAACTGTTTTCATTTTTTAGTCGACGGAGCTGTATGAGTGCTTGTTTTTAGTGAGACGAGTTATAGTTTTTATAGGTACCATTTTTGGGTACATGCGACTTTTTGATCACTTTTTATTTCAATTTTTGCAAAGACAAAGGGACCAAAAAATAGCAATTATGTCAGTATTTTTTAGTTTTTTTTTTACGGCGTTCACTGTTAGGAATAAATAACATATTTTTATAGTTCAGGTCGTTACGGTCGCAGCGATACCAAATATGTATGGCTATTTTTTTTCAATAATAAATTACTTGATAAGTGAAAAAGGGCGATTTGTGTTTTATTACTTGAAACTTTTATTGTATTTTTTTACAACTTATTTTTTCTTTTTTTTACACTATTCTTTAGTCCCACTAGAGGACTTGAAGCTCCAACTGTTTGTTTGATGTTCTAATACATTGCACTACCTATGTAGTGCAATGTATTAGAACTGTCAGTTGTTCACTGACAGCAAGCCGATCAGGCTCCGCCTCCGGACGGGGCCTAATCTGCTTCAGTAATGGCAGATAGGAAGCCATTGTTAGGCCTCCTGTTGTCATGGTAGCAGTCGCCAGCCTTGCCATCGCATGGCAGTCTGCCGATTTCATACAAACCACTTTGATGCAACGATTGCATTGGATCGCTGCATTGAAGGGGTTAATGGCAGGAATCGGAGCTAGCTCCGGTTCCTGCCGATAGATCGGGATGTCCGCTGTAACATACAGTGGACACCCACTGCTGATGACACCCACTCAGAAGCTGAGCCGGCGCCATCTTGCCGATGGTACCGGAAGCCTTTTGGGCCCCACCGATGACGGGGCATAGGAGGATTCCGTTACTGGCAAACCGGGAGGTAAGTATTAGGCCTCCGATCGCCTTTGCAGCCACCAGCAACCCAGCGATCACGTTCTCTATTGAACGCAGCATGTGAGGGGTTAATCGCTCGGATCGGAGGCTAGCTCTAGTCCTGGCCAATACCTCAGGGTGCCAGCTATAACATACAGTTGTCACCGGGCGGTGATGTTGCTGGCTCAGCTCCTGAGCCAGCTCCATCTCTTTCACGTACAGTTACGTGGAATTGCGGGAAAACACCAGCTCCCATCACGTAACAGTACGTTAAATTGCGGGAAGGGGTTAAGGCTATGTGATGTGGTATACTAGTGTAAAGTGATACCACATCATAACTAAGCCATATATAGCTGAGAGACCAGAGTTTATCGTGGAACGAACATAGGACCTCACCAGTGTCCTTTAACCCTTTCAGGACCAAGGATCATCGATACCTCAATTACCATCCCCAGTTTTTTCAAATCTGACGTGTCAGTTTATGTGGTAATAAAAATGGAAAAATTTGGTTAATAAATTCATAGCTTATTTGTGAAAAACACCAAAATGTAAATAAAATTTGCAAAAATTACAATTTTTGTCATTTTAAATGTAATCTACTTGTAAAACAAATAGTAATACCACACAAAATCATCCCCCATATGTCTACTTTATATTTGCATTGTTTTTTGAACATTATTTTATTTTTCTAGGATGTTACAAGGCTTAGAACTAGAGATGAGCGAACCGGGACAACCGAACCCGGTTTCGGTCCGAACTTCCGGAAAAGTTCGGTTCGCAGCGAATCCGAACTTCACCGGGTTCGGCCGAACCCGTTTTGACCGAACCCGGTCAAAAATATTATACAAATCGGCAGCCACTTGTCTCTATCAATCACTGATAGAGAAAAGAGGCTGCTGATTAAAAATAAAATAAAAAGCATTTCATACGTACCTGGTCGTTGTCTTGCGGACGAGTCTCTCTTCTTCCTCCAGTCCGACCTTCTTTTCTGACGCGGCAGCCTGTGATTGGCTGCAGAGGCCTCTGCAGCCTGTGATTGGCTGCAGAGGTCTCTGCAGCCCGTGATTGGCTGCAGAGGCCTCTGCAGCCCGTGATTGGCTGCAGCGCTCACATGGGCTGCATCGTCATCAAGGAATGTCGGGCCGGATGTCGCGAGGGACGCGTCACCAAGGCAACGGCCAGGAGACCGGACTGGAGGAAGCAGGGAGTTCCCGGTAAGTGTGAACGTCTTTTTTTTTTTACAGGTACTCTATATTGTGATCGGTAGTCACTGTCCAGGGTGCTGAAACAGTTACTGCCGATCAGTTAACTCTTTCAGCACCCTGAAGAGTGACTATTTACTGACGTCGCCTAGCAACGCTGCCGTAATGACGGGTGCACACATGTAGCCACCCGTCATTACGGGGCCTCATGCACACGACCGTAAAAACACCCGTTATTAAGGGTCGTAATTACGACCCGCAATAACGGGCCCATAGACTTCTGTTAGCCACGGGTACCTTCCCGTTTTCTCACGGGAAGGTGCCCGTGCCGTTAAAAAGATAGAACATGTTCTATTTTTTTATTTTACGGGTCGTGCTCGTAATTACGACTCGTAATTACGAGCACGGCCGGCCGCTTTTACGAGCCGTGCTGTCATTATAAGGGTATGTTCACACGACAGCGTCCGTTACGGCTGAAATTACGGGGATGTTTCCGCCTGAAAACATCCCCGTAATTTCAGCCGTTATGGCATATGCAGGCGCTTGAACGCCGCGTCCATTACGGACGTAATTGGCGCTGCTATTCATTGGAGTCAATGAATAACGGCTCCAATTACGGCCAAAGAAGTGACAGGTCACTTCTTTGACGCGGGCGTCTATTTACGCGCCGTCATTTGACAGCGGCGCGTAAATTACGCCTCGTGTGAACAGACAAACGTCTGCCCATTGCTTTCAATGGGCAGATGTTTGTCAGCGCTATCGAGGCGCTATTTTTGGACGTAATTCGGGGCAAAAACGCCCGAATTACGTCCGTAATTAGTGAGTGTGAACATACCCTGTGTTCACACGCACTAATTACGGATGTAATTCGGGATTTTTTGCCCCGAATTATGCCCGAAAATAGCGCCTCGATAGCGCTGACAAACATCTGCCCATTGAAAGCAATGGGCAGACGTTTGTCTGTTCACACGAGGCGTATATTTAGGCGCCGCTGTCAAATGACGGCGCGTCAAAGAAGTGACCTGTCACTTCTTTGGCCGTAATTGGAGCCGTTATTCATTGACTCCAATGAATAGCAGCGCCAATTACGTCCGTAATGGACGCCGCGTTCAAGCGCCTGCACTTGCCGTTTCGGCTGAAATTACGGGGATGTTTTCAGACGGAAACATCCCCGTAATTTCAGCCGTTACGGACGCTGTCGTGTGAACATACCCTAAATTTTATAGCAGCACGGCCCGTAAAATAGAAAAATAGAACATGTTCTATTTTTTTAACGGCACGGGCACCTTCCCGTGAGAAAACGGGAAGGTACCCATGGGTAACAGAAGTCTATGAGCCCGTTATTGCGGGTCGTAATTACGACCCACAATAACAGGTGTTTTTACGGTCGTGTGCATAATGGGAGCACGGCTTGGAAAAACGACCGGCTGCCTGTGGCCGGCCGTGCTCCTCTCCTGAAATACTCTGTGCTGCCTTAAACTCTGTGGACAGGTCAGGATCCTGTTTCTTTTAAATGCTGCTAGGGAACCCGCTCGATCCACTATATAAGGCTGCGCTACAGTGCAGCATTTAAAAGAAACAGGATCCTGACCTGTCCACAGAGTTTAAGGCAGCACAGAGTATTTCACGAGATGAGCGTGCAGATTCAGTGCTGCTGTGAACTCTGCTCTTACCATTACGTAGCTCTCAGTCTGTTACCTCTCCTCCACTCCTGTCCTCAATAACACCTTCACATGATTGGCAAGTCACCACCCCGCACAAGATCCGCACGCTCATCTCCTGAAATACTCTGTGCAGCTGTGAACTCTACTCTTACCATTACGTGGTGACTTGCCAATCATGTGAAGGTGTTCTTGAGGACAGGAGTGGAGGAGAGGTAACAGACTGAGAGCTACGTAATGGTAGGAGCAGAGTTCACAGCAGCACTGAATCTGCACGCTCATCTCCTGAAATACTCTGTGCTGCCTTAAACTCTATGGACAGGTCAGGATCCTGTTTCTTTTAAATGCTGCACTATAGCGCAGCCTTATATAGTGGATCGAGCGGGTTCCCAAGCAGCATTTAAAAGAAACAGTGTGTGTGTTTGGGTATGTGTCTTTGTCTGTTTTTGTTTTTATATGTGTGTTTGTGTTTATGTGTGTTTGTGTATATATGGGTGTGTTTGTGTATATATATGGGTGTATGTGTATATGTTTGTGTGTAGATGTTTGTGTGTGTGTGTTTTTGTATATGTGTGTGTTTGTGTATATGTGTGTATATGGGTGTGTTTATGTGTGTGTTTGTGTATATATGGGTGTGTTTGTGTATATATATGGGTGTATTTGTATATATGTTTGTGTGTAGATGTTTGTGTGTGTGTGTGTGTTTATATATGTGTGTGTTTGTGTATATGGGTGTGTGTATATGTGTGTGTTTGTGTATATGTGTGTGTTTGTGTATGGTTGTTTGTGTGTGCGTGCGTGTATATATGTGTGTAGGTGAGTAGAAGTATTGTTATTGTTCACATTGATAACTGTTTTTTTATGTTGTTGCAGATTTTGATGTACCGATTGGACTACATCTTCGATTCGTTGGACTACTGCGTAGATCTACGTTTTTTTTAAATTTTAATAAAATGGTTAACGAGGGTTTTGTTGGGGATTTCTTATTTCAATAAAAAAGAATTGTCTTTGTGTTTTTTTTTAAACTTTATTAGTGCCTAGATAATGGCAGTTGGCTGATTGACAGTGTTATGGAATAAATATATGTATAATGTATCTGGGGCCCCAAGGAGTGAAATGTTATAGAGGAGAACATGTGTTAAAATAGAATGGGTATTTTAGAAAGGTTAAGAGAGGAAATAGTTTGCAGCTGCTCTGCTGTGTCTTGAAATTGCGAACAGATGGCGGTCAATCACTTGACCAACCCCCCTAAGCATAAAAGGAAACCTAAGGGAATACCTTGTGTTCCACCAATGGGAAAGAAGGATGTAAGGATTGAATATACAGATGACTCATATGTTATGGAATGTTCTTTGTTTGTTCTGACGCTATAAAAGCGACCACTACAGTTAAATAAAGTCAGAAGGATTTTTACTTTGAGAAACGTCTCAGTGTATCTGTTGCTTCTCCGAGCTCGCCCCCCCCACCTGATTTGAACCTGCATGGAGATCAAGGCGTAACGTGACTCAAATTGCGATCACAGAAATTGGCGCCCGAACCAGGGACTTGACCAGAAGGACGGCACCCCACCTAGGGGATCTCCCGGGACTTGAATGGCGACCTCCCGGACGAAGGAACGTGCAGACCACTGCTGCAGCAAGGTAAGAAGACTTAATTCTTACAAACTCTGCTCTGCACCTTCCTGTCTGGTAGGTCACCTTCCCGGTAGTACTCCTGAGGAATAGAGGGGCCACATGAGGGTATTTTTAGTGTAAAAATCTGGTCAAGTCTATATGTAATCCTACCCTCAGGATAAAGTGCCTGATCTCCATGGCAGTATTTGTATGAATGTTGTAGAAACCCAGTTTTGTGTCACAAATGCATTTTAGAATAAGGAAATTGTTTTTGGAAAAAACTTCCGATAATCCGGCAAATTACCAGAAACATGTGTACATGCTTCAGGTGACTACGGGGATTATGATAGGCTAAATTTTAGCCCGAAAATCGAAAATTTTGTGCAATCTGATAATCTGGCAAAATACCGAAAATGTGTGTACAGCATTGAGGTACTTGCGGGGATTATCATGCACTGATTTTCAGCTCAAAATTCCAGAATTTTGTGCAATCTGATAATCCGGCATGTCAAAAGAACAGCTTGATTTTACGTTTGCCTTATTATTTGGATCAGGAATATTTGTCATATTACTGTTATGGTGTGGAGGATATCTCCTTGAGTGGTGTCTCAGACGAGGAAAGTTATAAAAGGACTGTGAAAGGGAAAGATCCTCTGGCCAGAGTAGAAGAAGTACGGAAGCTAGAAACTGTCTAAAATAGATGAGAATGGAATTCATCTGTCAGTAGCTAAAATCTGTAACAAAATAAGAAGTATCAAGTGGATAAGTAACTGTCGAAAATAGGCAAGAAAGAAATTTGCCTATCAGGAAACTTACCCCTTGAATTACTTAGGGTGTGCCAAAAAAGGCCACCACTTACAGTCACAAGATGAGGAACTTGGTGTTCCTATTAAGGAGTTTCGAGGGGATAAGTAACTGTCTAAAATAGGTGAGAAAGAAATTCACCTATCAGGAAAATTACCCCCTACGTAACTTAGGGTCTGCCCATAGGCGACCACTTATAACTATGGGGAACTTGGTGTTCCTATTACGAGATGAGCACCCACAAGGACTGACAGCCAAACAGGTAGTAGCAGAAAGAGAAGGTAAAAAGGCAACACAAGGAACGAATCAGTTAATGAAGGCATGTGGAATGGGAAAAGCGGGAAGATTAGATCTGGAAAAATATAGATGATATAATGAGCAGATCCTTTGTGGGATTATTGTTTAGTTGGTTGTAATTTGGCTCAGTTGGATAGTGTATACAGAGTGTACGTAGGAGATACGTAGTGTGGGACTTTCCCTAACAGCCAATAGCCATAGTGTTTGTTAGTGAAGATAAAAACTGAGAGAGAAGGGTATGAGTCCCCTCCATCATAGCAGGGCTATGGGCAACAGTCACGGCAAACGAGAGTAGGTATGGCATATGGGTGAGCAAGCACCTGTTAAAATGGTGTAAATTTACTAGGGGATTGTAAATCCAGAACCACACAGAGTCAAATGACAAAGCAGATTGGAGTAGATGGATTGTAGCATCTTTTAGAAAGCAACAAAGAGCCTACAAATGTATGTAATGTTAATACACTGAAGTAAAAGTGCAGGAGGTTGTCAGAGGAAATTCATATTTTATAAAGTAAAGTTTAAAGCAAAGGGAGCTATAGAAGTAGTAGCTGTTTTAATGTTGCAAATGACCTTATAGTAAATTCCCATATGGTATAATTTAGAATCAACTAGTGTGACAAGAAAAGGGGGAGGTGAAGAACAGCTGCTAGTGAGATAAGAAATGTAATCTTGTTCTTGAAAAGAATGGACACAACATTAAATGCTGAAATAGATATTTTGTATGACTTTGTGTCATATTGTATGTATTAGAAAACAGGACCAGCCGACGCCCGGTAATGGCGTCCGTACCTCATGTTGAGTGTGTCCTCATTGTTGGTGGGAAACCCCCTGCGTACTGTGTTTCCAATGGGAGAGGCTGCCCCCCCCCCCTGCCCCTGATGTGGCCACGCCCGGCCCATCCAAATCAGTATGAAATAATCACCTTGTTAATTTTGTCATTTGTAGTGTTTTTTTCTATTTACAGAAGTTCCAGTCTAGTTCACTGATGAAACAACACGTAATTATAATATAGAGATGGTGGCCGACAGATTGTACGGTTAAACATTAATGTAGATAATTCTTATACAATGGTGTGATGAATGATTGCAGATACGTATGTTGTTTTGCAGGCATTGAAAGTGTTAAGTTGTGAGAAGTTGTGAGAAGTTGTGAGAAGTTGTGAGAAGCTTTGAGTGTGTGACCCCCCTCCCTCCCCTCTAAAGTGTGCTGTGTTTGGGAGGAGGAGGAGGAGGGGGGCTGACTGGGTGCAGTCTGCAGGGCTGATGAGACAAAGGGATCTCAATATGCACTGCTGAGATATATATATATATATATATATATATCAGTAATGTGTACAAACTGAAATAAATTTCTTCTCTTTTGCGCAAGCGCTGTTGGTTATAAAAGTTACGATATTTATGTGTTATGATGTGATCAGATTTCATGTGTTTTGATCATTCAGATGTATTAAACTATAGATACTGTGAGACACGGGGGTTTTGAAAATGTATGTGCCCCCACCGTTATACTGTTTATTGGTTTGCAGTAATTAATGTTATCAGAGATAATATTTTCTGTTTAATTGAATAACTAACTACAATTGTTCTATTTTTGATTTCACACATGAGTTATGTCATTGTAAAGATCAAATGTTTGTCAGGAAAAAGTCATTTTTGTTTCAGGCTGTTGTACATTACAGGGGGTTAAACTAGTGTTATGTTGAGATGTAGTTTTGAACTCTGCTACATTACTCTCGCAGAGTCCACAAGGGGGGGAAGGGTGAAGGAACTGATCAGGTACAATTTTGGTTTATGTGTAAGAGACCATCCCCCTCCAGCAAAGTTACACAGGAGGCGATGTGACGTCACTCACACGAGTTTTTATGGATTTAGATGAGGGAGAAGGCAAAACAAAACTTGTATATTACTGCTATTCTAACTCAAGTACAACCTAAGCATTTGTCAACTGCAAGACATTTGAGATTAACCTGTGCACTCCTTCTCCCTGAGCAGGTCACACTCCATAGCTGTACTACATTGAACCCAGCTACCTTACTGCCTTTGGAGCAAGGGGGAGAAGACGTAGGTAAAGTATGGTCACAATTTTTGTCTGAAACTGATGAACATGATTGTATGGCCCTTATGGCCCAGGAAACAGTGGGGTTCGCACATGTAAGAGATACCCCACTCCAAAACCCAGACCTAATACTCTTTGTGGATGGTTCAAGGTATTGTGTAGAAGGATCTTTTCTTACAGGATATGCAGTAACCACCGAAGATGTAGTCCTAGAAGCAGCCTCCTTACCAGCGTCCCGCTCAGCACAAGAAGCGGAGCTTAAGGCCCTGGCAGCAGCATGCCAACATGCAGAAGGAAAGACAGCAAATATATACACTGACTCTCAATATGCTTTTGGGATTGCACACGATTATGGCCCCATATGGAGGGCAAGACAATTTTTGACCTCTGCAGGTACACCTGTAAAGAATGCAGACTTTGTAAAATACTTGATGGAGACCCTGATGTTACCTACAGAAGTAGCAGTAGTAAAAATTAAAGCTCACACTAAGGTGAGTTCACCAGAGACAAAAGGGGAAATGCCCGGCAGACGAAGCGGCAAAGCAAGCAGCACAGAAGCTACCCGTGTTAGCAGCCGTATGTCAGATAAAAGATCCAGAGGAAACAAGACCAGCTGTAAGCCCGAAACTACTGCAAAAACTTCAAGGACAAGCAACAAAAGAAGAAAAAGACAAGTGGACGGCCCAAGGAGCAACGCTACGAAAAGATGGCCTCTGACAGTGCCAGAATAAACTGTGCCTGCCTAAGACAATGTTCCCAATGATGGCCCAGATAACACATGGAGAGACACACCAGTCAAAAACGGCAATGATGGACTTGGTAAACAAGGTGTGGTATGCCCCAGGGTTTAGTGTGATGGCCAGCAGTTTTACACAAGGATGCATGATCTGTGCAACACATAATATTGGAAGAACTGTAAAAGTACCACAGAAGCACACACCCAGACCTATATATATCCGTTCCAGAGACTGCAGATAGACTATATTCAATTACCAAAAGTCGGTACCTATGAGTATGTGCTTGTTTGTATTGATCTCTTTTCAGGATGGCCAGAAGCATTTCCAGTAACCAAAGCTACAGCCGTAGCCACAGCAAAGAAACTGATCAACGAGGTGGTGTGCAGATATGGAGTTCCAGAGGTGATCGAGAGCGACAGAGGAACTCATTTTACGGGTGAAATCATGAACCATGTGTTGTCAGCTCTAGGCATAAGTCAAGCCCTACATACACCATACCATCCACAAAGTAGTGGGAAGGTTGAGAGACTAAATGGGACTCTCAAATTGAAAATCCAAAAAGCAATGGTAGAAACCGGGAAACCATGGACCGAGTGTCTACCATTAGCCTTGTTCTCAGTAAGATACACGCCCACAAAAAGAACAGGTCTCAGCCCATATGAGATCTTATTTGGGTCGGCTCCCAGATTAGGATGTTATTTTCCACAGGTGCTCCAAATGCAGTATGGTAGACTAACAGATTATGTATAAACGCTGAACAAACAAGTGACTAAGGTGCATGCACAAGTCTTTGCTTCCATTCCAGGTCCTGATTCAGTTGACGTATAAGCTAGAACCAGCAGATTGGGTCGTTGTTAAAAGACACGTGAGGAAAAGTCTAGACCCAAGATTTGATGGTCCTTTTCAAGTCCTACTCGTTACAAGCACCTCAGTGAAGCTCGAAGGAAAGGCAAGCTGGATTCACGCCAGTCATTGTAAAAAGGTTCTTCAGCCAGAAGAATGAAGATCTTTGCGGTTGTTGCGGCGGTTGTTGCGTGTGCTCTTATACAAAAAGGCAGAACTGCTACTCCTGTACACGTAATCAGTACAGAATCACTGGAACAGTTCAGGACAGGGTGGGCGAATGCCACAGTGGATAGAAAGCAGGGTAACTACACCTGTAAGGCCAATGCCCCGTGTTATACTACAAATGTGACTACAACCGAAGGGACTTGGAAAAAAAGTACCACATGGAGGGACTGTGTACCTTCACATAGACAAAACAGCCAACATTAGCATACAAGAAGAGACGGCTGTTGTTTTGTTGTTATGAACCAGATGTACAGTATCTATAGAAATATACAACCAGTAAAAATAGAAATGAAATGATAAATAAGATTTATGAAAGATGCACCAAGGAGAGGCTCAACTCTACGATTGTAATAAAAGAAACTGATGGGATGATATTATGTATGAATAATAGCCAAATAAGAAATAGAATATATTTTGTATTCTTGATAACAATTTTAAGAGATAGTTTTAAGCCACATATAACAGTATAAAGTCTGGAAAGAATCGCACACACTTGTAAGAGCGCTGTAACCCAACAGCAGAAAAAGAATGTACACTTCAATATTTCCTTCCCTGAATCCCCCAGCTGTCATAGACAAAAAAAGAGAATGGTATGACCCGCTATTAGGAGGGGCAGGAACGGGAGTAGGAGTATTGAATGGTATACAGTTAGAAACAGTTATGAACAAATGAAACTCAGTGGGAGACGACACATCTACTGCATTAAGGATAGGTGCGTCATGGTTACCTACTACCTTTGCCATACAACAGAAAGGGTTAGCTATAGATGAACTGTTTCTAAATGTTTTTAATGAAAGTATGCTAACCGAATATAGAACATTACAGAATGTATCAACTTTTGTGAATTGGACAGTATGTACGCTTAAAACGATGTGGCAACAAGAACAGATTAATAATTTTAAGAATAAATTGTTTAGTAGTCATGTTAGGCAATGGACAGACATTCTGCCCGTAGGAGAGAGAAATGATACGTGGTTATTGTTACAGCCTGAGTATACTGAGTGTACACCTAGATGGTGCGCAGGAAGACTAATAGCATTTAATGTGAAAAATCCTACTCTATTATGCAAATTTATTGTTATGCCAATGGTAATGATTGATCCGGTGACATTATTAGGACAATATTGGATGCCAGAAATAAAAGGAACACACATAGACTCTCAAAATAAGACAAGGAATATAGATTTGTGCCAGTTAACAGAGCAAGGATATGTATGTAATCAGCAGTCAGGGATATATGAACCCTGTCTAATGCAGCACCAGGATAATGTATGCGCACTCACTATAATCCCAGAAGCTAACCTACAGGTTTATATTGAAGTAGGTCCACAGCATGTATGTTTAATAACTAACGACAAGCAGACCCTTAGCCAGTTTAATCTCATAGGACCATTTTCAGGATGTCTATACAATGTGACGCATTTGACTTGGGGGAACCAAACTATAGTGTTCCTGCCTACTTTAGAAGAAATAATGTCCACTGTATGGGTACCTGAACCTTTGCCCTATGGAAATTTTAGTTTGCCACTGGAAGAGTTAAAACAAGTGTTACAAAAGTCTAAAGACGTAAAGAAATTGATAGCAGCCCATAATGTAACTCTAAGTAAAGTGAAAGTATTGGCTACAATAGCAGCTAGGGAAGTAATAAATTTATCGTCAGCAATAAAAGATGCCAGTGCCCATCACTAGTATGACGTTTTTACAGGATTTTCCCCCACTGCCACTAAGATACTGCATATGTTATTCCAACCCTTGATATGTTTCATAATATTGTTTATATTGCTTACATGTTTCAATTGTTATACATTTTGCAAAATAAGGGAAGCATTCAATCAGAGGCCTATACATTATGATGAAAGAGTGTTGTGAGATTACCCCACCTACATACCTGTGTGAATCAAGTGAAGAAATGGATCGAAGCCTTGCTATCAGGAGATAGAAGTAGCATTGGAATTTAGGTGTTGGTAAAATCACAAAAGGAGGGATTGTTATGGAATAAATATATGTATAATGTATCTGGGGCCCCAAGGAGTGAAATGTTATAGAGGAGAACATGTGTTAAAATAGAATGGGTATTTTAGAAAGGTTAAGAGAGGAAATAGTTTGCAGCTGCTCTGCTGTGTCTTGAAATTGCGAACAGATGGCGGTCAATCACTTGACCAACCCCCCTAAGCATAAAAGGAAACCTAAGGGAATACCTTGTGTTCCACCAATGGGAAAGAAGGATGTAAGGATTGAATATACAGATGACTCATATGTTATGGAATGTTCTTTGTTTGTTCTGACGCTATAAAAGCGACCACTACAGTTAAATAAAGTCAGAAGGATTTTTACTTTGAGAAACGTCTCAGTGTATCTGTTGCTTCTCCGAGCTCGCCCCCCCCACCTGATTTGAACCTGCATGGAGATCAAGGCGTAACGTGACTCAAATTGCGATCACAACAGCGTCCATTATTAAGGCGGTACTTAGTGTTAGCCGGTGCAGAGGCTAGCACTAACCACCCATTATTACCCCGGTACCCACCACCACCAGGGGTGCCGGGAAGAGCTTGGTACGATCCAGTACCCGACCATCTGTTGTGATGGTCGGGTACTGGGGCGGCCGTAGGCTGGTATTATGAGGCTGGGAAGGGCCAAAATCAGTGGACCTTCCCACCCTTGTAATGCTAGGCTGCTGCTGCTGTGTTGTATCGGGCTGGTTATAAAAATGGGGGGGACCCCACGTCGTTTTTTTTTGGGGAATTTAACAAATTTAACAATAGACGTTGGGTCCCCCACATTTTTAATAACCAGCCATATACAAGGCCGCAGCAGTCTGGCATTACATGGGTGGGAAGGGCCACTGGTTTTGTCCATTCCCAGGCTAATAACACTGTGTTGTATGTGGCTGGTTATGATAAATTGGGTGGAACCCCATGTCTTTTTAAAAAAAAAATAAAAAAAAATAAATAATAAAAAAAAAATGACGTGGGGTCCCCCCCACTTTTATAACCAGCCAGATACAACACAGCAGCAGCAGCCTAGCATTACAAGGGTGGGAAGGTCCACTGTTTTTGGCCCTTCCCAGCCTCATAATACCAGCCTGCGGCCGCCCCAGAGCCCGACCATCACAACAGATGGTCGGGTACTGGATCGTACCCAGCTCTTCCCGGCACCCCTGGTGGTGGTGGGTACCGGGGTAATAATGGTGGTTAGTGTTAGCCTCTGTACCGGCTAACGCTAAGCCTCGCCTTAGTAATGGATGTTGTCACTCAGACAGCGGCCATTACTAAAGTGGTAGTAATAAAATTTGAAAAGAAAAAGACAAAGATATAGATAAAATATTTTATTGAAATAAAGCACCCCCAACACAACCCTCATTAACCATTTTATTGTAGAAAAAAAAAAAACGTCATCGAAGTAGTCCTCGAAACCGACGTAGTCCAAACACCAAACCTGTAAAAAAAAGAAAAAATGAAATAAAACATGTTGTAAGCTTAGATTCAGTTTAATGTGTGATACTGACTGTTATACCATGTATAGAAGCCTGCCGTGAAGTTGACTTAGATACAGGGCGCCAGCAGACAGTATCATACATGGCCATACAGACATGTATACAAACAAACATACATACATGCAAACTATCATACATACATGCATACACACACACATGAAACCATACATACAAACATGCAAAGATACATACATACATACATATATACAAGCATGCACAAATATACATGCAAACATAAATACATGCAAACATAATTACATACATGCACATATATATAAACATACATGCAAAAATAAAAACATGCAAACATACATGACAACATACATACATGCAAACATACATACATACAAACATGTATACATACATGACAACATACATACATACATGCAAATATACATTCATGCAAACATACATAAATGCAAACATACATACATGCAAATATATACATGCAAATATACATACAAACATGCACATATATACATACATACATGACAACATACATACATACATAAAATGCAAACATACATACATACATTCATGCAAACATACATGCAAATATATACATACATGCCAACATACATACATACATACATACATACATGCAAACATACACACATGCAAACATACATACATGCAAATATACATACAAACATACATGCACATATATACATACATACATGACAACATACATGCATACATACATACATGACAACATACATACATGCAAACATACATTCATGCAAACATACATTCATGCAAACATACATACATACATGCAAACATACATACATGCAAACATACATGCAAATATATACATGCAAATATACATACACATATATACATACATGCCAACATACATGCACATATATACATGCATACATGACAACATACATACATACATACATACATACATACATGCCAACATACATACATGCCAAAAAAAATAATAATACGTTCATACTTACTTTCCTCCTGTCCGGGCTCCAGCGATGACGTTTCATCCATGTCGCCGCTGCAACCTGTGATTGGCTGCAGAGGCGGTCACGTGGGATGAAGCGTCATCCTGACGTGCGTGACCGCCACTACAGCCTGTGATTGGCTGCAGCGGCGAAAGGGATGAAACGTCATCGCTGGAGGCCGGACAGGAGGAAAGTAAGTACGAACGTATAATTTTTATTTTTTTATTACATTTAAATTGTATTTTCCGCGCGCCGAGCATGTACTGTCAAGGTTGCTGAAAGAGTTAGTGCAGCCCATTAACTCTATCAGCACCCGAGACAGTAGCATGCTCGGCGCACGTAAGTGACAGGTTCGGTCCGAACTAGTTCGGTCCGAATCGAACTTTTTTGTGAAATTCGGCGAACTAGCCGAACCGAACTTTTGAAAAGTTCGCTCATCTCTACTTAGAACTTTAGCAGCAATTTCTCACCTTTTCAAGAAAATTTCAAAAGGCTATTTTGTCAAGGACCAGTTCAGGTTTAAAGTGGCTTTGAGGGCCTTATGTACTAGATAGACCCCATAAATCACCCCATTTTAAAAACTGCACCCCTCAAAGTATTCAAAACAGCATTCAGAAAGTTTATTAACCCTTTAGGTGCTTCACAGGAATTAAAGCAAAGTAGAGGTGAAATTTACAAATGTAATTTTTTTTTGCCGAAATTCATTTGTAATAAAAAAAATTCTGTAACACAGAAGGTTTCACCCAAGAAATGCAACTCAATATCTATTGCCCGATTCTGCAGTTCTTAGAAATATCCCACATGTGGCTTTACTGTACTAATGGACTGAAACGCAGGCCTCACAAGTAAAGGAGCACCTAGAGGATTTTGGGGTCTCCTTTTTTTTAGAATATATTTTAGGCACCATGTCAGGTTTGAAGAGGTCTTGTGCTGCCAAAACATTGGAATCTCCCCAAAAGTGGTTTTGGTAACTACACACCTCAAGGAATTTATCTAGTGGTATAGTTAGCATCTTAACCCGACAGGTCTTTTGCTTTATTTATTGGAATATGTCTGTGAAAATGAAAATCTACTTGTTTTCTGAAAAAATATAAAAAAAATGTCATTTTTACAAGGAATAAATAATAAAAAGTACCCCAAAACTTGTAAAGCTATTTCTGACGATTACGGAAATACCTCATATGTGGTAATAAACTGCTGTTTGGACCCACGGAAGGGCTCAGAAGGGAAGGAGCGCCATTTGGCTTTTGGAGCGCAGATTTTGCTTGGTAAGGCCCTGTTCACACGGAGTTTTTTGCAGGAGGAAAATTCCTCCTGTAAAAACTGACCCTGGAGGTTTTCAAGTTTGATGTGGTTTTTGACGTGGTTTTTGACGTGGTTTTCCAGGCGGTTTTTCAGGCTGTTTTTTGCCGAGGTTTTCACATGCATGACATCCTTCTGGGGGTTGTACTTCCTATGAAAACTCCACCCATCCTCCTGCTACATGCCATTTTCTTGAGAAATCTGCTGGACATGGAGCTAAATCAAGAGCAGGGCAGCAGTGGGGTCGCAGTATTGCCCAGAATAAAGGTGAGGAGGCGTCAGATGTGCCTCCTCATGAAGGTGCTTGTCAATGTTGTTCGTCGGCGCAGGTGGCGAGAGGTAAGTTTTGACACACCGTTTTTCTACCCTCCATTACCCCAATGTAGACAAAGCATTCATTTCTGTTCAATACTTTTTTTTTTCACAGGTGGAAGAACAACGGAGAAAACGCCATCGCCGTTACTGGGTGCACCCCATTAACGAACTGCGGCCACAGAGGGGACACATTGGACAGCTGTATGCCGAACTGCGATGGTGAGTTGTTGTTTTTTTCTTATTGCAACTGTATAAAAAAGTGAATACAGAGAAGTATGACCCTGTGTATTTAACCACTAAATGGCATAATTTTTGGCATCCACGCCGTTGGTAGGGGTGTCACTACCGCTGTAGAAACCATACCACCTGCTATGGGGCACACGACATCAGGGTGCCTGTGCCGGCCACCAACACAGCCCCCCCCCCCGCATGCCTGGAGATGCCGCTAGCAGATGATATGGCTGTGCCATGCTACATTGAATAGTATCTGTGTGCTTGGACGCAGATCCTATTGAACAGTATGGCATAGCAGGGAGGAATCTCCTTACTCTGTCATAGGCTGGTGGCCATGTTTGTAATGCATTTTTTATCATGTACACAGACAGTATCCCTGCGCAGGCTGGCATGATGACGTCGCTGCATCACGCCGGTCTATGCAAGGATCCCGTTGAGGTTGTGGATCAGCTCATCTCATTGCCTAGGTGAGTATAATGTTTTTTTGTTTTATATGGGGGGCGCTATGTACAAATGGCTTCTGACACTATGTACAGGGGGGCTTATGGTTCTTTGATGGTGGCGAATGAAAATCAAAAATGTAACTAATAATACACAAGTGGCTAATCCATTTTGATGTTTCTTTACAGCTATCCTGACAAGTTTTCCGATTTCTGTCGAATGTCTGTCAGCGCCTTTGATCAGCTAGATGTGATCCTGGCAAACCATCTGATCCGTGAGGATACCAACATGAGGAGAGCTATCAGTCCTACGGAGAGGCTGCTAATCACGTTGCGGTGAGTTTATTTTACATGTCTTTTGTGTGTGTTTTGCCTTCTTGACCATGTACTAAAACTATATGAAAAATATTACTGGTTATGGTCAAGATAGGCATGTGGTGAAGATAGTCATGTATAGCTCCTTGTACTAATTTTTCTTTTTCTCTATCTCTTTCAGATTTTTGGCAACTGGGGAGAGTTACGCATCTCTGCACCTCCAATTCCGGGTTGGTAAATCTACCATCTCTGGAATTGTGATGAGTACATGCCACGTGATCTGGCAGCACTTACAGCCCATTTCGATGCCCAGTCCGACCCAGGAGACTTGGTTGCAGGCAGCAGCAGGCTTTCAGTCTGTGGCCAATTTCCCAAACTGCATAGGCGCCGTCGACGGGAAGCACATACGTGTGCAGCAGCCACCGCAATCAGGATCACATTACTTCAATTACAAGAAGTACTTTTCTGTGGTCCTGATGGCGGTGGCTGATGCCTCGTACAAGTTTGTTGCTATCGAAGTCGGCGCTTATGGCAGTACTGGGGACTCCCGGGCGCTACTGACATCGACATTCGGCCAGCGAGTGCTGGTAGATCAGGTGACTCTGCCCCCTCCAAGACCTCTTCCAGGTACCACGCATCCATTCCCTTTCGTCATGGTGGGGGATGAGGCTTTTCCGCTGATGACCAACCTGCTGCGCCCATACCCACGGAGGGCACTGGATGCCCGGAAGAGAGTCTTCAACATGAGGCTGAGCCGGGCACGACGCTTCGTGGAGTGCACCTTCGGGATCATGAGTAGTAAGTGGAGGGTCTTCACCTGTGCAATGCAGTTGGATCCAGGCACAGTTGACATGGTCATTAAAGCTGCCTGTGTGCTCCACAACTATGTTCGCGACTATGACAGTTTGGACATGGGTGTGGATCAACAGGCAGCTTTTAGTGACCTTCCTGCCAGTTGTTTTTTTGGCCGTGCATCCAACAGTGCTGTACAGGTGAGAGATGCCTTTGCGGACTACTTCATGAGTCCCGAAGGTGCCGTGCCTCGGCAATTTGCATGCCTCAGTGAACAGCAGCCATTCCAGGACTGATGTTTCTCCTCGTGGGTCCCATCCAACTTGTTTGATCCACAATCCTGTTATCAGATTTCCGCTAATGGATTTATGTTGAAAATGAAATTTTGTTTTGAAAGACATTGTATGTCTTTAATAAATTTTTAAAGTTGCAAAAGTTGTGTAGGCTTTTTTTTCTACTTAGAATGTGTAAGGTCTTGTCCACACGTAACGTATTTTCTTGAGCAATTTTGGTGAAAGTAACAGACTTTCCACTGCTAAAACAACATTCAAATTCAGTCCACTTTCTGCAGCAGGAATTGACACCAATGGTGATGGAAACGGAAAACTGTATTTTCCGTTTGTGTCAGTCACGGATCTGTTTCGACATAGTGCGTCGCAACGGACACCTGGCGCAGATGTGAACAAAGCCCGAGGGTCTGTTGACATCAGCGTTGGCTTTGCATTCAGGGGTTCCATCGGAGCTTTCTGTCGTGGAACCCCTCAATGGAAAGTCAACGGGGAACCTCTTCCATTGATATAAATGGTGACGGAAGCATTGCTAATGGTTTCCGTTTGTCACCGTTACGTCCGGTTTCTGTTTTTTGACAGAATCAATAGCGCTAAGGTTTCAGTTTGACTTTAGGTTGAGGGGTTCACCCGACGGAAACCTCCGACGGAACCCCTGAACGGAAATCCAACACTGATGTGAACAAGCCCTGACTTAAGTCCAATAAAATTAAGGTCCTGTTCACATCAGCATTGGCTTTCCGTGTGAGTGCTAATGTTTTCCATTCGTCACCATTCACCAGTCGACTGCGCTATTGATTCTGTCGTTAAACCGGCAGCATGCCAGAATGGTGACGAAGGGAAACCATTTGCAATGTTTCCGTCACCATTGATATCATGGCTTCACCAGACGTAAACCTCCGACGGAACCCCAGAACGGAAAGGCAACGCTAATGTGAACAGGCCCTAACAGTAAAAAATACACACACACACAATGCAAATAAATGTTAAATACATTATTTATTAAATTATAACATTAACAGTTTTACAACATATCTGTAAATTACACAACCAACAATACTATACAACATATAGGAAAACAAGTTGTCCACCTCCACCCACAGCGCAATCAATAAAAGTTATGGTAACGTGGGGGGGTGGAGGGTGTTGAGGCAGTAGGCTGTGGCCCACTGCTGGTAGGAGGGCACGGGAGAAAAGATTGCACAAATTGTGTTCCAGCAGTGGGCAAATAAGGAGCGGGGTAAGGGGCAGGATTGCCTAAAGTTTGTCTCTGGGTGGTGGTGGAGGCCGCGCCAGAAAATTGACCACGACGGGGACCTAAAGCCTGTCGGAAATGGGTGAGAAGTTCACCCACTGCCGGCAGGGCAAGGGTGTGATGAAAGTCTGCCACTGCGCCGAAACTGAAACATATAAAATCATCTTGCCTTTCTGTTGGCAACTGGCGGCAGGAAGATGCCAATGCGTGACCAAAAAGGTCAAATCGGTCATCTGTGCCCACCCTCTGTATAAATGACAAGGTCTCAGTCTCCACCTGTAGTTGCCTGTCCGTTACCCGGGGGGTCCTTCTACGCCCCCGCGTGGAAGAGGTGCCGGTAGGGGGTGCGGGATCACTGACCTGGGGGGGCACTGTCATGTTGAAGTGGCACTGGTGAGGAGACGGGTGTCTCCTCCCCCAGTGACATTTCAGTGGCCAACAAGCATCCCGTCAGTTCTTCTTCCCCCTCCGCTTCATAATGGGTCGAAGTAGAAGGAGTGGGTTCCCTCTCCATCTGCTGCTGTTCATCTTGGGTGGCAGGGCCCTCATCCTCTTGATAGTTTCCTTCAGTTCTGTGGAAAAAAATACATTAAGACGTAGGAAAACTCCTTTTTAAAATTCAAACATAGGCATCAACAGGGGCGTAGCTAAAGACTCATGGGCCGCGATGCAAAAGTTCTTATTGGGCCCCCCCTCACAAACTTCTCATGGCCAACGGTCCGCAGCTTTCAGCTGGGTCTCCTAAGTGACCCAACAATGCAGCAGTAGCAGCCAGGGGCGTCACTAAGGGCTTAAAATGTCAGGGCAAATAGCCCCAATACATATGTGTCCGCCCCCCAAAAAAAATGTGTGTATAGGAGACAGCATAGCATATCTATAGCACTACGACCCTATAAACTATGAATAGGATTAAATACATTGGCTCAGCAGACATTATCACACATGATCGGATTAGCTATAGGGTCCAGCTCGCTGACATTGCAGCTCCAGCGATGGACCCAGGAAAGGTCAGAATAATAATTTGGCTTATTTATGTGTTACGGATTCTTTTTGTGTGTTTGTGTTTTTTTACAGGTTCGGTTGTTGGACTACGTCGGATTCGAAGACTTCAATTATGGCGTTTTTTTATTCGCAATAAAATGGTTAATGAGGGTTGTGTTTTTTTATTTCAATAAAATATTTTTTCTATGTGCTTGTATTTTTTTAAACTTTATTATCACCGCCTTAGTAATGGCCGCTGGCTGATTGACAACCTCCATTACTAAGGCGAGGCTTAATGTTAGACGGTGCAGAGGCTACACTAACCCCCATTATTACCCCGGTACCCACCGCCACCAGGGGTACTGGGAAGAGCCAGGTACGAACCAGTACCCGACCATCTGTAGTGACGGGCAGGCACCGGGGTGGCCGCAGGCTGGTAGTATTAGGCTGGGGAAGGCCAAAACAGTGGCCCTTCCCACCCTGGTAATGCTGCCTGCTGCTGCTGTGTTGAATCTGGCTGGATATGAAAATAGGGGGGGACCCCACATCATTCTTTCCAATTGTTTTTTAGTTTATTTTTTTTAAATGACGTGGGGTCCCCCCCATTTTTCATAACCAGCCAGATACAATAAAGCAGCAGCAGGCAGCATCACCAGGGTGGCAAGGGCCACTGTTTTTGGCCTTTCCCCTCCTGATAATACCAGCCTGCGGCCACCCCAGTGGCCGACCATCACTACAGATCGTCAAGTACTGGATGGTACCCGGCTCTTCCCAGCACCCCTGGTGGCGGTGGGTACTGGGGTAATAAAGGGGGTTAGTGTTAGCCTCTGCACCGGCTAACACTAAGCCCCGCCTTAGTAATGGACGCTGTCAATCAGCCGGCGGCCATTACTAAGGCGGTAGTAATAAAGTTTAAAATAAAAAAACACAGACATAGAAAAAATATTTTATTGAAAGAAAACAAACCCACACAACCCTCATTAACCATTTTATTGATAATAAAAAAAAAAACAAAAAAAAAAAAAAACTTCATGGAAGTAGTCCTGAAATCCGACGTAATCCAACGACCGAACCTGTAAGAAAACAAACAAAAAAACCTATTAGTCACACATGTTGGGCTTCGATACAGGGCCCATGTGTGATACTGCCTGTGGGACCCTGTATCTAAGCCTACCACAAGGTAGGCTTAGATACAGGGTCAAGCAGACAGTAATCTTATACAGTATAAGATTACTGTGTGCTGGGGCCCTGTATCTAAGCCTACAGTGTGGTAGGCTTATATACAGGGCCCATCAGACTGGATCACACATGGGCCCTGTATCTAAGCCTACCATGTGATTGGCTTAGATACAGGGCCCAGCAGATAGGATCACGCATGGGCCATGTATCTAAGCCTACCATGTGATTGGCTTAGATACGGGGCCCAGCAGACAGGATCACACAATCTGTGTCCATGTCTCACGGGCCCTCTGAGCCTGCTACATCGTAGGCTTAAAGGGGTTGTGCAGTCCCTAAACATTGATGGCCTATCCTCAGGATAGGCCATCAATAGCTGATGTGTCAGGGTCCGTCTCCCGGGACACGCCAATCAGCTGTTTTGAAAAGGGCCGCAGCACTCGTACGAGGGCTACTTCCCCTTCATTTCACTACTCGCTCACACTGTGAATTGCCGACACCGATTCACAGTGTGACCGAAATGAAGGTGAAGCAGCTCTCGTACGAGTGCTGCAGCCCCTTCAAAACAGCTGATTGGCTGGTGCCGGGAATCGGACCCCGTCAGTCATGGCTAACCTTACCTTCCTCTTCAGCCGCGGCGGTAGTTCTGTCGTCTTGATGCTGTATCGCTGTGACGTCATGCGCTGCGCACAGCGCTTGACATCAGGAACTCCGCTGCGATCCGGAACCAGGAAGGTAAGTACAGTCTGTTACTATAGTAACAGGGGCCCGCGGACCGAGTTACTATAGTAACTTTTTATTGATGTGGTGCGGGGGGCTATGGGCGCCCCTGGCTTCGGGGCCCGGTCGCAATTGCCACCACAGCGACCCCTATAGCTACGCCAGTGGGCATCAATACTTACGGCCGTTGTCCCCTGCTAGGCAAGATGAACAGCAGCTCATCATGGTGAGGGACCTTGACTCTTTTAGATGGAGAGGCTCCACTCCTCTCGGTCTTTCGCACCATCTTCAGGAAGCGGTACCGCACGCTCTTCCACCTCTTTTTCACATCCTCCTCTGCAAATTCAAAACGAAGTTACTTTTTAAAATACTAAAAAACAAACATGTTGATAAAGATTTTTAAATTAAAATGAATGGAATGAAAAAAGTGACATACTCACCAATACGCCTTTGTTGAGAGGCAGAAAGGCTAGTCCAGGCCGGGTACAGGGCCTTGCATATGTTCAGCCAGCTGTCTCCGCGAGCATAACGGTCACTGTACCCAGTTGCACCTTTGTCCCATAGATTGGGATGTGTCTGTACCTGTAATAAATTACAATAGAAAGGTCACTTAAAATTACTCTACTAAACCTTGCCCTGCATTTCCTAGCGGAAAATATGCAGCGTACAGTACAAGCAGAGTGGATGAGATTTTAAAAAATGTCATCCACACGTTGAATAAAATACAGAAAAAACATATGTTCACACTGGATAAGGGCCGGATAACTATATACTACGCTATTGCTTCCGGCAAAAAGACGGATCTAGTCCACACAAGAGACAAACGTAAACCACGGTCAGCGGCTCCATCACCATTAAAATCTATAGTGATGGAGACGAAAACCTCTGGTTTCAGTTTGTGTCTGCTCAGGGTCCAATTCAGACGGAAAGCTCCGATGGAACTTCAGAACGGGACCCCAACGCAGATGTCAACAAAGCCTAACCTACTTAAATAGTTTCCATCTGCCACCGTTGTGTTAGGGTTTTGTCGTCTTTGATGTATTAGTTGACTGCGCCATTCATTCCGTAAAACGACAGAACCCTTTGCACAACGGGGACAAACAGAAACCATTAGTAACGGATCTGTCACCATTGAAATGAATGGTGATGCAAATGGAACTTACTTCACACTTGCCTTTCCGTTGAGGGGTTCCCCTGACTGAAAGCACCGACGGAACCCCTCAGCAGAAACCACGCTGATGTGAACAGGCCCACATTAAAAAAAACATTGTTTTCTGTTTGCATCATCATTGACTTCAATGCTGATGGATCCGTTGCTAATGGGATTCCCTACACTGCAGTATTGGTTCCGTCAAAACGACAGAACCCTTTGCACAACGGGGACAAACAGAAACCATTAGCAACGGATCTGTCACCATTGAAATGAATGGTGATGCAAACGGAACTTACTTCACACTTGCCTTTCCGTTGAGGGGTTCCCCTGACTGAAAGCACCGACGGAACCCCTCAGCGGAAACCACGCTGATGTGAACAGGCCCACATTAAAAAAAAAAAGTATACTTACTTCTTGTATCAATTTTCCAACATCAATGTCCATTCTGTGGTACAACTCTGCAGTCGTCATTTCTGTTCCTGAAATGTAAAAAAAAAAAAAAAAAAAAAAAAAAGAGATGACATACATGAACAACTGCATAACAAAATGTAAAAAAAAAATTTAAAAAAAAAATGTAAAAAAAAAATTTGCAAAAAAAAAAAAAAAAAATTCTAAAAAAAAAAATGCACAGCTCCATACATGTATAGCATGTATGGAACATAGGAGCAATTGCACTTACTTGTATTCGATTTGGATGCAGGACTTCTGTTTTCTGTATCCCTCAGGGGAGTTCTGTCCACGATGGTTTTCAGCCTCCACGAGCAGACAGGAAATGACAGCCCCTTTCTGGGCTGGACTAGCAGCAGGAGACGACTCCTGCAAAAAACTCCTCCAAAACACTCGGCAATATACTCGTCAGAAAACACCTCACTAGTTCGAGGTGTTTTTTGACGTGTCCCCATTGATTTCAATGCGGTTTTGGACGCGGAAACCGCATCAAGAAGGGTCATGTCCCTTCTTTTTGCCGCGAGGCGTTTTTTTTACTCGCGGTAAAAAAACGCCTCCATCTCCCATTGAAATCAATGGGAGTCATTTTGGGTCGTTTTTGGCGCGTTTTCCGACGCGTTTTCCGCGTCAAAAAACGTGTCAAAAAACTCCGTGTGAACAGGCCCTAATAGTTCTTTTTGGGGTTTTGCTGGTATTTCAGATTATAATGTGGGAGCATAGGTAATCTGTGCGGAGTACATCAGGGCATAATAAGAGGGTATAATAATGTGGTAAATAAATAATAATTCATAGATATGTGGCCGGTGTCGCACTGATAAATGGTGCCCGATCTTATCCTCTTTTGGACACTCTGCACAATTTCTGTCGCTATATTCTGAGCGGCAGAACTTTTTTTTATTTTTTTCTCCACCGGAGCCGTGCAGGGCTTATTTGTTACGTTACAATTTGTAGTTTTCATTGGTACCATTTTAGGGTACATGTGATTTTTTTATCACTTTTTATGCGATTTTCTTTGCAAGCAAAGTGACAAAAAAAAACATACATTTTGACAATCTTTTTTGTCCTTTTTTTTACAGTAATCACTGTGCGCTATAAATGACATTTTACTTTATTCTGCAGGTCGGTACGATTACGGTGATACCATATGTATATAGTTTTTTTTATGTTTTGTGGCGTTTGCGCAATAAAATCACTTTTCTATATTCTGAGAGCCATCATTTTTTTTATTTCTCAGTCAAAAAAGCTGTGTAAGGGCTTGTTTTTTGCGGGACGGGTTGTAGTTTTTATTGGTATTATTTTGGGGTACATGCAAATTTTTTTATCACTTTTTAGTCTATGTTTTGTGAGGGGTGATGACCCAAAAAAATAGTGATGCTAGTATTGTTTTTTAATTTTTTTTGCGGTGTTCACCGTGCGGGAAAAATAATACTATAGTTTTATAGTTGGGGTTGTTACGAACGTGGTGATACCAAATATGTGTACTTTTTTAACGGTTTATTTTTTTTCCTATAATAAAAGACTTATAGGAAAAAAAGCATTTTAATGTTTTTGTAACTTATAACTTATTTTTACACTTTTATAAAACATTTTTTATTACTTTTTTTTGTTTTACTTGTTCTACTTGAAGACCTGCAGCACTGATGGCTGCTATAACACATTACACTACCTAGGTAGTGTAACGTGTTATAAACTGTCAGTGTGACGTTGACAGTCACACTGGCAGGAAGCCTATGAGGACCATTCCGTGAATGGCAGACCGGAGGCTGTTGTATGACCTCCGGTTTTGCCATGCAACTGACGGCAGCACCCGCAATTGGTCCTCGGGAAAGTTTGTTGCTACAACAAACGTTCCCTGCGATTACATGATCGGGACCTGAACCAATCAGGTTCTGGTCATGTCTCCGGGACCAGAGGCAGGGGTTGACAGCGCGATCCGGGTGTCAGCACTACTCTGAGACACCCGGATCGCGCTTTTAACACCCACTGTGAATTCACGTCGGCTCTTCACAGAGCCCAGCAAGCGCCGACGTGAATTTACTGTGGGCGGTCAGGAAGCGGTTAATACCGGTGATCATATTCTCTGACAGCCGAACCAATCGGTTTGGCTGTCGGAGAACAGGTTGCTTTGGAGCCGCAGACACTGACCCAGCCGGCGTCCGAGCGCTTTTCACAGCGCTATGCCGACTGGAACAGAGATCTGTACATACACGTCCTGGCAGCACGGGGTATGTGCGAAAAGGACGTTTATGTACAGATTGTCGGCATGAAAGGGTTAAATAACCTGGAACTCAAACAAGTGGCTGCAATAATGAATCTAACCATTTTAGATAATTTTTCTGAAAAAGATCCTATGCCTGATACTATAGGACGCATAGGTGGGGGGTGTATACCCTTGTGAGTTTTCGGAAGAGCATGTATGACCGGAATAATAGGAAATTCCACTAATATGTAGTCGAATAGTTTTTTTGTCAACACGCCCTCCAAAAATCCCTCATTTAACACTTTTTTTTAGACTAGATTGAAAAATATCTGTAGGTTTTTTTTCCAAACACCTTATATGTTTCCGTATCTGACAATAAATGATAGATTTGTGTTTGATACATAAGAGGATCTATAACCGTAATACTCCCCCCTTTGTCAGACATTTTGATGGTAATGTCAGTATTATCTCTCAATGATTTGATTGCTGCATTTTGTCTGGCTGAGATGTTATATTTTTTCTTCTCCCTTTTACTGGTATCTGACAACAATTGTAGGTCTCTCTATAATAGATTGGAATTTTTCCATGGAATCAGTTCTTAATTGAATTGGGTAAAACTTGGGATTTGATGTTTCAAAATGTTTAGTGATAAGTCTCATTAAATTGATTGAGCACTCTGTAAGTATTGAATTCCACTCCTCATTGAATTCCTCTGGATATTTAAAAGTTGGAATTTATTTAATTCGTAGGCCTCTGGGTATCATACTTTTGGATATATAGTTACGAAGAGTGGTTAGATCCCACCAAATCCTCGTTTCATGTGTTGATGATTTCTCCAGCTTTTGAAATAGGTCTTGTAAAACCAGATTGTTGCTAGATATAGAGTCTGTATGTCCAAATACTAAAGCAGCCATCTCCAATCTTGAACGTGGTTGCTCCTGGGACATATTTGTATGTAGATAAATTGTCAGTATAGCATAAAACTATATTGCCAGATGGCGTTGTTTTGTATAATTCCTTTATACGCTAACAACCCTCTATATATATTGCACTTGTAGCAAGGATAGAATGAACTCCTTGCAGCCCTATTTGATTAAGTAGGGCTTGAGGTAAGCACGGAAAAGGTGTAGCCTTAAACACATAAGAGAAAATAGAGAGGAATCCTCTAGCTCACCCACTGGTTGTCTCAGTCCAGGCTGCGCTCGGGTCCTGCGTGGCGGCACACGGCTAATAGCAAGAGAATGAAAGAAATGATACAGCGCTTGTGAGAAAGGTAAAAAGGAACCACTATACCAAGTTTAATTCAATATTAATTCTATATGAACTTTTAAATATTGAATTAAACTTGGAACAGTGGTTCCTTTTTATTTTTCTCACAAGTGCTGGATCATTTGTTTCGTTCTCTAGCAACTATATGCAATGTAAGAAAAATTATAGTGTTGACACTGTATTTTGTGCATTTTTGGACACATCACGACAAAAAAAATCACGTAAAAATTGATAAAAATGGTAGGTGGAGGCTATTATTTGCTGTGAGCGCAACAAATTTATTGCAGGAAACAAAAGCTATCTACCCTTTCTTCGTGCCTTTAACGTCTCTGAAAAACGCGTTACCTGTCTCCCATTGATGTCAATGTGATTTTTTTTTTCCAATTCCTCTTCATAACGACATAACAAATAATTGCAGGCAGGTAAAAATCTTCCATGAATTTACTGAATTAATTTTTAGGCAGATATTTCTGCCTTCAAAAACACTCTGTGTGAACAGGGCCTTATTGACCCTGACATCTTCTCTTCCTTTATACATTTATTTGTGAAAATCATATAGCAGTTATATAGTCTGAAAGATACGTTACATTATAATTTAAAAAAAACAATTGGTTTTTATACTTTTTCTTATAATGCTGATTTAACAAATGTTTTCACACAATATTGTATTCTCATCTTATACATTTCAATATACTTTTTAGAAACTATAAACTATTTGTCATTACATATCTAAAATTTGATTTGAAATAAATACTGGGGACAAATGAAAGGACAGTGTAACATGTGGAGAACGAGTAGAGACCACGACTCCTGTGGACAAAAAAGAAAACACATTTAGTGAGCACACATCACTGTAAAAGTCTCGTTACATTGCCCATGTCAACACTTACCCTGCAAAAAGAAACAACAATCCTTATCCAGCAGGAAGCAACATCCGTCAAACAAGGGGAATGGAGTGTCTGTGGAGAAAAAGTAGACAACTAGGAGTAGACACACGTACAGACCGCAACTCCTGTGTACCATGAGCACACATCACAGTAGAAGCCTCGTTACCGTGTCAACACTTACCCTGCAAAGAAACAACAATCCTTATCCAGCAGGAAGAAACAACGGTCAAACGGGGACTAGTGAGCCTGTTGAGCAAAGGTGAGTAATGTAGGAGAATCAACATACTACGTTGGGTCTACATTCATATTGCCATTTTGTCTTACCCCTAAGGACTTCCACAACTCTAGTCAAGGGACAATTTTGAGTAGACACACGTAGGTAAGTTTGCTTCTAAGTGTCCTGTAAAATCTATTGAAAAAAACCTCAAAACTGCCAAACAACTAAATAAACAAACTACTTAGAGCAATAAAACAACTATACAAACCATCCATTTTCAATTTTTCATGAACAGCATTAATCATGTCACTTACCAAACCTAGTCCAGTTCTGCTCCAAAACTTCTCTTTTGTTTGGCCTTCCAACATTGGCAATGTTGGGTGGAAGCATTGGAACTCTGCTTTGCCAAGTATGACTTACCTCAGCCTGTGCGATTTTTTGACGGTCCTCCAGTATTCTTTCTGTATGTTCGTTGCCCATGGGTTCAAATACATTTTTGATCACCGACCTCTTCTTCCCTTTTGGTAGGATTAACTTTGTCCTTTGAGTACCAATAGAGTCACAATGTGGTTTTTGCACATGAATAACAGTTTTTTTTCTTCCTAAGTTGTAATTATGCGCCAGGATAGCAAGTTTCGTCCTATCTTCCATTCCATCAATGCCAAAGTGAATGCGTTTTGATCTATATTTCAACACTAAATTATGGAAGGCCTCTTAACGGGCCAGTGTGGCAATTTCTGGTGAGGGGTGGAACATTCTTCAAGAGCTGTCAATTACAGACAACTTCTTCCACTCTTCGATAAGCAATGCTTCCAAGGGTAAGCCATAGCACTGAAGTTTTTGGTGAGGTGGATAATTCTTCATGAGTACATTTTTTGTAGTGAGCGCCATCATCCAATTGGTGACAGTTGATGATGTGCTTCAGGACAGACTTCCAACGTTCCTTAAAAAACTCCTCATTGTGGTTGCATGTTTTTACACTCCACCAGAAATGGTTCAAAATTTTGTCAATCCATGGTATGATCGGTCTGCCGGGGATTCCGCTACTTACCTTCAGCAATTTTTTATGAATGGTCTTCGCAATGCCAGATATCATACTGATGATCTATGTCAGGGTACACCTCATGCAAATTTTTTTGTTTTTTATTGAGTTATTAAATAATTACTAAACAGTTTGCATATATCACTCCGATTTTTCAGTATACACACGAAAATACATGAACAACAGCATGTCAGAGCTCAGATATATGCATACAAAACAAAAGAGAAATATGAAGAACTAGAAAGGGAAAGTGGAGGAAAGGATGATGGAGGGGGGAAATAACCAATCCTCTGGGAGTAGCAAAGTATACAGGAGCAAGTACGTAAATAGAGCAATCTGAAAATGCAGACATATACCATCTAAGAAAGGTAAGACTGATAAACAGATCCAGCAATGAAGATACCACATTATGAAGCCACGTAACAGTTTAACAATTTGGAGGGGATCTCTTGAGATAAGACAACCAAGGCGATCAAATACGTAAATTTTTTTGTCTAGTACGGAGTTCCCAATGCACCAATTCTTCCAGTCTGTAAATCTCCTGGACCTTCGCGATCCACAAATCCATAGTCGGGATAGTATCTGACTTCCAAAACAATGGAAGCAATAACTTAGCAGCCGTTATAAGAAAGGTCACCAAGTAATTCCTCTTGGTTATGAAGAAATCAGAAGGCAACCACAGTAGTATAGTTTAAGGTGAAAAGGGAACCTTAGAGGAACATATAAGATTCGTCTCAGTCAGTATGTCCTGCCAATAGGCTTGTATCGCAGTGCATTGCCACCAGATGTGAAACATAGTTCCTTCCTCCTTACAACGCTAACACACATCAGAGATTTTAGGATTAATCATGTGCAACCAGGAGGGTACTTTGTACCAGCGTGTCAGAATCTTATAGGAATTTTCTCTTATTTTGATACAACGTGAAAACCCATCTGAATATTTCAAAATAAGTTTTTGATCCTCCTCTGAGAATGAGAAGTGCAAGTCTCGTTCCCATTTAGAAATAAATTCCAGTTTGTCAATCCTCTCAAGAGAGTATGAAATTGTATAAATTAGCTAAGGCACCTTTCCGGACCATTGGGCCCTGCAATTGGATTTCGAAGGGCGAGAAGGAAGTTGGTGAGCTAAACCTGGTGACATATTTAACACATAGAGTCTGAAAGTCGTAAATTTGTATAAAATCCTTCAAAATTAACCCCGTCTTTCTAAGTAATGAAGGGAAGTAGGATTGTGTGTCTTCATCGAAAAAGGACGAAAGCGTGGTATCATACAGGAGGTTCCAAAAGGAAGACTGAGGAGGCCTTACGGGATCGATTAAAAAGGGCAGAAGGCCCAGGGGCAATAGTGCATAGGTCTTAGAAAGAAGAGGACAAAAATCATTAACCTCATGCCACACTCTAATAGTACCCTTAAGTAAAACACTATAACATGTGGAAGTTGGAGAGAAGGGTTTTAAAGGGAAGGTGTCACGGAAAAAATTATTTTTATATGTTTTGGATTTTAGTATGTTATTAACCCCTTAAGGACGCAGCCACTTTTGGACCTTATGACCTAGCCTCATTTTTTAAATATGATGTGTGTTACTATATGTGGTAATATTTTGGGAATACTTTTACCTATCCAAACGATTCTGAGATTGTTTTCTCGTGACATATTGTACTTTAAGTTAGTGCAAAAATTTGGTCGATATATTCAATATTTTTGTGTGAAAAACACCAAAATTGAGAGAAAATTTGCAAAAAATTAGCATTTTCTAAATTCAAATGTATCTGCTTGTAAGACAGATAGTTATACCACACAAAATAGTTACTAGCTAACATTTCCCATATGTCTACTTTAGATTGGCATCATTTTTTGAACATCCTTTTATTTTTCTAGGACCTTACAAGGCTTATAAGTTTAGCAGCAATTCCTTAAATTTTCAAGAAAATTTCAAAAGCCTATTTTTTTAGGGACCAGTTCAGTTCTGAAGTGGCTCCGAGGGCCTTATATATTCGGAACCCCCACAAATCACCCCATTTTAAAAACTGCACCCCTTAAAGTATTCAAAACAGCATTTAGAAAGTTTCTTAACCCTTTATGCGTTTCACAGGAATTAAAGCAACGTGGAAGGGAAATTTGCACATTTCATTTTTTTTTTTTTGCAGAAATTCCATTTTAATCCATTTTTCCTGTAATACTGAAGGTTTCTACCAGAGAAACACAACTGAATATTTATTGCCCTGATTATGAAGTTTTTAGAAATATCCCACATGTGGCCCTAGTGTGCTACTGGACTGAAACAAAAGCTCCAGAAGCAAAGGAGCACCTAGAGGATTTTTGCGCCTTCCTTTTCTTAAATTATATTTCAGGCACCATGTCAGCTTAGAAGAGGTCTTGTGGTGCAAAAATAAAGGAAAAACCCCGAAAAATACCCCATTTTGGAAACTACACCGCTTGAGGAATTCATCTAGGGGTGTAGTTAGCATTTTGACCCCACAGGTGTTTCATAGATTTCATTAGAATTGGGCAGTGAAAATGAAAAATTACATTATTTTCCTATAAGATGTAGCTTTTTCAACAAATAAATGAGGGAAAACCACCCCAACATTTGTAAAGCAACTTCTCCAGAGTACGGAAATACCAAACATGTGGTCATAAACTGCTGTTTGGGCAAGCAGCAGGACTCAGAAGGGAAGGCACGCCATTTAGCTTTTGGAGTACAGATTTTTCTGGTTTGAATTCTCGGCACCATGTCGCATTTGTAAAGCTCCTAAGGTACCAGTGCAGTGAAAAAAAAGTGACTCCATTTGGCAAACTACACCCTTTGAGGAATTCATCTAGGGGTGTAGTGAGCATTTTGATCCCACAGGTGTCTCATATATTTTATTAGAAATGGGCAGTGAAAATTAAAAATTACATTATTTTCCAATAAGACGTAGCTATAGTTCAAAATTTTTCATTTTCTCAACAAATAAAGGAAAAAAAGCACCGTAACATTTGTAAAGCAACTTCTTCAGGGTAGGGAAATACCCCACACGTGGTCATAAACTGCTATTTGGACACACAGCAAGGCTCTAAAGGGAAGGAGCGCCATTTAGTATTTGGAGTGTAGATTTTATAAGATTTGTTTTTTGACACCATGTTGCATTGAGCTATAGTACCAGTACAGTGGTACCCCCGATAAATTACCCCGTTTTGGAAACTAGATCCCTCAAAGAATTGATCTAGGGGTGTAGTGAGCATTTTGGCCGCACAAGTGTTTTGCAAAAATGAGTAAACAATAGATGTTGCAGATTGAAAATTGCTGTTTTCCACAGATATGCCAATGTGTTGTGCCCAGCTTGTACCACCGTAGACACACATCCCATAAATTGTTAAGCTGGTTTTCCAGAATACAGTAATACCCCATATGTGGTCATAAATTGCCGTTTGGGCACACTGCCAGGCTTAGTTGGACCACCATTTGGCTTTTGAAGCGCAGATTTTGCTTGGTGTTTTAGTGGTATTTTATCTTATAATGTGGGGGCATATGTAAACTGTGCGGAGTACATCAGGGTATATGTAAGCTGGGCGGAGTACATCAGGGTATATGCAAGCTGTGCGGAGTACATCAGGGTATATAAAAAAAGAGAGATAGAAGCAGCACTCAAAAAAACTCTGGTTTATTCATCCAGCATCCACTGCAACGTTTCAACTTCTCTATGAAGGCTTTTTCAAGTCAGGTGTGTTAAAGCATACACGTGTATATATAGGGGGCAAAGCCCAGACATCAGTGTTACAAATCAGTACATAATTTATAAAAAATATAAAAATACATAAATATTATAAATATAAAGTGACAAGTGAAACAAAATTCAGATAGTGAACATGAGTTATGACATGATGCAATAATACAAACAGATGATGCAACATGGCTAACATATAAAAATTGATCTTTATGATTGATTAAACCAACACAGTGTAATTTATTAAAAATTAGATCAGCTGGCACTCACCGATCTATGAAAGGAAAAAAGGTAATCATGAGACTCATATGTAACGCACGTAATCGTCCATAGTCATCCAAACCGGCGTTAAACAAACCATACTGCGCATGCCCGCAGGGAGCGCATAGATTGGATAAACAGAACGTCAAATCAAATAACGTCAGGGCAACATGGAGCAGCAGAACCTCAAGTATGTCTCGCAAAATTCAACTATAGAGACGTCATCCCTTGTTTGGTATTAAAAACCGCCATCTTTAAAGAGGGAATATCGCAATCCCAGCCAGGTAAATCCATAGTTTAACCATAACCCATTTTTGTTACATAAAAGAGGATAGTTATCTCAAAAGGGGAATTTATAAGATCCAACATGTCATTCCAACAAGAGGGAAAACGGTCCGTTCGCATTTACGCAAACAACGTCATTTAGGCAATTTTCGTTCAGGCACTTACAAGGTATTCAACATCCCGGTACAGATTACATCTCTCATTATCCATAAGAGAGTAACCTGTCTCCAGTCACCACATAGACCTCCAGCGGATATATCATCCCCAAGAGGTTTTATAGTGGGTACTAGCCAAGAGGCGAATAAACCTAATTGACTCTATCAGAGCGAGTCATATTCTAATGACTATTATTATTAAAAGTTTATTAGTGCCATCACTGCTGCCAATTGAGACGCCACCGACCTCATAGTGGATACACATACAGGATCAGAATTAGTCAGATTTAAAATATAGAAAAAATGGACAGATTAATCCAAGGGTATTATTCATACTCATGCGGTACCGCTGCACCATATGACCAATAGAAAATGCAAAAAAATGAGATTCATTATATAATTTTATCAACATAAATGCAGTCTAGAAGAACAACAGTCACATATGAGTCCAACGATTCCTTCTTCCGATCGTGTGATTCCAATAACAATTATGAAGTAGTCCTTAAAAAAGAAGAAAAAAGTAATATGGGCGGAGTACATCAGGGTATATGTAAGCTGTGCGGAGTACATCAGGGTATATGTAAGATGTGAGGAGTACATCAGGGTATATGTAATATGTGCGGAGTACATCAGGATATACAGTGAAGGAAATAAGTATTTGATCCCTTGCTGATTTTGTAAGTTTGCCCACTGTCAAAGACATGAACAGTCTAGAATTTTTAGGCTAGGTTAATTTTACCAGTGAGCGATAGATTATATATAAAAAAAAAAAAAGAAAATCACATTGTCAAAATTATATGTTATGGCAGGAAGAAGGGGAAGGGGATAAGTGAGCCCTAATCTACCCACCGCCCTGTCCCTGCCTACTTGCAACGACCCGCCCTAGGCGACGGGGTACAACTGGGCGGCGGTCCCTACGCTGACTAAGTGCAAGGGAATACAAACAGGGAACAAGCAAGGGAAGGGGCAGTAGCCCACGGAACACCGTGAGGAAACCAGAGTGGTCAACGAGCCAGTCAGAATCAGGATGTCACGAAGTATACGATCGGAGAGCAAGGAGCAGGACGCAAGCCGGGGTCAGAGCGAAGCAGGATATGCGGAAGCTGTAGCAAGGCTGAAGCAAGGCAGTAGCAGGCTGGAGCAAGGCTGGAGCAAGGCTGTAGCAGGGCCAGGAAACCAGGAAGAATCACAAGCAATGAGGAAGAGAAAACGGCAGGTATAAATGGACAGGGGGCGGAGCTAACTCCGACTGACCAGACCGCGATAGGCTCTCCCACTCCTGAGCCTGCCACCCTGATTGGTGGGAGCCGGAGTCAGTCTAAGAGGTCCGGCCTCAGGTGTCGATTGATTAATCCTGGGAGTATCCACAGACGTAGTGCCTGGCAGATCCTTTACATTATATATATTTATTTGCATTATGCACAGAGAAATAAGTATTTGATCCCTTTGGCAAACTAGACTTAATACTTGGTGGCAAAACCCTTGTTGGCACGCACAGCAGTCAGATGTTTTTTGTAGTTGATGATGAGGTTTGCACACATGTTAGATGGAATTTTGGCCCACTCCTCTTTGCAGATCATCTGTAAATCATTAAGATTTCGAGGCTGTCGCTTGGCAACTCGGATCTTCAGCTCCCTCCATAAGTTTTCGATGGGATTAAGGTCTGGAGACTGGCTAGGCCACTCCATGACCTTAATGTGCTTCTTTTTGAGCCACTCCTTTGTTGCCTTGGCTGTATGTTTCGGGTCAATGTCGTGCTGGAAGACCCAGCCACAAGCCATTTTTAATGTCCTGGTGGAGGGAAGGAGGTTGTCACTCAGGATTTGACGGTACATGGCTCCATCCATTCTCCCATTGTTGCGGTGAAGTAGTCCTGTGCCCTTAGCAGAGAAACACCCACAAAACATAATGTTTCCACCTCCATGCTTGACAGTGAGGACGGTGTTCTTTGGGCCATAGGCAGCATTTCTCTTCCTCCAAACACGGCGAGTTGAGTTAATGCCAAAGAGCTAAATTTTAGTCTCATCTGACCACATCACCTTCTCCCAATCACTCTGAGAATCATCCAGATTTTCATTTGCAAACTTCAGACGTGCCTGTACATGTGCCTTCTTGAGCAGGGGGACCTTGCGGGCACTGCAGGATTTTAATCCATTACGGCGTAATGTGTTACCAATGGTTTTCTTGGTGACTGTGGTCCCAGCTGCCTTGAGATCATTAACAAGTTCCCCCCGTGTAGTTTTCGGCTGAGCTCTCACCTTCCTCAGGATCAAGGATACCCCACGAGGTGAGATTTTGCATGGAGCCCCAGATCGATGTCGATTGACAGTCATTTTGTATGTCTTCCATTTTCTTACTATTGCACCAACAGTTGTCTCCTTCTCACCCAGCCTCTTACTTATGGTTTTGTAGCCCATTCCAGCCTTGTGCAGGTCTATGATCTTGTCCCTGACATCCTTAGAAAGCTCTTTGGTCTTGCCCATGTTGTAGAGGTTAGAGCCAGACTGATTAATTGAGTCTGTGGACAGGAGTCTTTTATACAGGTGACCATTTAAGACAGCTGTCTTTAATGCAGGCACCAAGTTGATTCGGAGCGTGTAACTGGTCTGGAGGAGGCTGAACTCTTAATGGTTGGTAGGGGATCAAATACTTATTCCTCTGTGCACAATGCAAATAAATATATATAATTTTGACTATGTGATTTTCTTTTTTTTTTTTTTTATATAATCTATCTCTCACTGGTAAAATTAACCTAGCCTAAAAATTCTAGACTATTCATGACTTTGACAGAGGGCAAACTTACAAAATCAGCAAGGGATCAAATACTTATTTCCTTCACTGTATGTAAGCTGTGCAGAGTACATCAGGGTATATGTAATATGCGCGAGTACATCAGGATATATGTAAACTGTAAGGAGTACATCAGGGTATATGTAATATGTGAGGAGTACATCAGGGTATATGTAAACTGTGCGGAGTACATCAGGGTATATGTAAGCTGGGCAGAGTACATCAGGATATATGTAAACTGTGAGGAGTACATCAGGGTATATGTAAGCTGTGAGGAGTACATCAGGGTATATGCAATATGTGAGGAGTACATCAGGGTATATGTAAGCTGTGCGGAGTACATCAGGGTATATGTAAGCTGGGCGGAGTACATCAGGGTATATGTAAGCTGGGCGGAGTACATCAGGGTATATATAAACTGGGCGGAGTGCATCAGGGCATAATAGGATGATGTAATAATGGGGAGAATGAATAATCCATGGATTGGTGTGGTCGCTTTGAACCAATCCTTTATACACAGGCCGGGTTTATTGGGTATTATACAAAATATCTGCGCTCCAGTGTTGCCTAATCTTTGACTTCTTCACTAGCCCTATAAGCAGCACAAGGCCCTAAAGTTTCCTCATCTCCGCTGCATCTACAAGGTCCACCTGTGGGGTCTAGCAAATGATGATGTGGGGTATTTAGTGAAATTCTACTGGACGTAACAAATTTGTCTGGGCCGTCATTTTGCATCATTGCGTTTTGAGAGTCATAAAGTGTTATTTTTCCTGTGACTGAGCTGTCTGAGGGTGCGTTTTTTGTGGAACGAGCTGTAATTTTTTTTGGTTCCATTTTGGGGTACATGCGATTTTTTTTTAATCACTATTCCATTTTTTGGGAGATGAGGAAACCAAAAAACAGCCATTCTAGCACTTTTTTTTTACAGAGTTCACCGTGCAGTATAAACAACATGTTAACTTTATTCTGCGGGGCGATACGATTACAGCGACATCAAATTTATATAGTTTTTTTACGTTTCACTACGTTCCCACAATAAAAATACTCTTTTCTAAAAAAATCATGTTTTAGTGTCGCCATTTTCTGACAGCCATAACTTTTTTATTTTTTCGCTGATATCGCTGCAGGAGGGCTTGTTTTATGCGTGACAAACTGTAGTTTCTATTGGTACCATTTTGCGTTACTTGCAACTTTTTGATCACTTTTTATAAAAAAAATTTTGAGACAAGATGACCAAAAAATAAAATGCTGTCATTGTTTTTTATTAAATTTTTTTACGGTGTTCACCGTGCGGTAAAAAGAATGTGACATTTTTATAGATCAGGCTGTTCCGAACGCGGCGATACCTATTATGTATAGTTTTTTTTCATGTTTTCATTTTTTTTCTAATAATAAAGGAGTTGATCAGGGAAACAGGGCGATTGTTGTTTTTATAATTTATTTCTTTTTCTTTCACATTTGTTTTTTACATTTTTTACTTTTTCTTTTACACTGACCTGGGGACTTGAAGATCTGGTCTTCTGATCCCCGGTACAATACACTGCACTACTTATGTAGTGCAGTGTATTGTAAATGTCATTCATCAACTGACAGTTAGCGTATTAGGTCCTGCCTCGGGCGGGACCTAATAGGCTTCCGTACCTCGGCAACCAGGAAGCCTAGCAATGGCTTCCTGGTTGCCATAGCAACCATCGCCACCTGCGATCCATCGCGGGGGGTACAGAGGGAGCTCCCTCCTTCTGTAAACCACTTCAATGCGGCGGACGTTATTGACAGCCACATTGAAGGGGTTAAATGGCTGCGATCGGCGGTAACAGCCATTGCAGCGGCATGTCAGCTGTGTATAACAGCTGACAGCCGCTGAAGATAAAGCGCGCACAGCTCCTGTGCACGCTTTCTCTACAGGGCGTGACTGTACGCCCGTCTGCGGGAACTCACTTTGTTTCTGGACGTACAGTCACGCCCAATAGCGGGAAGGGGTTAAAATTAATTTTATTTGTGTTTTACTTTTTTCTATCTTTTAATTCTGTATGGGGGCTGCCATTTGTTTTTTCATCTCTGTATGTGTCGATTAATGACACATACAGAGATGGAATACGGCACATACACCGAGAGCCGTTCCATTCACTATAGTGTACGCCGTCTGTGTGGGAACGGCGCATGTGCCGCTCCCACACAGTCCAAATGAAAGGTCTTCGGCAGTGCGACAGGTTACAGCGAGATTACGCTTTGCTCTGCTGTAAGTACCAAACAAACGTTAACGAAGTGCAGGGATTGTGAATAGACATCCTGTCCTGTCTGGAAGGAATGTCTAGTCACGGTCTAAACACTTCAGTAACGTTAACCCCTTCAGGACTGAGCCTGTTTTGACCTTCAGATTTTTCAAATCTGACATGTGTCACTTTATGTGGTAATAACTCTGGAATGCTTTTACCTATCCAAGCGATTCTGAGATTGTTTTCTCGTGACATATTGTACTTTGTTTGTGAAAAAATTTGGTCGATAAATTCAATATTTATTTTTGAAAAACATCAAAATTTAGAGATAATTTGCAAAAATTTCCATTTTTCAAAATTGAAATCTATCTGCTTAGAAGACAGATAGTATTACCACACAAAATACTTACTAGTTTATGTTTCCCATATGTCTACTTTATATTTGCATCGTTTTTGGAACATTCTTTTATTTTTGTAGGATGTTACAAGGCTTAGAACTTTAGCAGCAATTTCTCATATTTTCAAGAAAATTTCAAAAGCCTATTTTTTCAGGGACCAGTTCAGTCCTGAAGTGGCTTTGAGGGCCCTATATATTAGAAAGTCCCCATAAATCACCCCATTTTGAAAAGTATTCAAAACAGCATTCCGAAAGTGTTTTAACCCTTTAGGCGTTTCACAGGAATTAAAGCAAAGTAGAGGTGAAATTTACAAATTTCATTTTTTTTGCCAAAATTCATATGTAATCCATTTTTTTCTGTAACACAGAAGGTTTTTTTTCCAAGAAATGCAACTGAATATTTATTGCCCAGATTCTGCACTTTTTAGAAATATCCCACATGTGGCTGTAGTGTGCTAACGGACTGAAGCACAGGCCTCAGAAGCAAAGGAACACCTAGGGGATTTTGTGGCCTCCTTTTTTTAGAATATATTTTAGGCACCATGTCAGGTTTGAAGAGTTCTTGTGCTGCCGATACAGTAAAAACAGAGAAAAAGTGACCCCATTTTGGAAACTGCACCCCTCAAGGAATCTTTATAGGGGTATAGTTAGCATTTTGACCCCACAGTTGTTTTGCAAAATGTATTTGAATTAGTGTGTGAATATGAAAATCTACTTTTTTTCTGGAAAAACATAGAAATTTAAAATTTTTACAAGGAATAAAGGAGAAAAAGCACCACTACATTTGTAAAGCAATTTCTCCCGATTACGGCAATACCACATATGTGGTAATACACTGCTGTTTGGACCCACAGCAGGCTCAGAAGAGAAGGAGCGTCATTTGGATTTTGGAGCACGGATTTTGCTGGAATAGTTTTCAGTGCCATGTCGCATTTTCAATGCCCTGGAGCAACCAAAACAGTGGAAACCCCCCAAAAGTGACCCCATTTTGGAAACTAGACCCCCCAAGGAATCTTTCTAGGGGTATAGTTAGCATTTTGACCCCACAGTTGTTTTGCAAAATTTATTTGAATTAGTGTGCGAATATGAAAATCTACTTTTTTTCTGGAAAAACATAGAAATTTAAAATTTTTACAAGGAATAAAGGAGAAAAAGCACCACTACATTCGGAAAGCAATTTCTCCCGATTACGGCAATACCACATATGTGGTAATACACTGCTGTTTGGACCCACAGCAAGGCTCAGAAGAGAAGGAGCGTCATTTGGATTTTGGAGCACGGATTTTGCTGGAATAGTTTTCAGTGCCATGTTGCATTTGCAATGCCCTGGAGGGACCAAAACAGTGGAAACCCCCCCCAAAAGTGACCCCATTTTGGAAAATGGTCCCCTAAAGGAATTTATTCTAGGGGTGTGATCAATTTTTAACCCCATAATTTTTTGGCAGAATCTTGTGCATATCTGGTGTGAAAAAGAACATTTAAATTTTTTTCACAACTGCTTCATTCATAGGACAGTTTTCAGACACAGAGCATGCAAGTGAAGAAAAGCACCTTAACATTTATTGGCCCATTTGTACCGAGTTCAGAGATACCCCCAAAGGGGTCCAAATATGTTGAGTGGACACATGGCAGTGCAGGGTAGTGAAGCAGAAGCCTTAGTTTTTCAGGACTCAAGTTTTGCATGAGACTCTGAGCCCCCCTAATGATGGGTTAACCCCCATAAATGGCCCCATTTTGATAACTACACCCCTCTAAGAATTTTTCTCGGTGTGCGATCACATTTTTTTTGCAGAATCTTGTTGAAATCTGGCGTGAAAAAAACTATTTTCAATTTTTTCACCAATGTTTCATTTATAGGACAGATTGTTCAGAGCATGCAAGTGAAGAAAAGCACCTCAAAATTTATTGGCCCATTTGTACCGAGTACAGAGATACCCCCAAAGTGGTCGAAATATGTTGCGTGGGCACATGGCAGTGCCTGGAATTGAAGGAGCAGCCTTTGATTTTCAGGGCCCAAGTTTTGCATAATTGGTTCAACGGCTCCATTTGATCTTTGAAGAGACTGAGCCCCCATAATGATGGAAAATACCCAGAAATGACACCATTTCGAATACTACACCCCTCAAGGAATTTATCTAGGGGTGTCATCACTTTTTTGACCGCACAGTTTTTTTTGCAGAATCTTGTGGAAATGTGGTGTGAAAAAGAACATTTTCAAATTTTTTCACAAATGCTTCATTTATAGGACAGATTTTTCTGACACAGAGCATGCAAGTGAAGAAAAGCACCTCAACATTTATCAGGCTATTTCGAGTTTAGAAATACCCCCAACTTGGCCCTAATCTGCTGTTACTGGACATATGGCAGGGCCAGAAAGTATTGGAACACCACAAGGATTTTGAGGCCTTATTTTACTTGGATGATTTTTGGGCACATGTCATGTTTGCATAGGCCTAAAAAATTGTGCAGATACTATACGGTATTACTAATCCTAGGTATTCATCTAGGGGTATAATGGGTATTTTTAGTTTTGTTATGGAGGGGATGTTCAATATTTAAATGGTGAAATGGTTATGGTAAGGCGCTGTAATTTTAAATGAAAGGGACGATAATTATAATTGAAAGGGGCAGATACAAATTTAATTTAGAACTCCAGAGAGGTGTGATATATTTGGAAGCACTCCATTATACATAGTCCAGTGTGGGTGGGACAGGTGTTACACTGGTATGTCGTGTCTCTTCTTATGCCTCTTTTGGCACAGACTCTACACCTTTTCTGGGGGCGTTTTTTTTTCTGTGGACGGCACTTCACCAGTGCTGTCCTGGAACTATCCTGGGGACATGACTGCTTGCAGAGGTAGAACTTTCCCCTACCTCTGCCACATTCCCAAAGAGAAGGGATTTGATTACCTTCTTCTGGTACTCCAAGTATGTCCCCTCATGACCAGTGCTCCTGTATATTACAAAGGAGTTGCACAATGCCATTTGGACAAAGTGCACCGCCAATTTTTTGTACCAAATTTTTTATTTCCGCATGGCATTGTACGGCTTGAGCATCTGGTCAGAAAGGTCCACTCCACCCATGTATTTGTTATAGGCCTGGATGCAGACAGGCCGTGACGTGGTGGTGGGGGTTGTACCACGCACAGGGACAAGGGAGCAGGTGGCGTCATGAATGGATGTTAGCATTAGGACATCCTTCTTGTCCCTGAATTTTAAAAAAAAGGAACCCTTCACTATGGAGTGCCCTGCTCTCCCCACACTGCAGGGGTTGACTGAGAAGGGTTTTTGGGAGCTGTCTGGTTTTTGCGGACCGTCCCACACGCCACTGTTTTTTGCTCTGCCAGGCATTTGAACACCAGTTGTCTATATACAAGTGGTACCCCTGATTAAACAGTGGGTGCAGGAGGTCCCAGACAATCTTCCCAGTTGTGGTCAGGACAGGTGGGCAGTTGGGGGCTCAATCTGACTGTCCCTTCCCTCATATATTCTAAAAGTATGTGTGTAACCCGACTCTGACTCACACAACTTATACAGTGGAGGAAAGAAGTATTTGATCCCTTGCTGATTTTGTAAGTTTGCCCACTGTCAAAGTCATGAACAGTCTAGAATTTTTAGGCTAGGTTAATTTTACCAGTGAGAGATAGATTATATTAAAAAAAAATAAGAAAATCACATAGTCAAAATTATATATATTTATTTGCATTGTGCACAGAGAAATAAGTATTTGATCCCCTACCAACCATTAAGAGTTCAGCCTCCTCCAGACCAGTTACAAGCTCCAAATCAACTTGGTGCCTGCATTAAAGACAGCTGTCTTACATGGTCACCTGTATAAAAGACTCCTGTCCACAGACTCAAATAATCAGTCTGACTCTAACCTCTACAACATGGGCAAGACCAAAGAGCTTTCTAAGGATGTCAGGGACAAGATCATAGACCTGCACAAGGCTGGAATGGGCTACAAAACCATAAGTAAGAGGCTGGGTGAGAAGGAGACAACTGTTGGTGCAATAGTAAGAAAATGGAAGACATACAAAATGACTGTCAATCGACATCGATCTGGGGCTCCATGCAAAATCTCACCTCGTGGGGTATCCTTGATCCTGAGGAAGGTGAGAGCTCAGCCGAAAACTACACGGGAGGAACTTGTTAATGATCTCAAAGCAGCTGGGACCACAGTCACCAAAAAAACCATTGGTAACACATTACGCCGTAATGGATTAAAATCCTGCAGTGCCCGCAAGGTCCCCCTGCTCAAGAAGGCACATGTACAGGCACGTCTGAAGTTTGCAAATGAACATCTGGATGATTCTGAGAGTGATTGGGAGAAGGTGCTGTGGTCAGATGAGACTAAAATTGAGCTCTTTGGCATTAACTCAACTCGCCGTTTTTGGAGGAAGAGAAATGCTGCCTATGACCCAAAGAACACCGTACCCACTGTCAAGCATGGAGGTGGAAACATTATGTTTTGGGGGTGTTTCTCTGCTAAGGGCACAGGACAGGCCAAGCGACAGCCTCGAAATCTTAATGATTTACAGATGATCTGCAAAGAGGAGTGGGCCAAAATTCCATTTAACATGTGTGCAAACCTCATCATTAACTACTAAAAATGTCTGACTGCTGTGCGTGCCAACAAGGGTTTTGCCACCAAGTATTAAGTCTTGTTTGCCAAAGGGATCAAATACTTATTTCTCTGTGCACAATGCAAATAAATATATATAATTTTGACTATGTGATTTTTTTTAATTTTTTTTATATAATCTATCTCTCACTGGTAAAATTAACCTAGCCTAAAAATTCTAGACTGTTCATGTCTTTGACAGTGGGCAAACTTACAAAATCAGCAAGGGATCAAATACTTATTTCCTTCACTGTAGATCTTGATACCTTACCTGGCACGTTTGTTGGGCAAATACTGCCTGAACTTCACCCTTCCTTTGAAATGCACCAGGGACTCGTCAATGGCAATTTCTCTTGATGGGGTATAGGACGACGCAAATGTTTGGGCCAAATGGGAAACAAGGGCTCGAAATTTGGGTCATTCTGGGGGGGGGGGGCACTGGGAATTATCATTGAAATGCAAGAATTTTTGGATTGCCTCAAAACGAGCCCTGGGCATTGTGGTGCGGTATAAGGGGCAGTGGTACAGAATATCGGTGCACCAATAGGCCCTCACCGATGGCTTCTTCGTTAGGTCCATATTTAGGACCAATCCCCAGTACTGAAGCATTTCTGCTTTGTTGGTGGGATGCCACCTGTATGGCCGGGCATAAAAACTACCAGGGTTGATAGCAATGAATTGTTGAGCACAGAGATTAGTTTGCTCAACAATATTTTCCACAACTCTGTCCGAAAAAAAGAGCTGGAAAAACTCAATTTCGGACAGTCCTGATGTCTGGACTTGGACCCCTGCAGCAGCAGTAAAGTCCAGTACTTGGGGGGTGTAGGAGGTTGGGGGCAACCAATTGGGTTCAGGTGCAGGTGTAACCTGAACACTAACCCTCCTGCGACTGCGAGGAGGTTCTTCGGTGTCGCTTGAGGAGGAGGACAGCACAAATGCGGACCCAGGATCACTCACAGTATCGGTGTCCGATGCGAGCATCTCATACGCCTCCTCTGCACTAAAGGTTTTGCGGGCCATTTTTATTATTTTTACTAAAGTGTATATGTGGACTTGTATACTAAAGTGCTGTATACAACAAATGTATAATATAACTTTTTTTTTTTTTTTTTACATAAAACACTAAATACTAACACTAATGTACACTAATATATTTATTTTTATTTTATGACACTAAAACTCTCACTAACATGGACAAAAAGAGTGACTAACTGACGCTTACTGACTTGACTAAATTTACGCTGATTAAAGTACACTGACAAAAAGACGACGTCTAACTGACAATCACACGCACTGACTGATGCTAACTGACGCTGATTGATGCACTGATCTAACACTAACGTACGCAAATTTTTTTTTATTTTCTGACACTAAAACTAGCTAACGGTGACTAAACTACTCTGACAAAAAGACGATGACTAACTGACGCTGATTGATTGACAAACAAGACGGTCTGACGCTGACTAACAGACGGTCTTACACCGACTAAATTGACGCTGCGACTAAAGCTGACTAACACTTGTTTTTTTTGAGTTTTCTGATTTTTAATTTTTTTTTAAAAAAACAGAAAAAAATCTCCCTTATAGACTGGGAGAAGAAGGGAGGGGGTGATCACAGTTAAAGGCTGTGATCAAGGGGTTAATGGGTGTTTTTGGGCTTTTTTTTTAAACTTCTTCACACGACGTCCACAGGCTCCGATCTCCTTAACTTCCTGACTCCAACAGGAAATCGGAGCCTGTGACGTCGTTCTTCTAAGATCCTAAGCTCTGATTGGAAAGTCTGAACAGACTAACCAATCAGAGCGATCTGGAGCAAGGGACCGCTTTCATTTGTCCCTTGTAGTCTACCCGGACATCGTGGCAGACTGACTGTAAAGTTAACCGCCGCTGCGGTGTTGCGCCGCGCGGCGGTTAACTTTTAAAGTGCAGACGTTACTGCACGTCAAGGTGCGCGAACGAACTGCACACATTGACGTGCATTAACGTCAAGGTGCGGGAAGGGGTTAATATGTCAGTATAAGACAGCACATCTTGAACAACCCAGTGTCACAATGAATGGAGAGAAGCGCATGAAGCTAATTAGCATAAAGCTAAAATCACTCCTAATGTGGTGAAAATAGATCGTTTTTCTAAATAAAAAGCACTGCTGTCATCTACATTATAGCGCCGATCTCCTTATGTAGGAGATAGGACACGTGTGGTGACAGAGCCTCTTTAAAGTGCCTCAATTCTTCGTAAACGCCCAGGAAGGCATCACGTGTGAGCCTTCCAAGCTCCTCAAAATCCTCTTGCACTCTTCTACTAGACGTCTGCCTCCTTATCCTTTCCCCCAAAGGCAGTATTAATTGCCCCAGTGCTTGACAAGGGGACAGAGGCTTCTGGCAGGGAAACATCGCTGTCCTGGGCAGGTACATGAGAAACAGAAGGGCCAGTGGTGTCCCACGCTGGGACTAGTTCATGAGGAACTGCAGGCTCTAGAGTGCTAATGTAATGTGGGTCCTAAAAAGAAAGTGACAAAAAAACCAAACAGGATTTGCATACAATCTAAGTATAAAGTGTTATTACAGTAATGATATACATATCGGAGAAAACAGGGCTGTAGATACTGCAACATCTGATCATTTTATATCAGTGGGCCGTAATACGAAATGTTTGTTTTTCGTATACAGAGGTAGCATTCGCCAAATGAACGTTTGTATGGCCGAATAATGCCGGGCGAAAACAATCAAAGTTCTCGCGAAGAAAGGAAAATATACAGTGTTCCAGACAAAAATATGTAGGAGCCATTAGCCTACAACAGGACACAGATAGCAAAAAATTTTATACTCTGAATAGTAAGTACAGCTGCTGGTTATCCAATGTGCTGCATACAAATTTAGCGTCAGTGTTTGTAAGTAGAGTGGAGACTCCACAGATAAATCTTGTGATTTATTTTTGACCTGCTCCTGGCTTTGACTCCCAATCACTGATGTTAAACACTGGTGTTTTTTTTATTTTTATAATTGTATGTTTTTATTTTCATTTATCATAACTTAAAAATACAAAACCGCAGTAAATTCAGACGAGTAGATACATCATGTTCGAGCAAAAGAAAAACATTTTGCATAGTATACTGATCATTTTTACAGAAGTCAACACCTTATTACCACAGTATAGCATATGGATTCCATGTGCGGATTGTCCATTATCTATTTATATATCAGAAAAACATCAATGAGGTTATTGTCCGCTCTGAGTATGTAATAAGGAATATGAAGCTTAGCTTTTACATCAATTCACATCTGTATCCATCGCCTACACAAGGTAAAGATTGATTCCAACAATACTAACATGACAATCGACAGATACACTAGGGTAGGGAAGGGATAAGGTAAAGATGTAGCTTAGGAGATATCTTATTCTCTATATTAAACCTGGATGTACTTTAAGAACAATGGTCCCTCTCATGGCGGTTTAGAGGAGTCGTACATGTCCCAAAGCCTCCACACACTTGTAAAGCGGTCTACGCAATTATTCAGTGAGGCCGTCAGTGATTCCAATCTCTTGACCTCCTTGATTCTGTTATAAAGGGCATCTAGCGTAGGAGGCGTTTTGCGTTTCCAATTGGCCGCAATAAGACATTTCGCCGCCGTCAGTATATGCAGAAGTAGCCGGGACTGAACCTTCCCCCAACCCTTCGGTGGCGCATTCAACAGATAAGTCAATGCTTGCTTCGAAGGTCTATTCCCAAAAACCTCTTGAATGAGGTTTTCCACTTCCCCCCAAAAGGGTCGCACTAGTTTGCAGTCCCAAAAGATATGAGGAAGTGTCCCCACGTCGCTGTGGCATCTCCAACACCTATCCGATACCAACGGGAAATTGCGATGGAGGAATTCCGGTGTATGGTACCAATGCATCAGAATTTTGTACTGGTTCTCTTTATAAGCCGCACATAGAGATGACTTCGCTGCCTGGGACCAGATGATTTGCCACAACGACATGGGTATCTCCCTGCCCAAATATGCCTCCCACCTGGCCATATATCCATGTCTGGTTTCCTCTTGAAGGGGGGAGTCGGCCAGAATAGCATACATCTCCGATATTAGCCCTCTAGTTGAGACAGTTGTTTTGCAGAGCCTTTCAAAGGCTGTGGGCTTAGAGAAACCCTGTTCTGCTCGCATAGAGCTAGCAAAGTGTGTGATTTGCATATAACTGTAGTAGGAGTTGTTTGGCAAGTTATATTTAGTTTGCAACGTCGAGAACGGTAAAATTGTGCGTTGACAGGGGTCTACTATATCAGCAAAGTAAAATAATCCTGCTCTCGACCATGGCTGTGACATCCTTGTAGTAAGGCTCACTGGTAAGGAAGGATTATATAGGAAGGGTGTCATTAGAGATTTTAAGGAAGATAATGCATACTTCGCCTTTGATATCCTCCAGATATTCTTAGTGAATGTCATTGTGTGTAGGAAGAAAAGCAAAAGGCACGGCGCCACATAGTGCAGGTCAATGCGATAACGGGAGAGCTATAACCCTGATCAGTTATGCTCACCTGGTAAGTAGGTAATACAGGCAGAAAATAATCGAACCACTTCGTGCTGCTGCCAGGATCCAAAGCCGGAAAACCAAACCGGTTACCGCTGATAGTACATGGGGTAAGAGAAGACAAAAGGGAGGATCCTATAGGGCGCTGCTACGTGGTTATTTGGAAAGTAATCACAGATAGTAGAGGCGAAGGTGTATATATAAATTTATTAAGTCATGCAGGCTACGCGTTTCGACACTGTACCAGTGTCTTCCTCAGGCCATAAAATATATGCATACATGGGGGTTTATTTATATGCTAAAAAAGGGGTCGGACAGACAGGAAGGGAATAAAGGTCATGCAGGGGAAAGGTCAAAGGTGAAAATGACGTCATCGGTAGTACAGGTATCGGGGGATTAAAACAAAAGTTGTTTGGCAAAAAATAATAATAATAATAATAATGGCTAACTTAACCTAAGAGAAATACGATTGAAATGGTATAAATGTTAGTATCCTGAATAATTTCAGAAAAAAAATGACATTCATAATTTTTGGCATACATGTAACTACGATTCCAATTAGTTGCAGTCCGTATAGAGTATCTTAAAACAACATTTTAAAAAAGATATTTTAAAAAATTCATTAAAACAAATTCATTTACAAGTACATTTAAAGATAGATAACTCATGAGAATAAAAAATGATCATGATCACTGAAAACTATATAGTTGAACGCATAAAATGACATAAATAAATATATAACAAGATTTGTCAAATGTTTGATGAATGGTTAATGAACAAAAAAATAATAAATAAATTGTCGGGCATGGATTTACCTAGTTTAATGTATTGGTAGGAATAATATGAAAATCCTTTTCAGTATGTATATATATATGAAAAATGAAATTGTTCAAACACAAAGGACAGGGGAACGTGCACGCAACGTGTGATTAACAGTCAAGAACCCCCAGTGTGCGTTTTCATAACTGATACAGCAATACGGGGTGAATGTGCAGGCATTCACCAATACTCAAAAAGACGGGTTATCCCACAAAAATATATATAAATATAAGAATTAAAAGTATTAAAACGGGGTGTGAAGGAAATTTCCCAGTTTCTATAGAAAATGTCTATGTTAGCAGGGTCGGAAAACAACGCTATTAGTTAGGTGCACATTTCTACTATTAGCGGTAATATTGACAATGGTACTCGGCTGTCATAAATAACAGACGAATAGAAATATTAGTAAAAAAAATCTTTTTATATATAAAAATGGAGTTAAAATAATTGTATCTCCGGCCGTCCTGTATTTATACAGTACTTTTAGGCGTCTCTGTTATCCAGAAAGCCACCAGTGAGATGGAATCCCGGTGGTATATTAAAAAATCGTAAATATTATTATTCTCCGATGTGTAAAATATTTAGGTAAATAGTGTCCTGGGAAAATTAGAGAGACCTGGGACGAAACTAATAAAATACATGCATGTATGTATTTTATTAGTTTCGTCCCAGGTCTCTCTAATTTTCCCAGGACACTATTTACCTAAATATTTTACACATCGGAGAATAATAATATTTACAATTTTTTAATATACCACCGGGATTCCATCTCACTGGTGGCTTTCTGGATAACAGAGACGCCTAAAAGTACTGTATAAATACAGGACGGCCGGAGATACAATTATTTTAACTCCATTTTTATATATAAAAAGATTTTTTTTACTAATATTTCTATTCGTCTGTTATTTATGACAGCCGAGTACCATTGTCAATATTACCGCTAATAGTAGAAATGTGCACCTAACTAATAGCGTTGTTTTCCGACCCTGCTAACATAGACATTTTCTATAGAAACTGGGAAATTTCCTTCACACCCCGTTTTAATACTTTTAATTCTTATATTTATATATATTTTTGTGGGATAACCCGTCTTTTTGAGTATTGGTGAATGCCTGCACATTCACCCCGTATTGCTGTATCAGTTATGAAAACGCACACTGGGGGTTCTTGACTGTTAATCACACGTTGCGTGCACGTTCCCCTGTCCTTTGTGTTTGAACAATTTCATTTTTCATATATATATACATACTGAAAAGGATTTTCATATTATTCCTACCAATACATTAAACTAGGTAAATCCATGCCCGACAATTTATTTATTATTTTTTTGTTCATTAACCATTCATCAAACATTTGACAAATCTTGTTATATATTTATTTATGTCATTTTATGCGTTCAACTATATAGTTTTCAGTGATCATGATCATTTTTTATTCTCATGAGTTATCTATCTTTAAATGTACTTGTAAATGAATTTGTTTTAATGAATTTTTTAAAATATCTTTTTTAAAATGTTGTTTTAAGATACTCTATACGGACTGCAACTAATTGGAATCGTAGTTACATGTATGCCAAAAATTATGAATGTCATTTTTTTTCTGAAATTATTCAGGATACTAACATTTATACCATTTCAATCGTATTTCTCTTAGGTTAAGTTAGCCATTATTATTATTATTATTATTTTTTGCCAAACAACTTTTGTTTTAATCCCCCGATACCTGTACTACCGATGACGTCATTTTCACCTTTGACCTTTCCCCTGCATGACCTTTATTCCCTTCCTGTCTGTCCGACCCCTTTTTTAGCATATAAATGTATGCATATATTTTATGGCCTGAGGAAGACACTGGTACAGTGTCGAAACGCGTAGCCTGCATGACTTAATAAATTTATATATACACCTTCGCCTCTACTATCTGTGATTACTTTCCAAATAACCACGTAGCAGCGCCCTATAGGATCCTCCCTTTTGTCTTCTCTTACCCCATTGTGTGTAGGAGGGGGGTCGCTAAAGTGTCCGCCGTCCCAGACCACAATAATGCATTTGGGTGCGTAGGTGCGATCCATAATTTCTCAATCTCAGTCCATTTATTATATGCCCTTAAGGAGGTCCAGCATGGGATCCTTCTCAAATGTACCGCTAAATAGTATCGATAGACATCTGGGACCGCCAATCCACCCGCCGCTACCGACGTAAGCATGACTGAGCTTGGGATTCTATGTCGTTTACCCTCCCAAATGTATTTCAACAGAGTCGTTTGAAATCTGCATATGTCTTTTCGTGGTATAGGGACCGGGAGGGTTTCCAGAAGGTATAAGTACTTTGGTAGGATAGTCATTTTAACCGCCGATATTCTGCCAAAAAACGACAAGGGTAGGACAGACCATTTAGATATGAGTTTGTTTATGTCTTGAAAGAAGGGGACATAATTATGTTTGTACAGGGAGGTATATGAACTAGAGATCTGAGTGCCTAAGTATTTTATTGTATCTGTCTTCCAAGTGTATTTAAAGGAAGACTGCAGGGTCGTTATGAGCGCTGGGGCCAGATTGATCGGTAAGGCTTCTGTTTTAGAGTTGTTAATTTTATAACCCGAGTGCCGACTATATTCCTTTAGAACCAAGTGCAGGTTGGGTAGGGATATTTGCGGATTGCGTAGAGTCAGGAGGACATCATCCGCGAAGAGGGATACCTTAAACTCCCTGTCTCTTACCACGATACCCTGGATGTCTGGGTTTTTCCTGATATATGAAGCCAGTGGCTCTACGCAAAGTACAAAAAGGAGGGGAGAGAGCGGGCAGCCCTGGCGGGTACCATTGAAGATAGAAAGGGTTTGGGATGTAGCATGTGGCAATTTTACCGCTGCGTTTGGGGAAGAGTATAGTGCTCGTATCGCTTGGAGGAAAGGGCCAGAAATGCCTATTGTCTCTAGGGTGGCGAAGAGGAAGGACCAATCTAATCGGTCAAATGCTTTCTCAGCATCTAGGCTCAGGAGTAAGCCCGATGTTTCTGTTTTATTGACATCTTTCAAATCTATAGTTCTTCTAGTATTATCTCCCGCCTGTCTATGCATGACAAATCCCACTTGGTCTTTTTGGACCAACCCGGGTAGAAGGGAACCCAGTCTATTGGCTAAAATCTTAGTAAATATTTTTAAATCTGCGTTCAGCAGCGATATCGGTCTATAGTTAGAGCAATCAGAATGGTCCTTCTCTGGTTTGGGAATAACCGTAATAAAAGAGTGGAGCATTTAGGGAGGTATCTGTTCCCCCATCAGGAAAGAATTAAAAAGATCTATCGTGTGGAGTTAGAGAGTCCTGAAAGATTCTGTAATAAAGATATGAGAAACCATCAGGCCCCGGTGACTTGCCATTAGGGAGCTCCTTGATCGTGTCTTGCAGTTCCTCTAACGAAATGGGTGCGTTAAGCATGTTAATGTCCGATGTTGTGAGAGTAGGGAGAGAGCAGGGTTTTAGATACTCCAAGAGACATTGGGTTCGGGCTGTGGGATCCGTAGGGAGTTGGGACGGTAGTGAATATAACTTTGTATAATATTGGTGGAATAGATCAGCCTGTTGTTTAGGGTCGAAGAGGAACTGGCCTTGTGAGTCTTTAAGCATCGCTGGGGTCGAATTTAATTGTTTATTACGTAATTGCGCTGCTAATAGTAAGTGTGCCTTATTTCCCCGTTCGTAATACTTCTGTTTAGTATATAATAATAACCGTTCCACCTTGGCTATGGAGAGATCTTTCAGTTTTCCTCGCGTCTCAATAATGCGACGGAGAGTGGCTGTAGAGGGTGACATAGCCATTCTACGCTCCAGGGAAGTAAGGGTCGCTGTCAGGTCTGTCTGTTGTTGTTTCGTGTCTCGCTTAAGACGTGAAGAAATAGAGATACAGTGCCCCCGAAGAACTGCTTTATGAGCTTCCCATATTGTAGATAACGTAGGGACTGAGTTTTTGTTAAGGGTAAAATATGAGTCAATGTGATTCTTAAGAGCCTCTCGGTGTATCGGATATTTAAGCAGCCTTTCGTTTAGTCTCCAGTGGCATTGTCTGGTAGTCCGTAAGTCTGAACGGAGGTCAAGCATGATCGGGGCATGGTCCGACCATGTGATAAGGCCAATATCTGCCGAGGATGTAGAGCGTAAGCCCGGTACATTACCCAGAAAGAGATCTATCCGTGTATGAGTGTTGTGTGGATGGGAGTAGAAAGTGTATTGCTTAGCCGAAGGGTTAATAACCCTCCACAGGTCATATAGATTATGTTTACGGATCAGTCGACGAAAGGCTAGGGTATGTCTGCGTAAGTCTGCTGACGGTGTGGGCACAGTGAGGGACTGTCTATCCCTTATGTCGGATACCGGAAGGTTAAAGTCTCCCCCTATGATAAGAGTGTTAGACGGAAGACGTGCGAGTTTGGCAAACACTTTCTCTAGAAAAGGGATCTGCAGGGTATTTGGTGCATAAATATTACATAATGTGAGTGGGACTCCTCTCATTGTCCCTACCAGAATAACATATCGCCCCATTGGGTCCATAATGGACTTACTAACTTGCAGGGGGCAATCTCTAGACACCAGAATCGCGACTTTCAAATCTTTTAATTCTTTGAACGCTAATCTCCGTTTGACATTAGAGTTTAGGCCCTTAACATTTAATGAAACTATGCGCGCCATGACAGATCAAGAGTCCGCTGATCAAACATATATATTAACCCCTGCAATGGGCCCAACCTGTATCCATGATGTGATGGCAAGAGACCGTGGTTCCTCCTTTTTTCTTTTGAGCCATGTTCTCGAGGATATCTCCTAATATGTGTCCAACTACCAGGGAAAGAAGGGGAAGGATAGGGGAGACATAGACATAAAAACACGTAAAATAATAGCAATAGACATATACAGCACCGGTACGTTATCAAGTCATACAATTGACTATGAATGGAAAGTGTTTCCATATGGAGACATAATAATTCAACCGATTGTTATGCATAAAAATCAGTGAAAACACTAGGTGCATATAATGCCCTAGGAAAATGACTAGTCTCCGTAGGGAATACGTTTCCCTAGAAGTCGATACAGCCAGGACCCGTCCTAGCATCTTCTGCTCTAGGGTCAGCCAAATCTGGTGATTCGGTCTGAGCGCCTTCCACCACCACCCATTCGGGTATAATACAATTTTAGAACAGAAAAGAAAGAAAGAAAATTAACACATAACAATTGCATCAAGAAAACATTCAATGCGGCTTGTGCACTAGATGTGCATATTCGAGTAATAGCCTCCCGCAACAGATTCATTTATCTCCGGATTGGAGATCTGCGACCCCTGTCAACACTAGGGTCCCCCTGTGTAACGGGTTTCTTCTTTTGTAGAACTTTATGCCAGATGGGTGGAGGAGGTGGAGGTGGTAAAACCAGATCCTAACTGGGCAACTTCGGTGTAGAAATATCCAATATGGCACAGAAGTCCTGAACATCCACAGGCGACCGTAGAACTGCAGAGCGTCCATCTCTTCTAGCTGTAAGACTGAAAGGGAAACCCCAGCGATACAGGATATTAGCATCCCTCAGGATGGAGAGGAGCGGGCGCAGTTGGCGCCGCTTATGTAGGGTTATCCAAGAGAGATCAGGTAAAAATTGGATTGTAGCATTTCCATATTCAATGGCCCGCTGGGTTCTAGCCTTGGCCATTATGGTTTCCTTCAACTCAAAGTCCGTGACACAGCAGATGATATCTCGTGGCAGGGTGCTGGCTCCTTTAGGTCGTAGGGCTCTGTGAGCTCTATCTAATTTAATAGGTTGATCCGTGGCTGCGCCTATAACTTTGTTAAAAATGGTCGTCAGGATCTGCTTCACATTTTCGTCTTGTTTAGGTTCAGGTACACCCCTGACTCTAATGTTGTGGCGCCGACCTCGATTATCTAGGTCTTCCAGATGGTTATGGTAATCACTGAGAGCCGTGTTTTGGGCCACCACCGTGGATTGTAACTGGGAAATATATTGGCGGGTGGAGTCGTGGTCGTCTTCTAACGTTTCCACTCTATTTGCTACATATCGTATGTCCTGCCTTACAGCTGCAATGGCGGCATTACAAGTATCTTTTACCTCCGCTATAAGCACTTTAAAATCTTCTCTGGTAGGAAGCTGACTTAGGATGGAATGCCAGTCTGCCCTTTTTGGTGCAGGGTACTCAGAATCTGAGGATGAGAGTTCTGCCTTGAGATCCAGGGTTCGGTCACATGAGGATGGTCGTACTAAGATGGAGGGAGCTTCCGACTCCGTGTCACATGTCTCCCTTCCCCGGTCTCTAAGGCGTTTCGAGGAGGAGGGGGAGGGGATCTCGTCTCTCGGAGGTCTCGGAGCCTTGGGCAAAAGCGGGAAATCTTCTAAGGTAAGGGGTAAGTCACTAACCTGTAGGCCTTTGTGCTTTGGGGAGGCTCCCTTCGAAAAAACAGGCTGTTTCTCTGTGTGCTGCACTGAGGCGTCCAAAGATGGCGGACTATCCTCCACGTGGCTGTCCTCCCTCCCCTGGTAATACCTTTGGTCGGCATTTATCGAGCTAGACAGCTCCGGTATCCGGGTCTGTACTTGCTCGGCAAGCGAGTCTCCCTCCAGGGCTTCCGACGGGCACCAGGAAGCCTGCGATGCTGTGTCTGAGAAGGGTGCCAGTAATGGCGCCTGTTCCGCCTGTGTGTCTGCACGGAGGAATGCCTCCAGGGTCCCGGGAGTTGGCGCTCCGGGGGGTGCCAGCTTATTCTCGGGCTTCTTGGGCCCACGTTTCACCATCCTGCGGGTGTATTGGGAGGCTAGTTCCAAAATTATCCGCTGCTAAAAGGGTGGTTAGTGGAGGAGCTCCGAGCCGCGCGTCCTACTCCATCAACATCCGGTCACGCCCCCCTAAACACTGGTGTTTAAACTGACCTTGTAAAATTAATGCTGCGCTGTGATTCCCTTGTAAAATTAAAGCTGTGCTGTGATTCCCTTGTAAAATTATAGCTGCGCTGTGATTCCCTTGTAAAATTAAAGCTGCGCTGTGATTCCCTTGTAAAATTAAAGCTGCGCTGTGATTCCCTTGTAAAATTAAAGCTGCGCTGTGATTCCCTTGTAAAATTAAATCTGCGCTGTGATTCCCTTGTAAAGTTAAAGCTGCGCTGTGATTGTTTGCTATGGGCAACAATGACAGTTATTTTTTTACAGTTTTGATAAATCTGCCCCAGTGTCTGGCTTAACACAGTTATATTGTACATATAAATACAGACGTATACAGAAGTGTGAATCCAGCACGGTGTGAGGAGTAGTCAAATAGCGAGAAGGCTGATAAGTCATCTCGCCAATTCAAAATTCTTTGTCATGAGCAAACATTTCGTTTACCAGATGGAGCCCAGATCTGTACAGAAAAAGAAAAGAAAACGTAGTAGAATTCTTACCGCCTCTGCATTGCCGAATGCCTGAGGAACTGGGCGTAGCTGTACCGGATCGTGGTGGGCGGGGCTTACTTGATTCTGGCTCTCAGATCCTCCCTTATAGACCGCCAAGTAGACCTCACACTTTTCTCTGTAAAGAAAATACGATAAAAAAATTACTCAGAAACAGAAACAAATCTAACATCAATATGGAAAGGTGAAATTGATACATTGGTCTTTACGGACTACTTTTGGTAAAACGTATGGAAAACCGGATACACAATAGTACCTTTAACCCCTTCCCGTCGTAAACAACTTTCAGATTTTAGTTTTCGTTTTTCCTCCCCACCTTCCAAAAGCCATAACGTCTTTATTTTTCCGTCGATATAGTACTATGAGGGCTTGATTTTTGCGGGACGAGTTGTAGTTTTTCGTAGCACCATTTATTTTGCCGTATAATGTTCTAGGAAAGTGGAAAAAATTATTTGTGGGGTAGAAAAATGAAAAAAAAAAACAGCGATTCCTCCATGTTTTTTTGCGCGCCGTTTTTACAGAATTCACTTGTGCAATTAAAACAACATGTTAACTTTTAATATTTTTTTTTTTTTTTTACACAAAAAAAAAACGAACTAATGTTTACTTTTTTTTTATTAGTCCCCCTAGTGTATTGCATTATATCGTGATTCTGACAGGCATCTATTAAGCCCTGACGGACCTGGGGGTCTTCATTAGGCCCCCAGGCAGCCATAGCAACCATCGCCCCCCCCCCGCGATTGCGTTGCGGGGGTCGCGATGAGCTGTTAGAGGGGGTCGGCCCCCTCTTTCTAACGATTTGAATGCTGCGGTCGCTCTTCACCGCAGCATTTAACGAGTTAAACGAGTGGGATCGCGCTCGAGCGGAATGCCACTCATTACTCTGAAGTGTCGGCTGTAACATAGAGCCTACACCAGCATCGTATGAAGCGGGGTCACTCCGTGAGCCCGCTCCATACTTCCCCTACCCGGCTATGACGTAACTGTATGTCATACGTCGGGAAGGGGTTAATGTATGTTGCACCATCAGAAAAAAGGGACATAGATAAACTTAAAAAATCACAGAAGAGGCCATACTTACTGAGTGGGTAGGTAAACACCCACTTAAATGTATCTTGGTCACACTACCACTGATACATGTGAAAGAGTTCCATGTCAACAGTATCAAATAGACTCATGTAAAGGTAGGCGGCGGCGCTGGGACTGGTCAGCCACTACAAAGTTTATGGAGATGGAGAGGTAAGTATGTGGCTACTTACAGCATTCGTCCTTTTCATGCTCCGACTGTGTCTCCCAGCCTGAGATGAGGCGAGCTGCTAAATTCATCCAGTAGACAGTATCGTATTCCGTACACTGCCATTCACCCCTCCCCTATTCGTGCTGGGTGACGGGTAACAATTTCAACTTTATCTGCATCCTGAGGACATAGTTGAATACAACCATGGAGCAGAGAGCTGTCAGGTCCCTGCCATTCTGCCTGCGACTTATCACAGGCCGCCACGATGCAATGACATACCCATGCAATGCGCCTGGCTGAGGATTTACAAATGGTGTTTCAACAATATTTACATGATCCTGTCAACACCCACGGCCGCCTCGTCCACGTTTGACGGGAGGCTCTTGTTTTGCTGTCTGACCAAAAATATAATGCAAAATGTTATTTAAAAAAATAAATACACTTAATTAAGATACTGGAAAGATTATACTAATTTCTTGTACCAATGTCCTGGCATGCTCTATTCGTTACTGCTGTTGCTGCTGCTAGTCCTCACCCCTCAGAAAAAAAGAAATCAAAACTACATTTAAATAAAAATACAATAGAAAATTTCTGCCATTGGTTCGGGAGAGAGATGAAGCTCCTTCTATGAAAATAGTTAAAAAAACAGGTTGGTAAATATGCAATTGGCGATTTTTTTTGTTCAGTAGGTGTCAGACTAGCGCATTGCACCCCCGATACTCACCGTTTTGCATTTCCCACAGTCCCCTGGCCTTAGCACAGCTCCATACACTGAATACATCTAAAAAAGGAAAAACATGTACATATTGGAAATAGAATATGGTTTAAAAGAAAAAAAACTCTAAGCAGGTGACTCTTTAGGCCTCCGGCAGACGTGCAAATTCGGTCCATAAAATCTGGACAGTACAGGTCATTCTCAATGAATTAGAAAATCATCAAAAATTTTATTTATTTAAGTAATTTAATTCAAAAAGTTAAACTCATATTATATAGATTCATTACACACAGCGTCATCTATTTCCAGCATTTTTTTATTTTAATATTGATGAGTATAGCTAACAGTTAATGAAAACACAAAATTTAGTGTCTCAGAAAATTAGAATATAATATAAGCCCAATTTAAAAAATGATTTTTAATACCAAAATGTTGGCCTACTGAAAAGTATGTACAGTATATGCATTCAATACTTGGTCGGGGCTCCTTTTGCATGAATTACTTCATCAATGCGGTGTGGCATGGAGGCGATCAGCCTGTGGCACTGCTGAGGTGTTATGGAAGCCCAGGTTGCTTTGATAGCGGCCTTCAGCTCGTTTGCATTGTTGGGTCTGGTGTCTCATCTTCTTCTTGACAATATCCTATAGATTCTCTATGGGATTTAGGTCATGCGAATTTGCTGGCCTATCAAGCACAGTGATACTGTGGTTATATTAAACCAGGTATTGGTACTTTGTGCAGTGTGGGCAGGTGCCAAGTCCTGCTGGAAAATGAAATCAGTATCTCCATAAAGCTTGTAAGCAGAAGGAAGCATGAAGTGCTCTAAAATTTCCTGGTAGACGGCTGCATTGACTCTGGACTTGATATAACACAGTGGACCAACCGCAAATGACATGGCTCCCCAAACCATCACTGACTGTGGAAACTTCACACTGGACCACAAGCAACTTGGATTGATGCTGCTCCACTCTTCCTTCAGACTCTGGGACCTTGATTTCCAAATGAAATGGAAAATTTATTTTCATCTGAAAACAGGACTTTGGATCACTGAGCAATAGACCAGTCCTTTTTCTCCTTAGCCTAGGTAGGACACTTCTGACATTGTCTCTGGGTCATGAGTGGCTTGACACAAGGAATGTGACAGCCGTAGCCCATGTCCTGGATATGTCTGTGTGTGGTGGCTCTTGAAGCACTGACTCCAGCCGCAGTCCACTCCTTGTGATTCTACCCCAGATTACTTGAATGGCCTTTTCTTGATAATCCTTTCAAGGCTGCGGTTATCCCCGTTGCTTGTGGACCTTTTGCTACCACACTTTTTCCTTCCTCAACTTTCCAATAATATGCTTGGATACAGCACTCTGAACAGCTGGCTTCTTTAGCAATGTCCTTTTGTGGTTTTAACCTCCTCGTGGAGGGTGTCAATGACAGTCTTCTGGAACAACTGTCAAGTCAGCAGTATTCCCCATGAGTGTGTAGCCTACTGAACCAGACTGTTGGAACATGTGCAGGTGTTTGAATGCCACATTTCCATACAAACAATGACACATTCAATACTGTACACCATACTATTCCATCAGTATGCACCAATGAAAACAACACATAGTACATTCATCTTAGCACACCGATATGCCAAAGCTAAAACAAATAAATTATCTCGCCATGCGTGATGTGGCGACTGCTCCAAAATGGCACCAGAATGGCTCACTAGAGGTGTTTTTCCCGTCAATAGTTTTTATTGATGTACAAAATACTGTCTGCAAATGTGCAGAGCAAATTCATTAACTAATGAAAAAATGGGTACAGACAATCTGTTTGTATCTATTTTGTGTTGACACAAATGATAAAAATAACGCATCCGAATGACTAACATAACGGACTTAACAGATGCAATTACAAATTCCATTGATTTTACTGAGAATATACAACGCAAGTGTACCTTCCGGTTTGGAAAATCTTGAATTAGGTCTTTTAAATTTGGGCTGTCTGGCAAGATCATGTTAGGCTGTTTGAACATTGTTTGCTCATTGTAGAATACAGTTTTTGATCAATTATAGTTTGCTAAATGTCCGCTCTCCTTCCGCTACTGCAAGTGGGAGAAGATCCGAAGAGCAATGCACACCTCCCTGATTCCTTGATGCAGTTCAGCAAATTCCGTGGACCCAAGTTTTCTGGGAATGTAGCGTCATACACTTTGCAAAGATGTTGCAGCTCGCAGAGTAAAGATGATGTGAAGTCATAAAAGTATGCTGAGAAAAATTCTTCAGTGGATGTCACCAGGTCTTCATTCATTGTTCTCAGTTTCAGGATTGGAGCACATAATTTGCATACATCTTTCATCGATTTGAAGCGCTAATGAAGATCAGAAATTGTATCCACTGTGACCATAAAGACATTAGCTTTGAAATGATCTTCAGGATGTATAGCATCATGATGCTTCGACTTTCTTAGGCGCAATTGTTGAGAATTCAATAGTTTCTTTGGAATCTCCATACAATCTGCTAAATATTTAGCTTGAGAGAGCAGAGCAGGTCACTTTTCCCAAAGCAGTTTCATTGCCTCAGAGAAAGTTTTAATGTTGGCGGTTCTTAATTTTTAATTGAAATCGATCTTTATTGAAGTATTTTGTTTCTCTCCTCAAAACCGGTAAGCACTTTTACCCAAAATGTTGCTAAAACTACTGCTTGAAAAAGATGAAAAATGATGAAAAATAGTCAGACACATTGAGCTTCTGAGTGTGCATCACTTGTACGTTTTTTGGAAGCAAGCACTTTTTCCAGAGCCTTCCAAACACTTGGTAATTTTAAACGTATTGAACCACCTGGTGTCAATTAGGCTATTCAAAGACATTACAACTTGTTAAGCAGTGTGTTCCATCTCTCAGGGCTGCTGCTGAACAGACCGTATGGCCTATTCACACTATTAAAAATGTCTTCATTTCAGGACAGCTTGCAGCAGCATGTACTCCCACAATGTTTAATGAACAGGGACAAAATATATCTCTTGAATATCTCTCCTGGATTTGGCTTTTACACGTTTAATCCTGCCAGACATGTTTGCTCCATTGTCATATTCATGACCTCTGCAGTGCTTGAGGTCAATGGCATGTTCACTCAATTTTGAGATCATTTCAGCAATTTCTTCACCAGTCACCTGGTTAAATAAAAAGAACCTTTCTTGAATATGCTAACTTCTTTTTTTTAGGCGCTCTGTAAACATAGTAAATTGTCAAAGAATGATTTCCAAGGTTCCAAGAAGATTTCTCCAATTCTTTGCTATGTTCCTCTGAATGCAGCATCACATCCAAGGGTCTTTCTAGAAGAGCCATTAACGTATTTGCTTACTTTGCTAAACTTCTTTGCATCTCGAAGTCAACACCATGACCACCTATAGACTTTTGGAGTGTTCTCCAACTTCAGTAGTGCCTTCTGTGCTGTGCGGAATGCTCATGCTCCACTAATTTCATGTACAGCCAATGCCATCTGTGCTTTGATGGTTTAAAACCTTCCTTCCGACAGACGATGCTTCCTGTCTTACTTCTGGAGTCAGTAGAAAATGGCATGCAACTTATACAATACATTACCTTCTTGCTTTTGCTTCATCTTAGCCAACCCCCGTAAATTCTTCTCCAATCCATTTGAAGACTTGGACATCTGGTCACAGTACTGGGTCTTTCCAATCAATTTCTTCTTGTAATGTCATATAAGGTTGAGTGTGCTTTCCTGGAGAAAGAACACGGGCACAGACATTTGTATCACTCTGCATGCTACAAGACGCTCCATCATTCTTATCTACCAAAACTTCTATGTGAAGATCTGTATTCTCAATATAAGAACGCATTTCCTCTTTCATCTCTGTAAAGAGTAGAAAGCAGCATTTTGTATGAAGAAGATTCTTCTATCATGACAGGATTCCAACACTGAATAAATGCTTGCAGGCGCAGCCAGCTGGCTGGATGAAGCCGTCTATTAAACTATTTGATAAGAAGCTTCTAACTATAGTTCAGATATTTCATGAATTTCAACATCAACTCCCTTGTTGGTTTGTGGTTTCTGCATTCCAGTATCACTTTTTTGTTCTTTAGCGTTTTCTCTTCTTCACACTCTCTTTTCTCCTTGTGTTTTTGAAAGCCAGATTTATGATGGTAAATTTTTATTTGTCCCAATAGGTATTAACCAAAAGAAAAATAATAATGTTTTGCTGTAAGAGTGAGCTGGAATCGGTAGCAATGTATTCCCGGATTTATGTTGTTTAATTCTTTTCTTTATGCATTGAGTTGTTTCCCCCACGTATGCCAAGCCACAAGGACATCGAATGACGTACACTACAAAGTTGCTATTGTATGTAAAATGGTCTTGTATTGGAATTGCCTGTCCAGTGTGTGGGTGGAAGATCTTGTCTCCCTTTATTATGTGGGAGCACTGTATGCATCTCAAGCATGGAAATGTCCTTTCTTGGGGTGCTAAGGAATTGTTGCCTAGATACTTTTTTGTTTGATCCAATATCCGCTCTAACTAGTCTCAAGTTTTTTTTTGGTTTTTTTTAAGTGCGTGGGAAATAAGGGGCCCGGAATTCTTCTATGTGAGAGTATGCTTTTTGAAGTAGAGACCAATGTTTTTTTATTATATGGTGAATTTTAAAGCAGCACGGATGATATGTATGCACAAAAGATATGCGTTTGGCCATCCTATTGTCCCTACTTTGGTTGTTAATCCTGTGTGTTTATCGGATAATCTCATCCGGATAGCCTCTTTCCCTGAATTTTTGGGTTATTTCATTTATCCTGACGGTTTTGAGGCTTGTCATCTACTATCCTGGCAATTCTATCAAACTGTGACTCGGAAGAGATGATTTAGTGGCCAACGGGTGAAAGCTGGTGAAGTGTAATAGGCTATTCCTATCCGTGTCTTTTGTGTAAAGGTCTGTACTAATTTTGCCATTAGTGTCTTTGTGGGCTATGGTGTCTAGAAAACTTAGTGATAGTTCATTGTAATTTACTGTGAATTGTAGGTCTGGCCAAATTGAATTCAGATAGTTTGAGAATTGTAACAGTGTGGTAATAGGGCCATTTCAAAGGCAGAATATATCATCGATATAATGTTTCCACAGTGATGCATGCATGGAAAAAAAGGTTGTTCATATGTAGAAATTGGTCCTCAAATGAGGCCATATAGCAATTGGCATATGGCGGGGCCAGATTTGAGTCCATCGCGGTTTCTTGTTTTTGTACATAGTTTGTGTCTTCAAATAAGAAATTTTCAGTCTGAATTGTCTCCAGCAGATCTATACATACAGTGAAGGAAATAAGTATTTGATCCCTTGCTGATTTTGTAAGTTTGCCCACTGTCAAAAACATGAACAGTCTAGAATTTTTAGGATAAGTTAATTTTACCAGTGAGAGATAGATTATATTTAAAAAAAAAAAACAGAAAATCACATTGTCAAAATTATATATATTTATTTGCATTGTGCACAGAGAAATAAGTATTTGATCCCTTTGGCAAACAAGACTTAATACTTGGTGGCAGAACCCTGTTGGCAAGCACAGCAGTCAGACGTTTTTTGTAGTTGATGATGAGGTTTGCACACATGTTAGATGGAATTTTGGCCCACTCCTCTTTGCAGATCATCTGTAAATCATTAAGATTTCGAGGCTGTCGCTTGACAACTCGGATCTTCAGCTCCCTCCATAAGTTTTTGATGGGATTAAGGTCTGGAGACTGGCTAGGCCACTCCATGACCTTAATGTTCTTCTTTTTGAGCCACTCCTTTTTTGCCTTGGCTGTATGTTTCGGGTCATTGTCGTGCTGGAAGACCCAGCCACGAGCCATTTTTAATGTCCTGGTGGAGGGAAGGAGGTTGTCACTCAGGATTTGACGGTACATGGCTCCATCCATTCTCCCATTGATGCGGTGAAGTAGTCCTGTGCCCTTAGCAGAGAAACACCCCCAAAACATAATGTTTCCACCTCCATGCTTGACAGTGGGGACGGTGTTCTTTGGGTCATAGGCAGCATTTCTCTTCCTCCAAACACGGCGAGTTGAGTTAATGCCAAAGAGCTCAATTTTAGTCTCCTCTGAACACAGCACCTTCTCCCAATCAGTCTCAGAATCATCCAGATGTTCATTTGCAAACTTCAGACGGGCCTGTACATATGCCTTCTTGAGCAGGGGGACCTTGCGGGCACTGCAGGATTTTAATCCATTACGGCGTAATGTGTTACCAATGGTTTTCTTGGTGACTGTCGTCCCAGCTGCCTTGAGATCATTAACAAGTTCCCCCCGTGTAGTTTTCTGTTGAGCTCTCACCTTCCTCAGGATCAAGGATACCCCACGAGGTGAGATTTTGCATGGAGCCCCAGATCGATGTCGATTGACAGTCATTTTGTATGTCTTCCATTTCCTTACTATTGCACCAACAGTTGTCTCCTTCTCACCCAGCGTCTTACTTATGGTTTTGTAGCCCATTCCAGCCTTGTGCAGGTCTATGATCTTGTCCCTGACATCCTTAGAAAGCTCTTTGGTCTTGCCCATGTTGTAGAGGTTAGAGTCAGACTGCTTAATTGAGTCTGTGGACAGGAGTCTTTTATACAGGTGACCATTTAAGACAGCTGTCTTTAATGCAGGCATCAAGTTGATTTGGAGCGTGTAACTGGTCTGGAGGAGGCTGAACTCTTAATGGTTGGTAGGGGATCAAATACTTATGCACAATGCAAATAAATATATATAATTTTGACAATGTGAATTTCTGTTTTTTTTTAAATATAATCTATCTCTCACTGGTAAAATTAACCTAGCCTAAAAATTCTAGACTGCTCATGTCTTTGACAGTGGGCAAACTTACAAAATCAGCAAGGGATCAAATACTTATTTCCTTCACTGTAACTCGGTTATCTTATGATCCTTGTCTAATTTAACCATAATATCGTGTATTGCATTCAGTCCTTTGTCATGTCTAATAGATGTGTATAGACTGCTTACATCTCATGTGATTAGAATAGTCCCAGTAGGGACTATGTTTATGTTGCATATTGTAGTGAGAAAGGATGAGGTATCTAGTAAAAAGGATGTTGTGTTTTTCACCAAGGGGGTTAATATTTTCTCAAGATGGATAAGTGTGAAAGAATGAATTCCGTGGATGCCACGATTCGACGGCCTGGTGGTTTCTCTAAGCTCTTGTGTATCTTGGGGAGAATATAGAATAAAGGAGTGATGAGGTGTTGTTTGGTAAGGAAATTGACCGTGTCTTGTTCTATTTTGCCTTTCCCTAAGTGTTGTTCCAAAAGGCCCCTAACTTTCTCTGCAATACGACTCGTGGGGTCGTGATTAATGATGTCATATACAGTGTCATGTCTTAGCTGTCTGTATTTCATGTGTGTAGTCTCTCTTGTTCCTGAGCACTAGGGCTCCACCCTTGTCCGCTGGTTTTACTATAAGTTCTTTATCTTCCATCTCTCCTGTCTAACTACGTTACTCAAATTAGCCTGACTTTTGTAATGTCCTAAGTTAAAATCATGTTGAAACATTTCAATGTCCTAATGGACAAATCTGATGAATGTTTCAAGAGGTGGAGAAAACCTGCTTTTGTTTCTCAGACCAAGACTTTTGGAGCTTATGGGCGAGGGTGGGATGTGGTTTGTATTCGCTTCTGGTTTCCTCCTCCTTGGAGAAGTGCACCCGAAGTCTTAGTGATCTGAAGAAACTATTCAGATCCATGTCCAGTTGAAAAAGGTCATACCTATTTGATGGACAGAATGATAGACCTTTCTGGAGGAGATTTAATTGGGCCGGGCCTAGGGATTTGGAGGATATATTTACTACAATCTAATCGGTATTCCTCTCACCTTAGACCTGGTCATCATGGTATGACCCCCGTCTTCTGTGACGTTCGCCTCCCCTCCTCGTCCTCCCCTCCTCGTCCTCCTCGTCCTCCCCTCCTCGGCCTCCCCTCCTCGGCCTCCCCTCCTCGGCCTCCCCTCCTCGTCCTGGCCTCCCCTCCTCTTCCTGGCCTCCCCTCCTCGTCCTCTTCTTGGCCTCCCCTCCTCGTCCTCTTCTTGGCCTCCCCTCCTCGTCCTCTTCTTGGCCTCCCCTCCTCGTCCTCTTCTTGGCCTCCCCACCTCGTCCTCTTCTTGGCCTCCCCTCCTCGTCCTCTTCTTGGCCTCCCCTCCTCGTCCTCTTCTTGGCCTCCCCTCCTCGTCCTCTTCTTGGCCTCCCCTCCTCGTCCTCTTCTTGGCCTCCCCTCCTCGTCCTCTTCTTGGCCTCCCCTCCTCGTCCTCTTCTTGGCCTCCCCTCCTCGTCCTCTTCTTGGCCTCCCCTCCTCGTCCTCTTCTTGGCCTCCGGCCTAGGCGCTGGCCTAAAAAAGAGTTGGAGCGTTGCCGGTAGAAATTTGAGCCCTCGCTTCCAGATCCCAAATGTGAGGAGTCCGATGGTGGAACATATCCTCTGTATAAAAAAAAAAATCAACACCCCGATATTCTGATATTATTAGCCCTGCCAGCTCTGTTAGGGGATTCTCAAGAGCCTACGATAATCATCCAGTTTCTGAAATTCTATCCAGGGATTCCATGTTCTGTGAAATCTGTCATATGTATTGTTCGAACAAGAGATTAAGTTCTCTATTTGCATAATATCATTAACTTTGGAAACCCATAGGCAGAGCGAAGGAGCCTCCGTTTTCTTCCACATTAATGGAATACACATTCTCGCAGCCATAATTAAGTAACATAACAATAATCGCTTGAGAGAAATAAGGGGAGTCTCGCCATGCCAGAGGAGGAACAATGCGGGGTTCAAAGATAATTCCACTCCGAGGATCTTGTTAATATTTCCTCTTATTCCTTTCCAAAAGGGAAGCAACATGTGGCATGACCAAAAAATATGAAGGAGTGTACCAATTTCGCTTTAGCATCTCCAACATTTTGGGTCTGCAGATGGGAAAAAAATGTAAACGTCACGGGACTTTATACCATCTGGAGATAATTTTCTAACAGGATTTATGTGTCAAAGTAAAAATCTTCTGTCTCTGATTGGCAGTAAAATAAATTTTAAGGTCTACTTCCCATTGAAGCATGAAAGGTGGAGGTAGTGGTCCTGGAAGATGCTGGATGAGGCCGTAAGTCAAAGACAGTGAGTGCCTAATCAGAGCCGACCCTAGACACGATGTCTCAAATGGAGTTTTGTTATTTGTGTACAATTCTGGTGGAGGGAGAGATGTTCAAAAATGTCTCAATTGCATAGATCTCCAGGGCCCCAGACGATTAGAACCCAGCTGGATCAGCAGAGCATGTGGAGTTAGCCAGTGATTATCTTTTTGTGAATCACTAACTCAGATCAGGGCATCTATTCCCGGAGCGAAACAAGGGTTACTCAAAATAGGATATTGTGCAGAGTTACATCGTAAGAAAAAATTTCGTACTATTAAATTCTAACAACATTGCAGTGTTGTGCCTATAGTAGGATGGAGCCGTAGGAGGAGTAAATATGAAGGCTCCAGCCATGGACATGCCGCCAAAGAAATACGGGAAAAACATTGTTCGACCTGAACCCAAGGGATCCATAACTCGTGTCAGATGTGTTGCCAGATAATAGGTTTTAATATCAGGCAAAGTAAGGCCCCCACATTTTTTAGGTCAGCACAGCAATGTCTGTTTAATTCTTGCGGTCTTCCCAGCCCATATAAATGTTATTTGGATGGAATCAATAACTTGAAAAAAGAAGGGATTCTAATCGGCAATGCTTGCATAAGATATAAAATACGGGGTAGTAAATTAATTTTGAATATACAGTAGTACAACGACCTAGCCAGCTGAAGTTCCCCTTGGTCCATCGTACAGTCTTCACGTATATTGCGTAGAAGGGGGGGAAAGTTAGACTGATGTAAATTGGATGGGTTAGGGGTAATATTAACTCCCAAGTATTTCAACGACATATCGCTCCAACGAAACTCAAAAGCTTGTTTGAGAGATTGCTTCAAGTCCAATGTTAAAGTAATATTTATTGCCTCTGATCTAGCTATGTTGATTTTAAAATTAGAAAGCTCTGAAAATAATTTTAAATCATTTGTTAAATTTGATAAAGAGGCAGCTGGTTTAGTAATAAAAAAACAATAGATCATCCACGTAAGCAGCTATTTTATATTTTAAGCTTTGAAGCAAGATACTAGAAATCAATGGGTGGGCTCTCAATTTTTGAAGGAATGGTTCTAAAGTAAGAGGAGATAATGGACATCCCTGTCACGTACCGTTGAAGATTTTAAATTCTTTTGATAGTAAGCCGTTTACTTGAACCCTGGCCGAAAGGGCTGAATATAGAGCCATAATCCAAGCAATCATATTAGTACCTAATCCGACTTCACGCAGAGTCTCCTCAATAAAGATCCTAATGTTACTTTCCACGGACGCAGAGAAGGCTTTTGACCGAGTAAATCATTGGTTTGTTCTCACATCTAGCCTTATATATAAGGTTTATAGTTTTTATAGTATTGTCTCTAGCTTCCCTCCCTGTCATAAAACCTGCCTGATCTGGGTGAATGATCGGGTCCATTAAAGGTAGTAATCTGGCTGCAAGAATTTTTACAAAGATTTTAATATCCAGATTAAGCAATGAAATTGGTCAATAATTGGAGCATTTTAGAGGGTCTTTGCCGGGTTTTTTGGATCACAACTATACTATCCCTCAATTAGTCCCTTAACGAGGGATTAGACTTAGAAATGGCGTTAAGGAACCGTAGGAAGTATGGGTCAATAACATCCTGGAATGCCTTATAATCCAGGGAAAATCCATCTGGGCCTGGAGCTTTCCCAGATGGAGAGTTCTTAATAGCATCTTTCATTTCCTTCTCTGTAATTGGAGATTCCAGGGACTAGAGTCAGCTAAAGTTGGAAAGTCAGTGCTCACAATATATTCTTTGACATGGTCTCTAAAGTATGGCTGAGATACCTGAAAATTATTATCTATCGAATATAGAGAAGCATAGTAATCTCGAAAGACAGCCACTATATCACTTGGAAGATGAAACTGAGAAGATGAGTTAAAGTTCACAGCAGGCACATAGGTAGAAGCCTGTTTTAATCTTTGATACCTAGCCAAAGCTTTACTGCATTTATTACCAAATTCATAGAAATTGCGCCTGCATCTAGTTAGGGTGGCTTTTGCCTTATCATTTAAGATAGAGAGGAACTCTTCTAGTTTTTGCAGAAGATTAATTCATATCTCCTCATCAAGAGAAGATTTATCATTAGAGATGAGCGAACTTATGATAAGTTCGGTTCGGCTGGTTCGCCGAATTTCATGAAAAAGTTTGATTCGGACCGAACCTGTAATTCAAGAAAGCCCATAAAAATCGTGTATAACACTGTTTAAAAGCCCTTTTACTTTTCAGCTGTCTTTAAGGCAAAGTTACGCCAACATGTATGGCTATAGGAAAACGGATGGGACACGGTGATAACTATCAGAAACCACTGCACTTGTGCATGTTGTATGCTTAATGCATTGTTAAAAAAGGTACAAAAATTAACCATTTTTGGCGGCAGATGCCTGCCAGGGTTCATACATATAAGGTGGTAAAAGAAGAAGCAATGGCTTTTGACAAGCCCTCATAAAATTTACCCTTTATGGTGGCAGATGCCTGCCGGGGTTCATCCATACATGGATGTAAAAGCAACAAGCAATGGCTTTTCACAAGCCCTCCAAAAATTTACCCTTTTTATTGGCAGATGCCTGCCGGGGTTCATACATATATGGTGGTAAAAGAAGAAGTCATTACTTAGCCATTGCTTTTTCAAAGCCCTCAAAAAATTAACCCTTTTTGGGAGTAGCAACAGGTTTTGCATCTGGAAAGTGAAGAAGCTATAAAAGAACAAAAATGATTCCTTTTTTAGGATCATCTGGCAGTATCAGACTGCAGCAGGGATGGTAGATTGGTGATAGAAGTTGTAGTAGCAGATCCAACAGCAGCAAATGAAAACAGACTGGACAGGACAGAATCCTGGTGGTTTTGTAGGCCAGCTTGTAGCAGAGAGCAGTGGAGGTGGATTGGTGGTGGTTGACTGGTAGTAGTGGTGGTGGACTACTGACAGCACGGGTGGTGGTAGTAGTAGCTGCATCAACAGCACAGCAGCACATTAAAAAAGAGTGGACAGGTCAAAGCCCTGTGGTTGTTTTTCTGAGACTTGTCAGAGGTACTGTGTATGAGGACCGGCGTCGGTTACTAGGCAGACACAGACAACATGGAAGATCAAGCCAAGGCTTCCTTTGGAACAAAACATGTGGAAAATAAACTTTGGTAGAATTTTACAATCCCCAAGATAAAAAGAGGACATTAAAAAAAGACTGTGGTGGGGCAGGCCTGCTTGTAGCAGACGGCAGTGGAGGTGTATTGGTGGTGGTAGTAGTAGTAGCAGCACATTAAAACAGACTGGACAGTCACAGGACAAAGCCCTGTGGTGGGGCAGGCCTCAGGCCTGCTTGTAGCAGACGGCAGTGGAGGTGTATTGGTGGTAGTAGAGGTAGCCAACGGACAGCACGGTTGGTGGTAGTAGTAGCAGCACATTAAAACAGACTGGACAATCACAGACAAAGCCCTGTGGTGGGGCAGGCCTGCTTGTAGCAGACGGCACTGGGGGTGGATTGGTGGTAGAAGTAGTAGCAGCACCAACAGCGGCACATTAAAAAAAGAGTGGACAGGACAGAATCCCGTAGTAGAAGGCGGCAGCAGCAGCAATGTCGGATCTAATCAGTGGCATCAGGCACAGGGGTTTTAAAATCCTCACCGATCCACGCTTGATTCATTTTCAGAAACGTGAGATTTTCCAAGCTCTTGGCGGACAATCTTGTTCGCTTAGGGGTGACGAAGCCCCCTGCCGCGCTGAATACCCTCTTTGACGCTACACTGGAGGGTGGACAAGACAGTACACCCATGGTAAACTTAGCCAGTTCTTGCCAATGATCCAATCTGCTGACCCAGAAGTCCATGGGGTCTGGGATCAGGATTTCTGACGGAGAAAGGGCACAGTCCAGGTACGAGTGAACCTGGTTGTTTAGGTGCTGGTGATGGTGAACATCCCTTTGGTGACTACGATGTGTGTCAGGTCGGGATATTGGATGTAAAAATGTTGTCATCATATTTTCCAAACTGAATTGGCTGCTGCTGCTGCCGCCTATTGCAGAGGTAGCTCTGCCAGAGGCGGTGGAACGATAAGACAGTGGGGAGCGGAGAGTGGCCCCCCGGTCAGACATGCTTGCGGCAGGTGTTTGCCGTTTGAAAGCCGTGACAAGCTGGCTGCATAGCTTCTCTCGATAATAAGCCAATTTTGCCTCCCTCTCGGAAGGCGCAAAAAACTCCCCCATTCTGGCTTTCCACCGAGGGTCTAAAAGTGTGGCTATCCAGTACTCATCTCTTTGCTTCATGCTAACAATACGACAGTCATTGCGCAAGTAACGAAGCATACAGCTTGCCATCCTGGCCAGCGTTTCAGAGGGCCCGGTTGGTTCCATCTCCGCCCCATTCTGCCATGGTTGTCCATCATCAAGGTCGTCATCACTGTCATGTTGTGCGGCTGCCTCGTCCCCTATCCCTTCCTGTGATTCCATCTCCAAATCCAGCTCATCTTTAGGTCCTGTTTCCTCCTCCTCCTCCTCCTCAACATCCATAGCCAGATGTGGTCCTTCCTCCATCCCTTGCTGAATCATCGCTGTTAGCGTTTGCTCCAGAATGAATATCAGCGGCATAACATCGTTCATTCCGCTAGCGTCACGGCTCACAAATCGTGTGGCCTCTTCAAAGGGCCTCAAAACGCGACATGCGTCTCTAACCAGCTGCCAGTGCCTGAGCTCGAAATTACACTGGCTCCAAACGTTGCCCGTCTGCTGCATCAGGAAATCATTCACGGCTTTCCGCTGTTCGTACAGACGGTCCAACATGTGCAGGGTGGAATTCCAGCGTGTTGGAACGTCGCAAATCAGGCTGTGTTCTGGGAGATTGTTTTGACGCTGCAAATCCAGGAGGGCGTGCTTAAATTCATACGAACGTCTAAAGCGGACGCAAACCCTCCTGGACATGGCCAGCACACCCTTCAAACCAACATATGACTTTAAGAAGCGTGTTATGACCAGATTGATCAAATGTGCCATGCAAGGAGCGTGTGTCAGGTGACCTAGACGCAGTGCAGCCACAACGTTCTTCCCGTTATCAGAGACAACATTGCCCAGTGTGAGTTTCAGAGGAGACAGCCAGCGTGCGACTTCCTCCTTGATGCACAGCAGCAGCTCCTGCCCTGTGTGGCTTTTCTCGCCCAGGCTCAGCAGGTGTAAGACAGCGTTGTGGCGCTTCACCTTGCACCTATGAAAAGAGGAGGGAGGAGGAGTGGAAGATACGCTGTGTCCTGTCGGGGACGGGAAGACCTCCATTGAGGAGGGCAAGGAGTAGGAGGAGAAGGATGGTAGGCGCCTGGTGTCCGGAGTTGAACCAGAAAGATACAAGCGTGGAGGTGGTAATTCCTGGCATTGCTGCGGTGGTGCATCAGACTGCAAAATATTGACCCAGTGGGCCGTGAAAGACATGTACTGTCCCTGCCTATAGTTGCTGCTCCACGTGTCGACAGTGGCATGTACCCTGCTGCACACGGATAATTGCAAGGACTGGCCCACCTTTTCCTCCACGTGCTTGTGCAAGGCAGGGACAGCTGCCTTGGAGAAGTAATGGCGGCTAGGTATTCGCCACCTAGGCTGAGCGCACGCCATCAATTGCTTGAAGCCGGCGGAGTCGACCAGGTGGTACGGCAGCGACTGCACCACCAACAACTTAGCCAGGTGTGAATTAAGCCGCACGACAAGTGGATGACTGGGTATATATTGTTGCTTATTGGACAACGATTCCGTAATGGATAACTGACGGGACGTAGGAGGAGCACTAGATGACAGTGATGATGATGATGACAACGAAATGGTGGATAAGGCCTGGCTACTACTTAGATGACAGGGACTCGGAACAGCAGCAGTGGCAGAGGGGTCTTCATTAGATGTACATGATGGTGGGGCATGTCGATTGTCCCACATGGCCTTGTGATGCCGCTCCATGTGTTTACGTAGAGCGGTAGTTCCTACATTGCTGCTCTGCCCACGCCTTACTTTCTGCTTGCAAATCCGGCACTGTGCCATGTTTTCGTCCTCCGGGAAGGTACAGAAAAATTGCCACACGGCAGAGTACCGTAAAGAGGTAGTACCACGTCCACCACCACCACCCGAGCTTGCCCCTTGTCTGGCAGGCTTTTTTCGGGAGCCTACACCAGTAGCAGCAGTGTCGCCGTCACCGGCTCCTGAGCTGACCCTACCGCTGCAACGTTTTGCAGATTTACTTCTGCCCCTACCTCGGCTTGGCTGTTTATCACTGCCAGTGCCGCCACTACTACCCTCCTCCTCTGACGCCGTCATCACCTCGTCACCTGGTTCCCACGTCCTGTCTAAAACAACATCATCATAGCCCTCCTCATCATCCCCGCCACTTCTGTCATTGTTTTGTGATGTGACATCATGGCGGGCTCCATGCCCCCCCTCATTACTGCGTCTGCCAACACGGCTACCACCAACACCCCCACTACCACAGCTATGCGTCTCGGACACCGCTTCCACCTCCACCACCGCCGCAACACACTCCGTTGGCTGACTCGCGGAAAACAAATCATCATCACTATGTTGTTCAGTATCTTCCTTCGCACCCGAGGAGATGTCTCTTAGGACTCTCAGGAAAGATGGCTTCCCGCTAGGAAGGGGGAGAGAAGACATAGATGATGGAATGGAAACGCTAGAAATACTCATATTACTACTGTGCCAAGGAACTGTAGAGGATCTGGAATCCAACGAAACCTGGCTTGAAGCCAGATCGTCAGAGTCTTCCTGCTGAGATGACCGCGAGCCAGCCAACCAGTCCACAATGGCCGTATTGTCTGAAATAACCCGCCCACCGGAGGAGATGGACAACTCTTGCTTGCTGATACTTCTACTACTACCAGCAGGCACATGGCTGCTGCTACTAGTAGAACTGGGCACATGTCTTGTGCCAAAAATGCTGGTACTGGCACCAACAGATCCAATGTTTGGACTGGAAGAGGACATGGCATGGGTGTTTTTTCCTCTACCCCATCCTTTCACAACCTTTTTTTTACCAGACATTTCACTGCTGGAGTGCAGCAAGTTGAATCAAAACCCCTTCCCCTACTAGAGGAATGAGGCCCTTATAAAATATTATTTGGACTGGCTGAAAATGAGTGACTGTGAATAGGTGGCAGTCAGTGTATGCTGTGACTTGTATAATAGCACCAAAGGCACCGGCTGTACTTAATTAGCACGTTGAATTAAACCCTTAGACAGAAATGAGGCCCTTTTAAATTGTTATTCGGACTGGCGGAAAATCAGTGACTCATAACGTGCCAGTCAGTCAGGGAATGCTGGGCGTTGTAGTACTACAAAGGCTGCCTGTATTGCAAGTTGGATGTTAACCCATGCAACGGGGATGAGGCCCTTATAAAAGATTATTCACACTGCCTTGGCAAATGGCAAAGAATGAGAATTTCTATCAGACACTGTGCACTCAGGGAATGCTGGGCGTTGTAGTACTACAAAGGCTGCCTGTATTGCAAGTTGGATGTTAACCAATGCAACGGGGATGAGCCCCTTCTAAAAGCTTATTCACACACTGCCTTGGCAAATGGCAATGAATGAGAATTTCTATCAGCCACTGTGCACTCAGGGAATGCTGGGCGTTTTAGTACTAAAGCTGCCTGCCTGTATTGCAAGTTGGATGTTAACCCATGCAACGGGGATGAGCCCCTTATAAAAGCTTATTCACACACTGGCTTGGCAAATGGCAGCCACGCCGCGGTGCACTCAGGGAATGCTGGGTGTTGTAGTACTACAGCAGCTGCCGGCCTGTATTGCAATTTGGATGTTGAGAGTAGACTCCCGCTGTAGTGGATGAGCCCCTTCGATTGCTGGATTCCTGGCTTTTAGATTCCTAAAGCTTTCCCTTACTGCACAGAGATGCTATCCCTACAGCTCCTGTCTCTAAAATGGCCGCTGAGCTCCGTGCATAAACTATTATTGCAGGCTTGAGCCCGCCCCTATGCTACCTCCCGATTGGCTGGGAGAGCCGTTTGCAAGGCATTATGGGGTAGCCTGATGTCAGGTGATATTTTGAAATCCTCCATTTTAGATCTAACATGTGGCAGGTGCCAAAATGTAGCCGGGTTCGGTCAAAACGTGTTCGGCCGAACCCGGTGAAGTTTGGATTCGCTGCGAACCGAACTTTTCACGATGCTCGGACCGAAACCGGGTTCTGTTGTCCCGGTTCGCTCATCTCTATTTATGATGTTTTTCCAAATCTTGAATTTGAGAAAGCAAATTAGTGATCGCTTCAGTGCGTTCACGTTTAATTCTAGAGCCTTGCTGGATTAGAACTCCACAGATGACACATTTATGCGCCTCCCATAGGGTACAGGGGTCTATATCGTCTGTGTAGTTTGAGGAGAAGTACTTCACAACAGCTTGTTTAACGAACCCATAGATCCCTTGGTCCTTCAACAGGGAGGCATTAAATTTCCATTGCCACTGTGAAGAAATAGGATGTATAAGGGAAAATGTCAGCATAATAAGAGCATGATCTGAGAAAATAATTGCCATTATTGATGAGGAGCGTAATGAGTGAAGCGAATGGTGTTTTATAAAGAAATAATCTAATCTAGAGTACATATCATGTACCGCAGAATAAAAAGAGTAATCTCGTCCTAAAGGATATTAGCTGCGCCAAGTATCTACCAGGTATTCATATAGAATAAGTTTTGGATACCGAAGCTTAGGGCGAGAAATATTGGAGGAGCCTGTTGTGGTGCCTAGAAATCTCCTCCCACAATCCAAGTCCCCTCACAGAACTCCTCTAGAGCTTCTAAATAGCCAGCTAAGGCAGAGCCTTGACCTGAGTTGGGTAAGTGAAAAGAGGCAAATGTAAACACCTGAGACATTATGCGACCTTTGACCAAAAGCATTCTACCTGCATTGTCGGTGCGAAACTCCATAAATTCCCATGGAACAGAGCGAGAAAACAGTATGCTCGTACCCTTTGAGTGTAAGTCAGAAGTAAAACTGTGATATGCTGTAGGGATATACTAGAGAGCTTAAATGGTTTGTATGAGCAAAGGTGAGTCTCCTGTAAGAACGCGACATGCAGATGATGGCGCTTTAGGAGCCGCATCAGAATTGGGCGCTTTTCTGGACTATGAAGTCCCTTAACATTTAGTGAGCCCACCACTAATTCTGTTTTAGGGGGGGGGACATGTTGGTGAGGTAAAAGTAGAAGAAAAGAGACGGGGAGAGAGAGTACAAAAGTGGAGAGAAAGAGAGGAGAGAAGAAAAAGGGGGGGGGGCAAGGAAAAGAAGAAGCACAAAGGCTTAGTTCTCGGGTAACTTTCCCAAGAATTCCAACTCTCTAGCAAGAAAAAATAAAGGGAGTCGGGTAAAAATAGCACATAAAAAAAATAAATAGAAAAGGGGGGTGAAAAGGGGCTCAATAAAAAGAGAGAAAGAGAAGCAAGAGGGGATACTAACAGCCTCCAGGCATCCCAGGCTGATGCAATGACAAAAATATTTAGTCATGAACTTCTAGATATAACATGGGGATAGAAGAATGTCCTATATTTTCCACTCTCAAAATAACAACCGTATAGTATAGAAAGCCAGCCCAGTCTTTTCCATTTCTGTTGGTGAAGTAATTGCCGTGACCACAGCTGTATGATCCCAAGATAGAAAATCAGAGACCGGGTTCCGTTTGCAACTGCGTCGGCGTTGTGAAGAAAATGGTAGACTCGTATTAGTCAGCCAATTCTGGACATATACTGGGGACACTGCTAGAAAGTTAAATGAATCCGCGAGATCCTCATATTGATAGAGGTAGAATGTTGAGTTTTTTTTTTTGTTTTTTTTTAACAATTAGGTGAAAAGGGTGACCCCACCGGTATGTACCCCCTGAGTCACATATTTTGGCCAGTACAGATTGAAGCATACGTCTTATTTGAAGAGTACGTGCTGAAATATCTGGAATTTTTTTTACCATAGAAACATCTAAATGTATTGGCCCATAATTTCAGGCCTTTCCGATGATCAATTCTTTATCCGTAAAATAGTGCGAACGGCAATAATATCTCGGGGGGTATCTTGATCCGAAGGAATATCTCTAGATATACAGGGTGGGCCATTTATATGGATACACCTAAATAAAATGGGAATGGTTGGTGATATTAACTTCCTGTTTGTCATACGTTAGTATATGGGAGGGGGGAAACTTTTCAAGCTGGGTGTTGACCATGGCGGCCATTTTGAAGTCGGCCATTTTGTATCCAACTTTAGTTTTTTCAATGGGAAGAGGGTCATGTGACACATCAAACTTATCGAGAATTTCACAAGAAAAACAATGGTGTGCTTGGGTTTAACATTACTTTATTCTTTCATGAGTTATTTACAAGTTTCTGACCACTTATTAAATGTGTTCAAAATGCTGCCCATTGTGATGGATTGTCAATGCAACCCTCTTCTCCCACTCTTCACACACTGATAGCAACACCGCAGAAGAAATGCTAGCACAGACTTTCAGTATCCGTAGTTTCAGTTGCTGCACATCTTCTATCTTCACAGCATAGACAATTGCCTTCAGATGACCCCAAAGAAAAAAGTCTAAGGGGGTCAGATCGGGAGGCATTTCTTCTGCGGTGTTGCTATCAGTGTGTGGTTCCCATTTTATTTAGGTGTATCCATATAAATGGCCCACCCTGTAGAATGAATTCTATCTATCATGAATGTAGCATCAGGTGGTCTTTGAGTTATAATGTTGAAGATAGTAGTTACCCTCCGTAGGAGATCTTCTTGTGGGCCCAGCTCTGTAAGGCCTTTCAGGCGTATATTATTCTTGCGGTCTCAATTCTCTTGGTTGTCCAGTTGGAGAGACAAGTTTTGGAATTGTTGGCGAGAGTTGGACACTTCATATTCCAGAGCCATTACCCGTTTATCTAATGTAGCAAGATCACTTTAGTGGTTCTGTTGGCTATTTTGTCTACTTCCACCTTAATTCCAGATATTACCTCCAGTTGAGATTGTTTGAGCTGTGTAACGGCCGGGACTAAATCACTTTTAGAAGGAAGAGCCTGTATTAACTCTTTAACCCCTTAAGGATGCAGCCTAGTTTGGGCCTTAAATGGAATGTGTTGCCAGAAAAACATGTTGTTTTTTTTTTAATTAAACAATTAGTGTATAGGTGATTAAACATTGTTCAAATTTTTTTTATTTTTTTCACGAGTCAGGAAATATTATAAATTAGATTCTAATTTATAATATTTCCCATTGCTGGTCACTAGATGGAGCTATTCCCAAAATTGCAGCATTGCAAAATTGGGTAAAAAGCCCTCGCTCTAGTGAGCTCTCAGCATCCCCCCCTCCTTTATCCTGGCTAGTGCCGGGATAAACGAGGGGTTTGAACGGTCTAACCTCCTACACTGTGTGTCGCCATTTTTTGAGCTAACACACAGTGTAGTAGGTTTACATACAGTAGTAAACGTACACAAACACGAACATACATTGAAATCTCTTACCTGCTCCTGCCGCCGCGGCTCCCTCCGGCCCGTCCGCTCCGTCTGCTGCCGCTGGTCCAAGTGCACAAGTCCGGAAGCCGCGACTGGAAGTAGTAATCTTACTGTCCGGCCGCGACTTCCGGTCCACAGGAAAATGGCGCCGGACGGCGCCAATTTCAAATTGGACTGTGTGGGAGCGGCGCATGCGCAGTTCCCACACAGACGGCGTACACAGAAGTGGATGGGACGGGAGCCGTTCGCAGTCCCTATGGGACTGTGGCTGCCGTATTCCATGTCTGTATGTGTCGTTAATCGACACATACAGAAATGGAACATAAAATGGCAGCCCCCATAGGGAAGAAAAAGTGTAAAAATAAGAAAAAGTAAAACACAAACACACAAATAAATATAAACGTTTTTAATAAAGCACTAACATCTTTAACATATGAAAAAAAAATTTGTGATGACACTGTTCCTTTAAGGCTCAGAGCCCATTTTTTAAATCTGACATATTTCACTTTATGTGGTAATAACGTCGGAATGCTTAAACCTATCCAAGCGATTTTGAGATTGTTTTCTCGTGACACATTGGGCTTCATGTTCGTCGTAAAATTTGGTCGATGTATTCAGTGTTTATTGGTGAAAAATTGCAAAATTTAGAGAAAATTTTGAAAAAAAGCATTTTTCAGAATTTAAATGTATCTACTTGTAAAACAGATGGTTATACCACCCAAAATAGTTACTAGTTCACATTTCCCATATGTCTACTTTAGATTGGCATATTTTTTTGAACATTATTTTATTTTTCTTGGACGTTACAAGGCTTAGAATATATACAGTGAAGGAAATAAGTATTTGATCCCTTGCTGATTTTGTAAGTTTGCCCACTGTCAAAGACATGAACAGTCTAGAATTTTTAGGCTAGGTTAATTTTACCAGTGAGAGATAGATTATATTTAAAAAAAAACAGAAAATCACATAGTCAAAATTATATATATATTTATTTGCATTGTGCACAGAGAAATAAGTATTTGATCCCTTTGGCAAACAAAACATAATACTTGGTGGAAAAACGCTTGTTGGCAAGCACAGCAGTCAGACGTTTTTTGTAGTTGATGATGAGGTTTGCACACGTTAGATGGAATTTTGGCCCACTCCTCTTTGCAGATCATGTGTAAATCATTAAGATTTTGAGGCTGTCTCTTGGCAACTCGGATCTTCAGCTCCCTCCATAAGTGTTCGATGGGATTAAGGTCTGGAGACTGGCTAGGCCACCCCATGACCTTAATGTGCTTCTTTTTGAGCCACTCCTTTGTTGCCTTGGCTGTATGTTTCGGGTCATTGTCGTGCTGGAAGACCCAGCCACGAGCCATTTTTAATGTCCTGGTGGAGGGAAGGAGGTTGTCACTCAGGATTTGACGGTACATGGCTCCATCCATTCTCCCATTGATGCGGTGAAGTAGTCCTGTGCCCTTAGCAGAGAAACACCCCCAAAACATAATGTTTCCACCTCCATGCTTGACAGTGGGGACGGTGTTTTTTGGGTCATAGGCAGCATTTCTCTTCCTCCAAACACGGCGAGTTGAGTTAATGCCAAAGAGCTCAATTTTAGTCTCATCTGATCACAGCACCTTCTCCCAATCACTCTCAGAATCATCCAGATGTTCATTTGCAAACTTCAGACGGGCCTGTACATGTGCCTTCTTGAGCAGGGGGACCTTGCGGGCCCTGCAGGATTTTAATCCATTACGGCGTAATGTGTTACCAATGGTTTTCTTGGTGACTGTGGTCCCAGTTGCCTTGAGATCATTAACAAGTTCCCCCGTGTAGTTTTCGGCTGAGCTCTCACCTTCCTCAGGATCAAGGATACCCCACGAGGTGAGATTTTGCATGGAGCCCCAGATCGATGTCGATTGACAGTCATTTTGTATGTCTTCCATTTTCTTACTATTGCACCAACAGTTGTCTCCTTCTCACCCAGCGTCTTACTTATGGTTTTGTAGCCCATTCCAGCCTTGTGCAGGTCTATGATCTTGTCCCTGACATCCTTAGAAAGCTCTTTGGTCTTGCCCATGTTGTAGAGGTTAGAGTCAGACTGATTAATTGAGTCTGTGGACAGGAGTCTTTTATACAGGTGACCATTTAAGACAGCTGTCTTTAATGCAGGTACCAAGTTGATTTGGAGCGTGTAACTGGTCTGGAGGAGGCTGAACTCTTAATGGTTGGTAGGGGATCAAATACTTATTTCTCTGTGCACAATGCAAATAAATATATATAATTTTGACTATGTGATTTTCTGTTTTTTTTTTAAATATAATCTATCTCTCACTGGTAAAATTAACCTAGCCTAAAAATTCTAGACTGTTCATGTCTTTGACAGTGGGCAAACTTACAAAATCAGCAAGGGATCAAATACTTATTTCCTTCACTGTACAGCAATTTCTCATATTTCTAAGAAAATTTCAAAAGCCTTTTTTTTAAGGTACATGTTCTGTTCTGAAGTGGCTTTGAGGGGCCTATGTATTAGAAACCCTGATATAACACCCCATTTTAAAAACTAGACCCCTCAAAGTATTCAAAATAGCATTTAGAACGTTTTTTAACCCTTCAAGCATTTCACAAGAATTAAAGCAAAGTGGAGGTGAAATTTGCAAATTTCATTTTTCTTGCTGAATTTCAATTTTATTCAAAATTTTTTCTGTAACACAGAAGGTTTTACCAGAGAAATACTACTAAATATGTATTGTCCAGATTCTGCAGTTTTTAAGAAATGTCCCACATGTGTCTCTAGTGCGCTCGTGGACTAAAACACAAGCCCCAGAAGCAAAGAATCACCTAGTGTATTTTGAGGCCTCTTTTTTTATTAGAATATATTTTAGGCAGCATGCCAGGTTTGAAGAGGTGTTGAGGTGCCAAAACAGTAGGAATCCCCGAATAGTGACCCCATTTTGGAAACTACACCCCTCAAGGAATTCATTTATGGTTGTTGTTACAATTTTGACCGCACAGTTTTTTCACAGCTCCTATTTGAATTGGGCTGTGAAATGAAAAATATTTCATTTTTTCCAATAAGATGTCATTTGTGATCAAAATTTCTTATTTTCACAGGGAACAAAATACCCCATTTTGTTGCCCAATTTGTCCTTAGTGCGGCAATACCCCATTTGTGGTGATAAACGGCAGTTTGGGCCCATGGGAGGGCTCAGAATGAAAGGAGTGCTATGTGTTTGTTGGAGTCCAGATTTTGCTGGATTGGTTTTCGGGTGCCATGTCGCATTTGCAGAGCCCCAGAGGTATCAAAGCAATGGAAACCCACCAGAAGTGACCCCATTTTGGAAACTACACCCCTCAAGGAATTCATTTATGGGTAATGTGACCATTTAGACACCATAGTTTCTTCACAGAACTTATTTGAATTGGGCTGGGAATTAAAAAAAATAATATTTTTTCCAATAATATGTCGTTTTAGCTCAAAAATTCTTATTTTCACAAGAAATAAAATATCCCATTCTGTTGCGCAATTTGTCCTGAGTGCAGCAATACCCCATTTGTGGTGCTAAACTGCCGTTTGGGCCCATGGGAGGGCTCAGAACGAAAGGACCACCTTTTGGCCTACTGGGGATTTTCTGGTGCGAAGTCATGTATTCAGAAGCCCCTGAGGTACCAGTACAGTTGAAACCCGCAAGAAGTGACCCCGTTTTAAAAACTACACCCTTAAGGCATCTAGAGGTGTAGTGAGCATTTTGACCGGAGACATACAACCCATAAACTGTAATGTGGGTTCTCCCGGGTATGGCAATACCCTCAATGTGGCTGTTAACAGCTGCCTGGGCACACAGCAGGGCTCAGAAGGAAAAGATAAGGGGGGATAAGCTGTGCGGAGTACATCAGGGTAAGTAAAATTGGGGTAAATTATAAACCAAGGGATGTATGATAAATTTTAAAACACTCTTTGATACAGAGCTCTGGTTTTTCGGGACACGTGTCACATTGATATATTGTGTCCTCCCTTATCCCCCTCTTATAGCAGACTTTGCACCTCTTTTGACTTTTTCCCTTCTTGCCAGTTTGGGGAACTTCTCCTGGAAAGTTTATCCCTTGTACGATGCGTGTGGCCTCGCTTCCAGAAGTACTGGGTGCCCCCCCCCTTCCTGGTCCCTAAAGATTAGGTTCTTGATAACCACCTCTTGAAATTCCAGGAAAGTTCCCCTCTGGCCTGTACATCGACGTAGCACGTACACATTGTACAATGCCATCTGTATGATGTGCTTGGCCAGCTTCTTATACCACACCGCATGGAGCTGTAGGGCTTCAGGACTTGATCTGACAAGTCCACCCCTCCCATGTACCTATTGTAGTCCAGGATGCAGTCTGGTTTGGGGGTCTCTGTACTGGTACCTCGTACAGGTACATGGGTACTGGTGTGACATCTCTCTTGTCTTGTACTTGACACACAATATGTTGCTGCTAGATTGTGCCCTGCTCTCACCCCTTCTTGTTTGCCCTGCAGAGTCTTAGGGAGGCCTCTCAGATTTCTTCTAGCAGTGCCGCATGCCACAGGACTGGAAGCGAGGCAGTTGAAGAGTGGGACGCTGGTATAAAAATTATCCAGGTAGAGGTGGTAACCCTGGTCCAGCAGTGGGTGCACCAAATCCCACACAATTTTTGCATTAACTCCCAGTAAGGGGGGGGGGGCATTATGGGGGTTGAATACTGGTGTCCTTCCCTTTATATATCCTAAATTTGTAGGTATGCCCTGATGCACTCTCGCACAGCTTATACATCTTCACACCATACCTTGCCTTCGTACCCGGCAGGTACTTGCGGAATTGAACCCTCTCTTTCAAATCTACCAAAGACTCATCAATAGAAATACACTTCTCGGGTTGAATGCTTGGGAAAATCGGGCACTGAAACGGTCTAATAGGGGTCTCCGTTTATACAAACGGTCAAAATGGGGTCATCTCGGGATGGGCACGGCTCATTATCAGTATAATGTAAGAAGCGATGTATTGCCTAATTTTTATTTTTTTTTAGGTTCTAGTTCAGTTCTGAAGTTGCTTTGAGGGACATATATTAGAAACGCCTATGAAACACCCCATTTTAGAAACTAGACCCCTCAAAGTATTCACAACAGCATTTAGAAAGTTTATGAACCCTTTAGGTGTTTCACAGGAATTTAGAGCAAAGTAGAGGTGAAATTTACATTTTTTTTTTTGTCAGAAAATCCTCTTTATACCATTTTTTTTATAACACAAAAGGTTTTACCAGAGAAACGCAACTTAATACTTATTGCCCAGATTCTGCAGTTTTGAGAAATATCCCACATGTGGCCCTAGTGCGGTAATGGACTGAAACACCGGCCTCCGAAGCAAAGGAGCACCTAGTGGATTTTGAGGCCTCCTTTTTGATAGGCACCATGTCCGGTTTGAAGAGGTCTTGTGGTGCCAAAACAGTGGAAAACCCCCAAAAGTGACCCCATTTTGGAAACTAGACCCCTTGAGGAATTCATTGCAGTTTTCTTGGGGTGCATGTGACTTTTTGATCAGTTTTTATTCTATTTTTAGGTGGCGTGGTGACTAAAAAATATCAATTCTACTATTTTTTTATTAAATTTTTTTTTCCGAGTGCACCGTGCGCTATAAATGAAATATTCACTTTATTCTGCGGGGCGATTCGATTACGGCGATACCAGATGTTTATAGTTTTTTTATGTCTTATGGCGTTTGCACAATAAAATACGTTCTGTAAAAAATCATTCACTTTTTGTGTTACCATATTCTAAGAGCCATAACGGTTTTATTTTTCCATCAAGAAAGCCGTGCGAGGACTTATTTTTTTCGTAACAAACTGCTGTTTTGATCAGTACCAGTTTTAGGTACGTGCGACTTTTTGATCTCTTTTTATTCCATTTTTTGGGAGGTGAAGTGACCAAACAATTGTGATTCTGGTACGGTTTATTATTATTTTCTTTTACGGCGTTTACCGCGCGGGATAAATAATAAAATAATTTTGTAGTTCAGGCCGTTACGGACGCGGCGATACCAATTATGTATAGTTTATTTGTTTGTTTATATATTTTTATTAATAATAAAGGACTGATAAGGGAAAAGGGGGGATTTTTACTTTTATTACTTTTACACATCTTTTTTTAACTTTTCTTTTACTTTATTACTTTGTCCCACTAGGGGACATGAGGGCAGGAGGCCCTGATCGCTAATCTAATACACTGCACTACATGCGTAGTGCAGTGTATTAGAGCTGTCAGCTACTCACTGACAGCAAGCATAGTGGGTCCTGACTTCATCAGGACCCACTAGGCTTCCGTCGATGGCATAGCCGGACGCCATTGTTTGGTGTCTGGTTGCCATAGTCACCATCGACAGCCGCTATTGCGTAGCAGGCTGGTGATTGTAGCTTAACCCCTAAAAAGCCGTGATCACTATTGAACACAGCTTTTCAGGGGTTAATCAGCGGGGACACAGCGATCGGTCCCCGCTGTAGGAGCTGCTGTACGAGACAGCAGCTGTCACAGCTCCTGTATGTGTCGGGAGGACGGCCGAAATGGCCGTTAATCCCGCGACGTACTATTCCGTCGCTGAGCGCGAACGTATTGGTTAGCGCGACGGAATAGTACGTCGCTGAGCGCGAAGGGGTTAAAGAGGCTCTGTAACCAGAATATAAATTCCCTATCTCCTATTGAATGTGATCGGCGCTGCAGTGTAGATAACAGTAAGGGTATGTGCACCCGGTAGCAGGCTTTTACGTCTGAAAAGACAGACTGTTTTCAGGAGAAAACAGCTGCCTCGTGTCAGACGTAAATGCTCCTCCTCGCATTTTGCGAGGATTCTCTGACAGCTGTAAATTTTGAGCTGTGCTTCATTGAGTTCAATGAAGAACGGCTCAAATCACGTCTGAAAGACGCGTCCTGCACTTCCTTTGACGAGGCTGTATTTTTACGCGTCGTCGTTTGACAGCTGTCAAACGACGACGCGTAAATGACAGGTTGTCAGCACAGTACGTCGGCAAACACATTCAAATGAATGGGCAGATGTTTGCCGACGTATTGTAGCCCTATTTTCAGGCGTAAAACGAGGCATAATACGCCTCGTTTACGCCTGAAAATAGGTCGTGTGAACCCAGCCTAAGGGTTTTTTTGTTTTTTTTTAAAAAAACTATCATTTTTGCACAAGTTTTGAGCAATTTTAGATTTATGCAAATTAGTTTTTCAATGGACAACTGGGCATGTTTTCTCGTTTTACCAACTAAGCGTGTATTCTGTTTTTACCAACTGGGTGTTGTGAATAGAAATGTATGACGCTGACTAATCAGCATCATACACTTCTCATCGTTCCCACCCAGCTTCTTTCACTGCACAGACACACAGCGTGTTCTCGCGAGATAACGCTGTGACGTCACTTCCTCCCGCAGGTCCTTCACCATCGCGTTGGACAAGAGAAGACACATCGGCTCCAGGCGTCCGAGAGTCTACAGTTGAATCTGCAGCAGCATCACCGTGTGCAGGTAAGCATAGTGAACTCCCTAGAGACGAGCATATTCTTTTTTTAAACGGTGTCCCCGATTTGCAACGAGCATTTATTCCACGTGCGTGAGCAGCATTACCCCCTTGGCAACGAGCATAAATGGTGGCCATTATTACCAGCATTACCCATACCCCCTTGACAACGAGCATAAATGGTGGCCATTATTACCAGCATTACCCATACCCCCTTGACAACGAGCATATAAGGGGCATATTACCAACATTGCCCATACCCCCTTGACAACGAGCATATAAGGGTCATATTACCAGCATTGGCCATACCCCCTTGACAACGAGCATATAAGGGGCATATTACCAGCATTGGCTATACCCCCTTGACAACGAGCATATAATGGGCATATTACCAGCATTGGCCATACCCCCTTGACAACGAGCATATAAGGGGCATATTACCAGCACTACCCATACCCCCTTGACAACGAGCATATAAGGGGCATATTACCAGCATTGGCCATACCCCCTTGACAACGAGCACATAAGGAGCATATTACCAGCACTACCCATACCCCCTTGACAACGAGCATATAAGGGGCATATTACCAGCACTACCAGTACCCCCTTGACAACGAGCATATAAGGGGCATATTACCAGCATTGGCCATACCCCCTTGACAACGAGCATATAATGGGCATATTACCAGCATTGGCCATACCCCCTTGACAACGAGCACATAAGAGGCATATTACCAGCACTATCCATACCCCCTTGACAACGAGCATATAAGGGGCATATTACCAGCACTACCAGTACCCCCTTGACAACGAGCATATAAGGGGCATATTACCAGTACCCCCTTGACAACGAGCATATAAGGGGCATATTACCATCAGTACCCATACCCCCTGGACAAAGAGCATATAAGGGGCATATTAGCAGCATTGGCCATACCCCCTGGACAACGAGCATATAAGGAGCATATTAGCAGCATTGGCCATACCCCCTTGACAACGAGCATATAAGGGTCATTATTACCATCAGTTCCCATACCCCCTTGACAACGAGCATATAAGGGGCATATTACCATCAGTACCCATACCCCCTGGACAATGAGCATATAAGGGGCATATTACCATCACTACCCATGCCCCCTTGACAACGAGCATATAAGGGGCATATTACCAGCACTACCCATACCCCCTTGACAACGAGCATATAAGGGGCATATTACCATCAGTACCCATACCCCCTTGACAACGAGCATATAAAGGGCATATTACCAGCACTACCCATACCCGCATGACAATGAGCATATAAGGGGCATATTACCATCAGTACCCATAACCCCTGGACAATGAGCATATAAGGGGCATTATTACCATCAGTTCCCATACCCCCTTGACAACGAGCCTATAAGGGGCATATTACCATCAGTACCCATACCCCCTGGACAGTGAGCATATAAGGGTCATATTACCAGCACTGCCCATACCCCCTTGACAACGAGCATATAAGGGGCATATTACTAGCATTGCCCATACCCCCTGGACAACGAGCATTAAAGGGGCATATTAATATCAGTACACATACCCCCTGGACAATGAGCATATAAGGGGCATTATTACAATCAGTTCCCATACCCCCTTGACAACGAGCATATCAGGGGCATATTACCATCAGTACCCATACCCCCTGGACAATGAGCATATAAGGGGCATTATTACCATCAGTCCCCATACCCCCTTGACAACGAGCCTATAAGGGGCATATAACCATCAGTACCCATACCCCCTGGACAATCAGCATATAAGGGTCATATTACCAGCACTACCCATACCCCCTTGACAACGAGCATATTAGGGGCATATTACTAGCATTGCCCATACCCCCTGGACATCGAGCATATTTGTGGCATTACCACTAGTACACATAGCTCTTTGCAGAATGACTATAAATGTTTGAAAAAATATATATTTGAAGGTTGATTGTTTTAATAAAGTCAATTTAAAAAATCTTCACTCTTCACTTTTGTTTGTTTTGCAGCTATATTTTGTTGATTATATTTTGTCCTTTGTTAAGTAGACTTCAGGTAAGTCTGAGATTTTCAAGTTCAAGGTTTCCATTTTCCGTTGCAATGGTGTTTCTTCAAGTTCAACAGTTAAAGTTTTTGTTCACGTCGAACATTCTTCTAGTTAGAGGTGAGTTTGTTTTGATTTTTATTAGTTTTAATCAAAGTGCTTTGCAGAGATCAATTATGTGTTTTGTTGTTCTGTATGCCTGTATGCTGGGTTTCTGGATGCTGGTTTACTCAAGGACGTTTTCATAACGAACATGAATTAAAATTGCACTGCTTCCCAAATTCCTTAGCCAAGATTATAGAATGGCTTCAACATATGGGCTTAAAATTCAAAATATCGAGCTTCTAGGTCAAAGAATTTTGGAGGGAAAAAAACCCCAAAATAAACAAGTATAGACTTTGTTCTCTTCATTTCACGGATGACCGTTTTATTGTTAACGCAACAGGTCGTGTTCTTCGTCAAAATGCTGTTCCAACATTATTTCAAAATGCATCAAATTCTACATGTATTGTTGATGAATCTTTATCGAGGAAGAAGGTAACAAAGAGAAGAACAGCTATATCTGAAAACCAAACTAAAGAATTTGTGTTAGAAGCCATGTCTAGTCTTGACAACAACACAACTACATCCTTCTCAAAACCACATGCATCCAGTTCTACTTGAACAGAAAACCTTACTTCAGAAACACTAATGATTATTGGCTCGAAATCATTGAGATGTGGAGACGCAGACAGACTTCACTATTGGAAATTCCGTTCTCCTTTCCAATGAAGAATACCATACAATAATTCATCAAGGTAATGTTCTACAACCAGAAATAACAAACGTATTACATTCCACTCCATTTGATCTCCATCAGGCAGCAGCTTTTTCAACCGAAGCAAGAGAAAATGTGGAGCCATTCCCTTCTCCCATCCAAAGGGTTCAATTGGCCAGCGAAAATTTGACGGAACTCGAAGATCCAGAGGAAGACAAGGTAAGTGGTGTTTTCCCTTTCACAGTTGACAGTCTAGAAGAAGAGTCCAACCATGTTTCATGCGTGGTGTATGAGGATGATGAAGCAGTTTACAATTCAAAGGATGCCTCGTACAATCCAGTCCTGGTAAGTGAGTGCTCTTTGCAAAATACTGACATGTGCTCCATCAATGAATCTCTTGTTGACTCATCTTCCTTTTTGTATTTCTTAGATTACACAGCCATGTTAAATCAGAATAAATTCATAGTTTTTGAAAATTGTCCACTTTCCGGATTAGGACATCTATAGTGCCAAGAAAAAGACAGATGCCCTTTCACTGTAACCAAAATTCTTAAGGAAAGAAAAGGAAGCGCCTTAATAATTCGTGGAAGATGCAAAGAAGGACATAATTCCCTGCTTTTGAATACTCAACCCAAAACCGGCAGATTCTACAGTGGAAATTTTTTGTTGGCCTCTTCCATTTTGTGCAGTGGCCTCAAATTCCATAAAGTTGCAGAGCTTTGTAAGATTTTTCGACTTACAATTTTTTCGGAGAAGACCTTCTACAGGTACCAGTCATCATTTATTTTTCCTGCAATTCAAATTGCTTGGCTTGAAGAGCAGAATAAACTAAAAAACGAACTATTCCCATCTGTTTGGCTGGAGACGGCCAGTGTGACAGTCCTGGACACTCTGCGAAATACTGTACATACACAGTAATGGATTTGTTCACAGAAAAAATAATGGATTTTGAAGTTTTACAGAGGAGCCAGTGCACTTCTTCCGTTGCAATGGAGAAATTTAGATTTTCAATAGTTATGGATAGAATTTTGTCACAAGGATTTGATGTTTGCATTTTTGCCTCTGACCGTCACGTCGGCATCCAAAAATTGTTTAGTGAGGTGTACCCTGACATAGACCATCAATATGACATCTGGCATTATGCGAAGATCATTCACAAGAAATCGCTGAAGGTAAGTAGCGGAATCCCCGGCAGACCCATCATACCATGGATTTACAAAATTGTGAACCATTTCTGGTGGAGTGTAGACATGCCACCACAATGAGGAGTTTTTCAAGGAACGTTGGAAGTCTGTCCTGAAGCACATCATCAACTGTCACCAATGGGAAGATGACACTCACTTCCAAAAATGTACTCATCAAGAATTGTCCACCTCACAACAAACTTCAGTGCTATGGCTTACCCTTGGGAGCATTGCTTATCAAAGAGTGGAAGAATTTGTCTGCAATCCACAGCTTTTGAAGGATATTCCACACCTGATCAGAAATTGCCACAATGGACCTTTGGATGCCTTCCACAGTTTAGTGTTGAAATATAGATCAAAATGCATTCACTTTGGCATTGATGGAATGGAGGCTAGGACCAAACTTGCTATCCTGGCGCATAATCACAATGTAGGAAGAAAATAAGCTGTTGTTCATGTGCAAAAGCCACATTGTGACTCTATTGGTACTGAAAGAACAAAGTTAATCCTACCAAAAGGGAAGAAGAGGTGGGTGATCAAAAACGTGTTTGAACCCATGAGAGAGAATACTGGATGATTGTATAAAAATCGCACAGGGTGAGGTAAGTCATACTTGGCAAAGCAGAGCTTCAACATTGCCAATGTTGAAAGGCCAAGCAAACGAGATGTTTTGGAGGAGCACTGGACTAGGTTTGGAAAGTGATATGATTAATGCGTTTCATGACCAAATTTAAAATGAATGGTTTATATTGCTATAGAGCTGTAAGTAGTTTGTTTAGTTGTTTGGCAGTTTTGAATTTTTTTCATTCGATTTTACAGGACACTTAGAAGCAAACGTAGCTACGCGGGTCTACTCAAAGATGTTCCTCGATTAGAGTTGTGTAAGACAAAATGGCAATCAGAGTGTAGACCCAACCTCGTGTGTAGATTCTCAAACATTACTCACCTTTGCTCAACAGGCTTTGTATATAAAGCAGACACAGCATTGGGGGCACTCATATCCTTTTTGCCATGATTAAGAGCAACACGCTTGCTCGAAACGCGTAGGCCAAGGTCATCCAGCCCGCTATATATACACCTTGAGACTGCGTCTCCGTGTAACTTTTAACTATTTTTTCAATAAAATTGGGAACAATTTTCCTTTTTAATCAAACACAGCGCTGGATTTTCTCCTTCTTTTTCCTGATATACCTACCGCTGGCCGTAGCGGGGATCCGTGCGAGGTGTCTGGAGACACAACTACTGGTGAGCTGGAGGTCTCCTCCTTTCTTTACTCAACAGGCTCACTAGTCCCCGTTTGACAGTTGTTGCTTCCTGCTGGATAAGGATTGTTGTTTCTTTGCAGGGTAAGTGTTGACACCATCAATGTAATGAGTTTTCTACTGTGATGTGTGCTCATGGTACACAGGAGTCGCAGTCTGTATGTGTGTCTACTCCTAGTTGTCTACATTTCCTACTTTGTATCCACAGACACTCCATTCCCCACGTTTGACGGTTCTTGCTTCCTGCTGGATAAGGAGGATTGTTTCTTTGCAGGGTGAGTGTTGACACCGTCAATGTAATGAGTTTTCTACTGTGATGTGTGCTCTGTAAATTATTATTTTTTTTCTTCACAGGAGTCCTTTGTTCTCCACATCTTTTTTTTCAAGCCGTAATTTGGCGCGTTATTGCACGCGTTTATGCCCCGTTATTAGAGGCGTTTTTTGCGCGCGTATTTTGAAGCGTTATTTAGGCTTCTTCCATGCGTAGCAAAAATCCAACCCACTAGGGGCTGTACTTCTATTCCAGGCCTATAAAAATGCGCACCCAAGATCACCAACTTCCCTTTTTCCCCCTAATCAGTGGTTGTTGGTTTTTTGTGTGTTTCAACATGAATTCCAGCAGCTTAGAAGGGCCATCCCAGCAGGACCAGCAGGGAGACCAAGATGGAGAAAGGCGCATCAAAGTGCGCCGCCGCCATATGGCGGTGTTGTTGCAGATTTTAGTTAATGTCATGCGCCAAAGAAGGATTCGTCCGGTAGGTTTGGACAAGAATGGATTGTGTTCAAAATGTTTTGACAATGGAGGTTCTTGCACATTATAATGGACCTTATGGTCACACTTTATGTTTCACAGGAACATGAAAGGCGGCGAAGATATTGGGTGCACCCCATAAATGTGCTTCGCACTGAAAGGGGACACATTGGGCAGCTTTATGACGAGCTGAGACGGTGAGTTTGTTTTGTGGTGTTTTAAACGCCAGTACATAGATGATATCTGTTAGCCAAACCTCGTTTGCTAATGCTGGTTTTAGGTTAAATTGTGTGGGCAGGTGTGTTGCATCAGCCTACAATTGCTGCAGCAGACAGCGTTTGTCATTAGAAAGTCACATGTGTACCCAGTTAGGCCTAATTTGTTAACTGCCAGCAGTAGCTCTTAGCCTATATATTGGTGCTGTAGTTTAGCTATCATTTTACAATGATACCTGCTTATACCTATATCTACTTTTCTTTTTATTCCAACTGGTGCCTACATGTGGGTCATTTTCTCCACAATGATGCATTTATGTTGCACATGCTATGTTATTGTATTTGCCTTTTTCATCTCACTTTTTTAGCCAACCTTAGTTCTCTATGTTGTTACCTTTTGCGTCTCTGGATGTCTTTATATTGTGTCTGTCTCTACAGGTACCCCGACAAATTCTATTCTTTTGTTCGCATGTCAATCCCGGCTTTTGACAGGCTGGATGCGATTCTCGCGCCCCACCTTAGGAGGCAGGATACCGCCATGCGGACGGCCATTCCTCCTGTTGAGAGGCTGCTGATCACGTTGCGGTGTGTTTGTATATGTTTGAAGGCTTGTTTTCAACATTGTGCTGTATTGAGGTTCTGAATGTACTGACAACTCATGTATGGTTTAGTAATATGATTGCTATAGTAATGATGTTGTTCCTTGTAAGGAGTTGATTGTAATTTTTGGTTGTTTTTCTTTTTTTTTTCAGATTTCTTGCAACAGGGGAGAGTTATTCATCCCTGCACCTGCAATTCCGTGCTGGCAAATCCACCATCAGTGGAATCGTCAGGTGCACATGCCGGGTGATCTGGCAGTATTTGCAGCCCATTGCGATGCCCAGTTCGACTTGATTTGGTTGCAGGTAGCAGCAGGCTTTCAATCTGTGGCCAATTTCCCCAATTGCATAGGCGCCGTCGACGGTAAGCACGTACGCGTGCAGCAGCCACCGCGGTCAGGATCACATTACTTCAACTACAAGAAGTGTTTTTCTGTGGTCCTGATGGCGGTGGCTGATGCCTCGTATAAGTTTGTTGCTATTGACGTCAGCGCATATGGAAGCACTGGTGACTCCCGCATTTAGGGCAGATCAGGTAACTCTACCTCCTCCCCAACCACTTCCGGGTACCACGCATCCAGTCCCCTTCGTTCTGGTATCGGATGAGGCTTTTCCACTGATGCAGAACCTGCTGCACCCATACCCACGGAGGAGACTAGATGCCCGGAAGAGAGTCTTCAATGAGAGGCTGAGCCGGGCACGACGCTTCGTGGAGTGCACCTTTGGGATCATGGTTAGTAAGTGGAGGGTCTTTACCTGTGCACTTCAGTTGGATGTTTCCACAGTTGATGGGGTCATTAAAGCTGCCTGTGTTCTTCACAACTATGTTCGGGATCACGAGCGAGGTGACGTGGAGGTGGAGACACAGACAGCTTTCCGTGACCCTCACATCAACTGGAATTTAGGGAGACCATCCAACCGTGGAGTACAGGTGAGAGATGCCTTCACTGACTACTTCATGAGTCCCGAAGGTGCAGTGTCCTGGCAGGATTCCAGCCGCAGTGTTCAGCAGCCCATCCAGGAGTAGGCCAAAGAAAACGTTTCTGTTTTTGGGAAGAACATTATGTGTATGGATCATACATACCCCCCTTAGTACACACTATGTGTTGGAACAATGTGGCATGCCGTAAGCTGCGTACAAACTGATGAAATATTAGAACTGTTGGTTATTAAAATCTGCATTAATGGTGGAAATATGCGAGCACATACAAATATGTGTGGTGTCAACACGTCAGAGAATGTTACTTGCTTTGGTTTGTCCGTGTGTCCCTTTGTTTGTGCTAATGTTGTTGGTCATGAAAACCACATGTTCCAGGCATTAAAACTTTTGAAACACTTTACTTGGCACATTAATTTCCATTTCAGCAATTACAGCATTTGTAAAAACTGCTATGTCAAGCAACAATAAGAAACAAAGGTTACAAACCGGCGGCAAACATCAATACGTGGCATCTGTCCCAACACAACACAAATAAAGGGGCTACATTTGGGTGAAGCGGGGAGGAGAGTCATAATTGGAAGGTGGGAGGGAGGGGGGTGTGGTGTCTCGGTCTGGGTATACGCATTTACATGTCATGGGCTCTGGGGCATTCTGGAGGATGGCTCCCTAACGCCAGTGGCCCTATGGAGGTTGTAGACCAGCTCCTCCAGGGGTGGGAGGGGGACTGCGATCTCGAAGGCTGCCCCCGCGTCTAGAGTGTAAGCCATGTAACTGTGGCTAACATGCCGTTGCATCTGGCGGCAGCGAAATGCAACGGCGTAGCCAAAAAAATCATACTCGCCGTCGACCCCCCGGATAAAGGACATGGCGTTGGTCTCAACTTCTAGTTGTCGCTCCATTGCCCGGAGGGTCCTCCGAGATCGGTGTCGCGTGGGAGGAGAGCGGGTGGGGTGTGGCGGACGTGTTGGGCTGCCAAGTGGCATCTGGGTGGCAGCAGGTGGCGCAGTGGTTTGCTCGCCCACTTCTGAGGAGGGTGACATGCCAGAAGGTTCTGCGTCTGATGGAGATTTAGGCTCCGCTTCCACAGGGTCCTGGCGAGAAGTGGATGGAGTCGGGTCCCTCTCCCTCAGCTGCTGTTCCTGTACTGCAGCGGGACACTCTTCCATCGCTTGGCGAACATTTCCAGAGGATCTGAGAATGGTCAAGGAGAATATGATGTATTTTGGGAGCAGAGATCACTCTCATCCTTTATTACAACACCCATGTTTCTTGGTGCGCTAACTTTTTGGCCCACCCACCAGAGCAAAAATTACAACCGAAAACATGCAACTTCATCAAGACTTAGATACTAGCCAAAAGCACACACCTAGCGTAGAGGGCCCAGCAAATGCTAGTTTGCTAGCATGACAAGTGGCATGACGAATGTTGGGCCAAACTTCCTAGTTCTCTAAATTATTCTATCGAGCAAATCCAAAGCACCTTCATGACACTGCCATGGTTGTAGTACAATGTGAACACGGATATCACCTTGTGTTTAGCGGCACGGCAAGGGCAAGTTACGCATGAGAATGGCATTTAGGGGGTGACATGAGTATGTTTGGTACCACTAAGCCCACATATTCACACACACACATAGTGCATGTTGGGTAGACACACTTCCAAGTGCGTCATCATGAAGGAAACCAAAAATGCAAACCAGCTGTGCTAAGGTGCTACAAGTTTACAGTCATAAATGGGTTGCCTCTCTGAGCCCTGAAATATATGAGAACAATACATATGCGTCGACCCGTATGCCTACCAATGAGCTGCAAGACACCATAACAACATGTAGTGCTTTACAAATGGATGGGAAACAACTTACTGGCGGAGTGCCCTGTTGGGCAGGAGGAACAGCAGCTGCTGGTGGAACGGGCATTGTGACCCTTGTGACGGAGAGGACCCACTCCTCTGCCTTCTTCAGGTCCCTCATGAAGCGGTCGTGGACACTCTTCCAGCGTGTCTGTAGGTCTTTTTCTGGAAAAAAGAGGCAACATGAACTGTGGGCCAAAACATCAGACTATTCCTTTAACCCCTTAATGACCGGGCCATTTTGCACGTTAATGACCAAGGATTATTTTTTGTTTTTTCACGGTCGCATTCCAAGAGTCGTAACTTTTTTTTTATTCCGTCGACATAGCCTTATAAGGGCTTGTTTTTTGCGGGACGAGTTGTATTTTGTAATTGTATCATTTTTAGATGCTTATAGCATATTGATTAACTTTTATTAACTTTATTTTAGGAGAGAATTGAAAATAAGCAGCTATTCCAGCATTAATTTTCACGTTATAAATTTACGCTGTTTACTATGCAGCGTAAATAACATGTTAACTTTATTCTATGGGTCGGCACGATTATGGGGATACCAAATATGTAAAGGTTTTATATGTTTTTTCTACGTTTGCACAATAAAAACCCTTTTAGAAAAAAATTACTTGTTTTTGCATCGCCGCATTCCAAGAGCCGTAATTTTTTTATTTTTCCATCGATGTGGCCGTACGTGGGCTTGATTTTTGCGGGACAATGTGTAGTTTTCATTAGTACTATTTTGGGGTACATAGGACTTATATTCACTGGTTTATATCTTTAGGGATATGTATATTTTTAAGGTACCAGTATCATTGCAATATTTCCAAATTGCAATCTGCCTGTGTCAGATGCACAGCACAGATTGCCAAAAATATCAACTATCAGGTTCAACTGTTGATGCGCTTTCTTTGCCACTATGGTTTCAGTGACTTATTGGAAAAATTCCTTACAGGGGCTGCTGCTGTTGTGCTGAGTCAGTGTTTAAACACTGACTCACATCCTTAGATAGTGCAGCTATCCAGACTCAGCACAACAGCAGCAGCCCCTGTAAGGACTTAGCAGCTGATAGCTGCATCAGCCAACACAGGCTGATATCCATATAAAGCGCAGCTATCCAGTCGTAATACAATAATGTAGATGCAACAGACGGAGGACACACTCCAACGGCATCTATCAGGCTGAATATTTATACCAACGGGGAGATATCCCTGGGGGTATTTAAGCTCATGCTCGGACAAACTTTGCACAACTTGGAATAAAAAACATAAAATAACAAAAACAAAATATATATACAAAATATAACAAACAAAAATAAAACCAAGTATAATAAAGCAACATTATGTTCGGCTGACACAAACTGTGAGCTTATGGGTATACACCCGAATTTTTCCAATAAGTCACTGAAACCATAGTGGCAAAGAAAGCGCATCAACAGTTGAACCTGATAGTTGATATTTTTTGCAATCTGTGCTGTGCATCTGACACAGGCCGATTGCAATTTGGAAATATTGCAATGATACTGGTACCTTAAAAATATACATATCCCTAAAGATATAAACCAGTGAATTTCAGAATTGTACTAGGGAGAACTACATGACATTTATATACTCAGTGAATTATACATAGGACTTATAGATTAACTTTTATTTTATTTTTTATAGGGGGAATGGGAGAAAAGAGAGAATTTTGACGTTATTTTTTGCGTTTTCTTTGGACGCCGTTCATCTGGCGGTTTAATTAATGTGTTCATTTTATTGGTCAAGTTGTTACGATCGCTGGGATACCATATATGTGTATGTGTGATTTGTTTTGACAGTTTTACTAAATAAAACCACTTTTTGGGCAAAAAAAGTCGTTTTATTTGACTTTGAATGTAATATTTATTTTTTTTTCACAAACTTTATTTAACTGTTTTACTTTTTTTTTTTTAGTTCCACCAGGGGACTTCACTATGCGATGTGCCGATCGCATATATAATGCTTTGGTATACTTAGTATACCGAAGCATTATTGCCTGTCAGTGTAAAACTGACAGGCAACCTATTAGGTCATGCCTCCGGCATCGCCTAACAGGCAGATGCTGAAGACAGACCTTGGGGGTCTTTGTTAGACCCCCGGCTGTCATGGAAACCCGACGGCGACCCTCGATTTGTTTGCGGGGGCGCCGATCGGGTGACAGAGGGAGCTCCCTCCCCCTGTCAAACACATTAGATGCCGCTGTCACTATTGACAGAGGCATTTAATGAGTTAAACTGCCGGAATCGGAGCGCGCTTCGATTCCGGCAGTTGCAGCAGGAGCCAGGCTGTATATAACAGCCGTTCTCTTGCCGCTGATCGCGTGGGTACCTCAAGGAAATGTAACCTCAGTTTGGAGTTTATAAAGAAAGTTAACTGTTGCATCAAACCAACCCAGCTAAGATGTGGGTCTTTTGCATGGAAAAAGTACTTGCTCCTCTGAGGCATTTACGGCTGTCGTGAGAAAACCATTGCTGTGGCGATACACACCATTTCCCTTTCTAACAACTAAACATCATCATTCAAATAACCTACATGGACAGATGACAAACACTCACTAATTTCGCCCTGCTCCTTATTTGACCGCCTCACCCATTCGGGGTACAGCGCCACACATATCTCCTCCCAGGAGTCCTGTCTCTGGGCACGATTAGAATACCCAGCTACCTGCTTGTCTCACAGATTTGGGCGGGCCTCCACCTTTACAACACACCAAGGAAAAATAAACAAAAAAATCAATTTTCAAATCCAAGTGTAAGGAAAGAGCATTATAATCTCAAGATGGGTTAGTTTCTGCAGTGCGACAAAACACAAACACACACATGGTAATCTTTTCTTTGCAACTCACAATCCCCTAAAAAAGGTAACACATGGTCTACCTACTCAGATTACTTCATGAGGTAAAGGGCGTAATGTGGGCCGCGGGGGATGAACATGCAAGGAAATGCAAGCCAGGAGGGATTGTGTGGTGTTTACACATTGCTGTGCTCCAAACACACATCAACCGGCCGCAATGAAAATAGGCAAATGCACACATAAAGTGCACATGTGGGGCAGACCTTCAACACACCATAAATGTCACACAAATATGCTGCGCACATTGTACCAAATATGTGCCTACACAGAGAAAAGGACAATAAAACAATGTGGCCAGCTTTAACATTGAGGACTTTCCAACAGAGAGTTTACAGTTAGTTAAGAACAGCTACACATGCGCCGTGAGGTCTGTGCGCAATCGCATGTGTAGATGTTGCTAAACAAATGGCATGTTCCTGAAGCCAAGTTAAACATTACATACATTGCGTTGGGTACGGGTAGATTGGGGACATGTATATAAAGACACGCAGACTCAATAAACAGCACAGAAATGTAAAAACAGGGCCTATACACATAGTTGCACCTGCATAGTGTCTTCTGTGTACAATAATGAATCCCCCCCCCCCTCCAAAACAAATACAAACAACATTATGGCTTTCATTTGCTACTTACTTAAGAGATGAGGGCATCCACGTCGATGTGCATCCTCCTGTAGGTTGGGGGTGCCATGGTGAAGCTGGCAAATGTTGGTTCTTCCTAAGCACCTTGCTTCAAAATGCCTAAAATGGCTGCATTGGCAACACCCCTTGGGGGAGTGTTTCTGAAGTTTCTGACATAATTTGAAGCGTATTTTCAGGCGTATTTTCAGCCGTAAACGCCTGAAAATACGCTCCAAATGTGTGTCCAAACGCCAGAAAAGTGTTTCTGAAGAATACCATTGACTTCAATGGGATTACGGAGCGTCGATTACGTCACAAGAAGTGACAGGCACTTTTTTGACGCGGGCATCTATTTACGCGCTGTCTTTTGACAGTGACGCGTAAATATACGCCTCGTGGGAACAGACCAACGTAAAACCTATTGCTTTCAATGGGCAGATGTTTGTCAACGCTTTCAAGCCGTATTTTCGGCCGTAATTCCAGGCGCCCGAATTACGTCCGTAAATAAGCCGTGTGAACATACCCTAATAGTTTTTAAAGTTACTCAAAAGTATATTGAAATGTATAAGATGTAAATAATTTGTGTCAACCTTTTTTAAACCAGCATAATAGATTAAAAACTTTTTTTATGTTTTATATTTATAAAAATATAATTTGTCTTTCAGACTATACAACTTTGATATGATGTATAAATACATATAGTAAGTGAAGCTGTCAGGGTCACTAAGACCCCGAGCTCACAAGAGTTTTGGCAACGCTGAAATAACTTCCTGAATATAGATTTTTACCGGCATGCATTGAAGCGGCGTTGTAACCAAATAACATTTACATCAGTAGGAGACTGCTAATGCTTTTTCCATCAAAGAAAGGGAAGATAGCAAATTTTTTCGCTTTCAGCAAATAATACCCTCCATCTACCATTTTAAACAATATATATTACGTATTTTTTTTTGTTTACGCTAGTTTTACAAGCTGTTTATGCGCCACACAAAAGAAATGATCATTTGATAAATTGGTGGTACATTACATGTAGTTGCTCCTAGCATTACTCATCATAACACTTGTATAGTCTGAAAAATATGTTACATATGAAGTGCGAGGACTGGAGGAGGCCTTTTTAATATTTTGATAACGCTGGAGACACAATGAAATATTCTTTGAGATGTTGTAATTTTATTTGGACATAAAGTCATCTTTATTTAATAACTATATAATGAAATATCAATTTATGATGATCTAATTGATTATACAGGGTGGGCCATTTATATGGATACACCTAAATAAAATGGGAATGGTTGGTGATATTAACTTCCTGTTTGTGGCACATTAGTATATGGGAGGGGGGAAACTTTTCAAGCTGGGTGTTGACCATGGCGGCCATTTTGAAGTCGGCCATTTTGTATCCAACTTTAGTTTTTTCAATGGGAAGAGGGTCATGTGACACATCAAACTAATCGAGAATTTCACAAGAAAAACAATGGTGTGCTTGGTTTTAACGTTACTTTATTCTTTCATGAGTTATTTACAAGTTTCTGACCACTTATAAAATGTGTTCAAAGTGCTGCCCATTGTGATGGATTGTCAATGCAACCCTCTCCTCCCACTCTTCACACACTGATAGCAACACCGCAGAAGAAATGCTAGCACAGGCTTCCAGTATCCGTAGTTTCAGTTGCTGCACATCTCGTATCTTCACAGCATAGACAATTGCCTTCAGATGACCCCAAAGATAAAAGTCTAAGGGGGTCAGATCCGGAGACCTAGGGGGCCATTCAACTGGTCCACGACGACCAATCCACTTTCCAGGAAACTGTTCATCTAGGAATGCTCGGCCCAGACACCCATAATGTGGTGGTGCACCATCTTGCTGGAAAAACTCAGGGAACGTGCCAGCTTCAGTGCATAAAGAGGGAAACACATCATCATGTAGCAATTTCAGATATCCCGTAGCCTTGAGGTTTCCATTGATGAAGAATGGCCCCACTATCTTTGTACCACATATACCACACCATACCATCAATTTTTGTGTTCCAACAGTCTTGGAGGGATCTATCCAATGTGGGTTAGTGTCAGACCAATAGTGGTGGTTTTGTTTGTTAACTTCACCATTCACATAAAAGTTTGCCTCATCACTGAACAAAATGTTCTGTGTAAACTGAGGGTCCTGTTCCAATTTTTGTTTTGCCCATTCTGCAAATTCAGTGCGCCGATCTGGGTCATCCTCGTTGAGATGCTGCAGCAGCTGGAGTTCGTAAGGGTGCCATTTGTGAGTAGCTAATATCCGCCGAAGGGATGTTCGACTGATGCCACTCTCCAGTGACATGCGGCGAGTGCTACGCTGTGGGCTCTTGCTGAATGAAGCTAGGACAGCCACTGATGTTTCTTCATTAATGACAGTTTTCATGCGTCCACATTTGGGCAAATCCAACACTGAACCAGTTTCACGAAACTTGGCAAGCAGTTTGCAAACTGTAGCATGGGAGATGGGTGGTCTCGTAGGGTGTCTTGCATTAATATCTGCAATGACCCGGGTACTGCGTTCACCAGACATCAACACAATTTCTATCCGCTCCTCACGTGTTAACCTCTGCGACATGTCAATGGCTGTAAACAAAGAGAAGCTTGTAAATAACTCATGAAAGAATAAAGTAACGTTAAAACCAAACACAGCATTGTTTTTCTTGTGAAATTCTCGATAAGTTTGATGTGTCACATGACCCTCTTCCCATTGAAAAAACTAAAGTTGGATACAAAATGGCCGACTTCAAAATGGCCACCATGGTCAACACCCAGCTTGAAAAGTTTCCCCCCTCCCATATACTAATGTGCCACAAACAGGAAGTTAATATCACCAACCATTCCCATTTTATTTAGGTGTATCCATATAAATGGCCCACCCTGTATATTCAGGGTGTCATAATGTTCCTAACTCATGTTTTTGCTTTTTTTTTGTGGAATCTTTGTATGCAAAATAAAAGTGTTTTGATTTGAATACTTTTTTTTTTCTCCCAAATTACAAATAGTGCAATATCTAATTTGTAAAGGATTACCCAACATTCACCGTGAATAATGGCCATTAATAAATAATCAACTGTAATTTTTTAATTGCCATTTTGCATCAGTGTGTATTCAAGTTTTCAAAAAAATTCCAGTCCGTTTATAAGTCCTTTGACATCAATTTTTGAATTTCCGTTACAAAAAAAAAATATGGATTCCATTTGTCATGCTTTTCTTGTCCCAACCCCCTGAAAACACCCAAAGGAAGGTCACATGTTCACCGTCTGTGAAAACGTGAAAAAATAGGACATGTCCTATATTTTGACTGCCAATATTCACGTCCGTGTGAATACACCCATACAACATCAGTGTTCTGTAAATGTCACCGCCACACGGCCGTTTTTCAGTCGTGTGAATGCAGCGTAACTAGATTTTGGTAGCAAACTGAAGCTGCGTTATTACATATCTCAAGGCAAGATAGAAACTTAAATTTTATTAAAAAATAAATGATAAAAGACACAAATTTGTAACTCAACTTTTAATCTTCTATTGCTATATAATACATTTTCTAAACACTAGTCCAAGGCCAAATATTCCGCAGGTTCTTCCCTGAACATTAAAAATCCACATTATTTGTCCACTGGATCAGAGAAGACGTCTCTTATAATTTTAACGGCGCAAGAGAGTATGGGTCTCCTGTTCCCCTTACCCATGTATCCAAGAAGTGAATCCTCGATATGCTGTTTTTCGTAAAAGTCTGTAGAAGCACCAAAATGCATTGAAAAGAAATAGAATGGACAGATTGCATTCTTTATTTTTTTTATTTTTTTTATAAAAACATACCTATTCAAATCCTTCTCAGGAGGCGGAAGCCTAATTTCTGCAATGGCACGCATGGAGATGTGAACACGTTCTCTGTCCCCACAGAATTGTTGAAAGTAATCATGCTCCGTCATGCATGTAATATTGTCCATAATGGTTCAACATTTTGAATTTCTTTGCAGCAGATGCTCTCTATATTAGCTGGCATAGCAACGCAGTTGTTGCACAAACACCAAGTTGAATTCAAAATTCTTGCAGTGCCATCACATTCATCCATATCTTCCGTTCTAATTTCTCGAAGAGGATTCTTAGGAAAACAAACTCCGGAGTCATCCATGGTTCCATACTTAGACTGAAGTTGTAGTTTTAACCAATCTAACTAAAATATAAAAAGTTACATTTTGACATTGAGATTAGTTTGGCATCTGCATGGTCAAATACATTAAAAATATTGAGACAGAGATACTGTGGGACGCGATGAAGGCGTGGCTGAGAGGGGTGTTCATCCAGCACATTTCAGCAGTAAAAACACGGTCTAGACAATTAGGAGAAGCACTGTTGGGAAGGGTAGAGGAGACAGAAAGGCTGCATATAATAGATAACACAACAGACACATTGAAGCATTGGGTGGAGGCGCAGCGGTTGTTAAAGCAACATCAGTTGGAGAGGGCAGATAACAAAAGGATGTTTTTAAAACGCCAATATTATGAGGAGGGGGAAACCACTGGACGGTTACTGGCAAGGATGGCGCAGGCTCAGAGGGAGAATAATTACATACACACCATTAAAGGGGAGGGGGGGAGGTTGGAGACTGATACAGGACAGATTTTGAAAGTGTTTCAGCAGTTCTACTCGGATTTGTATGCCTCTAGGGCAGAGCACACGCCTCAGCAGCTGGAAGAGTATATAGGGGAGATAGAATTTCCTAGGTTGGGGGGGGAGGAGAGAGGGACATTGGAGGAGCCAATATCTCTGGAGGAAATACAGGCGGCTATAGGGATAGTAGCCAGTGAAAAGGCGCCGGGGCCGGATGGTCTTCCGGTGGAAGTTTTTAAGGAATATGGGGAGGAGCTTGCGCCGCAGTTACTGGCCACTCTTTTAGATAGCTTCAATAGGGGGCGGCTTCCAGAAACAATGTATGAAGCGACTATAGTAGTTCTGCCTAAAGAGGGGAAGGATCCTCAACTCCCGGGCTCTTATAGACCAGTCTCACTGCTGACGGCGGATATTAAAATCATGGCGAAAGTATTGGCGCTTCGACTAGCTAAAGTAGTAGCTGGGGTGGTACACGGAGATCAGGCCGGTTTTATGCCATCCAAATCGACGGCGGTAAATCTGAGGCGGCTGTTTTTGAATCTACAAGTTATGCCGGATAATCGTGGGGGGAGAGCCATAATGTCCTTAGATGCGGCCAAAGCATTCGATTGTGTGGAGTGGAATTATTTGTGGTCAGTTCTGGAAAAAATGGGATTTGGCCCTAATTATATAAAATGGGTAAAATTGTTGTATGTAGCCCCGACAGCAAAGATAAGGGTGAATGGGGTGTTATCGGATCGGTTTGCGCTGGAGCGGGGAACGCGTCAGGGATGTCCATTGTCCCCATTGTTGTTTGCGTTGGCGGTGGAGCCCTTGGCGTGTGCAGTGAGACAACATGAACACATTCAGGGGTTGAGATATGGGGGGGTGGAGGAAAGAATTGCATTATACGCAGATGATATGCTGCTATTCATGGCGGATACCGAACGCACATTACCGTTAGTGATGGCCCTAATTAAGCGGTTTGGGAAATATTCAGGACTACTCATTAATTGGTCAAAATCGGCCCTAATGCTCATGGACCCGGGGGATATTCAGAATGGGGAAGAGGAGGTGGAGATACCTGTGGTGAAGGAGTTTAAGTATTTGGGGGTGAGGGTGACGGCGAAAGTACAGGATTATATGTCCCTTAATGTAATGCCACTGTTAACAAAGATAAAAGCCAAAGTAGAGGCGTGGAATAAGTTGCCCCTATCGGCTCTGGGTAGGACAAATTTGATTAAAATGATCCTTATGCCCCAGGTGTTGTATGTCCTACATAACTCACCGGTATGGATCCCCAAATATTGGTTCAGGAGATTGCATAACCTTTTTAGAGACCTAGTATGGAAGAAGGGGGTACCTAGGATTAAACTGGAGAAATTACAGCTGCCAAAGGAGGAGGGGGGCCTGGCTGTTCCTAATGCTTGGGTGTATTATTTAGCTGCCCAATGTCAGCATTTCTGGGGGTGGGAGCAGGAAGAGACATGGGGGTCCAGTGCGCGCATCCTATCATATCTGGGGGGGGGGGAGAACCCGTTGGCAGGACTGGAAGCGCACAGATATAAACAGATGGTGAGTACCAGACCCACTCTGCTTCTCATACATAAGGTGTGGTGGCAGTGCAAGCAATTGCTGGGGATAGGGGAGTGCACTAAATATACACCGCTCTGGAGGAATGCTTATTTGGGGGAATTGGGTAAATTGGAAGGGATGCAGGGGTGGGAGCAGCAAGGCATAATACGGTTGAATCAGTTGTATGAGGGAGACATACTCAAATCTTTTCAGCAAGTAAGGGAGGAGTTTCAACTGGACTCCCGCATGTTTTATCAGTACCTGCAGATTCGGCACGCAGTGCAGACACAAGCGGTCAGTGTGGACCTGACGATGCATGCAGCGGGGGTGTTGGAGCATATTGCAAAGGCAGTATCATCAAAAGGATTAATCTCATTGGTTTATCGCAGGTTGTTGGTGGAACATCTGGGAGATCCTATGGCAACAGTGAAAGCAATATGGGAGAGGGATGTGGGTCCTATTACAACAGACCACTGGGAGGCGGTATTGGCAGCAACATGTACTTTGTCCATTAATGTAGCACAACGAAGATCGCAGTTGTTTCTGATACATAGGGTGTACAGGACCCCGTGGGTGCTGAAACAAATGGGATTAAGAGCGGATGCAAAGTGCCCTAGGTGCCCGGAAGAAAAAGCAGACATCCTTCATATGTTCTGGACATGTGGGAAGCTGGGGAGTCTGTGGACGGAAATATTGGAACTAGTGGGGAGAGTGTTTGAGGTACAGATCCCATGGGATCCGGTAGTAATGCTGCTAGGGTATGTTGGAGATTTGGGGGGAGATAGGATGTCAGGGTTGGCAATTGCTAAAATACTGTATCAAGTTCGGAAAGGAATTGCAAAGCACTGGCTGGATGCGGAGCCACCATCAAAACAAGAAATCATAGGGGCACTTAACTCACAGGTTCTGATGGAGTATAGGATATACTCCAAGAGGGGGTCCAGGGTCAAGTTCGACAAACAATGGGCTAGGTGGATTGATCAATCTGGGTATGCTTCTGTGGAGCTAATGACACTAAGGCAACAAGTGCAGGTATAGGGCCACTGAGGGGAGAGGATTGGAAAAGTGGTACTGAGGAGATCGGCTGGGGGGGATACAGGGGGGAGTTGGGGGGAAGGGAATGTTTGGTTAAATGTAAAGAATTGGGTCTGTTGAAAATTGCTTGTACACTGTATGAGAACGTACAATGACCTGTAATAATGTGGAGTTTTGTTGAATAAACTTGAACTGATTAAAAAAAAAAAAATATTGAGACAACTATATTTTGATAGACACAATTTTTTAAAATCAATCTTGGTGACGACGTTTGTTGTAAGACTACAACAACACGCATGCAATGACAGCAAAAGCGGTTGTTATTCCAGGCTAAATTTAGTCAAGAATCACTGGAATAAGGATAGAGCTTATAAAATATAACTTTTACTTCTTATTTGTTTAAAAATGTTTAAGAACATACACACAGGACAAATTTATAAGCTGAAAATGTGCTCTCTTTTGTGAGAGAAAACTGACATTCTATACGTTTGTACAGAGTAAATGCAAAGCTCCAAATATTACTGCATAAGGAGGAGGTTTTTCAAAAGGTATATTTTGGGTTAATCCACCCCCCTACCCAGGGGCGTAGCTAATGGCTCGTGGGCCCGGGTGCAAGATTTCAACTTGGGCCCTCCAACCCCTCCCCAAGCAGATCCTGCTCGCGCCTATACGCAGTCGCCTTGCCCAACGGCAGGACCAAAATCTAATTAGGGGAATACATTATAATAATAGGGATAACATCTCATAGTAATAAATAATTATTTTTTTTTTATTGAAAAATAAAAAAAAATCTGAAGATAAAAATGTAGAGGCCCGGGTACTGGAAGGACACCTATGAGCAGGAAAAATGTTTGTAGTTAGAAACGTTAATAGCATTTTAAAGTGCTCTCTTTAATGTCCGATGTACATAACCTGGTGTTTTATTCATGATAGATCATGAAAATGATTATGTATGTATATATATATATATATATATATATATATTACGTAAGAATGGGGTTTACATAATTCCACATGATTAGTGCATCAGGTCATTCAGACAGTATAGAACAGTAATTGTTTGAACACAGTGTCCATATTTTACTTTGTGTTTAGGAGTGAGACAATTAAAGGCCCAAAAAAAAACACCACTTACCTTCAATATGGCTCTAAATTCTATAGACGGCAGTCTGTGATCTTCTAGATTCTGAATCTTGGCAAATCAACCAATAACTGGAAAACAAACTCACCTGCAAAATGAAGGAAATTATCAGCATTTGGGTCAAAAATCATAAAGGTATGTTACAAAAAAAAAAAAAAAAAAAAGAAATTCATTCAATACAAATGATACTTACTGGTAACTTGAAAGAGGTGAACTGCGTATTTGCTTTGAATATTATTCATGGATAACGAACCCCAAAACAGTCAACAAAACAAGGGAACTGAACAAGTAACGTTGAATGGTCATCCTGTAAAAATAGAAGCGGAACAATGAAGTCTGGAACATATATTAAATATATTAGAAACAGTCTAACGTTTGTAAGCATCTGCCATGACTTAATTCACACAGGAGCAATCAAATGCTATTCTGGTTTAAGAAAAGTTTTTCCAAGTAGCCATATCTGGTGAAATATACATCTATATACAGGGTTTTATCCTGTGGTTTCTAGCTAGGCAGATGCTATACAAACGTATCACTCTGAACCATGCAAAAGATTAGTAAACTGGAACCATGTAACGGAGAACAGGAAATGAGTTAGTATAAACCGTTTAACTAGGTGAAACTCAAAACTTACAAACCGATATAAAACTGGTCACACTGAACTGGTAAACTGTATACTCACAAATCCTACTGAAAGGTATGTCTCCGTGCTTTGGCCTCAGAAAACTTGTCAATCATGCTCTGTATATCAAGCTTTCTAGCCCTCTCATTTTCAACACTTAGTAGAGCAAGATGACTTAGTCTCTGTTAAGACATTGTACTCCTAAGGTAATTTTTGATCAGTTTTAACTTTGAAAATGATCGTTCTACTGATGCTACGGTCACTGGCAGAGTAAGAAAAAGCAGAAGTGCTATGCAGACATCAGGTAGAGTGGAAGCCAATCCAGAGCTGTCAACCAACAGGAGAGTAGCTAGATCTCGAACAGATGAAGAAGATCTTTTGATATCCTCTGGAAGCGCAGACCGGAAACTTAACAACTGACCAGGAAAATCATTGGATAAGTCATCCTGGTAGAAGTCTTGCAATTTTGTTGCTTCTTTGAAGACTACATCATCAGATTCTCCTGAAAGTGTTGCTGGTTGCAGAATTTTGAACCTCTGTAGAACAGTATTCATGGCAGAAAACCGGTTTTGCAGCTGATTTATAACAATATCCAAACATTGGTAAAAGACTGTGGTTTTGAATCTTTCTTCTGGGTCCTGTAATCTTTCATCAAAAAACACCTCTTCAAAGTGTCGCTTAACTTTCTTCACTCTTTTATTTACAAATTTTGCTTGGATGCCCCCTTGTTTCTGCTAGAGTTACTGCTGTCCTTTTTGCCTCGTCATAATTATTTTGAAAGTCGCTGAGCACTTGAGTAGCATTATCTACCAATTTGGTTGCAGTACAAAGATCCATGTCTTTTGACTGCAACATTTTAGAAACCAAATTAACATTTTCTAAAACTTTGGCTTGCAGGACAATTATGAAAATAAAATGGAAGGATTCCATTTTTGCCTTCAATGCGCTAGCCTCATCTCTGTCTTTTGGCTTGGTGGAAATAATAATAATTTTAGACAAAGCCTGTAAGATATCCTGAAACCTAAATCTTAGAGCTAGGACAGAATCATATCGAGAAGCCCATCTTGTTGGGCAAAGTTGTTTTAAAGTTATGGAGGATTCAGAGGTAAAGGATGCTAAAAATGCCCATCTCTTCACACTGTCTCCAAAGAAAGTATATAAAGACTGAACAGTGTCAAAAAAAATAGCAATTTCAGGTATATTTGAAACTGCATCATGCAAAACTAAATTGAGGTTATGGGCAGCGCAATGTATATAAAGAGCATTCTTTTCTTTGCGGAGAATGCGAGCCTGAACACCAGTGTAAATGCCACTCATGGTGGCAGCTCCATCATAACCCTGGCCTCTGCATTTTGATAGATCCAGACCTTTCTTCTCTATGGATTCTATAATTGTCTTTTCAAGGCCAGCTGCTGATTGATCCTCAACAGACTGGAAACCTGAAAAGGCTTCCTCAATTTTAATACTGGATGCTCGAAAGTTTTCATCTCTCTCAACAACGACGTATCTAATCACCTGACTGAGTTGATCAATTTTCCCAATGTCTTGAGTTGTATCCATTATGATAGAATAAATCTGTGACTTCTGGATTTCAGAAATTATCTCCTCCTCCACTTTGCTCGCAAGAAGACTAATCAGTTCATTCTGTATTTGTGGACTAAGATATTTCACTGTTCCTTGGGGTCTCTGCAAAAGGTCCTTTAGTACAGGATCATATTCAGCGAGTAACTCAATTATGGTGAGAAAATTGCCATTGTTCACCTCCCCTAGTTTTTCCCTGTGACCACAAAAAGCAAGGTTGGCCATAGCCATTGTTAATGTAACATTAACAATCCTATGTAAAGCTTGTCTCCAAAATGTACTCTCTCTCCTTATTTTTTTTTCATTTTCCTCATCTATGGTTTTATTACGTCTCCATTGGTCATACACTATACATGCCTCTATGTGGGATCGACTAGTTTCATGGATTTTGATTTTTGCGGACAACCTTTGCCACTTCTGGATACCTTTTGCCCATGCTGGTTCAAATCCCTGTCTCTTGTGATCTCCAAACAACCAGCAAGGCTCACAATAGGCTGCATTAAGTCTGGGCGAATAACACAGCCAAGTAATAGGTATTTTTAGGCCTGTTTTAGTGACTCTCATAGAAACTTGCCGAGAAACACCTTCCATCTATTTTATCTCTAGGAAACGGCCCTTGTGGTCTGCATGGACCATTACTTATAATAAATCTTTTAACATTTCCATCTTGAATGGTAATAGGGTAATGGCCTCCGTCTGTTACGTGTTCCTCGGATAGAACACCTTCAATAAGGCTAGACTGTGAAGTTGACTCTGACACAGACTGACTTTCCATCTGTTCCTCTGTTGTACTTGCGCTACAGCCTGCATGTACACTTGTTACACTCTCCTGCAATGAACTCTGTACAATACTGCCAGGACTTACATTTACATCTTCTATTGATGACGTTTCTTCAGTTCTACTGTGAGAAGCAGATGATGTACTTGCATCTCCAGTTGCTTTAAAGAAACTACATATTTTTTGAAGTTTGGCATATTTCTCTTCTTCTTCCCTCTTCTTTTTGCGCTTTTGAGCACCACTCAAAGCATGGTGAGACATGATGCAGTTATATAAAAAAAAATTGTTCTGTGAAAAAATAGACTTTTTTTTTTTATACTGCATGACAAAATGCATATCTCTGGTAGAATAATAACTATATAATCTATAATAAAGCAGCATACAGTGAAGGAAATAAGTATTTGATCCCTTGCTGATTTTGTAAGTTTGCCCACTGTCAAAGTCATGAACAGTCCAGAATTTTTAGGCTAGGTTAATTTTACCAGTGAGAGATAGATTATATATATATAAAAAAAAAAAGAAAATCACATAGTCAAAATTATATATATTTATTTGCATTGTGCACAGAGAAATAAGTATTTGATCCCCTACCAACCATTAAGAGTTCAGCCTCCTCCAGACCAGTTACACGCTCCAAATCAACTTGGTGCCTGCATTAAAGACAGCTGTCTTAAATGGTCACCTGTATAAAAGACTCCTGTCCACAGACTCAATTAATCAGTCTGACTCTAACCTCTACAACATGGGCAAGACCAAAGAGCTTTCTAAGGATGTCAGGGACAAGATCATAGACCTGCACAAGGCTGGAATGGGCTACAAAACCATTAGTAAGACGCTGGGTGAGAAGGAGACAACTGTTGGTGCAATAGTAAGAAAATGGAAGACGTACAAAATGACTGTCAATCGACATCGATCTGGGGCTCCATGCAAAATCTCACCTCGTGGGGTATCCTTGATCCTGAGGAAGGTGAGAGCTCAGCCGAAAACTACACGGGGGGAACTTATTAATGATCTCAAGGCAGCTGGGACCACAGTCACCAAGAAAACCATTGGTAACACATTACGCCGTAATGGATTAAAATCCTGCAGCGCCCGCAAGGTCCCCCTGCTCAAGAAGGCACATGTACAGGCCCGTCTGAAGTTTGCAAATGAACATCTGGATGATTCTGAGAGTGATTGGGAGAAGGTGCTGGGGTCAGATGAGACTAAAATTTAGCTCTTTGGCATTAACTCAACTCGCCCTGTTTGGAGGAAGAGAAATGCTGCCTATGACCCAAAGAACACCGTCCCCACTGTCAAGCATGGAGGTGGAAACATTATGTTTTGGGGGTGTTTCTCTGCTAAGGGCACAGGACTACTTCACCACATCAATGGGAGAATGGATGGAGCCATGTACCGTCAAATCCTGAGTGACAACCTCCTTCCCTCCCCCAGGACATTAAAAATGGCTCGTTTCTGGGTCTTCCAGCAGGACAATGACCCAAAACATACAGCCAAGTCAACAAAGGAGTAGCTCAAACAGAAGCACATTAAGGTCATGGAGTGGCCTAGCCAGTCTCCAGACCTTAATCCCATCCAAAACTTATGGAGGGAGCTGAAGATCCGAGTTGCCAAGCGACAGCCTCGAAATCTTAATGATTTACAGATGATCTGCAAAGAGGAGTGGGCCAAAATTCCATCTAACATGTGTGCAAACCTCATCATCAACTACAAAAAACGTCTGACTGCTGTGCTTGCCAACAAGGGTTTTGCCACCAAGTATTAAGTCGTGTTTGCCAAAGGGATCAAATACTTATTTCTCTGTGCACAATGCAAATAAATATATATAATTTTGACAATGTGATTTTCTGTTTGTTTTTTTTTTTATATATAATCTATCTCTCACTGGTAAAATTAACCTAGCCTAAAAATTCTAGACTGTTCATGTCTTTGACAGTGGGCAAACTTACAAAATCAGCAAGGGATCAAATACTTATTTCCTTCACTGTATGTACAATAGGCCCATATGAAGAAAGTGCTGTCCGTATACTATCCACAATTGCAGATAGTATAGGACACATTCTATCCTATTGGTCAATGCACACAACCATGGTTTCCACGGTCGCGTGCATTGGCTGGGAACTCAGACCGCAAAAAAGGTAGGACATGTTTGTTTCAATGAAAGTATGGAATGTACGCCGCTGTGCCTGGTATACAATGTAGATGAAGTGGTGTTTGTCAGAGCTCCCGGGTGCCTTCAATCAGCTGCAAATTTGTGAAATGTTCCGGACTGATATTACTTACTTTTTTTATACACTTAGAGAAGTCTCCCAAATTGCTTATCCGTGGCGAGTCTTCTGCTTCTGGCTGATGAAAACAATTCCAAGTTCTGTCCTAGGGAAAGAAAAAACAACCACGTAATTTTTTTGCACATGGACTCTCTTCCATTTATTGACACTTAAAGAGCTATTCCCAACTCAGATATTTCTGACAAAGCCACAGAACGACATTAAAGGGGGTTTCTGGGACTTAAAAATTGATGGCCTACTTACAATAGATCATCATATCAGACTGGTGAGGGTCCAAAACCCAGGACCCACCCCCAATAAGCTGTTAAAAGCCTCTTCCCTCGTCACCAAGCACAGTGCTGTACATTGTATAGCGACCAGTGGCGTAGCTATAGGGGTCACAGCGGTTGCCAGCCCCTAAGTTGTGACGCCAGCACTACAGCATAATGCCAGCCATACCTGCCCCCACACAGTATAATGTCCCCATAGCTGCCTCCACACAGTATAATGGCCCCCATAGCTGCCCCCATACAGTATAATGCCCCCATAGCTGCCCCCATACAGTATAATGCCCCCATAGCTGCCCCCATACAGTATAATGCCCCCATAGCTGCCCCCACACAGTATAATGGCCCCCATAGCTGCCCCCATACAGTATAATGCCCCCATAGCTGCCCCCATACAGTATAATGGCCCCCATAGCTGCCTCCACACAGTATAATGGCCCCCATAGCTGCCTCCACACAGTATAATGGCCCCCACACAGTATAATGGCCCCCATAGCTGCCTCCACACAGTATGATGGCCCCCACACAGTATAATGTCCCATAGCTGCCCCCACACAGTATAATGGCCCCATAGCTGCCCCCACACAGTATAATGGCCCCATACAGTATAATGGCCCCCATAGCTGCCTCCACACAGTATAATGGCCCCCACACAGTATAATGGCCCCCATAGCTGCCTCCACACAGTATAATGGCCCCCACACAGTATAATGGCCCCCATAGCTGCCTCCACACAGTATAATGGCCCCCATAGCTGCCTCCACACAGTATAATGGCCCCATAGCTGCCTCCACACAGTATAATCCCCCCATAGCTGCCTCCACACAGTATAATGGCCCCCATAGCTGCCTCCACACAGTATAATGGCCCCATAGCTGCCTCCACACAGTATAATCCCCCCATAGCTGCCTCCACACAGTATAATGGCCCCCATAGCTGCCTCCACACACTATAATGGCCCCCATAGCTGCCCCCACACAGTATAATGGTCGGGTGGCCCCCACATAGTATAATGTCCCCCATAGCTGCCTCCACACAGTATAATGTCCCCATAGCTGCCCCCACACAGTATAATGGCCCCCATAGCTGCCTCCACACAATATAATGGCCCCCATAGCTGCCTCCACACAGTATAATGGCCCCCATAGCTGCCTCCACACAGTACAATGGCCCCCACACAGTATAATGGCCCCCATAGCTGCCTCCACACAGTATAATGGCCCCCATAGCTGCCCCCACACAGTATAATGGCCCCCATAGATGCCCCCACACAGTATAATGGCCATCATTGCTGCGGCGTTCATGGTTCACGGGCACAGTGAATTCTGGAGCAAGGGGCCGTCAGCTCCTTGCTCCAGCATTGAATTAAATTGTATCTGTGTCCTGCACAGATACAGTACTTGGCACATGAACCACAATTTTAAACACAGAAAGCACGATACAGCACGATACATCACGATACATTACATATACACACACACATACACACACACACAATGACCTCCTCACCTGTTTTCTGGTGATCGGCTCCAACTTGCGTCCAGGCTCTCTTCCTCCGTCCGCACCACGCTGCGTCCTCTTCCTGAATGCATGGAACGCCCCTCACGTGATGTCACATGGTACATCACGTGAGGGGCGTTCCATGCACCATGTGATCGCGATATCACGTGAGGGCCCTTCCTAGTGCGCTCACCGCAAATAATTGTTATTAAAAATCTGTTCTACTACGTTTGGCAACGGGGGCCCCCCAGGCTTAGGGGCCCGGTCGCAACTGCGACCCCTATAGCTACGCCAGTGCCCCTACCCATTCTATAGTGTATCCAAGTCCATCTTGATCCTGTAGCTGGGGACTGGGAAACCCCCTATTTTCCTTTTATGTGTGTCCAGGCAAATAGTGTTATGCCTTCTCCCGACGCGTTTCCTTGTGGCCAGAATTCTTCAGGGGAGTTTAGGCCAATTAGCCTCTATAGTCGGAGGCTTTGGAGCAAGAAAGAGATAAATCTTATGCAGTGGCAAAGATAGTTAAGTGCATCTGTTCCCACGATGCTGGGATAAACGCCTGTCACGGCGTGTAACGTCCTCCCTCACATGTGTAAGGAGTTCTCTATTTATCTGAAGAAATCCTCCCCACCCCAATGACGTATCTGTGGGTGTGTTCATGAGTAGCAACTGTAGCGATGTCAACAAAGAAAAGACCTTCCAAAGGAAGGCAGATATCCATCTCTGTATGAGCAGCACATAGCTCCTCCCACCAGAGCCGACAGCCAATGGGTTCGTGTATCCTGTCACAGCTGGTGATTCGCTGCATTTGCAGCTGAGCCGGCCGTCTGTGAACAGGAGCATGAAGAATGCCTGTCTACACGTGGTGAAATCCATTGGAATGTAAAACCAGGAGGGAGGGAGGGGATTAGATGTGTTCTAAAGTCTCCTACGGTGTTTACTTAATATCAGTAAATGTTTTGTACTGCCTATTTTAAACCGAGGTTAATAGACTACATCAAGGGGGCCCATTTCTTTATTTTAATGGGTTTTAAATTTTGTTATATTGGATATTTTTGGCAGTATTTACCAATCTACTATTCTTATATAGAAGGTAATAAACTCTCATTGCAAACCTGTCTAGTATAAAAATGGAAAAATCTTGCTAGCAAGGGAAGTAAAGTTATCATCTAGGCATTGATAATTTTATTTATGGCTTTCATGTCACATATGAAACCAAAAAGAAGTTGTATATGTATTATAAATTCACTCATGTGCACCAACTTATGCTAACCTGCTCCTGGGTTGGTGGGAAGAAACGATGGTATTCACAGACGAACGCCAATTTCTAAATCTTCCTCTCTTGATGTGGGCACGTTATTTAGATGACGTGTTCGTTCTATGGGGTGGACCAGAAAGAGAATTCAGAAATTATGCAAATGCATTGAATAATAACATCATTGGCCTAAGATTCACTTTTGAATCTAACAGTGAATGTTTACCATTTTTGGATGTCTGTATCTCCAAAAACGAGATAGGAGGTTTATAATCCACTGTATATAGAAAACCAACCTCGACTAATAGCCTGCTTAGATGGGAAAGCAGTACCTTAGATTAAGGAGAAATTGCTCCAATGAACGAGAATTCGGAGAACAGGCCAAAGATCTTAAAAGCCGATTCCTTGAGAGGGGATATCCGTTGAAGACTCTAAAGGAGGCTTATCAACATGCAAAAGAAAAGAAACGGGAAGAACTACTCATCCCAAAAAAGATAGAGGTATCCAAACAACCAATACGGTTAATTGGAACCTTTGATAGATCTGATAAAATCATCAAAGGGATACTCAGGAAGCATTGGGGTATCCTACAAATGGATCCAGATCTAAGTGAAGCGATATCCCCATGGGCACAGATCACATATAGACGAGGTAGGAGCATTGGAGATAGGATTACGCACAGCCACTTAAAAAACTCCCAAAAGGGTCTCTGTTGGTTAGATCATGCGAAGATAAATGGGTGTTATAAATACAGAAATTGCAAAGCCTGCCCTGCAGTATCAAACACGAAAGAATTCACGAGCTCATACACTGGCAAAAACTATAAAATCAGAGACTTCATTAATTGTAGTTCCAAATATGTAGTGTACAAAATCACCTGTAGCTGCCCCATGGATTATATAAGCAAAACTACCAGGGAATTCAAAAAGAGAGTTTTGGAACATCTAGGGGACATTGCGAACGATAGGGATAAACCAGTAGCTAGACATGTACATCTAAAACATGGGGAGATGCAAAATGCCTCAAATTTACAGCTATGGAGCTTATCCATCCATCACCAAGGGGAGGAGACATAGATAAAGTGGTCCTCCAAAGGGAGTCTAAGTGGATATTTAGAATGGGTTCCGTAATTCCATATGGACTAAACGAACAAATAAATTACTGTTGTTTCATATAAATCCCACTAAAGACTAGGTTTCCATCTCGGGAAAATGAAAAATAAAAATAATATCTATAGCTTCGGATCCCCTGTCCAAATTTATAATACATATACAACTTCTTTTTGGTTTCATATGTGACATGAGAGCCATAAATAAAATTATCAATTATCAAATTATAGATAACTTTACTTCCCTTGCTAGCAAGATTTTTCCATTTTTATACTAGACAGGTTTGCAATGAGAGTTTATTACCTTCTATATAAGAATAGTAGATTGGTAAATACTGCCAAAAATATCCAATATAACAAAATTTAAAACCCATTAAAATAAAGAAATGGGCCCCCTTGATGTAGTCTATTAACCTCGGTTTAATAGGCAGTACAAAACATTTACTGATATTAAGTAAATACCGTAGGAGGCTTTAGAACACATCTAATCCCCTCCCTCCCTCCTGGTCTTACATTCCAATGGATTTCACCACGTGTAGACAGGCAGTCTTCATGCTCCTGTTCACAGACGGCCATGCAGCGAATCACCAGCTGTGACAGGATACACGAACCCATTGGCTGTCGGCTCTGGTGGGAGGAGCTATGTGCTGCTCATGGAGACATGGATATCTGCCTTCCTTTGGAAGGTCTTTTCTTTGTTGACATCGCTACAGTTGCTACTCATGAACACACCCACAGATACGTCATTGGGGTGGGGAGGATTTCTTCAGATAAATAGAGGACTCCTTACACATGTGAGGGAGGACGTTACACGCCGTGACAGGCGTTTATCCCAGCATCTTAGGACAGATGCACTTAACTATCTTTGCCACTGCATAAGATTTATCTCTTTCTTGCTCCAAAGCCTCCGACTATAGAGGCTAATTGGCCTAACCTCCCCTGAAGAATTCTGGCCACAAGGAAATGCGTCGGGAGAAGGCATAACACTATTTGCCTGGACACACATAAAAGGAAAATAGGTGGTTTCCCAGTCCCCAGCTACAGGATCAAGATGGACTTGGATACACTATAGAATGGGTAGGGGGGTGGATTACCCCAAAATATACCTTTTGAAAAACCTCCTCCTTATGCAGTAATATTTGGAGCTTTGCATTTACTCTGTACAAACGTATAGAATGTCCGTTTTCTCTCACAAAAGAGAGCACATTTTTAGCTTATAAATTTGTCCTGTGTGTATGTTTTTGCACATTTTTAAACAAATAAGAAGTAAAAGTTATATTTTATAAGCTCTATCCTTATTCCAGTGATTCTTTATTAATTCTAAATAGAGTATTTATACTACAAAAAACCTTTGGTGGAAGGAATAAAAATACAACCGGACATCTATTTAAATTTAGTCAAGGCATGCTCGGATCCGTGTGATTACAACAGCAGTAGGGCTGAACGTTGCTGACCTACACCAAACTTTAAAAATGTATTTTATATTTAAAAAAAACTGAGTTACTGTAAAGGATCTGCCAGGCACAGCTTCTGTGTAATCAGTCTGCACCTGCTTCTATGTCTGTGAGACTGACTCCATCTTACACCACTCAGGATGGCAGGCTTAGGAGTGGGAGAGCCTATCACAGCCTGGCCAGACGGAGCTAGCTCCCGCCCTCTGTCTATTTATACCTGCCTTTCCTGTTCCTCCTTGCTTGTGATTCTTCTCGTTTGGTTTCCTGGCCCTGCTGCAGCTTCTTGAACTCTTATCCTCTGCTTGTGATTGACCTTGGCTTTTCTGACCACTCTTCTGCTCTGCGTTTTTGTACCTCGCTCATCTCCTGGTTTGACTCGGCTCGTTCACCTCGCTTGGTGCTCACGGTGTTCCGTGGGCAACTTCCCCATTTCCCTTGTTTCGTTGTACCCTTGTCTGTTTGTCTGTCGTGCACCTATTGAGTGTAGGGACCGTCGCCCAGTTGTACCCCGTTGCCTAGGGCGGGTCGTTGCAAGTAGGCAGGGACTGAGTGGCGGGTAGATTAGGGCTCACCTGTCTGTTTCCCTATCCCTATCATTGCATAATCACAAGCCCATATACCTAGTCTCCCTGGTCCCTGACACTACTATGGACCCCCTTGAGACCCTGGCTCAGCAAATGCAATGCCTCTCCCTACAGGTCCAGGCCCTGGCTCAGAGGGTCAACCAGCCTGATGCTTCCATGGTAGTGCCCCTCACCTCACCTCTTGAACCCCACCTCAAGTTACCTGACCGGTTCTCAGGGGACCGGAAGACTTTTTTCTCCTTTCGGGAAAATTGTAGGCTCAAGTGAACAACTGTCCTAGGCGTAAGATTAAGCAGCCGGAAAACTTCTGCGCCTAAGTGATCATCGGGGAGGTCACTTGGGCGCACAGGTATTTCCTGTAAATATGAAACGTAATAAAATCTTGCTTCTCTTTCAGGTCTCTTTTGGTGGTAGGTCTGCTACTGGCAGTGCCTTCGTGGATTCAGGGTCTTCTGCTAATATCATGTCTGTGGAATTTGCTATGTCTCTAGCTATGCCTTTGATTGATTTGCCTAAACCTGTCCCGGTAGTGGGTATCGACTCCACTCCTCTTACTAATGGTTATTTTACACAGCATACCCCTGTTTTTGAACTCCTTGTTGGCTCCATGCATTTGGAGCAGTGCTCTGTACTGTTGATGCAGGGATTATCGTCCGATTTGGTTTTAGGCCTTCCCTGGTTGCAGTTGCATAATCCCACGTTTGACTGGAATACTGGGGATCTTACCAAATGGGGTAATGAATGCTTGACGTCACGCTACCTGAGTTTGTTCAGGACTTCGCTGATGTTTTCTCTAAGGAGGCCTCCGAAGTGTTACCTCCTCATAGAGAATACGATTGCGCTATCGATTTGGTACCAGGAGCTAAGCTCCCTAAGGGTAGGATATTTAATCTTTCTTGTCCCGAACGTGAAGCCATGAGAGAGTATATCCAGGAATGCCTGGCCAAGGGTTACATTCGCCCCTCTACTTCTCCGGTAGGTGCTGGCTTCTTCTTCGTAGGGAAGAAGGATGGTGGTCTTAGGCCATGCATTGACTACCGTAACTTGAATAAGGTCACTGTAAGGAACCAGTATCCCCTTCCTTTGATTCCTGATCTCTTTAATCAGGTTCAGGGGGCCCAATGGTTCTCTAAGTTTGATCTACGGGGGGTTATAACCTTATCCGCATCAAAGAGGGGGATGAGTGGAAGACTGCGTTTAACACGCCCGAAGGTCATTTCGAATACCTCGTCATGCCCTTTGGGTTGTGTAATGCTCCCGCGGTCTTCCAGAATTTCATAAATGAGATTTTAAGAGATTACCTGGGGGTATTTCTTGTAGTGTACCTTGATGACATGCTTTTGTTTTCCAAGGACTGGTCCTCCCACATTGAGCATGTCAGGAAGGTGCTCCAGGTCCTTCGTGAAAAAAACTGTTTGCGAAGACCGAAAAATGTGTGTTTGGGGTGCAGGAGATACCATTTTTGGGTCAAATCCTCACTCCTCATGAATTCCGCATGGACCCCGCCAAGGTCCAGGCTGTGGCAGGATGGGTCCAACCTGCCTCCCTGAAGGCGTTACAGTGCTTCCTGGGGTTCGCTAATTATTACAGGAGATTTATTGCTAACTTCTCGGTCATCGCTAAGCCTCTTACGGATCTCACTCGCAAAGGTGCTGATCTCCTCCACTGGCCTCCTGAGGCTGTCCAGGCTTTTGAGGTCCTTAAGAAGTGCTTTATCTCGGCCCCGGTGCTGGTTCAGCCCAACCAAATGGAGCCATTTATCGTGGAGGTTGACACGTCCGAGGTGGGAGTGGGGGCTGTCTTGTCCCAGGGTACCAGGTCCCTCACCCATCTCCGTCCCTGTGCCTACTTCTCCAGGAAGTTTTCGCCCACTGAGAGTAACTATGGTATTGGCAACCGCGAACTCTTAGCCATTAAATGGGCATTTGAAGAGTGGCGCCACTTCCTGGTGGGGGCTAGGCACCAGGTAACGGTCCTTACCGACCACAAGAATCTGGTTTTCCTAGAATCTGCCCGGAGGCTAAACCCGAGACAAGCTCGATGGGCGTTATTTTTTACCAGATTCAACTTTTTGGTTACCTATAGGGCTGGGTCTAAAAATGTTAAGGCTGATTCTCTGTCGCGTAGCTTCATGGCCAGCCCTTCTTCGGAGGAAGATCCTGCTTGTATTTTGCCTCCAGGTATAATAATTTCCTCTATTGATTCTGATTTAGTCTCTGAAATTGCGGCTGATCAAGGTTCAGCTCCCGGGAACCTTCCTGAGAACAAGCTGTTTGTTCCCCTGCAATTCCGGCTAAGGGTACTTAGGGAAAATCATGACTCCGCACTATCTGGTCATCCAGGCATCCTGGGTACCAAGCACCTCATTGCCAGAAACTATTGGTGGCCTGGGTTGCCTAAAGACGTTAAGGCCTACGTCGCCGCTTGTGAAGTTTGTGCTAGGTCCAAGACTCCCAGGTCCCGACCAGCGGGCTTACTACGTTCTTTGCCCATTCCCCAGAGACCTTGGACCCATATCTCCATGGATTTTATCACCGATTTGCCTCAATCTCAAGGCAAGTCGGTGGTGTGAGTTGTAGTAGACCGCTTCAGTAAGATGTGCCACTTTGTGCCCCTCAAGAAACTACCCAATGCTAAGACATTAGCTACCTTGTTTGTCAAACACATCCTGCGTCTCCATGGGGTCCCTGTCAATATTGTTTCTGACAGACGGGTACAATTTGTTTCATTGTTTTGGAGAGCCTTCTGTAAAAAGTTGGAGATTGATCTGTCCTTCTCCTCTGCCTTCCATCCTGAAACTAATGGCCAAACTGAGAGGACTAATCTGTCTCTAGAACAATATTTAAGGTGTTTTATCTCTGACTGTCAATATGATTGGGTCTCACTCATTCCCCTCGCCAAATTTTCCCTTAATAACCAGGTCAGTAACTCGTCAGGGGTCTCCCCCTTTTTCTGTAATTTTGGGTTTAAACCACGGTTCTCCTCCGTTTCACCTGGTAGTTCCAACAATCCCGAGGTAGAGGTCGTTCATTGGGAACTGTGCACAGTCTGGGCCCAGGTTCAGAAGAACCTAGAGGCGTCCCAGAGCATACAAAAAACTCAGGCAGATAGAAGATGTTCTGCTAACCCCTTATTTATGGTCGGGGATCTGGTGTGGCTATCGTCAAAAAACTTGCGCCTTAAAGTCCCGTCCAAGATGTTTGCTCCCCGGTTTATAGGGCCGTACAAGGTCATTGAAGTCCTCAATCCTGTCTCCTTCCGACTCGAGTTGCCCCCATCTTTTCGAGTACACGACGTGTTTCATGCCTCCCTCCTTAAACGCTGCTCCCCGTCCTTGGCTCCCTCGAGGAAACCTCCTGTCCCCGTTCTCACCCCTGAGGGGGTAGAATTCGAGGTGGCCAAGATTGTGGACTTGGTCCATTGGAGAGGATACGGGCCTGAGGAGAGGACTTGGGTACCCGCCCGGGATGTTCACGCTGGGGTATTGGTCAGGAGGTTCCACCTTCGTTTCCCCAATAAACCAGGTCCACCTAGAAAGGGTCCGGTGGCCCCTCATAAAAGGGGGGGTACTGTAAAGGATCTGCCAGGCACAGCTTCTGTGTCAACGCCCATAGGTAATCAGTCTGCACCTGCTTCTATGTCTGTGAGACTGACTCCATCTTCCACCACTCAGGATGGCAGGCTTAGGAGTGGGAGAGCCTATCACAGCCTGGCCAGACGGAGCTAGCTCCCGCCCTCTGTCTATTTATACCTGCCTTTCCTGTTCCTCCTTGCTTGTGATTCTTCTCGTTTGGTTTCCTGGCCCTGCTGCAGCTTCTTGAACTCTTATGCTCTGCTTGTGATTGACCTTGGCTTTTCTGACCACTCTTCTGCTCTGCGTTTTTGTACCGCGCTCATCTCCTGGTTTGACTCGGCTCTTTCACCTCGCTTGTTGCTCGCGGTGTTCCGTGGGCAACTTCCCCATTTCCCTTGTTTCGTTGTACCCTTGTCTGTTTGTCTGTCGTGCACCTATTGAGTATAGGGACCGTCGCCCAGTTGTACCCCGTCGCCTAGGGCGGGTCTTTGCAAGTAGGCAGGGACTGAGTGGCGGGTAGATTAGGGCTCACTTGTCTGTTTCCCTATCCCCATCATTACAGTTACACATAACTCTCCTTCATGTTGTCTGGCCTACTGGGATGACCGCTGCAGCCAATCACAGGCTGCTGCGTCACATGGCCTGCAACGCCATCGTAGCGGACCAGACTACGTGCATAGAATTGTACATTTATTTTACAAGCACTGCTTTCTAAGGCTGCCATTTGGTCACAATAAGCCCACAACAATGTTGTGCGGTATTAGACGGTAGGTGATGCGGGTTACACTACTGATATTAATGAAAAACCAGCCTTCTACAGGCATAACAAATTCTAATCAATGAATAACAAACCTTTTGGGATCGTGTGGCAGTTGGTGATGGTGGTTGATGTTCTATATCCATTTCTAGGTCATAAATTTGTTGTGATAAAAAACTGAAATAAAAATATGATGAAGTGAGGTATGCTGGTTGTAATGCCACTGAAAAGTTATTAATATGCTTGTTGACTAGTGGGCAAAGGTACCAGATGGTAATGCCCCTGTAATTATTTTAGCCACAGGGGTATGAGTAATGTGTACTGGTCATAATGCCCCTTATATGCTCGTTGTCAAGGGGGTATGGGAACTGATGGTAATATACCCCTTATATGCTCGTTGTCAAGGGGGAATGGGCAGTGCTGGTAATATACCCCTTATATGTTCGTTGTCAAGGGGGTATGGGCAATGCTGGTAATATGCCCTTTATATGCTCGTTGTCAAGGGGTATGGGTACTGATGGTAAAAATGCCCCTTATATGCTCGTTGTCAAGGGGGTATGGGCAATGCTGGTAATATGCCCCTTACATGCTCGTTGTCAAGGGGGTATGGGCAATGCTGGTAATATGTCCCTTATGCTCGTCGTCAAGGGGGTATAGGCAATGCTGGTAATATGCCCCTTATATGCTCGTTGTCAAGTGGGTATGGGCAATGCTGGTAATAATGGCCACCATTTATGCTCGTTGCCAAGGGGGTAATGCTGCTCACGCACGTGGAATGCTCGTTGCCGAGGGGTGATGTCTGGTCTTTGCAATAAATGTGAAATGCTCGTTGCAAATCGGGGACACCGTTTAAAAAAAGAATATGCTGGTCTTTAGGCCTCATGCACACTACCGTATTTTTGTCCACCCGTAAATACGGGTCCTTGGTAACACGTATTCCAGCCGTATTTACGGACCCGTAAAAAACGGTGGGGCTGGATATTATGTCAAAATCCTGACCAATGCCCTTAAAAGAGTCACATGATTGCAGAAACGCCTTTCTATGTGCCATTTGTGCATTGTGAGAGCTGTGTGCGATTTCTGTGCTGAGATAGTTTGGAATATTGCCATTTATTTCGCAGCAAGGATGTCAGACACTCGTGTGGATGATGCTCTGCTGTACTGGCTTGTCTCGTGTCAATTTGGACAGCGACCTACACTACCGTTCAAAAGTCACTTAGAAATTTCCTTATTTTTGCAAGAAAAGAACAGTTTTTTTCAATCAAGATAACATTAAATTAATCAGAAATACACTCTATACATTGTTAATGTGCTAAATGACTATTCTAGCTGCAAACGTCTGGTTTTTAATGGAATATCTACATAGGTGTATAGAGGCCCATTTCCAGCAACCATCACTCCAGTGTTCTAATGGTACATTGTGTTTGCTAACTCTGTTAGAAGGCTAATGGATGATTAGAAAACACTTGAAAACCCTTGTGCAATTATGTTGGCACCGCTGTAAACAGTTTTGCTGTTTAGAGGAGCTATAAAACTGACCTTCCTTTGAGCTAGTTGAGAATCTGGAGCATTACATTTGTGGGTTCGATTAACCTCTCAAAATGGCTAGAATAGCCAATCCAACTTGTGGGAGGGCCTTCTGGAAGCATGGGGTGAAATTTCTCCCTATTACCTCAGCAAATTAACAGCTAGAATGCCAAAGGTCTGCAATGCTGTAATTGCTGCAAATGGAGCATTCTTTGACGAAAGCAAAGTTTGAAGGAGAGAATTATTATTTCAAATAAAAATTATTATTTCTAACCTTGTCAATGTCTTGACTATATTTTCTAGTCATTTTGCAACTCATTTGATATATATAAGTGTGAGTTTTCATGGAAAACACAAAATTGTCTTGGTGACCCTAAACTTTTGAACGGTAGTGTATGCTGGACGAGGAACCGTTGAGGAAGAAGAGGAGGTATTGGGTTCATCCCATTGTCTCCCAAAGGCCCAGGAAGGGACATTTCCATACCCTATACGCTGACCTGAGGAAGCACCCGTAGAAGTTTCACAACTCCTGCCGCATGTCCATCTCCAGCTTTGACCGTCTGTTGTCGGACCTCCGTCCTGGAATCACCTTAGAGGACACCAGCATGCGACAGTGCATCTCTCCAGAGGAAAGGCTCATCGTCACTCTCAGGTAAAACACAATGTCCCCTGTGCCCTTTCCTGCCATGCCCTGCGACAGTTAGTAGAACCGTACATGTCCCCTGTGCCCATTCCCGTCATGTCATGCATAACCGTAGTAGTTGTCCCCTGTGTGAAACTGATGTTCTGTTACCCTGTACCAGCAGTACTAATTTTTTTATGCCTTTCTTGACAGATTCCTGGCAACCGGCAACTCATTTGCATCACTGCATTTTGAGTTTTTGCTGGGTTGCTCAACAATTTCGCAGATCATCCGTCTGACCTGCCAAGTCATCTGGCAGCGTCGGTGATGCCACAGCCCAAGACAGTAGATTGGCTACGGATTGCTGAGAACATCTACCAATCTGCACAGTTTCCCAACTGTGTGGGAGCGCTGGATGGGAAGCACATTCATGTGAAGAAGCCGCCTCACTCTGGGTCCCTATATTACAATTACAAACAGTTTTTCTCGGTGGTGCTGTTGGCCATGGCTGACAGCAACTACCGGTTTGTGATTGTTGATATAGGGGCCTATGGGAGCTCCTCGGATGCTGGCATCTTCAGGGCTTCCCGAATGGGTGAACGTCTTCTCTCCAACCAGCTTGCCATTCCTGAACCAAGGCAACTACCTGGATCTTCCGGTCCACCAGCGCCATTTGTCATCGTGGCAGATGAAGGTTTTGGCCTATCACGCCATGTGTTGGGGCCATTCCCCGCCGTGATCCTGATAACCGGAGCCCCTTTTTTAATTACCGGCTCACCCGTGCGAGACGGTATGTGGAATGTACCTTTGGCATCCTGAGCAACAAATTGCCTTTATTCCAGAGCCCCCTTCAATTGGATCCCCAGAATGTGATACTGGTTATCCAAGCCAGCGTCATTCTGCACAATTTTTGCAGGATTCACGAGTCAACACTAGACATTGACCTGGACACTGTATATGCAAATTCTTGCCTCAATGTGGACAACACCCTGCATGGAAGACCCGGAGCAGAAGGACTGTTGATGTGGGAATTCTATGCGGACTATTTTGTGTCCTCTGCTGGGGCGGTCCCTTGGCAGGTAGATGCAATCCATGGCGCAAATTAGTTGGATATGGAAAGTTATCATTTTTGGTTCCGGACTGTTTACTTTAGTTAGTTTATCCTGGTTGGAGTTATAAGTAAGGGACTCGCAAGGCAATGAGGACCCTTTTCGTGGGTTGCGAGCTTATGTATTTCTGCCGCAATACCATTGTATGTTATGTAAGTTAGGGCACGGCCAGACGTGGCGAAATTGCTGTTGAATTCCGCTGCGGACAGTCCGCAGTGGAATTCTCCCACGGCCCTTTTTTACAGTTGATTCAATACATTTTGAGGCAAGCTAGTTCAGACATTGCGGAAAACTCAGCTGCCGACCATAGGCTGTGTTGCGGAACTTTCCGTCCGCAGCATGCACTGACGCGGAGAAGAAGCGGAATTTCACTGCGGATTTCAGCCTTTGCAATGCAAAAAATGAAATCAGTGCCAAGTCCGCTGTCTTTTCGGCAACATCTGAATTACCTGTCAAATATGCAAATGTTGGTGCAGATTTTTAGCGTAATTGCCCCAAATTTGCACCAACATTTGCAACGGAAAAACACCACCACCACGTCTGGCCGTGCCCTTAATGGTAAAAGGAATTGTGTGCAGAAATACATACCAATACCTCATTACAATTATATGTTCACTTTTTCAATAAATATAAATGCAAACACAATGACAATGTTACTTTTGGTTGCTGGTTACAAATCACACACGTTCACAATTATTAAACAAAAAAATCCAGAAAAATATGAAGTGTAATGTGCTAATCTACATACAACATTCGTTCCCATACATGTGAAATGTATTGTACCTAATAAGCCTAAAAAAACACAACGCAAAGAATTTTGGTTCAACAAATTTTTTAGTCAAACAAGCAGAAATTGAAAAACAACAACAATACAAGTGTAAAACAAAATAACACTACAAACTAACAAAGTCCTCATTCGAAGGCCCCGCCACGTTAGCGCATTGCAGTTCAGCCCTCTGCACTTGCTGGTATGCATATTCTCCCCCAGAAAACTGTCCGGTGGAAGAGAATGTTGGACGATCCTGGCTGAATTTTGGCTGGGAGGAGGGCACATATCCACGATAAGTCGATGCCCGCGGCGGCGGTGGGGGTGGACATGCCTGCTCAGATGAAACTCTATTGCATTGCAGAGTTCCATCGGAGCAGGATTGTTCATGAATGTTTCAATGACCCCAAGGATGGTCAATTGGCAGCGAAGGTGCCTTTCAGACGGCATACTTTTTAGGTGTTGAGCGACAGTTTTTCCAAAGGCGTCCTCCGAACTGTCCTCAGATCTTCGCTGTAGATGTGCCAGCACTTGCGTGTCTTTGCGATTCCGACGACGCCGTGGTGGGGGTGATGTCCTTTCCTCCGGCACAGGCGTATTTTCCTCTGGATTAGGGGTCCAGGACGGAGACTCCACCAAAGTAACGTCTGAGTCAAGGTCTTGAAGATTATCGCTAGTTCTATGTTAAAAAGAAAATTATTGAATCAGTTCAATATAGATTGCTAAAATATTATTAAAGCTTTTATAAAGGACATATCAAAAACGACGTAAAGAGCTATGCGATGTCACACAGGTATCTGTGGGACATACCATATCCCCATGCGTTACATGAAGAATAGCATGTCCCCTGGCAACATAGCAAGGTGTGACGGATGGGGCTATGCGATGTCACATAGGGATCTGTGGGACATACCATATCCTCATGCGTTACATGTAAACACAATATCAAGAATAGCATGTCCCCTGGCAACATAGCAAGGTGTGATGGATGGGGTTATGCGATGTCACACAGGTATCTGTGGGAAATACCATATCCCCATGCGTTTAAATTAAACACAATAACATGTAACATTTGACATAATTGTATACTTATGGCCCAATGTCCATCACAGCTTTCAAGAACTGTAGTTGCTGCGTAAATATGTACGGCCTTTTTTTCACTTGACCTTCGCTGCTGCGGCCTTTAGACACGATCTCGCGGCGAAATTGGTCGCGACACGTGCTCCATCGTGCCTTAGCATTAGACACTGTGGGAAAGAAAACAAACAGAATTGGAGTATACAATTGAATTAAAATAGAGCGTAATTGCAATAACATTTGGGCGGAGGGGGTGGCAACTTACCTAGCTTGTGACGCTCCCTCACCATCGCCGACTCCCATTCCTCAGGATGGAGGGACTTCAACACGTCATTCCAGGCGTGCTCCTTTGCCACGGTATCTTTATACGCCTCCAGGCATTTGTCCCATATCACTGGGTAGTCTTGGACAAAGGAAATGAGGCTCTCCACTTGTACTTTGGTCAGTGCCATCTTTCTCTTCATCCACTCTTACAATAAATGAAGGCTGTGGCCCGCAGACAGGGAAATACCCTGACGTCGCCTAGCAACGGCCCCGTAATTAAGGGTGCACACACGTAGCTACCCATAATTACGGGAGCCCCATAGACTTCTATGGGACTGCCCGTGCCGTAATTACGGCCTGAAATTGGACATGTTCTATATTTTTCAACGGCATGGGCACCTTCCCGTAATCATACGGGGAGGTACCCGTGGCCAATAGAAGTCTATGGGCCCGTAGTTACGGGAGTTTTTATGTACGTGTGCATGGGGCCTTAGGGAGTTCACTATGCTTACCTGCACACGGTGATGCTGCTGCAGATTTAACTGTACCCTCTAGGACGCCTGGAGCCGATGTGTCTTCTCTCGTCCGACGCTATGGTGATGGACCTGTGGGAGGAAGTGACGTCACAGCGTGATCTCGCAAGGACACGCTGTGTCTGTGCAGTGAAAGAAGCTGGGTGGGAACGATGAGAAGTGTATGACGCTGATTGGTCAGCGTCATACACTTCTATTCACAATGGGCAGTTGGTAAAATGAGTAAACACGCCCAGTGGTGCTCATAACTTGGGCAAAAATTATAGTTTTTTTAAAAAAAACATAACTTTACGGTTATCTACATTGCAGCGCTGATCACGTTCAATAGGAGATAGGGATTTTATATTCTGGTGACAGAGCCTTTTTAAGTGATTGCAACTCCATATGAATATTCATTTGAGCCGGTGTTGATTAGTTGCAATTGCCTGAGGTCTCAGGGGGGCACTCATTGTAGATAAGTCTCGTGATTCTCGTAGGTCTTGTGAATCTTGATATGAGAGGTATATTTTCGAGAGCAAGAGATAGAGCCTCGGGGGCTAGGACCGTAGTTAATGCTTTTTCCATTCCAGAGATGACACTAATAGCAATACTACTCCTATCAATAATAGTATCAGTAGTATTAATATTAGTCGCAGTAGAGGTGGCCGGTAAAAGATTCCCTGTAGAAAGATATCTGTCCAGACCTGCGTTGCAACCTTGAGAGGAAGATCTATTAGATGAGCAGGAAGGACGAGATAGAGCTCCCCTGTTTCTTCTGGACATCGCAGTCCTCTGCATCCGCATAAAATACTGTAATACCACGGTATTATATGGGATTGTTATAAGGGTTATGGATACTGGTTTCCAAGATCAGTTGTCAATGCTCCGTTCAAGTCCAAAGCCGAGGCAAATGTAGAATGATATAAATTAGAATAGTAGACATATAGATATATAGGGAGTTAGAGAGGTCAGAGTGCTTATAGCTATAGATTTCCAGCAGTATATTCAGCTTTATTTATAGTTTCAGTGTAACAATGTTGCAGTAATTTGTTACTTTGAGACCAGACAGTAATATCGGTCAGTAATACCCGTCAGTAATTCAGTACAGCTTCAAATTAACTTCATTGTCATTGTAGTTTCAGTGTAACTACAATAGCTTCTTTATATTTTCAGAGGTAAATGTATCTGTGTACGGACTAGCGATTGGTGGGGGTCTCAGTGTTCAGACCACAACAAACCAAACTTCTGACATGTCACTATGAATGTCAGAAGTTTATCAAACGTTTAGCTACACTTTCAACAGTGATTCAGAGAAATGGTTTCCTCAAGTATTCATCCAAATCCTCTGTAATATACTCTGCAGAAAAACCACAGCAATCTCAAAAAGGCAGGGACAAACGGAGAGAGAGGGATCTATGCGCAACAAGAGGGACTCAGTGTGCTTATTATATTCAATGATCAGCAGGTTTTACAGTCTCTTTCACACATTTCCACAAACTATCTGCTCAGAATAGCTTGTTACAATAGCTGTTACTTTGTATCAATCTGCTCGCAGCTGACAGAACTCTCTGCCTCACGGCTCCATAGTTCACATAGTTGTTTCACCCGCTAATACATACTATCTGCCAGAGAAGTTTACCTTTGAACCACTTTAGTCCAGTTCCAAAAAGGTTCAGTATGCAGGGTTTACTGATAGACTGGGACGATCTCACCATGCAGTCCTGCTCCCTGTTCCCTGCTTTGTTTCTGCTCCACACCGTCCGGCACTACACAGCTTTACTCTCTCTTGGCTTTCCTGGTCAGTCTCTGAGCTCCACTCTGCTGCTCGGTCTATGCACCCTGCACACTGTGCTCCACATTTGCCACGTAAAACTCTCAACCTCCATAGTCACTGTACTACTGCACTCCACATGACGCAGAGTCCTGGAAGTTCCACCTCCTCATCCATCTCTCTAGGAGCATGCCATCAGGAGCCGGACACTTATAGAGTTAACCATGGTACCTCCATCTGTATCGATAGTCCGTCCTCGCATTATTTAATTTCTGCCTATAACTTAATCTCTCATCAAAGATGGTGGAGGCCAGCTGACGCCAATGCTGATGTACAATGTCGTCATGTTTGACACACATGTGCATCACATGGCCGGAAACCGTAAGTATCCAGGAGTCCTTATTATGAGGAGAGCCGCATGATTATGTCAGCGCCCACATCAGCGCTCATCCGCTCTTACTTGCGCCGACTCACTAGTATAAAGGAGGTATATCAATGACAATACACATCTATACATGTATTCATCATATTGCATGCTGATAATAACAATGGAAATACACATACTTAGGAGTGGTTTGTTTATCCATGTGTCTAATTTACCTGTGGAAATGCTATCTAATACACGGAGCATATTAAACTTAACTCCTTGTGTACCCAGAGGAAGTGGCAGAATAAACATTTATGCAAGAACTCCTTATTTGGGGCCTGAAACATCTCAAGTCTTACTGTCAGATTAACAGCTGTATTTACTTACATTAGTTGGAAAACTGTGATGCCCTGTGGCCGTTTCTCTACTGTATGTTGTACGACTCCATTTATGTTTTTTCCCATGTTTTGTAATTTTGAACTATTTCTTATTAACTGCATACTATGTACTATATGGAAATAATATATATGTATTTATCATCATGTGTTTCTAGTGCTTGAAAATAGTCTATGTTCGGACCGGAACGTTAAACATTGCACTCTGGCATAAGAAAATAAATTTTACTTGCAAATCTACTCCTGATTGGTGTGCGTAATACTTTCTACAAGTTACGATGGATTGGACCCCTATTGAGCACCCACGTTTTGAATAACCTGGTGCTATCTAAACTCATCTTGCTATTGTGGTCACAGGGGACTGGGCGACGTCCGCTTTAAACTGGATCCTCGTATTTAGAGCAGTGTTAGGACATTCTATGCTGTGTTGCATACAATTTCCTGACGATGCCCGGCCTGATCTTGGAGCGTCCATGCTCAAGGGGGAAGGGGCCATTCAAAAGTGTAGCAACAATGTAGTTACATTCCTGTATGCAAATATTTTCCTAAATAACTACTATGTAAGCCATTCATTCATTTAATACCTGGCTTTGCAATCTTCTCTTTAGCAGGGGGGCATCAAGCTCATATGAGCTTGCCACACACTAAAGCTGAGCCATTCCCACTGCCCTATCCAGACACAGCAGTTGGTGTTACAGTGATTCCTTTTTAGTTCTAATACAGCTCAGCTAGGCGCACATTTGAGCCGCTGCTTACTAGTTTAATATGCGCCTGGCGATGTAATTTGGAGCTGCCCAGCAGACGCGTGCTGGCTGCTTAGTATGAAGAATTACACAAGAGGTTCTCAGAACCTCTTCTTTTGCACTTGTTGTAGTACTCTTATTGAGCTGCCAGTGCTGCCCGCCTAAAGATAATTCAGTCTGACTGAAACTGTGTAGGAACCTTCACAGGCATCTATGGGGCCTGTAGAGGCATTATTGTGACCTCTCTGTGTACATGGATACTTTTTATTACGTGTAAGAGAATGTTCACATGTGTACCCAGCCCAGCCGTCCACCCTTGGAAATTTTACTCATTAAGGAAAAAAATAATAATTATGTAAGTTGGAAAAAGTGGAAGTTTTGAGTGAATGTGGTACTGGTTGAAGAAGAGGTGCCTGAAACTCTGGGGGCCGCTGGTATTACAGTTTGACTTGTGCTTGAAGTAGACGGCCCTGCATGTTGTTGCTCCCCTGTTTACGGAGCAGAAGATGGAGCGTCTTGTGGGTCACTATCCTCAGGCTGCAGCTTATATTGCGTAGGCGGGAGATCAGGTTGTGCTTATGGAACATTGCCTTTAGAACTGTAAAGTAATGGTTGTAAAGAAAAATTAGGAACAAACAAAAAAAAAAAATGTATGATCATTGCATAATGAAATTGCGCTCATGAATGTGCTTCTCAGAAGAAAAATAAATCGCTTGTTAACATTGAAAGAAATCATGGTCTAGATCTCCTACATATAAAATTTAAAAAAATAAAGTATCTACATTTCAACATATACAGGTCCTTGTCAATGAATTAGAACATCATCAAAAAGTTAATTTATTTCAGTAACTCAATTCAAAAAGTGAAACTCCTATATTATATAGATTCATTACACACAGAGTGATCTATTTCCAGCATTTTTTTCTTTTAATGTTGATGATTATGGCTAACTGTTAATGAAAACCCCAAATGTAGTGTCTCAGAAAATTAGAATATTATATACGCCCAAATTCAAACATGATTTTTAATACCGAAATGTTGGCCTACTGAAAAGTATGTACGGCATATGCACTCAATACTTTGTCGGGGCTCCTTTTGCATGAATTACTGCCTCAATGCGGCGTGGCATGGAGGTGATCAGCCTGTGGCACTGCTGAGGTGTTATGGAAGCCCAGGTTGCTTTGATAGCGGCCTTCAGCTCGTCTGCATTTTTGGGTCTGGTTTCTCTCATCTTCCACTTGACAATACCCTATAGATTCTCTATGGGGTTTAGGCAAGCGCAGTGATACTGTGGTTATTAAACTAGGTATTGGTACTTTTGGCAGTGTGGGCAGGTGCCAAGTCCTGCTGTAAAATGAAATCAGTACCTTCATAAAGCTTGTAAGCAGAAGGAAACATGAAGTGCTCTAAAATTTCCTGCTAGGTGGCTGCGCTGACTCTGGACTTGATATAACACAGTGGACCAACACCAGCAGATGACATGGCTCCCCAAACCATCACTGACTGTGGAAACTTCACACTGGACCCCAAGCAACTTGGATTGATGCCTCTCCACTCTTCCTCCAGACTCTGGGACCTTGATTTCCAAATGAAATGCAAAATTTACTTTCATCTGAAAACAGGACTTTGGACCACTGAGCAACAGACCAGTCCTTTTTCTCCTTAGCCCAGGTAAGACGCTTCTGACGTTGTCTCTGGGTCATGAAAGGCTTGACACAAGGAATGTGACAGTTGTAGCCCATGTCCTGTATACATCGGTGTGTGCTGGCACTTAAAGCACTGACTCCAGCCGCAGTCCACTCCTTGTGAATCTCCCCCAGATTCTTGAATGGTATTTTCTTGACAATCCCTTCAAGGCTGTGGTTATCCTCGTTGCTTGTTCACCTTATTCACCCAGTGCAGGGCAACATTTCACCTTCTCATTGAAGGCATTCTCAAGCAATGAACAAATGTGCATGCACCATAGAAATATTGTCAGTGATAGGTCAAGCAATTTACATAAAGAGATCCAATTACCATAAAAAACATACAGATCATGTTAATAAAGTGTCTAAGAGGAACATCATTTGAATCATAAAACAGTTTGTGATACAATATACAGTGAAGGAAACAAGTATTTGATCCCTTGCTGATTTTGAAAGTTTGCCCACTGTCAAAGACGTGAACAGTCTAGAATTTTTAGGCTAGGTTAATTTTACCAGTGAGAGATAGATTAGATTAAAAAAAAAACAGAAAATCACATAGTCCAAATTATATATATTTATTTGCATTGTGCACAGAGAAATAAGTATTTGATCCCTTTGGCAGACAAGACTTAATACTTGGTGGCAAAACCCTTGTTGGCAAGCACAGCAGTCAGACGGTTTCTGTAGTTGATGATGAGGTTTGCACACATGTTAGATGGAATTTTGGCCCACTCCTCCTTGCAGATCATCTGTAAATCATTAAGATTTCGAGGCTGTCGCTTGGCAACTCGGATCTTCAGCTCCCTCCATAAGTTTTCGATGGGATTAAGGTCTGGAGACTGGCTAGGCCACTCCATGACCTTAATGTGCTTCTTTTTGAGCCACTCCTTTGTTGCCTTGGCTGTATGTTTCGGGTCATTGTCGTGCTGGAAGACCCAGCCACGAGCCATTTTTAATGTCCTGGTGGAGGGAAGGAGGTTGTCACTTAGGATTTGACGGTACATGGCTCCATCCATTCTCCCATTGATGCAGTGAAGTAGTCCTGTGCCCTTAGCAGAGAAACCCCCAAAACATAATGTTTCCACCTCCATGCTTGACAGTGGGGACGGTGTTCTTTGGGTCATAGGCAGCATTTCTCTTCCTCCAAACACGGCGAGTTGAGTTAATGCCAAAGAGCTCAATTTTAGTCTCATCTGACCACAGCACCTCCTCCCAATCACTCTCAGAATCATTTGCAAATTCAGATGGGCCTGTACATGTGCCTTCTTGAGCAGGGGGACCTTGCGGGAACTGCAGGATTTGAATCCATTACGGCGTAATGTGTTACCAATGGTTTTCTTGGTGACTGTGGTCCCAGCTGCCTTGAGATCATTAACAAGATCCCTCCGTGTAGTTTTTGGCTGAGCTCTCATCTTCCTCAGGATCAAGGATACCCCACGAGGTGAGATTTTGCATGGAGCCCCAGATCGATGTCGATTGACAGTCATTTTGTATGTCTACCATTTTCTTACTATTGCACCAACAGTTGTCTCCTCACCCAGCGTCTTACTTATGGTTTTTGTAGCCCATTCCAGCCTTGTGCAGGTCTATGATCTTGTTCCTGACATCCTTAGAAAGCTCTTTGGTCTTGCCCATGTTGTAGAGGTTAGAGTCAGACTGATTAATTGAGTCTGTGGACAGGAGTCTTTTATACAGGTGACCATTTAAGAAAGCTGTCTTTAATGCAGGCACCAAGTTGATTTGGAGCGTGTAACTGGTCTGGAGGAGGCTGAACTCTTAATGGTTGGTAGGGGATCAAATACTTATTTCTCTGTGCACAATGCAAATAAATATATATAATTTTGACAATGTGATGTTCTTTTTTTTAATATATATAATCTATCTCTCACTGGTAAAATTAACCTATCCTAAAAGTTCCAGACTGTTCATGTCTTTGACAGTGGGCAAACTTACAAAATCAGCAAGGGATCAAATACTTATTTCCTTCACTGTAGGTATAAAAGTGTACCATAATGAATGAGGTATGACAGTATCCATATTGGACATATACCCATCTAATTGGGATTTATACATAGTATGAATAACAGCTGGCACTCACCTACGAGAAATTTGAACAAACACACGTCTAGCTCAATACAAATACGGAGACGAGTTGCAGTAATCGCATAGCGCAACGTATTCACAAGGGCATAAAAAATACTGAGATTAAAATACTATCACTACACAGTCTACAGAAAGCCTGGCTCAGTATAACAACGTGAAGTTAAACATGATCTCGACTGGTGAGTGTGCAGCTGTTGTCCAGTAATTGACATATATATAATATATATGTGTATGTATAGTACATATAATGTATCATGAGCCAGGGCTGTAACAACAACAGTCCTGGTCATGAATACGGTTGGAAGCAGAGCAGGACAATTAGCATGTCCCTGCTTTGTTAGGAAACCATGGAGACAAGGGATAGTTATCCCCTGTCTCCATTTCAAGTCTCCCGCGCGCACGGACTGTCTCGTGCGGGCTCTCATGAGTCGGCTGGTGATACATTATCACCATGCCGACCCATGCTAGCCTGGGGCAAGCGCCACACTCCCCGCTGCGAGCGTACCGACAGGGTTAAATAGCCCTGCATCGGTACGCTCAGTAGCCGAGCTCAGGAGCCGAAGCTGAAGAAGATCAGCTGAGAGCTGCCTTCACAAACCACCGACGGCTCACCTCTCTCTCCTCCAAAGACCTGGGTTCCTGCTGCTGCCTCTGCTGCTCCACAAAGTCACGCTAAGTATCAAGTGTAGCAGCAGCTACACTTAACCCGGTCTCTCCCTGCTGTAGCCCTTGCTTCCCTGAGTTACTGTCCCTACTGTCCCTGAGTTAACCCTTGCTTCCCTGAGTTAACCCCTTGCTCTCCCTAAGTTAACCCTTGTTTCCCTGAGTTAACCCCTTGATACTGTCCTGAGTTAACCCTTGCTTCCCTGAGTTAACCCCTTGCTCTCCCTGAGTTAACCCTTGCTCTCCCTGAGTCCCTACTGTCCCAGAGTTAACCCTTGCTGTCCCAGAGTCCCTGAGTTAACCCTTGCTGTCCCAGAGTCCCTGAGTTAACCCTTGCTGTCCCAAGAGTCCCTGAGTTAACCCTTGCTGTTTATTTTACACAGTAACCCATTCCCCTTGTTCTTCCTTATCCCGTATTAACCCTTAGTGTATAGGGAAAGTTATATTAGGAGGGTGTCGGATAGAGATAGAGAGCGTGTGAGAATCACAAGTAACTTATGTGTATTGTGTTGTAACGTAACTGTATTCTGTGTATGTTTAGGTAAGTGGGTGGCGGTATAATATTATGATACTGTGTTTATACGGTACTGTGATTAGTTACTGTATTATACATATGAGTGTGATTACTGTATGTTAATAAATATTACCTTTATTTACTATACGGTCTTATTCCCTTGAGTAGCCGTTAAAGCAATTAGATCGACGTTCGTATAAGGAAAAGGTAGGGGAACTAGGCATAACCCTAGTGACCCTGTTTATAAAGGCGGTAGTAATAGTGGGTGTCACTAACCAGTGAATCCCGCTGTTACCCCACCCCCTTTAACAACATGCTTTTTATTAAATGCATTAACAAAAACTAAAGTGCAAAAGCGCCAACACAGCGCAATATAGAAATATAAAAAAAAATAAAAATGTAACATTATTGTGAGGGACCTCCAGCATTCATGTCCTAGCTCAAAAGGTTTATGAAAGTGCTGAATGATGGCCTAGCTTGTGTGAATACAGGGGCAGACGATGGCCCCTCCAGAGTGAATGCTGACATGGTGGAGGTTGCAGTAAAAGAATGGCAAGTTGAAGGTCCACTGAAATGTCCACTGTAGTAAACAGGGACATGCTGGCCATAAGAATGGCCTGCTGCATAGCCCGGATGGACAGAAGTAGAAGCTTGCATGTAGCTGTCTTGGCTAAACAAGCTTTGGGAGGAGTCCCAATGGGCAGGCGCTTGTGTTGTGTCAAATATGGATTCATCTGACAAATTGCTACAGGCCTGTATTGCCCTCACAATGGGAACAGGGTTATTAGGTGGTGTAAAAGAATCGATTAGAGAGACCATTGCCGCTTGTAGTTTGTTACGCCTCTCCAGCGGGATCCGTCTCACAAGTGGCGCCAAGATTTTAAAAAACAATTCTTCTTCACCCTCTTTGGACATACTGTTTAGATGCTTTAGCACTTTGGTATCTATAAGTGCCTTCATTGCTGGAGCATCAGGGGCAGGCTGGTGAGGTCTACGTTTTGACCCCCCCCCCTGAGACATTGTCACAGTTGAAGAGGTTCCCAGCCTTGCTCCTGTCTCTGGTGTTGCACAGACCTCTGCTCTATATTGGTGACATCAGAATCAAGAGCCTCTTCCGCGTCTGAGTGACCAACTTCAGGCTCATCCATGAGATTATCTGTTGATCTTTTATTAGTTCTAAAAGAAATAAAGAAAATGTTAAAGATCTAAATATGTTCAAAATTGCAGCCATATATCTGACATTTCAACCAGCACTAAGCTGTAAACAACTCCACCAGTGGCGTAACTACCGCTGTAGCAGCCATAGCGGCTTCTACGGGGCCCGCAGCATGAGGGGGCCTGTGCCGCCCGCGGCCCCCCCCCCCATGGCCGGTGGCTCTGCTAGCAGCGCGACGCCACTGATCACTACGGCAGAGCAGGGAGGTATCTACAGAACACATGTATCCCTTATCCACAGGATAGAGGATACATGTGTGATCGCTGGGACCCCCAGCGATAAGGAGAATGGGGGACCGAAAGTCCCCCGAAGTTCTCCATGAGAAAACTAGGACTTCCGTGGTCTTTGTCAGCAGCGCTGTAGAAATTAATTGAGCGTGGTCGCGCTTGTGCGCATGCGTGACAAGCGCTTCTTTCATTTTTATTGAGCTGCAGTAGTTCGAGGTTTCTCATGGAGAACTTCGAGGGACTTTCGGTCCCCCGTTTTCCTTATCGCTGGGGGTCCATGTCTTTTGGAGGACAAACCATAGGCTGCAGTCCATTTTTTTGGGGGGGAGAGGGGTGGTGGAGGTTGGGGCTGTATGGCGTTATCTACAGGGAGGGCTGTATGCTGCTATATACAGAGGGCTGTATGCTGCTATATACAGGGGGGGTTGTATGGTGCTATCTACAGGGGGAGCTGTATGGTGCTATATATCTGGCTGTCCCATATGGAAAAGTGATCCTGCACCAGCGCAATGAGACGCTCAACTTCAATGTAGCGAGGCATATCTGTAGAAAGGAAATGGGGCTTTGTATGTCAGGTGGGGGGACACAGGCAGGTACTGTCTCACTTTATCACTAGGGATAGTCGATATGTGTAGTAGATAATGCCATACACGGCCTTCTTTAAATAATGCCAGAGTGGCCCATGTAGATAATGCCAGACACTGCCCTCTGTATAGAAATGCCACACACTGCCCTCTGTATAGAAATGCCACACACTGCCCTCTGTATATAATGCCACAGTGCCCCATGTAGGTAATGCCCCACCACACCCCTGGAAATAGTGGCACACAGCCCACTGTACATAGTACCACACTAGCTACACTGCCCCTGCCACATCTCGCCACTGTATATAGTGGCACACAGCCCACTGTACATAGGACCACACTAGCGGCACAGCCCCTGCCCCACCACAACCCTGTATTTAGTGGCACACAGCCCACTGTGCATAGGACCACACTAGCTACACAGCCCCTGCCCCACCACACCCCTGTATATAGTGGCACACAGCCCACTGTACATAGGACCACACTGGCTCCACTGCCCTACCACACCCCTGTATATTGTGGCATACAGCGCACTGTACATAGTACCACACTAGCTACACTGCCCCACCACACTCCTGTATATAGTGGCACACAGCCCCCTTGCAGATAGCAGCCACACCCCCTCCTGTAGCTCCCTGAAGGAGCGGAATCCCTGTGTGACCGGGGATTCCGCTCCTGGACGGAGCGCTTGATGTCTCTGTCCATATATGGACAGTTACATCAGGGGTAACTCCTGAAACGGAATCCCCGTCTAAACTGTTGCCGACCTGTGGCCGGAGATTCCACTTCAGGAAGAGCCCCTGTCATCTGTCCATTTATGGACAATGACGTAACTGGCTTCTCCTGAAGTGGAATCCTCAGTCACAGAATGGCCGGGGATTCCGCTTCAGGAGTATCCCCTGATGTCACTGTCCTTATATGACCAGAGACATCAAGCACTCCATCCAGGAGTGGAATCCCCAGCCACACAGGGATTCCGCTCCTCCAGGGAGCTACAGTGGTGCTTGCAGATAGCAGAGCAGGGAGATACCTCCCTGCTCTGCTATAGTGGCGTCGCTACCCCTGTAGCAGCCCCCTCATGCCCGGTGTCGCCGCTAGCAGAGAGTCGCCGTGCCCGGGCGCTACTGAAACAAGCAAGGGAAGGGAGCGAGCGCAGCGCCCCCTTCCACCTGCTGTAGTGCTCTGCCACACAGTACCCCTGTATACAGCACCCCCATTATATAAGCGGCCGAATATAGGGCATGTCCCATATTTTGACGGCCGTGTTTCCCGGGCCGCCCAAAAAATTGGTCGTGTGTGGTCTATTCTTCCTACTGCGGCCGTGTGACGGATGTTTTTTGAATGGCCGGGAAACCCTGTCGTGTGAATAGGACCTTAGGGTTACTAAATAGTGTGTTGGTTTATACATAACTGTTTGTACAATATTACTGTTTACACAACAGCGAATTTCTGCCATACCGGGGACCTTGAGGTCTTCCATTCTGCCACACTAAAATACAAGCCAAAAATAAAATATTTTTTTATGGACGTAATGGTTGCTCGAACACAGTTGGCTGCAATGGACCACAACCATAATGTCCATAAGGTGAAAATGTCTTCATTGAGCAATTATCCAATTGCCACCCCAGGGTTTATCCCCATGTATAGCAAGGGCAAGAAAAAATGGATTATGAAGGCTCTTGTGACCTCAGGAGAAAAATGGTTCCAGTGGACTTCGCTTATGAGTACTGTCCCAGACAATATAGCACCTGTCCCAAAGCCAAACAAAGATGACCTGATCAAACCGCACCAGTCTAGATTTTCAAAATACATTTTAGGATTTTGGGAAGTGAAAAAAAATGTTGATCAAACTGACCATTTGCTACTTACATCACAGAAATATAGTATGTGCAATTTCTACCTGAAATGTATATTTGTTTCTAGCAACGTTTACTTTATTTTAAATATTTAAATCATGTACATTTTAAAAGTACTGTTTTTTTCCATCAAACTTTTAATTTACACTTTTATTAATTAATATTTTTAATCTATAATTTATATTGTTATAATTTATTCAATGGCTACTATATTTTTTCACATTTTCTAAATTGCACATTATATTTAGAAAGTAATTTATGAGGCCTCATTCACACGGCAGGGTTTCCCGGCCGGGTGCCGGCCGTTCATAAATCGGCCGGCACCCGGCTGCATTAGGAATGATAGACCCCTAATGGGGCTATTCACACGACCGATTTTTTGACGGCCGGGAAATCCGGCCGTCAAAAAATAGGACATGCTCTATCTTTGCCCGGGCACCCGGCCGCCCGGCTCCCATAGAAGTCTATGGGGCCGGGTATTACACGGCCATCACCGGAATGTGTTCCGAGTGATGGCCGGGTTTCCCGGCGCTTGCGCTCTATCTCCTCCTCCTCACAGCGCAGAGTGCATGTGAGGAGGAGGAGTTGATGCCATTCTGACGAATGGCATCGCTGTACACTGTGTTGCAGGGCCGGGGTGTACAGCAGGTGGAGGTTAAAAGCACCCTGGCTCGGCGACACCTTCGATGGAGCCGCTAGTAGCAGCAGCTGCTGCTGCTGCGGCTGCTACTACTGCAGCGACGCCACTATAGCAGAGCAGGGAGGTATCTCCCCGCTCTGCTATGTGCTAGCCGCACTTTAGCTCCTTGAAGGAGCGGAATCCCCGTGTTTTCGGGGATTCCGCTCCTGGACAGAGCGCTTGATGTCTCTGTCCATATCTGGGCAGTGACATCAGGGGAAACTCCTAAAGCGGAATCCCCAAACACATGGGGATTCCCCTTCAGGAGCTGCCGCTGATGTCACTGTCCGGATCTGCCCAGCCCGGCACGGATGCATAACTTTATGCAAACCGGCCGGGCAAAATGGCAGATTTTACCGGCCGACACTCGGGCTCGGGAACGACCCGGTCGTGTGAATCCCGCCTTAAAGATTTTTTGGTCTTAAAAATAATCAAAAAAAATTCCTTTTTATCACAGCATACCGGTAAGATTATAATTCATTTCTTAATAACAAATGTCCGAGACTTTGGCAGTGTGCTCTTATGCATTAAAACTTGTGCAAGATATAGCTTTGATGAAAATGCATTCATTGTTTATATTTTGATAATAAAAGTTATTCAAATGTTATAAATTATTTACATTGTAAACTGATTATCCACAGCACTCACTTGGTCGAAATATATCCATTCCGTTTCAGCAGGATGCAAATTCCAAGTCCAGGGATCCCTTCCGGACAATCAATTGATACAAAAATCTTGAGGACAGCATCCGTATGGTAAAGTTGTAAAAGGTGTTTTATTAACACATCCCAATAATAAAGTGCTACGTTTTGACTCTGCAGGAGTCTTTATCAAGCATAAAAGTCTTGTGACCAATGTGGGTTATAAATTCATGCCCCTGTATAAAATTTCATCCAATCCAGTGGAGGTGTTGCAAACACTCCCATACAACACGTGAATATACTGATACATAACAAGCATCAAATTAGTGAAAAACATTATATTATACTTACATGCTGTAGAATGTCGCTGCCATGCTTCGAGACGCCCCTCAGTCTCGGGGTTTCCAGTATGCTATTGCGCATGTGCCAGTACATACAGGAAGTCAGTGAAACATTCACTGTTCCATGGCGCAGGCTTGGCGGCCATCTTTCTTAGTGGCTAAAGCCCTAATTACAATACTGCGGCTGCGCAGTGGAAGGGAATCAGCAACCAATAACCTAGCAACCCTGTCTGTCTATCGCCGAGCTCCAAAGCTTCCGGCGTAGCAGACAGCTAATTTTAAGTGAAAACTCAATCTAAGCATACTTGTAATAGCTTCTTATTAGCTCACAGGATAAAGTTAAACTTGTATTTCAGATCACTCTTAACTACACCTATATAGTGGATACACGTTTTGTATGGATAAAATTTAGCCCATTCTTGGCTACAATATATATAACCACCAGGTGGCGATCATACATCATAAACAAGAGGGCAAAGCATAAAACCTGCCCTGATGGCAATGTGTCAAATTATCCAACATGTTGTTAAATTTACCACCATGTTATTATTCATCCCATAATAATTATGGAGGATAGTCATTAGAGGATAACGTAAAAAGCTTTTTAAATTCATGGAAGAGCATCCAATTATGTTGCTTACTATTCCCAAAAATATCAGTGACAATATGTTGTCCAATATGTTATTTATTTAATTCTTATTAATACACTGTGTCGCTAAATAGAACCATATATCTAGTGCTATACTGCTATGTATGGATCGTTGTACGCATCTTGATTAGTTGGGTCAATAAGAAGCGGCATTCCAACATCATCCCCAAGCATGTATGAAGTGTCTACAATAACAAAAATATACAATAATTAGTGATTATGAATACCCATTAACCCCTTCCCGACATTTGCCGTACATGTACGTCATGGAAAGTACTGACTTCCCGCATCTTGCCGTACATGTACGCCAAATGTTTGGGACCGGCTCAGAAGCTGAGCCGGTGCCATCATCACCGGATCTCAGCTGTATCTTACAGCTGACATCCGGCTGTAACGGCGGGGACCGAAATTAGCTTCGATCCCCGCCATTAACCCCTTAAGTGCAGCGCTCAAACGCGATCGCTGCACTTAAGGTGTTTGCAGCTCATCGGAACCCCAGTAATGAAATTGCCGGGGTTCCGGTGGCTGCAATGGCAACCGGAGGCCTAATACTGGCCTCCCGGTCCGCCTAGCACCGAAGCCGGTCAAGATCCGCCCGGCGGCGGAGCCTGATCGGCTTCCGTAGCTGCCGGCAAGATGGCGCCGGGTCAGGAGCTAATCCGGCGTCATCAGCGGTGGAAGTCAGCTGTACTGTACAGCTGACATCCACCTGTAACGGCAGGAACCGGAGCTAGCTCCGATCCCTGCCATTAACCCCTTCGATGCAGCAATCGAAAGCGATTGCTGCATCGAAGCGGTTACTAGCAGATCGCCAGCCCTGACAGGCAATCGGGACTGGCGACTGCTGTTATGGCAACAGGAGACACAATGGTCTCCTGCTCTGCCATTACGGAAGCCGATTTAGGCCCCGCCGGGAGGCGAAGCCTAATCGGCTTGCTGTCAGTGAATGACTGACAGATCTAATACATTGCACTACATAGGTAGTGCAATGTATTAGAAAAAAAAAAATCTGACCGTTGGAACTTCAAGTCCCCTAGTGGGACTTGAGAAAAAGTGTAAAAAAAAGTATAAAAAAGTGTAAAAAAAAGTGCAAAAAATAAAAGTTTGAAAACAATAAAAGTTTCAAGTAATCAAATAAAACACAATCCCCCTTTTACTCTTATCAAGTCCTTTATTATTGAAAAATAATAATAAACCATATGTATTTGGTATCGCCACGACCGTAACGACCGGAGGTATCAAAATATTATATTATTTATTGCACGCGGTGAACAGCGTAAAAAAACCAGTAAAAAACGTTACCAGAGTTTCTGTTTTTTGGTCACTTTGCCCTACAAATATTAGAATAAAAAGTGATCAAAAAGTCGCACGTATCCAAAAATGGTACCTATAAAAACTATAGCTCGTCCCGCAAAAAACAAGCCCTCATACACCTCCGTCGACAAAAAAATTAAAAAGTTATGGTTCTCACAACTTGGCGACAGAAAAAATACATTCTTTTTACAAAAGTAATTTTATTGTGCAAAAAGTTGTAAAACATAAAAAAGTTCTATAAATTCGGTATCGCCGGAATCATACTGACCCACAGAATAAAGTTAACATGTAATTTATAACGCATGGTGAACGCTGTATAAAAAAAAAACGAAAAAAGCTGTGCCAGAATTGCGTTTTTTTGTTTACCTGGCATCCCAAAAAATAGGATAAAAGGTGATCAAAAAGTCGCATGTACCCCAAAATGGTACCAATAATAACTACAGCTCGTCCCGCAACAAACCAGCCCTCATACCGCTACGTCTATGAAAAATAAAATGAGTTATGGCTCCAATAAGTCAGGAAATAAAAAAATATGCAGTTGTGCCCGAGGGGAACATTTCTTCTGTTTGAAGAGGCGATTTTTCAAGGACCTAAAATTAGGGAACCAGGAAAGGGAGGGCCCAAACATATCCGCTGGAAGCGACGGTGCCCGTATTATACCAGGACAACACTTCCCAGCAAAATTCCCCAAACTACAAAGGCGCGGAGTGTGGACCAAAAGGGGGATAAGAAATGACACCATTTATCAGTGCGACACTGGCCTGTGCGGAAAGGATTGCTTCACAGCGTAACACACATCTATGGATCATTTTATTGTTTTTTTTTACCCCATTATTATACCACCTGACTATGCCCCTTATATACTCCGCCCGGCTTACATATGCCCTACATTATAAACGGAAACACCAGTAAGACTCCAAACAAAACTACTACCAAGCAAAATCCACGCTCCAAAAGCCAAATGGCATTTCCTCCCATCTGAACCCTACAGCGTGCCCAAACAGCAGTTTCCTTCCACATATATGGCATCGTCATACCCGGGAGAACCCTTTTAGCAATTTTTGGGGTGTGTGTCTCCAGTGGCATAAGCTGGGCACGACATATTTGCCACTGAATGGCATATCTAGGGAAAAATATAAATTTTTAATTTGCACCATCCACAGCGCATTTATTAATGGAAAAGACCTGTGGGGTGAAAATGCTCTCTACACCCCTTAATAAATGCCTTGAGGGGTGCAGTTTCCATAGTGGGGTCACTTCCCAGGGGTTTATTTTTATTATTTCACATCTGAGCCTCTGCAGTTGTGAACCAATACTTTGTAAATCGCCAAATTAGGCCTCAATTTTACATGGTACCCTTTCACTCCTGAGCCTGGTCGACTGTCCAGGCAAGAGATTAGGGCCACATGTAGGGTGTTTCTAAAACCAGGAAACCCAGCATAATAATTAGAGAGCTGTCTCGTTATGGTGGCACAAGCCGGGCACCACATATTGTCCACATATCTGTGGAAAAAATCCCATTTTCACTCTGCAACATCGAGTTCACACTAATTTCTACAAAACACCTGCAGGGTTAACATGCTCACTACACCCGTAGGTAAATGCATTGAGGGGTGTAGTTTCCAAAATGGGGTCACTTCTGGGGGGTTTCCACTGTTTTGGGCCCACAGGCGCCCAGAAACCAATCCAGAAACATCTGCACTCCAAATGGCGGTCCTTCCCTTCTGAGCCCTGCCGTATGCCCAAACAGCAGTTTATGACCACATATGGGGTATTGCCGTACTCGGTAGAAATTGCTTTACAAATGTTGGGTTCTTTTTTTCCTTTATTTGTTGCGAAAATGAAAAAATTTGCGCTAAAGCTACGTCTTATTGAAGAAAAAGGATTGTTTTTATTTTCACTGCCCAATTCTAATAAATTCTATGAAACATCTGTGGGGTCAAAATGCTCACTACGCCCCTAGATGAATTCCTCAAGAGGTGTAGTTTCCTAAATGGTGTCACTTTTTGGGCGTTTTCATTGTTTTTTCCCCTCAGGGGCTTTGCAAATGTGACATGGCCGCCGCAAACCATTCCTGCTCAATGTTATCTCCAAAAGCCAAATAGCGCTCTTTCCCTTCTAAGCCAAGCCGTGTCTCCAAACAGCCGTTTATTACCACATGTGGGGCATTGTTTTACTCGGGAGAAATTGCTTTACAAATTTTGTGGTGCTTTTTCTCCTTCAGTCCTTGTGGAAATGAGTAAAAATAAGCTAAACCTACATTTTCTTTGAAAAAATGTTGATTTTTATTTTCAGGGCCTACTTCCAATAATTTCTGCAAAAAACCTGTGGGGTCAAAGAGCTCACTATACCCCTAGATAATTTCCTCAATGGGTGTAGTCTCCAAAATGGGGTCACTTGTGGGGGGTTTCCACTGTTTTGTCTCCTCAGGGACTTCGTAAATGTGACATGGCCTCCGCAAACCATTCCTGCTAAACTTGAGCTCCAAAAGCCAAATAGCGCTCTTTCCCTTCTCAGCCCTGCCGTGTCTCCAAACAACCGTTTATTACCACATGTGGGGCATTGTTTTACTCGGGAGAGATTGGTTTACAAATTTTACGGTGCTTTTTCTCCTTCAGTCCTTGTGGAAATGAGAAAAAATTAGCTAAACCTACATTTTCTTTGAAAAAATTTAGATTGTCATTTTCAGGGCCTATTTCCAATAATTTATGCAAAAAACCTGTTGGGTCAAAACGCTCACTATACCCCTAGATAATTTCCTCAATGGGCGTAGTTTCCAAAATGGGGTCACCTGTGGGGGGTTTCCACTGTTTTGTCCCCTCAGGGGCTTTGTAAATGTGACATGGCCTCCACAAACCATTCCTGCTAAACTTGAGCTCCAAAAGCCAAATAGCGCTCTTTCCCTTCTCAGCCTCGCCGTGTCTCCAAACAACCGGTTATTACCACATGTGGGGTATTGTTTTACTCGGGAGAAATTGCTTTACAAATTTTACGGTGCTTTTTCTCCTTTAGTCTTTGTGAAAATGAGAAAAAAAATCGCTAAACCTACATTTTCTTTGAAGAAATGTTGATTTTAATTTTCACGGCCTACTTCTAATAATTTCTGTAAAAAAGCTGTGCGGTCAAAATGCTCACTGTACCCCTAGATAATTTCCTTGAGGTGTGTAGTTTCCCAGATGGGGTCACTTTTGGGGGATTTTGACTGTTTTGGCACCGCAAGAGCCCTTCAAACCTGACATGGTGCCTAAAATTTATTCTAACAAAAATAAGGCCCGAAAATCCACCAGGTGCTCCTTTGCTTCTGAGGCCGGTGCTTCAGTCCAGTAGCACGCTACGGCCACATGTGGGATATTTCCTAAAACTGCAGAAACTGGGCAACAAATATTGAGTTGCATTTCTCTGGTAAAACCTTCTGTGTTATAAAAAAAATTGTACTAAAAATTTATTTCTGCAAAAAAATATTAAATTTGTAAAATTCACCTCTACATTGCTTTAATTCCTGTGACATGTGTAAAGGGTTAAGACATTTTCTAAATGCTGTTTTGAATACTTTGAGGGGTGAAGTTTTTAAAATGGGGTGACTTTTTGGGGGTTTCTAATATATAAGGCCCTCAAAGCCACTTCACAACTGAACTGGCCCCTGTAAAAATGGCCTTTTGAAATTTTCTTGAAAATGTGAGAAATTGCTGCTAAAGTTCTAAGCCTTGTGAGGTCATAGAAAAATAAAAGGATGTTCAAAAAACGATGCCAATCTAAAGTAGACATATGGGTGATGTTAATTAGCAACAATTTTGGGTGGTATAACTGCCTGTCTTACAAGCAGATACATTTAAATTGAGAAAAATGCAAATTTTTGCAATTTTTCGCTAAATTTTGGTGTTTTTCACAATTAAATACTGAACATATCGAGCAAATTTTGCCAGTAACATAAAGTCCAATGTGTCACGAGAAAACAATCTCAGAATCGCTTGGATAGGTGAAAGCATTCCGGAGTTATTACCACATAAAGTGACACATGTCAGATTTGAAAAATGAGGCTCGGTCAGGAAGGTCAAAAGTGGCTAAAGAGGGAAGGGGTTAAAAACGGAAAACAAAAGCAATAAGAATAGGATCTATATATGAGTGCCTATTGCATACTCCAAATTAAGACCCCTAGGCTGTAAACTGTCTAATTGGAATATCCATTTAAATTATTTTTTCTTTAAAAGCCCCTGTCTGTCTCCTCCTCTTCGCAGAACTGGTACATGGTCAATTACTCTGAATCGCAACTGACCGAATGTTTGAATTCTATAAAGTGCTTAACCACTGGTAGATCTGTTTTCTCCGTATTGTACTTTTATACATGTTGATACGATCCCTGACCTCATTAGTGGTTTCTCCAACATAGACATTGCTACATGGGCAGGTAATCATATATACCGCATACCTCATTAGTGGTTTCTCCCACATAGACAATGCCACATGGGCAGGTAATCATATATACCGCATAGTTAGTGGCACAAGTAAACCTTGCTGGTATGTTAAATTTCCTGCCTGTATATGGGTGAGAAAAAGAGGGGCCTTTTAAGATGTTACCACAGCAGGAGCCCCCTAGGCAAGGAAAGTTGCCTTTTTTGGGAGTACTTAGGTAAGTTTGTACAGGACCCTTTGTCACTCATATCGGAGCATACAAAGGAGTCACTCAAGTTTTTACTTTGACGATAGGTCATAATTGGTGTTCGATCAAAGGACGGTATATTCGGACAGCCCCTTTTGATCAATGACCAATTCTTTCTAATTGCCTGTGCAAAAAGTCCACTCATGGGGCTATAAGTGGAGACAAATGCTATTCTGTACAAGTCAGTCTGTAACTTTCCTGGTAAGGAGTGTATGTATCCCGACTCATGTTGCTAATCGTGTGCCTGTGTTTCAAGATCAATCTCTTGGGGTACCCCCTATCCAGAACCTTTCTACACATTGCATCCAATCTCATGTCCAAAATCTCATTGCTATCCACTATCCGCTGTACTCAGAGTAACTGACTCCGTGGCAGAGAATCCACCATACGTCTTGGGTGACTGCTTTGATAATGCAGCATACTGTTCTTGTCTGTCGACTTCACATAAAGATCTGATCTCAATCTATTATTTTCTCTTTATATCGTTGTGTCCAAGAATTGGATTTTACTCACTGACCAGCACAGTGTAAACTGTAGTTCAAGGTATTTGCTGTTTAAATCTTGATGAAACAGATTAAACTTATCTAATGTACGTTGCCACACTAAGAACACATCGTCAATATATCTTAGACCGCAATGAACATGTCTCCAGTACTTGGAGGTGTACACAAACCTTTCCTCAAAGGCAGCCATGTAGATGTTACCATAAGTGGGGGCCACATTGAATCCCATGGCTGTACCTCGGAGCTGTAAATAGAGATCATCCCCAAAAACAAAATAATTGTTCCTGAGGACAAACTCCAACAACACCAGGAACAGGCGTGTATGCCCCGGAGACATGTCCGAGCTGGCCAGGACCTGGGTGACTGCTGATAAACCCTTGTCGTGCTCTATCGATGTGTATAGGGAGACAATGTCAAGAGAAGCCAATATGAATTGCCCACTACTTTCTATAGTTTCTAGCTTGTTTAGGAAGTTGGTAGTATCCTGGACAAAAGATCTAGTGCTCTTGTTTATGATGTATGATCGCCACCTGGTGGTTATAAATATACCACAGGAGGTTATTTAGATATTGTAGCCGAGAATGGGCTAAATTTTATCCATACAAAACGTGTATCCACTACACCGCGTTCCAAATGATTATGCAAATGTTATTTTTCGCTAATTTTCCTAAATAGTCGATGCAAATGACAGTCAGTATAATCTTCAAGCCATCAACCGTTGGAGTATAATGCAAATTTTATTGAACAAATCTTCTAATGATAAAAGTTTTTTTTTAGAAGTAAAAAACTCAAAATGCACTGTTTGACATTATAATGCACAACAGAGATCAAAACATTTTAAAGGTTGTAAAGAGAACTAAAATGGTAATTTGTTGAATTTGCAGCATCAGGAGGTCATATTTACAGAAATGAAAAGCTCTTTCAATCAAAAAAAAAACTTAGCAGGCCAAGTTACATGTTAACATAGGACCCCTTCTTTGATATCACCTTCACAATTCTTGCATCCATTGAATTTGTGAGTATTTGGACAGTTTCTGCTTGAATATCTTTGCAGGATGTCAGAATAGCCTCCCAGAGCTTCTGTTTTGATGTGAACTGCCTCCCACCCTCATAGATATTTTGCTTGAGGATGCTCCAAAGGTTCTCAATAGGGTTGAGGTCAGGGGAACATGGGGGCCACACTATGAATTTCTCTGCTTTTTTGCCCATAGTAGCCAATGACAAAGAGGTATTCTTTGCAGCATGAGATGGTGCATTGTCATACATGAAGATAATTTTGCTATGGAAGGCACGGTTCTTCTTTTTGTACCACGGAAGAAAGTGGTCAGTCATAAACTCTACGTACTTTGCAGAGGTCATTTTCACACCGTCAGGGACCCTAAAGGGGCCTACCAGCTCTCTCCCCATGATTCCAGCCCAAAACATGACTACTCCATCCATCTGGACCATCCAGGGTTGCACGGCACTCATCAGTAAACAACACGGTGTGAAAATTAGTCTTCATGTATTTCTGAGCCCACTGCAACCGTTTCTGCTTGTGAGCATTGTTTAGGGGTGGCCGAATAATAGCTTTATGCACACTTGGAATTCAAAAAATAGGCAGCACTCCACAGCATAGTAGTCAAAAAAGTGAAAAACGTTTATTCACCCATATTTAAGATTGCTACGTTTCAGTCCCAATCTGGACCTTTCTCAAGCAGAACTGACAGTGTACATGTTGTTTAAATACCATGCAGCATATAATTATGTAATGACATTCATTAACCTCTTTAGGACACAGCCTGTTTTGGCCTTGTGGCACAGCCGATTTTTTCAAATCTGACATGTGTCACTATATGTGGTAATAACTCCGGAACGCTTTTACCTATCCAAGCGATTCTGCGATTGTTTTCTCTTGACATATTGTACTTTGTTAGTGAAAAAATTTGGTAGATAAATTCAATATTTATTTGTGAAAAACGTCAAATTTTAGCAAAAATTTGCAATAATTACCATTTTTCTAAATTTAAATGTTTGCTTGTAAAACAGATAGTAATACCACACAAAATAGTTACTAGTTAACATCCCCCATAAGTCTACTTTATATTTGCATCATTTTTTTTCACGTACTTTTATTTTTCTAGGACGTTACAAGGCTTAGAACTTTAGCAGCAATTTCTCATATTTTCAAGAAAATGGCAATAGGCCATTTTTTCAGGGACCAGTTCAGTTCTGAAGTGGTTTTGAGGGCCTTATATATTAGAAAGTCCCCATAAATCACCCCATTTTGAAAACTGCACCCCTCAAAGTATTCAAAACCACATTCAGAAAGTATTTTAACCCTTTAGGCGTTTCACAGGAATTAAGGCAAAGTAGAGGTGAAATTTACAAATTTCATTTTTTTTGCCGCAATTCATTTGTAATAATCTGTAACACAGAAGGTTTTACCAGAGAAATGCAACTCAATATTTATTCTGAAGATTTTAGAAATACCCCACATGTGGCCCTAGTGTCCTAATGGACTGAAGCACTGGCCTCAGAAGCAAAGGAGCAGCTAGGGGATTTTGGGGCCTCCTTTTTTTAGGAATATATTTTAGGCACCATGTCAGGTTTGAGGAGGTCTTGTGGTACCTAAACAGTCAAAACCCCCCAAAAGTGACCCCATTTTGGAAACAACACCCCTCAAGGCATTTTTCTAGGGGTATAGTTAACATTTTGACCCCACAGTTTTTTTGCAGAATTTAGTGGAATTAGTCTGTGAAGATGAAAATCACCTATTTTTCTGTGGAAACATAGAATTTTTTCATTTTTACAAGGAATAAAGGAGAAAAAGCACCCCAACATTTGTAAAGCAATTTCTCCCGATTACGGCAATACCCCATATGTGGTCGTAAACTGATGTTTGGACCCACAGCATGGCTCAGGAGGGAAGGAGCGCCTTTTGGAGCGCAGATTTTGCTGGATTGGTTTTTAGTGCCATGTCGGGTTTGCAATGCCCCGGAGGGACCAAAACAGTGGAAACCCCCCAAAAGTGACCCCATTTTGGAAACTACACCCCTCAAGGAATTTTTCTAGGGGTATAGTGAGCATTTTGACCCCACAGGATCTTTTTTAGAGCTAAGGTGACCAAAAAACAGCGTTCACCGTGCGCAATAAATTAAATGTTACTTTATTCTGCCGGACGGTACGATTACGGCGATACCATATGTGTATAGTTTTAATAAAACTGACGTTTCTATAAAATAATTTATTTTCTGAGACACGCTATTCTGATCCGTAACTTTTTTATTTTTTCGTCAAAAAAGCTGTGGGAGCTCTTGTATTTTGCGGGACGGGTTGTAGTTTTTATTGGTACTATTTTGGGGTAAATGCGACTTTTTGATCACTTTTTATTCTACAGGGTGGGCCATTTATATGGATACACCTAAATAAAATGGGGATGGTTGGTGATATTAACTTCCTGTTTGTGGCACATTAGTATATGGGAGGGGGGAAACTTTTCAAGCTGAGTGTTGACCATGGTGGCCATTTTGAAGTCGGCCATTTTGTATCCAACTTTAGTTTTTTCAATGGGAAGAGGGTTATGTGACACATCAAACTTATCGAGAATTTCACAAGAAAAACAATGGTGTGCTTGGTTTTAACATTAAATTACTTATTATAGGAAAACAAAGACTTATTTTTACACTTTTATAAAACATTTTTATTAACTTTTTTTAACTTTTTACACTTTCTTTTTTTGTTTTAACTTTTCTTTTACTTTTTACACTTTCTTTTTTTGACCTGCAGCTCTGATCGCTGCTAGAATACATTCCACTACCTAGGTAGTGTAACGTATTCCAACTGTCAGTGTGACGTCACAGTCACCCTGACAGTTGGTCTACGAGGATCATCAGAGGCTGATCCTCATAGGCTGACATACATGGCAGACTTGGGGGGCTGTTGTCTGGCCCCCGGTTGCCATCAGAAGCCCCCACGATTGCATGGGGGCTGCTGATGCGCTACAAACCCGCTACATGTGGAGATCGCAATCGAGCCCCGCATGTAACGGGTTAATTGCCTAAATCAGCGGCGATGAGCCGCTGATCGGCAACACTGGAGGGTCAGCTGTCGGAGACAGCTGATCTCCAAGTTCCCGATGTACACTGTCGCCGACAGTCTGCCATCGGGAACGACACAGTGACTGCCTGTCACTCTGACAGGAAGCCTATCAGGACCAGCCGAAGGTTGGTCCTGATGGGCTTCCGTCCATGGCAGACCCGGAAGCCATTGTTTGGCTTCCGTTTGCCATAGTAACTATCGGCAAACCCCGCGATTTCGGGCCGGGGTCTGCCGATATGTTAGAAACCCCCAAAATTCGGCGATTGCACCCGATCGCCGAATTTAAGGGGTTAATTCGCTGAAACCAGCGGAAAAGGACCGCTGGTCGGCAAGAGTGGAGTGTCAGCTGTCAGCGACAGCTGACCTCCCGGTTCCCGGTGCACACTGTCGCCGACAGTGTGCACCTGGAAAAACTCAGTAACTGTACGTCCTTGTGCGCTATGACACTGGCAGCAGGGACGTACAGTTGCGTCCTGGTGCGCCTAGGGGTTAAGTGAAATAATGATATTAATATACATTTTTATAATTCATTGGGACATATTACTTTTATCCCTAGGTAAGTCAAAAAGTGGTAAGTGCATCGTGATAAAATTTAAACATACGGGGGCGTGGTCTCGGCATGTGAGGAAGAAGGACGCATTCTCAGGAGCTCCCGCCGACCGTGACTTAATCTGTGACATTAACGCTGACAGCGACTTGCAATCACCCCGACACCTCGCGTTATGCCCCGAGGGAAGCCTCTGAAGACCTCGGACAAAAATATTCCGGCATCCTCACTGTCTCGCTTCCTACGGCCACGTGTCTCACAGAAGCAGGAAGAAGCCAACATGGCGACCGCAGCTCAATGTGGAACGCCTCAACGACCGGGAGCGACGACATCAGCCCGATCCAGCGCTCTATCAGGTGTGTCTACTCCTTCTAAACCCCTGGAGAGTGCCCCAGCTACCAGCCCCAGTCCAGAGAGATCCCATGAGGGAAGTTCTTGGTCCCCGGGCCCTGTCTCCCCGCCCTTCATTGAGACGCCATTAACTCCACTAACTTGCTTAGATCTGGCGGAGGCCCTTAAGCATCTCCCGTCTCAGAACTTTTTTGACACCATGTTAGACAGAATGGAGAAAATGCAGCGTACGTGTTTAGAGGAGGTGAACCGCACTGTGGAACAGTCTCGGGTCTCAGCCATTGAGCAACAGACATCTTCTCATGGCGACAGACTAGATAGGTTGGAGGACCAACTACGCTCACAACATGCGCTAATACAAGCTATGACTCTGGACCATGATGATCTAGAGAACCGCAACAGGCGCAATAATGTCCGTATCAGGGGAATGGCAGAAGATAAGGAGGGCCATAACCTTCGCGCAATAGTTGTAGAACTGTTTAACGGTATTTTGGGAGATCCACTGAGCAATCATATAGAACTGGATCGAGTGCACAGAGCATTGGGCCCGGTGTCTGCAGATCCAGATCGTCCACGGGACATTGTATGTAGGATTCACTACTTTACAGGGAAGGAAAATTGAATGCGTAAAATGCGCGCCATGGGCCACGTGAAATTTAGAGGGTCTGAAATTCATATCTTGCCGGACCTATCAGCTCGTACATTGCATATGAGACGGGTGATGCGACCGTTACTGGATATCATCAGAGAGGCTGAAGCGACATATATGTGGGGTTTCCCGTTCCACCTTATTGTCAAGAAACAAGGCTCATTGATTGCTATACATTCGCCACAAGATCTACCCGCCCTTTTTGTCTTCCTGGAAGTTCCACCGAGTGCCATTCCGGACTCGATTGCGGCATCCTTGAATTACCGTCCTGTTAGACGCGGCAGAAACCGCCCTATGGACCCTCTTCAACCCAGACCGCAGCGCATCAGACCGGCGAGGCAACAACTACCATAGAACGGAATCCAAGATCTGTGATAGTCTTGCCGCGCTGTGGAGTCATGATTACATATGACACTGGACTCCCTGCTTACCCTGGTTCAAATGTTTGGTTTCCTGATCTAATGGCTAGATGGTCAGATAACGTATCCTTATAAATTGAGCCACACTGAAGGAATAGTTCCCTAAAAATACACAGGACTATTCCAAACAGTTTAGTTAGGATTAGTTAGCTGGGACTTATTGAGTATTGATATGTTTCTGGGTAGCAGAGTACGCTTCATAACACCCTCTGGGGGCGAGGGAAATTGCAGGATTCCATTGAAAAGGGTGAAGGGGCTTTATCTTATCACGAGTGTCGCTACAAGGGTTAGTACATAGTGTAGGGCTCTTTAGGGAGTTTGGGGGCCACTTTGCGCGAGTGATCTAACCAGGGCTGGGAGTGGTTTAGGATCCCTACGGGGCAGTGCTATACCCTTATTGCTATAAGTTTTGAATTAGTATCACTTATCCGATCTCCCTGGTGAATTTCTGATAGAGTTCTGGGGTGGGTGTTTGTGATCGCTGAAAGTGTACTATTTACAATAACTACACGGGAGGTGGACTCCACTTCCTTGGATTCCTTACTAACTCTCCCCTATAGGAATTCCCTCCGAGGTGTCTCGCTGGCTGAGTCTCCTCGGTTTCTTTAACCTTCCTTAGAGATTTCCCTGTTCTTCTCTATATTCTTACCTGTTTTTCGATCTCTATTTTTGTTTTCTTTTCTTTCCCTTTTCTTCTTCCCTCCCTTCGGTTTCTTCCCTCGCAGCACTCGGGAACCATGAACACGGACACGAAAATGCTCTCCTATAATGTCCGAGGCCTGAGGACGCCGGAGAAGCGCTCCATGATCCTTGCTGAACTGTGGAGACTTAAAACTCAGGTGGCGTTTCTTCAGGAAACGCACTTCTGGAAAGATAAGGTACCTAGGCTTTCCAATAGACGCTTTCCATATTGCTATCATGGTTGCTCAGAGGACTCCAGATCTAGGGATGTGAGTATTCTCATTGCACAACAGGTACCTTGGATCTTCATTGATTCTCAAGCTGACCCTCAGGGTAGATTTCTGTTTGTCAAGGGCACTCTATTTTCACAGGTAGTCACACTAGCTAACTTATACTTACCAAACACGGGACAATCAGCTGCTCTAGCGGCATATCTGGAACAGCTCCAGACTTTTGGGAAAGGCATGATTGTAGTGGGAGGAGATTTTAATGTAGCAATGGAACCTCACCTGGACGTCTCAAGGGGCGCCTCCCATCTTCCTTACTCTCAGCTCCATTAGGAAAATTATTCATGATCACCAACTAGTGGATGTGTGGAGGACTCTGTACCCGGGATCTAGGGATTATTCATATTACTCAGCAACTCATGATATGTTCTCCAGAATAGACTATTTTTTCATCAGTCATTTCCATCTGGATAGAGTAGGGGTGGACATTCACACATCTCCTTTGTCAGATCATTCGCCAATTGCGCTTTCTCACTCTTTCGCTCCACCCTCACAGACACAAGGTCGGTGGAAACTCAACGAGTTTTTACTTCAACATCCTGAGGCTCAATCTGAAATTCGTCGCGAGCTGGAGCTCTACTTTTCTACCAATACTGGCTCGGTAAATGCTACCTAAGAAGTTTTTTCATCAAATGGGGGGCGCGGCTCAAGAGAGAGAGAGAGTGGCAAAAACGAGTGACCTGTTGACTAAGATTAGCGAAGTAGAGGTCAAACATAAACATTGTCGGACTTCAGAAACTAGGGGAGTCTTGCTGTCACTTCGGGAAGAACTTAGAGCACTTTATGAAGTTAAGGCTAAAGCCACATTAGTTAAGTGCCGGAAAATATTTTATGAGTATGGAAATAAACCGGGGAAAATACTGGCAAATGCTTTGAGAACCCAGAGAGCTTCAGCATATGTTCCTCATATTACTTCCCACACAGGGGTAAAGATAACCTCTCCGAGGGAGATCGCCCGATCCTTTCGGGAGTTCTACTCCTCACTGTACCAATTAACACCTCATTCTCCTCCCACTAAGGTAGCTATACAGGAATATATATCCTCCTCAGGTTTCCCACAACTACCTGATGATGCATGTGACACTTTGGATCATCCAATCACTCATGAAGAACTTTCTGGGGCACTGCAGGATACAAAAAAGGGTAAGGCCCCGGGCCCAGATGGACTGACGGTTGGTTACTATAAAATGTTCTTAGATCAGTTAGCAGATGGCTTTTTGGGGGCTCTTAATGCGATATCATCGGGCAGCTCAGTTCCTTCAGATTCATTGAGGGCTACCATAGTGGTTATCCCGAAAGATGGCAAGGATCCTTCCTCCTGTGCTAGTTATAGACCGATTTCTCTACTCAATGTAGATCTAAAATTGTTTTCTAAAATACTGGCGAATCGGCTAGCCCCATTGATGACTACTGTAATTCACGGAGACCAAACAGGCTTCATTCCGTCTAGGGAGGCGAGAGATAATACGACTAAGGCTCTCAACCTTGTCCATTGGGTCAACTCACAGAGGAGCCCTGCCGTCATTTTATCCACAGATGCGGAAAAGGCTTTTGATCGAGTCGGGTGGCCATTTTTATTTGGAATTCTGGAACATCTGGGTTTAGGACCCAACATGCGCTCCTGGGTTGGGGCACTCTACTCGTCGCCTTCGGCTTCTGTGAGGGTGAATGGTACTTACTCTTCCCCGTTTATGATTCATAACGGTACAAGACAGGGATATCCCCTTTCACCCCTGCTTTTCGCCTTAGCTCTGGAACCTTTTTTGTGTAAGATCAGAGGCAATGTTTAATGTGAGTGGCTTAACTTTGAAGGGTAAAGTTTTCAAGGTGGCGGCTTATGCAGATGATCTGCTATTTTTTGTGACCTCTCCTCACATTTCTATGCCCAATCTAATGAAATAATTTCGAGAGTATGGCCTATTGTCCAACCTGAAAATCAACTTTCAGAAGTCGGAGGCGATGATGTTACATATTCCACATGATCTAGAGAGTTCCTTATGTGCTAGTTTTTCCTTTAGATGGGCGCGGGACTCGATCAGATACCTGGGTATCCAATTGCCGGCCAGTATAGAGCGGACATTTCAGCTAAACTTTCTACCTCTGTTACAAACATTGAGGAATGATTTGGCTCGATGGACAAGGGGGACGTTCTCAAGGTTTGGGAGAGTGAGTATTATCAAGATGAACGTGTTACCCAGATTTCTATACCCGATGCAGGCTTTACCAATTAAATTACCTACGTCCTTTTTTAAAACTGTATATCAGTACATCACTTCCTTTGTATGGGCTGATAAACCGCCGAGACTACAGAGGAGATTTCTAGTGCTTGCCAAGCGTCGTGGAGGGATTGGGCTGCCTGATGTAGAGCAGTATTATCATGCCATACACTTGACTAGAGTAGTTGACTGGTGCCGCCATGCTTTTCTTAAAGATTGGATAGCTGTGGAACAAGGCTTTACGGATCTCCCATTGAAATGTTTGCCATGGATACCTATGACTCATCTGAAATCCCTGAGGGATCACCCTACTATATATCCAACACTACAGGTCTTCAGGAGTGTGCGGAGACGGGAAGGGGTTTCATCGACACCTTCACCGCTCACGCCGGTCCTGGGTACACCAGAGTTTGGACCAGGATTATCGGAAGTGACATTTAAGAACTGGCTTCAACAGGGTCATTTTAGGATTAGTCACTTTCGTAGAGATGCTGTTTGGCTACGCGAGAGGGAACTATCGGAGCCTGAGGGCTTGCCGGTAGCATCACAGTGGCAGACTTTACAGCTAACTCACTACTTGGCTCATATACCTGCCCCTGCTACTTATGATCGCAGACTAACCCAATTTGAAATGCTGTGTTCCCAGGCGGGACATGTGAAACGAGCATTGTCTAAAATTTATGGTTTACTGATTTCTCCTGCAGAAGATTTCACGCTACCGTTTATCGCGAAATGGGAGCGAGATTTCCAGATCTCCCTAACGCAGGAACAGAAAGAGAAGGTCATGCTCCTTTCACATAAAGCATTTATTAGTAATGCTTATCAAGAAACGAATTATAAAATACTATCCCGGTGGTACAGAGTTCCACATGTGCTTCACAAAATGTTCCCTGATGTTTCTCATCTCTGTTGGAGATGCGGCAGGGAAGAAGGTACGCTACTACATATATTTTGGGGTTGTGAAAGTCTTCGCCCCTTTTGGACAGAAGTTCAAGACGTCATATTTGAGATTACGGGACTCGCTCTGGGAGATGACCCGGCGTGGATTCTGTTGCATCATCATGACATCTCCATAGGGACATATAAGAAATCGCTGGTGAGACACTTATTAAATGCAGCTAAAGCATGTATTCCAGCGAAATGGCAGTCCTCTGAGCCTCCATCGATTAGACAATGGTTGAAGCGGGTACACGACATTCGGAGAATGGAGGAGCTGCTTCATTTCTCTCCTGAACAAGCAGGTAGATTCCGGAAAACGTGGTTCTACTGGCTCGAATTCTGTGGTTCAGACAGGTACAAAGGAGCTATGGGCGAACAAAATGGGAATGATGTTGGGAGTTCTTAGAATATCTGGTTCTTAGGGACGTGCTGCGGGGGGGGGGGAGAGCTGGGAGAGATGACTCCCCTCTTCCCTCATATCTTTTAAGCTTTTCTGTTTTCCCTTTTTCTCTCCTTTCTATCATACTTTTTCTGTAATTTGATTCTTGACTATCTAAATAGATAGTCTACTGCTGTGGGGTGACAGTAGGGATTTGGGAAATGTCGGACAGAGGCGTTGATTTATTGTACAAGTCTCTCTAGATTGACACTGGATAGATGAGAAAGGTGTCTCACAATATTGGTGTTATTGGAAATCAAACAGACTTGTTGAGTTAATTGTAGAAATGTCGCATTGTGCTCAGATTTTGTTTTTGTATCCTCGTCATCCTTTTTTCTTTCTGTATCCTTACTTTCTTTGTTGAAAATAAAAAAATGTTGAAATACAAAAAAAAAAAAATTGAAACATACAATACAAACACTGATCCATCAATTACTTATTCCATACATAATTGGTTCATCATATTTCATACAAACACATGATACAATGTATATCCTTAATTGGTTACTCACTGCCCGAAGGTCAGGAACATTCAAAGTATGTTTAGTCTCAGGGCCAAATCTGGGCGTTTTACTAAATTGAACTGCACATGTCTACACACCTGATCTCATCCAGTGTTCATACTCCATGGTATAGTATGCTAAAGAGCCGATGAGTCACCCTGTTGGGCCGCGCGTGCAGATTTAACTCACGGATGCGCAGAAGGGCACTCTATCGGGGTAGCGACCAACACAGAGAAGGGCAAATATGCCCCTTACTCTATAGTGATAAATACCGTGTGTATACTAAATGCCTATATAGCAGCATAATATATCTCATAAGTTCTATTTGAACTTTTTATTAGAACCTTTTAGTTCACATATGATAAAGTAGAGTATCTCCTACGTATTTATAAACAGAGTTGGCTGATCCCTTTCCCAAGAGTTCCAAGCCTCCTCCGTGGTCAACCGCAACCTGGTTTTGAGATGTGCAAATAGCACACCATATCCAGCCCGTGCGTCGACATAAGGGAGACCGTTCAGGAGTTCACATATAGGCACCGAAGGTTTTTATAAGAATATTTTATTTAAATTTCACATTGGTGTAATGCTATCACTCAGAGTTTAAAAAAAATATATAAGGCATGAAGTGACACAGTATATGCTAATAGGATGGTTGAGACTATCCATGGGTAGAATTACTGGATCTCTGTGTGTAGTGAGAACAAAGCCGTAAAATCGGCATACTGAACTCTAGATTTGAGACCAATAGACCTTGATGCGTTCCTGAAGTCCAATATGTCAGTGTTCGTTTCTTCACAATAGCGATCTATGTGGACAGAATAAAAAAGAAGAAATTATGAATTTATGCACACTTGCAAACCTCTGGAGGATCCTACACCTTGAGGTTCGCGGGACTCCAGAGGCACCAGCGGCTTCAAATACCTGTTTGCTGCTTTGCAATGGCATTTTAGCAGCTGCTCTCGTAATCCTATTAATTTGTCTGGCAGAAACCTTCCTCATTATGCCTTTATCTGAACGAACCCGTCTGTGCTCTGAATCAGCCACAAATCTTTTCACAGTACGATGATCACGCTTAAGTTTTCTTGAAATATCCAATGTTTTCATACCTTGTCCAAGGTATTGCACTATTTCACGCTTTTCGGCAGCAGAGAGATCCTTTTTCTTTCCCATATTGCTTGAAACCTGTGGCCTGCTTAATAATGTGGAACGTCCTTCTTAAGTAGTTTTCCTTTGATTGGGCACACCTGGCAAACTAATTATCACAGGTGTCTGAGATTGATTACAATGATCCAAAGAGCCCTAAGACACAATACCATCCATGAGTTTAATTGAAAAATGAATAATTAAATGTTTATGACACTTAAATCCAATGTGCATAATAATTTGGAACACGGTGTATATAGGTGTAGTTAAGAGTGATCTGAAATACAAGTTTAACTTTATCCTGTGAGCTAATAAGAAGCTATTACAAGTATGCTTAGATTGAGTTTTCACCTAGAATCAGCTGTCTGCTGCGCCGGTTGCTGATTCCCTTCCACTGCGCAGCCACAGTATTGTAGTTAGGGCTTTAGCCAGTAAGAATGATGGCCGCCACGCATGCGCCATGGAACAGTGAATGTTTCACTGACTTCCTGTATGTACTGGCGCATGCACAATACTACATCGGGAATGCCGAAATTGAGAGTTGTCGCGAAGCATGGCAGCGACATTCTACAGCATGTAAGTATAATATTTATTTTTTACTAATTTGATGCTTGTTATGTATCAGTATATTCACATGTATTGTATGGGAGTGTATGCAACACCTCCACTGGATTGGATGAAATTTTATACAAGGGCATGTATTTATAACCCACATTGGTCACAAGACTTTTATGCTTGATAAAGACTCCTGCGGAGTCGAAACATAGCACTTTATTATTGGGATGTGTTAATAAAACACCTTTTACAACTTTGCCATACGGATGCTGTCCTCAAGATTTTTGTATCAATTATTTACATATCGCTAAGATATGGCTAAACTTTTTGAAAGTTGACGGTTTGCACTCTATGGTAAACAATAAGGGTGATGCCGCACTGCTTCTCTTTTCTATTTGCAGACTGCAGCGATACGGGCAAAAGTGTATGCAGGGAATTTACAGCAATACAGCCTCTTTAAATTATTATGATCGGTGCTGGTTTCTTTGACCATATCAAAACCAATCCGCAAATGATGGCTTATGCTAAAAATATCCCATCACTTTAGGTTCTATGTTCACAGATACATAAATACAATGCTGATTGGTGGAGAAGTATTTTAATCAACAAGGTGATGCCTCAGATTTATTGTCTGTACTACCGTCCATAAAACCAATTCTGATTGGATGATTTTAGTGTTGGATCGACATCTGAAAATGTGTGAAGCATTTGATAGAAAAATTAAATTTTTGTCTAGATGTCTGTCTGTAATCGATCGGCTGGCTTTGTCTTATAACTGAAAATTTTGGAGTAAAATAGCATGTTTAGTTGTTGTGATTTGCGATTTGCTAATACATCGGTCTTTTTATCACAATCTGGAGCCCTTAATGACTAAGCCAGATTTTTCAAATTTGGTATGTCTGACTTTATCAGACAATAACTCTGCAATGGTTTTGCATATATCACTAATATGTACACATGCAGTACTAATGCGCTATTTCAATAATGGAAATAGATATATCTATACCAGTATATAGTATATCAAATACGTAGATTTAATTAACAGTTGTATACCATTTAAAGAATAGCCATATATAAACCAAGTATAGCTTGGTATTTTGACCAAAAACATACGAAGAAACCTATAGAGGAAGTGGTCAAATATTAACCCAGACGTAATGAGTAATAGAAATTAATTTTTTTAACAGACAGATACAAATACAATTAAAAATTGAGTCATGCAATGTTAAAAAGGCGTCCACCTATGCAGGATGCATTTATAATACTAACAAGGTATGAACAAATGTATTAAAGACATATGGGGTAAATACATATGTATAAATTATGTGCTCACTGCACCTACATGCAGTAATGAATCAGTGCATATATAAAGTGCTTATGTGCAATATAAGGTGCTTCCTATATATGGAACACCATTAATTGGTATGAAAGCGTAACATGTATGCAGGGCATGAGCAACAAGTAATCCTGGTTCTAAAGCAAGCAGATGCAACCTAGATCCAGGAAGATGACAAACAAATGTCTAGATGGATAGATCAAAGTACATACCCAGGTTCATGATCACCACATAGGGGAGACGCCAGACCCTACGCGCGTTTCGGCAGATGCCTTTGTCCAGGGGTGGCGTCTTCCCAGTGGGACCCTCCCTTTTATGTTGAGTCTGTTGGAAAGTAATCCAATCACGCGGGGCCAGCAGGAGATGAATCTCGGCGACAGGCCGGGGGTACAGAGATGGCTGCTGCCCCACTTCCGGAACCGCGTCATCGGAGAAGATGTGAGCTGGCGTTGTCTGACAGCGCCGCCCACATCTAACCCCGATTGGAGACAGCGGCCGAAGGGTGCACCAGCGCACCATCCCTCTCGCGGGACCCGCATTCATGCCTAAATATGCAGCATGTATTTTTTTATATAACAGATATGTCACAGTATGTATATCAGTGTATATCATTAGAACAGCTGGGGAAATGTAGAATACGATGTATTACTGATAGGTATTGGCAACTAAGGATATGTGATAGAGAATATATGTTGGGAAAAGAAAAAAAGGTAATGCTTAAATGAATAAACAAATAAATAAGACGATCCTGAATAAGTAAAAATAAGTAAGGGACCGATGTATAATATAGAAAGGTGTAAAAGGAACAAAACAAACAGACAAAGGTGAAAAAATGAATGAGGAAAAAGGGGGAAGGAAAATAGTGAATATAGAAAGTAATAATAATGCAATATACTGAAGCATTATGTGGTGTGCATACATGTGTGTTAACAGAATACAAACAACATATATGTCTAAAAGGCAGAACAAAAGTATATGGACAAATAACCAAAATCAAATGCAGGTGTGCACCTGTGAAAGCGCACACGCGAAAACCGCATGCATGCAGTCACAGGAACACACGTGTCAAGGACAGTAGCCACACATATAAGTCTGCATAAATCCCTATACAATGATGCCAAGAACACATACATATTCATAATGTAATAGGACGAGATATAGATCACAGTCCAAATTCTTCATTTTTCCTTTCTGTATCTTCCCACGCCGTCTATATATAACTTGACGACTAATAGTAAAGATGACTGGATATCTACGAACCTTGTAAAGAAGAAAAAACAAGGGAGGGTAGTTACCAATATAAAAAATATAGATATAAAATACGACAATTAAAAACATGGACCCGCAAGGAGTCAGTGGTTAAAGGAACGGAGCAAAATTCAAAGATTCGTTCAGACCAAGGGTCCAAATCCACCGAGCTTCACATTGCGCTAATTTTTGTTTAATATTTCCTCCTCTCATATTGGTTACAATATGATCAATCCCTCTCACCTTTAATTTGGATGGATCGCAGAGATGCTTAAAATGTCGTGGTATCCGTTTTAAAGTTTCCATAACTTCCTCATTGGCTGCTCGTCTAATGTCAGACATGTGCTCTCTTACACATACCTTTAATTCCCTAGAGGTGAGACCAACATATATTTTAGGGCATGGGCATGTTGCGTAGTACACTACTGCCTTCGTGGTACATGATATCGAATGCGTAATAGTGTATGTTTTTGTACCTGTCACATTAGAGAACTCTGTTATTTTCTCAACATTAGGACATGCCACACAGCGTCCACAGGGGGTGCACCCCCATTTGGGGCCTTTTGTCCCAAAAGGATATTTTGCTGAGATGGGATCATAGTGACTCCTCACTAGATAATCTTTCAAGTTTTTTGAGCATCTTGCTGTAATGCTCGGATACCTGGTAACATAATTCGCAAGGATTGGATCCATTAGTAAAATTGGCAAGTATCTTTTAAGAATCTCCCTCATCTGTGGCCACCTAGAATGGTAATTGGTTATAAACCTCACCTGCGTTTGTATATCTGCTTTTCTTGATGTGAAGAGAAGATCATCTCTGGTTGTGTGTTTTGCCCTATGATACGCTTTTTTAATGGACCTCATACTGTAACCCCGATCAAGAAAGCGATTTTTCAGATCCTTTGCCTGTTCCTCAAAAAGTGTATCAGAGGAGCATATTCTCCTAATCCTCAGAAATTGTCCAATTGGGATTGCCTGAATTGTCCGTGGTGGATGGGAAGATGAGAAATGCAAGAGAGAGTTAACAGAAGTCTCTTTGCGGTACACATCGCAAATGACCAGGATGTCATAGATGTAACGTGCACAGAATAGGACTCGGTCCATCGAATCATCCTGGTCATTTGCCAGCAGATCTCTCTCCCACAGCCCCAGGAACAAATTGGCATATGAGGGTGCACATGCAGCCCCCATTGCCGTTCCCTGGAGCTGTAGGTAGGAATGCCCATTAAATGTGAAGAAGTTATGTGTTAAAGCATATTCCAGTAGATTAGCCAAAAATTCACATAATGGATTTTCCAAATTGGACATAGATAGAAAGAATTTTGTAGCCCTTATCCCGTCAACGTGCCTTATGCTAGTGTATAGGGACTCTACATCGATTGCAACCAATAACATGTCGTTTTCGATACTGATGCCGCTGACCTTCTGTAGAAGGTCAGCGGAATCACGAATGTATGATGGTAGGTTTATAACCAGTTCTTTCAGATGATAATCAATTAACTTGCAAACCTTTTCTGTGATACTGCCCCTACCTGAGATTATCGGTCTTCCTGGTGGAATTGTGTCATTCTTGTGTACTTTTGGAAGTAAGTACAGTGTAGGAATAATTGGTTCATCATTAGTAAGTGCTGTTGATAATTCTTTTGTAATAATGTTTTGCTGTGTGGCTTTAGAGAGTATCTGCTGTAGTATTGATCTAAAAGAAAATGAAGGGTTAAAAGTCAATTTTTTTGTAACATTGTTTGTCACGCAATTGTCTGTATGCTTCAGCCTCGTACATATGGCAAGGCCACACTACCACATTACCGCCTTTATCGGCAGCCTTAAACACAATATCTTTCATTTTCGTAAGTTTATTTAAACTTTCTCGTTGTATTACAGTTAAATTATCATGTTTAATACTTTCAGGAATATTTTGAAGTTCTTTCGTTACCGATTTAACAAATAAATCTACAGCGGGACACAGGCTGAGTGCAGGGAATTTTTTCGATTTACTGCGGATACATGATGGGATTTTACCTGGTACGTCAATATCTTGTTCGTCCAAAAGATCCTCAAGAGCCCCTAGAGCTTGTTGCTCTTCTACAGTGGGAAATATATCGGCATGATTGGATTTGTGAAACCATTTTTTGTGTATTAATGAACGCCCAAAAATATTGAGATCCTTCACTGTTGAGAAAATATCAAACCGATTACAGGGTGAGAATGTTACAATTACCTCTATATCTATTTTTGAAAAGGTATGTGTAGAAAGATTAATCACCTTTAGACGATTTGTATGGTCTTGTGTATCCGGTTTCTTTTTATTTGCCACTTGTCTCTGTGTGAGTTTTCTTTAAGATCGCATGCCGGATGGATGATTCGCTCGTATAAATGTATTTTCTGTCTCACTCAGAGAGGAGACAGATGATATTGAGGGTGTGTGGCTTCGTCCACCTGTTATCTTATTTCTCCTCCATCTATATACCCGATTTTGCTGAAAATGTCCAACTTCTCTGGTAAATTTCCTAGATTTAGTTTCCTGAATTTCCTTCTCCCATTCGGAAAATTGTATTTCAAGGGTTTGTCTAAATTTAGACATACTGTCTGTTGACATTAATGTAATCAATTGCGATTGAATCCCTTCAATTTCTGCATCCAACAGAGCAAGCATTTCTTGATTAAGACCGACTAAAAGCTCCATAAACTTCTTGGAACCACTGCTACATACTTCTTCCCATCTAGTGATGAAGGTTTCATCACTTATGGGAAAAGAAGGAAAAATTTGAATCCTAAGACCTCTTGGGATAAGACTCCTCTGGATATAATTTTCCAAAAATACTTTGTTCCACCAGACCTTCATGCGTCGGTGGAGTAGACCTTTGTATTTATTTTGGAGTTCGATCACATTCCCGGAACCACTAAAACCAGACATTGATGACTCATCTCTAAAAACCTGATCCATCAAGGATTGCCAGGCACTTTCTCTGGCTTTGTAATCCATGGGACTCACGGTACTTGACTCTGTGTGGAACACAGAAGGGAAATTAGCATATATCACCAACTGGTAAATGGTTTTGCATATCCAAGTAAATGGTTTTGCATATCCAAGTAATTCTGACATTGTTTTTTCGTCACATGCTGTACTTTATTTAGGTGGTAAAAGTAGATGTATACGATTTGTGTAAATTAACTAAAAAACACCAATATTGATGAAATATTGTAAACATTTTTCCCTATTTTGAACCGCAATATGTCACATACAGTGAAGGAAATAAGTATTTGATCCCTTGCTGATTTTGTAAGTTTGCCCACTGTCAAAGACATGAACAGTCTAAAATTTTTAGGATAGGTTCATTTTACCAGTGAGAGATAGATTATATAAAAAAAAAAAAAGAAAATCACATTGTCAAAATTATATATATTTAATTGCATTGTGCACAGAGAAATAAGTATTTGATCCCTTTGGCAAACAAGACTTAATACTTGGTGGCAAAACCCTTGTTGGCAAGCACAGCAGTCAGACGTTTTTTGTAGTTGATGATGAGGTTTGCACACATGTTAGATGGAATTTTGGCCCACTCCTCTTTGCAGATCATCATTAAGATGTCGAGGCTGTCGCTTGGCAACTCGGATCTTCAGCTCCCTCCATAAGTTTTCGATGGGATTAAGGTCTGGAGACTGGCTAGGCCACTCCATGAGCTTAATGTGCTTCTTTTTGAGCCACTCCTTTGTTGCCTTGGCTGTATGTTTCAGGTCATTGTCATGCTGGAAGACCCAGCCACGAGCCATTTTTAATGTCCTGGTGGAGGGAAGGAGGTTGTCACTCAGGATTTGACGGTACATGGCTCCATCCATTCTCCCATTGATGCGGTGAAGTAGTCCTGTGCTCTTAGCAGAGAAACACCCCCAAAACATAATGTTTCCACCTCCATGCTTGACAGTGGGGACGGTGTTCTTTGGGTCATAGGCAGCATTTCTCTTCCTCCAAACACGGCGAGTTGAGTTAATGCCAAAGAGCTCAATTTTAGTCTCATCTCACCACAGCACCTTCTCCCAATCACTCTCAGAATCATCCAGATGTTCATTTGCAAACTTCAGACGGGCCTGTACATGTGCCTTCTTGACCAGGGGGACCTTGCGGGCACTGCAGGATTTTAATCCATTACGGCGTAATGTGTTACCAATGGTTTTCTTGGTGACTGTGGTCCCAGCTGCCTTGAGATCATTAACAAGTTCCCCCGTGTAGTTTTAAGCTGAGCTCTCACCTTCCTCAGGATCAAGGATACCCCACGAGGTGAGATTTTGCATGGAGCCCCAGATCGATGTCGATTGACAGTCATTTTGTATGTCTTCCATTTTCTTACTATTGCACCAACAGTTGTCTCCTTATCACCCAGCGTCTTACTTATGGTTTTGTAGCCCATTCCAGCCTTGTGCAGGTCTATGATCTTGTCCCTGACATCCTTAGAAAGCTCTTTGGTCTTGCCCATGTTGTAGAGGTTAGAGTCAGACTGATTAATTGAGTCTGTGGACTGGAGTCTTTTATACAGGTGACGATGTAAGACAGCTGTCTTTAATGCAGGCAAGTTGATTTGGAGCGTGTAACTGGTCTGGAGGAGGCTGAACTCTTAATGGTTGGTAGGGGATCAAATACTTATTTCTCTGTGCACAATGCAAATAAATATATATAATTTTGACAATGTGATGTTCTTTTTTTTTATATATATAATCTATCTCTCACTGGTAAAATTAACCTATCCTAAAAGTTCCAGACTGTTCATGTCTTTGACAGTGGGCAAACTTACAAAATCAGCAAGGGATCAAATACTTATTTCCTTCACTGTATGTACATACATATTTTCCCCTTTTTTATTAAATATATATTTTGGCAGCACTTTTGAAAAAAAAAAAATACAATTTAGAAGACTTACAAATGTAAGGATTGTAACAGCTGTATGTGGCAGGACTTAGCCATAAGGAAAAAGAAAATACATCCTCAATTTATTCTTGTAATTTTTATTGCTAAAATGCTTGACTTCCACTAATTCAGGGATGGCTTGTTGGATTTAGCGTCTAATAAACTAAATGCCCACGTTTATTTTTATTTCAAGAACAATTGTGAGGGTCCATGTTCTGAATAGACAGATGTGGGCAATAAACTGTTAATAAAAAAAAATATTATTTTGTGAGTGATCAAGTCCAGGATTTAATTGTCCAAGAATTGTATAAAAAAAAAATCATAAGGGGTAAAATTTGTTTTACAGTCTGAAAAAAAATACACTCTACTACCTACCCATGAAAATCCGTCTCTCCCCTGGAAAGCCCAGAAACGAAACAAAAAATATGAGAAAATGAAATTGACTCCCTAAAAAGAATCCCCCCCACCTCACCCTTTTTGGTGTTCCCTAAATGATATATAAAACTAATAATTAGAAACGATGTGATATGTCTCAAAACAGGGGAAGTTGCACAGGCCTGGTTGTGAAGGACACATGGGGCAGTAAAACTGGTTATCCTTCCTCCCTCCATGTTTACTGCAAACCTGGCATCTCTTTTGGGGGTCTCTGGTTCTCAGAGGCAGGGACGGGGTGAAGGAATTGACGTTCAGTTAGTCTTTGGACATCCTCTGACTCAAACAGGAGGTGCTCAATATTTTTTTCCTAGTATTGAAGGAATCTGAAGGTTCCTTGGGTCTTGAACAGAACATAGCTATTATATGTAGCCATTTGGATGAGGTAGATCGCTACCTTTTAATACAAGGCCCGGTTCTTACGTTTTACTAGGTAAGGTTGTAGGACCCGGTCAGATAAATCAACTCCCCCATAAATTTATTATAGTCGACTACACAGACCGGTTTCCTCTTATCAGTGGTAGCTCCCCTCTCTTACTGCCACTGTGGTGTCCTCATGCACGGTGGTGAGCATGTACACCTCTTTTTTGTTACTCCACTTGGCAGCAAGCAACTCGTTACTTGCAAATGAGAGTGATGCACCCCTTGATACTCACCTGGACACCAGTTGTTGAGGGAAGCCGGCTCTATTTTTACGTGCTGTCGCCCAGGCCCCTTTACTAGCAGCATGGAGAGAATTATACAGGGGGGCACTGGTATATTTGTCCGTGTACACATGGTACCCTATTTGTAGGAATGGCACGATGAGTCCCCAGACGTTTTTCCCACTAATGCCAATATCCTCTGGACAGCCTGGGTGATTAAGGTGGCGATCCCTGTCCTCATAAATAAAAGAAAAAACAGGTGTAGCCCGTTGTGCTCTTGTAAAGGATCTGCCAGGCACAGCTTCGGGGTTAACGCCCATAGATAATCAGTCTGCACCTGCTTCTATGTCTGTGAGACTGACTCCATCTTCCACCACTCAGGGTGGCAGGCTTAGGAGTGGGAGAACCTATCACAGCCTGGCCAGACGGAGCTAGCTCCCGCCCTCTGTCTATTTATACCTGCCTTTCCTGTTCCTCCTTTGCTTGTGATTCTTCTCGTTTGGTTTCCTGGCCCTGCTGCAGCTTCTTGTACCATTGTCCTTGCTTCATATTGACCCCGGCTTGCTGACTACTCTCCTGCTCTGCGTTTGGTACCTCGTACACTCCTGGTTTGACTCTGCTTGTTTACTACTCTTCTGCTCTGCGTTTGGCACCTGGTACTCTCCTGGTCTGACTCGGCTTGTTCACTTCTCTTGTTGCTCACAGTGTTGCCGTGGGCAACTGCCCCTTTCTCCCCCTAGCTCTGTGTACCCTTGTCTGTTTGTCTGTCGTGCACATATTGAGCGTAGGGACCGTCGCCCAGTTGTACCCCGTCGCCTAGGGCGGGTCGTTGCAAGTAGGCAGGGACTGAGTGGTGGGTAGATTAGGGCTCACTTGTCTGTCTCCCCACCCCCGTCATTACATAATCACAAGCCCATACCTAGTCTACCCTGGTCCCTGACACCACTATGGACCCCCTTGAGACCCTGGCTCAGCAAATGCAGGGTCTCTCTCTACAGGTCCAGGCCCTGGCTCAGAGGGTCAACCAGCCTGATGCTACCATGGTAGTCCCCCTCACCTCACCTCTTGAACCCCACCCCAAGTTGCCCGACCAGTTCTCAGGAGACCGGAAGACTTTTCTCTCCTTTCGGGAGAGTTGTAGGCTCTATTTTCGTTTAAAGCCCCACTCCTCAGGTTCTGAGAGCCAGCGGGTGGGTATAATTATGTCCTGGCTCCAGGAAGGGCCCCAAGAATGGGCCTTCTCCATGGCTCCTGACGCCCCTGAACTTTCCTCCGTTGATCTTTTCTTTTCTGCTCTCGGACTCATCTATGACGAGACTGCTTTTGCCGAGAGTCAGCTGGTGACCTTACGTCAGGGTAAGAGACCTGTTGAGGAGTATTGCTCTGACTTTAGGAAGTGGTGCGTAGCTTCTCGGTGGAATGACACTGCCTTAAGGTGCCAGTTTAGGTTGGGTCTGTCGAACGCCCTGAAAGATCTGCTAGTTCGTTATCCCTCTTCTGACTCCCTAGACCAGGTTATGGCTTTAGCGGTACGACTTGACAGACGTCTTAGGGAATGACGACTTGAACGTCTTGATGTTTTCTCCTCTGACTCCCCCATGATGCCTCCCGAGGTTCCGTTGCTTCGTTCCTCCCCGGAAGACTCGGAGGTACCTATCAACTCAGGGCCTCTGTGTCCCCCCAACAACGTAGAGATTTCCGCAGGAAGAATGGTCTCTGCTTCTACTGTGGGGATGACAAGCATCAAGTGAACAACTGTCCTAAGCGTAAGAATGCAGACGGAGAACTTCCGCGCCTAAGTGATCATCGGGGAGGTCACTTGGGCGCACAGGTATTTCCCGTAAATATGAAACGTAATAAAATCTTGCTTCCCTTTCAGGTCTCTTTTGGTGGTAGGTCTGCTACCGGCAGTGCCTTCGTGGATTCAGGGTCTTCTGCTAATATCATGTCTGTGGAATTTGCTATGTCTCTAGCTATGCCTTTGATTGATTTGCCTAAACCTGTCCCGGTAGTGGGTATCGATTCCACTCCTCTTGCTAATGGTTATTTTACACAGCATACCCCTGTTTTTGAACTCCTTGTTGGCTCCATGCATTTGGAGCAGTGCTCTGTACTGTTGATGCAGGGATTATCGTCCGATTTGGTTTTAGGCCTTCCCTGGTTGCAGTTGCATAATCCCACGTTTGACTGGAATTCTGGGGACCTTACCAAGTGGGGTAATGAATGCTTGACGTCATGTTTTTCTGTTAATTCTATTTCTCCCCCTGAGGTGGTGAACACGCTACCTGAGTTTGTTCAGGACTTCGCCGATGTTTTCTCTAAGGAGGCCTCCGAAGTGTTACCTCCTCATAGAGAATATGATTGCACAATCAATTTGGTACTAGGAGCTAAGCTCCCTAAGGGTAGGATATTTAATCTCTCTTGTCCCGAACGTGAAGCCATGAGAGAGTATATCCAGGAATGCCTGGCCAAGGGTTACATTCGCCCCTCTACTTCTCCGGTAGGTGCTGGCTTCTTCTTCGTAGGGAAGAAGGACGGTGGTCTTAGGCCATGCATTGACTACCGAAGCTTGAATAAGGTCACTGTAAGGAACCATTATCCCCTTCCTCTGATTCCTGATCTCTTTAATCAGGTTCAGGGGGCCCAATGGTTCTCTAAGTTTGATCTACCGGGGGCGTATAACCTTATCCGCATCAAAGAGGGGGATGAGTGTAAGACTGCGTTTAACACGCCCGAAGGTCATTTTGAATACCTCGTCATGCCCTTTGGGTTGTGTAATGCTCCCGCGGTCTTCCAGAATTTCATAAATGAGATTTTAAGAGACTACCTGGGGTTATTTCTTGTAGTGTACCTTGATGACATACTTGTGTTTTCCAAGGACTGGTCCTCCCACATTGAGCATGTCAGGAAGGTGCTCCAGGTCCTTCGAGAAAACAAACTGTTTGCAAAGACCGAAAAATGTGTGTTTGGGTTGCAGGAGATACCATTTTTGGGCCAAATCCTCACTCCTCATGAATTCCGCATGGACCCCGCCAAGGTCCAGGCTGTGGCGGAATGGGTCCAACCTGCCTCCCTGAAGGCGTTACAGTGCTTCCTGGGGTTCGCTAATTATTACAGGAGGTTTATTGCTAACTTCTCGGTCATCGCTAAGCCTCTTACGGATCTCACTGGCAAAGGTGCTGATCTCCTCCACTGTCCTCCTGAGGCTGTCCAGGCTTTTGAGGTCCTTAAGAAGTGCTTTATCTCGGCCCCGGTGCTGGTTCATCCCAACCAAATGGAGCCATTTATCGTGGAGGTTGACGCGTCCGAGGTGGGAGTGGGGGCTGTCTTGTCCCAGGGTACCAGGTCCCTCACCCATCTCCGTCCCTGTGCCTACTTCTCCAGGAAGTTTTCACCCACTGAGAGTAACTATGATATTGGCAACCGCGAACTCTTAGCCATTAAATGGGCATTTGAAGAGTGGCGCCACTTCCTGGAGGGAGCTAGGCACCAGGTAACAGTCCTTACCGACCACAAGAATCTGGTTTTCCTAGAATCTGCCCGGAGGCTAACCCCGAGACAAGCTCGTTGGGCGTTATTTTTTACCAGATTCAACTTTGTGGTTACCTATAGGGCTGGGTCTAAAAATGTTAAGGCTGATGCACTGTCACATAGCTTCATGGCCAGCCCTCCTTCGGAGGAAGATCCTGCTTGTATTTTGCCTCCAGGTATAATCATTTCCGCTATTGATTCTGATTTAGTCTCTGAAATAGCGGCTGATCAAGGTTCAGCTCCCGGGAGCCTTCCCGAGAACAAGCTGTTTGTTCCCCTGCAATTCCGGCTAAGGGTACTTAGGGAAAATCATGACTCTGCACTATCTGGCCATCCAGGCATCCTGGGTACCAAGCACCTCATTGCCAGAAACTATTGGTGGCCTGGGTTGCCTAAAGACGTTAAGGCCTACGTCGCCGCTTGTGAAGTTTGTGCTAGGTCCAAGACTCCCAGGCTTACTATGTTCTTTGCCCATTCCCCAGAGACCTTGGACCCATATCTCCATGGATTTTATCACCGATTTGCCTCCATCTCAAGGCAAGTCGGTGGTGTGGGTTGTAGTAGACCGCTTCAGTAAGATGTGCCACTTTGTGCCCCTCAAAAAACTACCCAATGCTAAGACGTTAGCTACCTTGTTTGTCAAACACATCCTGCGTCTCCATGGGGTCCCTGTCAATATTGTTTCTGATAGAGGGGTACAATTTGTTTCATTGTTTTGGAGAGCCTTCTGTAAAAAGTTGGAGATTGATCTGTCCTTCTCCTCCGCCTTCCATCCTGAAACTAATGGCCAAACTGAGAGGACTAATCAGTCTCTAGAACAATATTTAAGGTGTTTTATCTCTGACTGTCAATATGATTGGGTCTCATTCATTCCCCTCGCCGAATTTTCCCTTAATAACCGGGTCAGTAACTCGTCAGGGGTCTCCCCCTTTTTCTGTAATTTTGGGTTTAATTCACGGTTCTCTTCCGTTTCACCTGGTAGTTCCAACAATCCCGAGGTAGAGGTTGTTCATCGAGAACTGTGCACAGTCTGGGCTCAGGTTCAGAAGAACCTAGAGGCGTCCCAGAGCATACAAAAAACTCAGGCAGATAGAAAACGTTCTGCTAACCCCTTATTTATGGTCGGGGATCTGGTGTGGCTATCGTCTAAAAATTTGCGCCTTAAGGTCCCGTCCAAGAAGTTTGCTCCCCGGTTTATAGGGCCGTACAAGGTCATTGAAGTCCTCAATCCTGTCTCCTTCCGACTGGAGTTGCCCCCATCTTTTCGAGTACACGACGTGTTCCATGCCTCCCTCCTTAAACGCTGCTCCCCGTCCTTGGCTCCCTCGAGGAAACCTCCGGTCCCTGTTCTCACCCCTGAGGGGGCAGAATTCGAGGTGGCCAAGATTGTGGACAGCAGGATGGTCCAAGGCTCCCTCCAGTACCTGGTCCATTGGAGAGGATACAGGCCTGAGGAGAGGACTTGGGTACCCGCTCGGGATGTTCACGCTGGGATATTAGTCAGGAGGTTTCACCTTCGTTTCCCCAGTAAACCAGGTCCACTTAGAAAGGGTCCGGTGGCCCCTCATAAAAGGGGGGGTACTGTAAAGGATCTGCCAGGCACAGCTTCGGGGTTAACGCCCATAGATAATCAGTCTGCACCTGCTTCTATGTCTGTGAGACTGACTCCATCTTCCACCACTCAGGGTGGCAGGCTTAGGAGTGGGAGAACCTATCACAGCCTGGCCAGACGGAGCTAGCTCCCGCCCTCTGTCTATTTATACCTGCCTTTCCTGTTCCTCCTTTGCTTGTGATTCTTCTCGTTGGGTTTCCTGGCCCTGCTGCAGCTTCTTGTACCATTGTCCTTGCTTCATATTGACCCCGGCTTGCTGACTACTCTCCTGCTCTGCGTTTGGTACCTCGTACACTCCTGGTTTGACTCGGCTTGTTTACTACTCTTCTGCTCTGCGTTTGGCACCTCGTACTCTCCTGGTTTGACTCGGCTTGTTCACTTCTCTTGTTGCTCACGGTGTTGCCGTGGGCAACTGCCCCTTTCTCCCCCTAGCTCTGTGTACCCTTGTCTGTTTGTCTGTCGTGCACTTATTGAGCGTAGGGACCGTCGCCCAGTTGTACCCCGTCGCCTAGGGCGGGTCATTGCAAGTATAGGCAGGGACTGAGTGGTGGGTAGATTAGGGCTCACTTGTCTGTCTCCCCACCCCCGTCATTACAGCTCTCTCACACCTTATACGGTTTGACACCATATCGGGCTGTTTTGGAGGGGTTAAATTGCCGAAAGGATAGACGGCCCTTGAATCTCATAAGAGACTCGTTTACTGATTTTTTTTTGGCCTGGGGCATAGAAATTTATAAATGACTCTTAGGAGGGAGATAAAGGGTCTCAATTTGTTAAGTCGTTCATAGTCTGGGTCACTTTTTGGGGGGATTTGGGATATATCTGAGAAGTGCATGAAAGCATTATTGTTTCATAGCGTGTTTGGGCCATAACGGCTGCAAAAACAGCGGTGCTGTGGATAGCACTGGTAGCCCAGTAGGATCGTATAGATGATTTTTTAACTAACCCCATGTTTAGGATAATTCCCCAAAAGTTTTTTTTATGTCAGAGAGCGTTGTGTGGATCCATTCTCTGGCATAGCAAGACCTGGGATGTTTGGTCACAAATTCCCTGGCATATAAATTTGTTTGCTGGACAATTAGTTCCAGGACCTGATCGCCTATGAACAATTTAAAAAAGTCATAGGGGGTAATGCCTGGAATGGCTATAAATGGCGAAATTTGAGGGAGATAGAATCTGCGGGAGGGATTGCATTACTAGGGCCTTCTTCTTACGGTTCGGTGACAGCTGGGTCCACCACCATATAGCTGGGTGGTCCAGTGGCAGAAGCAGAACTTGTGTCGCTTTCTAAACTAAGTTCTGCTTCTGACGCAGTGTCCGTATCACTGCCTGAACTGCTGGAGCACAGCAAGGTGTACGCCTGTTCTGCAGTGAACATTCTGCGATTCTTGTTTCCTACACTAACTAATTTTTATAAAAAATTTTTCCATTATAAGACCAACAAAAAAACAAAAAATGTTACAGTAAACCGCAGCTAATAATCGCTATTATAACAGCATAATTAGCAAAAAAAATATCACGAGTAATTCAGGGGTGATTACGGGTATTCTGTGAACACAGGCGTTTGGTGTGGTGTTTTTCGCAGTCTCTCTCCTCTCACAAAAAAACTACAGTGTGAGGAGAGAAAGAACTTTCACAAATCCTGTCCTGTATTTACTAAATATATAACTATGGTCACTGTGATAAGTATATCACAGTGACCATATGATCAGGGTCTAATTAACGGTCCCTGATCAGTTACTGTTTACAAGCACACTCTGCCTTGCACTTACAGCGCATGCGTGTGCCATCTTGTTTTTCGGGGGAGGGACGGGGGTGCCGATCAGTGGCTGCAGGGGCCCTAAAAGATTATTTCAACTTTATACTGTATCCTAACGGTGAATACCTGCGATCACGTGTCTAGGGACCGCAAACAACAGTCCCCTCCGGTAGCTGAGGGCAGGGAGCTTTCCCTCCTTCCGGCGGCACTAATTTATTCTATTGCAGTGCCGTGAAAAGGCATATGCATCAGAATAAAGCCCGTTAGTAGCCGCCGTGAAAATGCGTATTGGTTGTCACTAACGGGTTAATAAACCTTTCTTGTGAACAATGAAAAAAATTATTAAATAAATACAATAAATAAAGAATGAAATGCAAAAGACTAACTTTGTAAATATATTATTACTTAATATATTAAAAACATACAATAGAAACAATGTTGGATTTATTCTCATAGTTTTGCCCATATTGGCTAAATGAAAATATACATAATCTATTCTTTATTCACACATTCCAAAATAAAACAAAATTTCAGGCCATGTCAAACTTAGGGTGGTCCTGAGCCCCGTAAAATCCCAAATATTGTCCTTCTGGGTTTGGAAAACGATTGCGAATAACTTTAACCAAAGCTGGAATAGGTAACCGTTCTTTTTTGGTCCTAAAAATCCATGTGCATACTAGGTATAGACCAGGGGTCTCAAGCACGCGGCCCCTGGGGCTGTCATCTGCGGCCCGCGGGCCGCATGCGGCCCCTGGGGCTGTCATCTGCGGCCCGCGGGACACAGAGCCGCTAGTATCGGCTCTGCTCCGAGACTCTGGAATTCCCTGACATCGCTGTCCACATATGAACAGCGATGTCTTGGGCTTCCCCAGAGCCGGAGTCCCGAGCAGAGCGCTGGTGTCGGCTGTGCTCCGGGACTCTGTGGAATTCCCTGACATCGCTGTCCACATATGAACAGCGATGTCTGGGGCTTCCCCAGAGCCGGAGTCCCGAGCAGAGCGCTGGTGTCGGCTCTGCTCCGGGACTCTGTGGAATTCCCTGACATCGCTGCCCATATATGGAAAGTGTGTCAGGGTCTTGCCCAGAGCGGAGCAGAGCGCTGGTGTCGGCTCTGCTCCTGGACTCTGTGGAATTCCCTGACATCGCTGTCCACATATGAACAGCGATGTCTGGGGCTTCCCCAGAGCTGGAGTCCCGAGCAGAGCGCTGGTGTCGGCTCTGCTCCGGGACTCTGTGGAATTCCCTGACATCACTGCCCATATATGGACAGTGTGTCAGGGTCTTGCCCAGAGCGGAGCAGAGCGCTGGTGTCGGCTCTGCTCCTGGACTCTGTGGAATTCCATGACATCGCTGTCCACATATGAACAGCGATGTCTGGGGCTTCCCCAGAGCCGGAGTCCCGAGCAGAGCGCTGGTGTCGGCTCTGCTCCGGGACTCTGTGGAATTCCCTGACATAGCTGTCCACATATGAACAGCGATGTCTGGGGCTTCCCCAGAGCCGGAGTCCCGGGCAGAGCGCTAGTACAGGCTCTGCTCCGGGACTCTGTGGAATTCCCTGACATCACTGCCCATATGTGGACAGTGTGTCAGGGTCTTCCCCATAGCGGAGTCCCGGGCAGAGCGCTAGTATAGGCTCTGCTCCGGGACGCTGCGGAATTCCCTGACATATCTGCCCATATATGGACAGTGTGTCAGGGTCTTCCCCAGAGCGGAGTCCCGGGCAGAGCGCTAGTATCGGCTCTGCTCTGGGACTCTGTGGAATTCCCTGACATTGCTGCCCATATATGGACAGTGTGTCAGGGTCTTCCCCAGAGCGGAGTCCTGGGCAGAGCGCTATTATCGGCTCTGCTCCGGGACTCTGGGGAAGCCTCTGACATCGCTGTCCATACATCGACAATGATGTCAGGGGCTTCCCCAGAGCAGGAGTCCCAGTGATGTCAGGAGCACAGCTGGAGTCCCAGGAAGAGCCTACTAGCGCTCTGCCTGGGACTCCAGCTCTGGGAAAGCCCCTGACATCACTGGGGCAGCCTCTACAGAGGGCACTGGGGCAGCCTCTACAGAGGGCACTGTGGCAGCCTGTACAGAGGGCACTTTGGCAGCCTCTACAGAGGGCACTGTGGCAGCCTCTACAGAGGGCACTGTGGCGTTATCTACAAGTGGGTGTGTGACAGTATCTGAAGAGGACACTGGCATTATCTAGGGGTGTGTTGCATTATCTACAGAGGGCACTGTGGCCTTATCTACAGAGGGCACTGTGGCCTTATCTACAGAGGGCACTGTGGCCTTATCTACAGAGGGCACTGTGGCCTTATCTACAGAGGGCACTGTGGCCTTATCTAGGGGTGTGTTGCATTATCCACAGAGGGCACTGCGGCAGCATCCACAGAGGGCATTGCGGCAGCATCCACAGAGGGCATTGCGGCAGCATCCACAAAGGGGACTGCGGCAGCATCCACAGAGGACACTGCGGCAGCATCCACAGAGGGCACTGCGGCAGCATCCACAGAGGGCACTGCGGCAGCATCCACAGAGGGCACTGCGGCACTATCTAAAAAAGGGCTGCCCAATCTTGACATGTGTGCTAACTGAGCCGCCGGACTGCATTTAGCGACACTTAAACTGGAAAGCTGGATTGTTGAAATAAGCACGTGGAGAAATCTCAAATTTTAAACCTAGCGCTATTATTATAGTAATGTAGTATTATTATTCTAGTAATATAGTGTTATAGTAGTTCAAATAACTAATTGATTAACAATAATTTTGTATTGTATCAAATTTGAAAGTAATGCGGCCCGTTAACTTCCCATTTTTTCTATATGCGGCCCAGTTACCCGGCCGAGTTTGAGACCCCTGGTATAGACTCTGTAGGCATCTTCGCTTAGTATCCTAATAATAAATAAGAAAAACAATTATTAGTGAATTAGACATGCATTTAATAACGATATAAGTTAGCAAGCAAAGAAAAATTGTCCTGTAGTGAAGGGCAATATATCTGAAACATGGAGGTAAAAATCGATACAACCGTGTCAAAACTCCTGCGTGTTCACAGGATGAAAGAACGGTTACAGGGAAATATATTCAACATCTTTTTTCAAAGGGACTGGCTGTACAACGCCTCTTTAGCACCATCAATCACTATATGAGAAACGGACGTGCCAAGTGACGTTGGCACACCCTAACAGGTCCCTGCCCGGCAAGGTAGGAGCTGAAATGTGTGCAAAACAACCTGTCACCTGCAGAATATATAAGGGGCAGTGTCCAATTCCGTATATATGGATAGTAAAGGACCTCCATTCCCCAAAGTATTCTCAGCTTTACTAGAAGTTTTGTTGGTTTTAAGAGATCAGTGAAAAACCAGAATAAAACCATCTAGAGCCCATACTGTATTGATCGTGAACAGCTTGAAATCCTCCAAAAAAAAAACAAAAAAAACAATGCCAATATCACCAGTTATAAGAATAAATATAACAGCTGAATATGGCAGAGCATGGTCATAAAAACACAAGCAAAAATATAAAAACTCTGTTTAGGATATGATAATTACTCACTTCTGAAGGTATTCATCTAGGGGTGTAATAAGAATTTTTAAAGCACAAGAGGTTGGCAGAAATGTATGAGGTTGTAGAGAGTAACAATTGTTATTTTTTTCAGATGTGTCAGTTAGTTAAATTTTTTTGCAGTAGGTAACAATAGAGAAACAAATGTCTGTTCCGTTTTATTCTGTAGTACAAGAATATTCCATATGTTTCATTCATCTAGGGGTATAATGAGACTTTTTCGTTTTGTTTAGTTATTTTGTGTTCAAGTTTATAATGGGGCAATAAAGCAAGTGGTATAAAAGTAAATTAATAAAATTAAAAAAGGCTAAAGTGGCAGTGAATAAATGTGAAAAATTGAATAAATGAACAAAATTAATAATCTAAAGAGGAGTGGAAGATTTTAAAGCAATCTTTTATACAAAGGTCAAGTTTGGAGGGGCATGTGTCGCATTAATAGCGAGAATCTTTACGGATTCCTCGTTTGTAGCACACGCGACATCTTTTTTGCACCAGTAACTTTTTTTTGTGTGGGGGGCACCTCTGCTGGAAAATGTTGCCCTCAAACTATTCTTGAGGCTTCACTGACTGACGCTGAAGGTTCTCCTTCTTCCTCACTGCTTTCAAAAGAAATGTTTTCAATTATGTTTTCCTGGTACTTCAGGTATCTACTACGATCGCCAATGTGGGATAAGGGAAAAAAAGGGGATCACAATGGCGCTGCTTAATAATGAAATGAACCCAAGTTCATGATCAATGGAAGGTAAAATGATAAGATAGATGCTACGCGTTTCAACACCGGACCGGCGTCTTGATCAGGCAAGTAAAATACATACAGTTGACACAGGTATATATATATGGGGACATGACAGAACATTATAATTATACTAATTGAGACAGCGCGCCGAAAAAAACCCGCCAAAGGGAGGCGGGTCAAATGGTACGTAATGGATACCGCAATGAAGCATCACAAATATATAAATGCAGACATAAAAATGCAATTGATAAAAGGGAAAATATAATTAAATAGACATAGGATAATTGTTAATAATAGTTATAAAAAATTACAGCAAACCAAATTTTCAAAGTGCAGTAATTAAAAGCCAGTAATTAAAAACTACATATATAATCATAAAAAGAACAGCTGAAGTATCTAGATCAATATAGAATAAGAAGTAAAGACTCACCAAAATTGGAAAGGTGACGGCTTTAAAACAGGTCGAATTGATAATAGAAGAAAGAGCGTCGTCGGAGTCAAGGCAACCGCAGATTTCCATGGCAGGCCGAGAGGAGCCAGAAAGAAAACATGGAACGCAAGATGACACGCAAAAGAAGACAATCGCATGAAGTAAGAAAAGGAAAGGCAGGATAGAAAAAAAACAAAGGTAAGTAAATATACAATTATATGGAGTATGTAATATGTAACAAAATGATATTCAGAAAAATAAAATAAGAAAGAATAATAAAAGATAACGCTTGTGAAAAATTGCTAATCCAATGCAGACTCAGTTATATAATGAAGTCCATTGGGGTGCAAAGTCCCCAGTTTATAAATCCAGAAATTTTCCCTCTGTGTTAGGCCTCATTTACACGAGCGTGTGCGTTTTGCGCGTGAAAACAACGCTGCGTATTGCGCGCATTGGCATTGCGTTTGCACTGCGCATACGCAGCGTTGCTGCGTTTTAAACGTGCGCACGTCCAGCGTTTGCAACGCGCGTAAAAAACGCAGAGGTGATTAATGCGAGGCCAGCCTACAAATAGGCCTGCTGGCCCAACCCCTGCTTGCTGGGAAAAGCAGGTTTTGCACCTTAATTTCCGCCTCTGCTGAAACCCCAGTGTGTGTTTCTCCATTGAAGTTGTAATTGGCTTTGCACGGCACACTTATGCCTTCTCAGTCGCTGGCACGTGTGCTTCTTGCCTGGATGATCTCGCGTCGTTTTGGGGAGCGTCGACCCATGCTGCAGCACCAGACGCGTGGAAGATGTCGCATATGGGTTCATCCACTTGTGGCCCAACGTACGACGAAAGGCCATTTCCATACCCTGTATGAGGACTTACGACGGCATCCTGAAAAATTTAGAGCGTTCTGCCGCATGTCTGTGGGCACATTTGATCTTCTGCTTGAGCAGATTCGCTCTGGTATCACCTACAAGAATACCAACATGAGACGCTGCATTTCGCCTGAGGAACGTCTCCTTGTGATCTCGAGGTATGTGTGCAGTTGCAATTACTTAGTCAATGACGCTGTCAGTTTTACCAGCCCCCACATGTATGGGGACATGTGTTGTGGCTTTCTTTTTCTTTCTCTTTGATTTCTAGATTTCTGGCCACAGGCAATAGTTATCATTCGTTACATTTTGAATTTATTTTGGGAGTGACCACCATTTCGTTCATTGTCACATCCACCTGTGTCGTGTTGTGGCACAGGTTAAAGACCACGGTCATGCCTCAGCCCACGACAGAACAGTGGCTAAGAATTTCAGAGGGATTTCTTAGAGCAAGTGAATTTCCAAATTGCATTCGTGTCCTAGACGGCAAACACATTCGTGTGAGAAAGCCCCCACGCAGTGGCTCGCAATACTATAACTACAAGCAGTTTTTTTCTATGGTATTGTTGGCCTTGGCGGACACGAATTATTGTTTCACTATTGTTGACATCGGCTCGTATGGAAGCTCGGCAGATGCCCGCATATTCCGTTCATCAAGAATGGGGAAGCGACTCGTGAATAATCGACTGGCGGTGCCGGAACCTTCCATCCTCCCTGGCTCCAGCGGACCCCCAATCCCGTATGTCATCATGGCGGATGAGGGGTTTGCCCTGACAAGGCAAGTCATGCGTCCTTGTGCAAGAAGGGGCTTGGATGACCGTCGGCGCATGTTCAATCTCCGCCTAGGCCGAGCTCGTCGATGTGTGGAATGTGCCTTTGGCATTATGTCGAACAGGTGGCGTGTCTTTCTGACGACAATGCAATTGTCCATGCAGAATGTGACACGTGTTATACAAGCGTGTGTCGTTCTGCATAACTTCTGCCGCATTAATGATGCTACCTTTGATGCAGAATATATCCTAACACATGCAGGCACCAGCGACAATGCCCCGGTTATTCCTCTCGGCCGATCTCTCTCATCCGGCCTTCGAGTGCGGGATACTTTGGCGGCATATTTCGAGTGCCCATCAGGAGCCGCACCGTGGGGGCGTGATGACCTTTGAAGGGTTGTCTGTTCTTTGGAGGCTTCACTACACACGTCACATGTGGCCAGGGTTTTATTCAGTTTTTTGGGTTCGTGTTGGGTTAGGGACTCGCAAAACATGAGGACCCTTGACGCGGGTTGCGAGCTTACATCTGTCGGGGTTTGATCATTACATTTGACATTTGGAAACATGCTTTCTGGAGATAGAATGATGGTCGGCCAAAAGTTAGGCGAGTCCAATTGCGAGTGTACTTAGTGTGCTTCGGGTCCCATGACAGCACCCAAACGTTCTCATCTGTTGCAAACAATGTCAAACCCGATAGATGTACTAAAACCTAATAACACGTGTGCATGCATTGGGGGCAAAGGCCAGCAGTGTGTGAGGGTATAGACAAAATAAATGTGGGGCAAAGATTGTGTTGAGGGGTGTGAAATAAAAACAACACGCAATCGAAACAATGAACATCCATGTTTTTTATGTGTTCGTATTTCACACTACCGAAACATGGTGTGGACAGTAAAAAAACCAAAGACATTGTAATAAAAAGAACACCAACATGGTGTAACAAACATTATAGGACGAGTTGCCATCCCGTAGAACAAATTGCCCGGCCAACTTTCAGGACACCAACACACTCACAGGTGTTGGTAGTGGTGGCCCGGGGAGGAATACGCGGGCATTTCAGCACCACTATGCTGGACCTGGAGCTGCGGAGGTTGTTCCTCGTCAGCATAGTGGTGCTGATTTTGTCCGTGGTACGTTGGGGCAGGGAAGGGGGGAGCCATAGGGCGCATATAGGGGTGCGGCCATGCCATCTGGGTGGCTTGATGGTAGGGTGCCGGCAATTGGGGCGTGGTGGCCGGCATGGCAAATCCGCGCCACTGCTCTATGGCCGTGAAGCAGTGGTTTGGATTGTGGGGGGGGGTGTGGAGGCGTCGATCAAGGTTATGATCGATGCTTGTAGCCGGGCCATGCGATCCATAGGGACCAGGCGGAGTAGGGGAACTATGCTGCGGGCAAAGAAGTCCTGGCCGTCCTCATCCGCGGTTCGGCTCAGAAATTCCAACACCCGGCTATCCACTTGGACACCGGCGGAGGGCTGTGGAGCACGGCGCCGGCGAGTTTTGTTACGCAGGGGGCGCTCCTCAGCCGGAGAGGCGACGACCCGTGCAGACTGGACAGGGGCGGGGTCCAGGGGTGTCGGCTCCAGGCTAAGGGGCAGGACATGGGCAGCAGGAGGTTGCGGCTGAGACTCGCCGATGTCCGTGTCCTCAGCTGTGTCCTCCAAATTGTCGGTGGTTCTAGAATGGGAAAACAGCGTTAGAACACAATATAGAACAATGCCCACAACAACACGATGGCAAACAGGACATGGGCGAACACACATTAGACACATGCAAAAGCACAATCTCTTACGTCCGCATCTCCATAATGTCCTTCAAGAACATCAATCGTTTTGTATACATGTAGGGGCGCTTATGCGAGCCCCCATCTCCGCTGCGTCCCTTTTCCCCCATTTCTCTCCTGAATTGGTCACGGCAGCTCCGCCACCGTGTTTTTATATCTTGGACTGCTGGAGGAAAAACAAATATAACGCCATAACAACTCTGCCCTCTCACTAAAATGAGGGGCCCTACCCTGCCAATGACATGGTACACGGTGATGCGCCTGCTACACAAAAGGTCATTGGGCAATTGCGCGGAAGACACATACAGGGCCACAGTTCTTCAATAGGGATGACATTGCATTGCAGGAAAAATCATGGTACTCACCCAACCGACTGCAGTCCCGGGTTCGGCCACTCTCCCATTCCTCTCCAAAAAGCTCCTTTGCAACCTCCTCCCAGGCTTCCTCCTTGACCGTGCGGTCTTGGTACGCCTCCGCGCGAGTGTCCCAAATAGCCCCATGGCCCTGGACCAGGCTGATGAGGCGCTCTACGTCAAGCCCACGCGGCATGTCAGCAGATCTCTGTGGAGTGTAATTTCTCTGACACAGGCTTGCTCACTCGCAGTGAAAACGCAAGCACTTCCTGGTTTATGTTTGCTTTGTCCAGCTTTATAAACTCTTTTGCATGGACAGAAAAAGTGAAGCGTGAAATTCGCGCATGCAACGCAGGAGCATCCGTGTGCAATGCGTGGTTTTCACGCACCCATTGACTTCAATGGGTGCGTGATGCGCGAGAAACGCACGATTTTAGAACATGTTGTGAGTTTTACGCAACGCACTCGCGCTGCGCAAAAAACACGTACTGTCTGCACTGTCCCATAGAGTAATATAGGTGCGTACGTCACGCGTGAAAAGCACGCGCGTACTTTACGCTCGTGTAAATGAGGCCTTAATCTAATGAATCTATTAGACAAATCTGCAGGGATACTTTCTATGGGAATAACAGTGATGTCATCAAAGTTACATTTATGTTTAAGGGCACAATGTCTAGAAACACTTTGCTTGAGAAAACCATTCTTTACGTTGAATCTGTGCTTATTAATTCTGTTCCTGAGGGTTTGAGTTGTGCGACCCACGTATTGTACATTGCAGTAAATAAATCACGTAACTGCTTCCACAGTTCAAAAAACTTTGGTTTGAGAAAATTTCATTGGTTACTATAGAAATAAAATCAAACTTTTTATTGGCAATACTAGAACAACAGAGGCATCTAACATTGCCATCACGAAAAGAGCCTTTTTTAGCCGTAAACATTTTTTGGGGGTTCGGTTGGATATTGTGCAGTTTGCTAGGTGCTATCAGATTCCTTAAAGTTTTTGCTCTTCTGTAGGTGATTTTGGGTTTGGCTGGAAGGAGCGTTTTCATGAATGGATCATTTGTGAGGATATGCCAATGTTTTTGGAGTGTGGATGTGATTAGTCTGCTGCCTTTATTGAAAGACGTAATAAAAATACATCTATAATCCTTAGACTTGTCTTTTTTAGTGCCATGGGCTACGGGGGTTTATACATTCAGATTGTGTTAGTTGTCTTGCTCTAGATTCAGCACCCTTAATTAAACTAAAAGGACAATTTTTTTCTTTAACCCCTTAACCGCTTCCCGACCGCCCACTGTATATTCACGTCGGCGCTTGATGGGCTATGTGCAGCGCCGACGTGAATTCACGGTGGGTGTTAAAAGCGCGATCCAGGTGTCTCAGAGTAGCGCTGACACCCGTATCGCGCCGTTAACCCCTGCCTCTGGTCCCGGAGACATGACCGGGACCTAATTGGTTCAGGTCCCGGTCATGTGATCGCAGGGAAAGCTTGCTGTAGCAACGAACTGGAAAGTTTGTTACTACAACAAACTGGAAATTTTGTTGCTACAACAAACTTTCCCGGGGACCGATTGCGGGTGCTGCAGTCGGTTATAAGGCAGAACCGGGGGCCATACAACAGCCCCCGGGTCTGCCATGCATGGCAGCCTATGAGAACCAGCCGGAGGCCGGTCCTCATAAGCTTCCTGTCAGTGTGGCTCTCAGCGTCACACTGACAGTTTATAATACGTTACACTACCTAGGTAGTGTAATGTATTATAGCAGCGATCAGTGCTGCCAGTCTTCAAGTAAAAAGTAAAAAATAAAGTAATAAAAATGTTTTATAAAAGCTACAAAACCCAAAAAGCCTTTTTTCCTATAATAAGTCTTTTATTATAGGAAAAAAATGAAAATGTTAAAAAAGGTACACATATTTGGTATCACCGCGTTCACAACGACCCAAGCTATAAAACTATAATATTATTTTTCCCGCACGGTGAACAGCGCAAAAAAAAGAATTAAAAAACAATGTCAGAATCACTATTTTTTTGGTCATCAACCCTCCAAAAATATAGAATAAAAAGTGATCAAAAAGTCGCATGTGCGGGGGGGGGGTTATATATGGAGCGGGCTCATGCGCCCGCGCCATATTCTGCAGGTGTCCGCTGTGTATTACAGCGGACACCCGGGACTAATGGACAGGAACAGCGATCGCGCTGTTACAGGAGCCTGTAAAAATGATATTATACTGCAATACATTAGTACTGCAGTGCATTGTACCAGCGACCTAATGATCGCTCGTTCCAGTCCCCTAAAGGGACTTTTGGAAGGTTTCCACTGTTTTGGTACCTCAGGGGCTTTGCAAATGCGACATGACACCCGAAAACCATTCCAGCTAAATTTGAGCTCCAAAAGCCAAATATTGTTCCTTCCCTTCTGAGTCTTGCCGTGGGTCCAAACAGCAGTTTATTACCACATATGGCATATTGCTGTAATCAGGACAAATTGCTTTACAAATTTTGGGATGATTTTTCTCCTTTATTCATTGTAAAAATTAAACATTTCTATGTTTTTTCAGAAAAAAGTAGATTTTCATTTTCACGGCCTAATTCCACTAGATTCAGCAAAAAAACTGTGGGGTCAAAATGCTAACTATACCCCTAGAAACATTCCTTGAGGGGTGTAGTCTACAAAACGGGGTTACTTTTGGGGGGTTTCCACCGTTTTGCTCCCTCCAGGGCGTTGCAAACGCGACTTGGCACTGAAAACCAATCCAGCAAAATCTGCGCTTCAAAATCGAAATGGCGCTCCCTCCCTTCTGAGCTCTGCCGTGGGTCCAAACAGCAATTTAGTACCCCATATGGGGTATTGCTGTAATTGAGGAGAAGTAGCTTTACAAGTTTTGGGGTGCTTTTTATTCTTTCTTCCTTGCAAATATCTTTTTTTTTTATATTTTTTCAGAAAAAAAGTCGATTTTCACTTTCACAGGCAAACTCCAATAAATATAGCAGAAGACCTGTGGGGTCAAGATGCTAACTATACCCCTAGAAAAATTCCATGAGGGGTGCAGTTTCCAAAACCGTGTCACTTCAAACCCGACATGGTGCCTAAAATATATTCTAAAAAAAGGAGGCCACAAAATCCACTAGGTGCTCCTTTGCTTCTGAGGCCGGTATTTCAGTACGTTTTCACACTAGGGCCACATGTGGGATATTTCTAAAAACTGCAGAATCTAGGCAATATATTGTGTTGCGTTTCTCTGGTAAAACCTTCTGTGTTACAGATAAAAATGTATTACAAATGAATTGCAGCAAAAAAAATAAAAAATGTGTCAATTTCCCCTCTACATTGCTTTAACCCCTTCCCTCTTTAGCTACTTTTGACCTTCCTGACCGAGCCTCATTTTTCAAATCTGACATGTTTCACTTTATCTGGTAATAACGTCGGAATGCTTGTACCTATCCAAGCGATTCTGAGATTGTTTTCTCGTGACACATTGGACTTTAAGATAGTGGTAAAATTTGGTCGATACATTCAGTATTTAATTGTGAAAAACACCAAAATATAGTGAAAAATTGCAAAAAATAGCATTTTTATCAATTTAAATGTATCTGATTGTAAGACAGGCAGTTATAACACACAAAATTGTTGCTAATTAACATCCCCCATATGTCTACTTTAGTTTGGCATCGTTTTTTGAACATCCTTTTATTTTTCTAGGACGTTACAAGGCTTAGAACTTTAGCAGCAATTTCTGACATTTTCAAGAAAATTTCAAAAGGCTATTTTTACAGGGGGCAGTTCAGTTCTGAAGTGGCTTTGAGGGCCTTATATATTAGAAACCCCCAAAAAGTCACCCCATTTTAAAAACTGCACCCCTCAAAGTATTCAAAACAGCATTCAGAAAGTGTTTTAACCCTTTAGACGTTTCACAGGAATTAAAACAATATAGAGGTGAAATTTACAAATTTTGTTGTTTTTTTGCAGAAATTCATTTTGAATCCATTTTTTGTGTAACACAAAAAGTTTCACCAGAAAAACGCAACTCAATATTTATTGCCCAGATTCTGCAGTTTTTAGAAATATCCCACATGTGGCCCTAGCGTGCTTATGGACTGAAGTACCAGCCTCAGAAGCAAAGGAGCACCTAGAGGATTTTGGGGCCTTGTTTTTATTACAATATATTTTAGGTACCATATCAGGTTTGAAGGACTCTTGCGGTGCCAAAACAGTAGAAACCCCCCACAAGTGACCCCATTTTGGAAACTATACCCCTTGAGGAAATTATCTAGGGGTATAGTGAGCATTTTGACCCCACAGGTTTTTTGCAGAAATTATTGGAAGTAGGATGTGAAAATGAAAATCTACATTTTTCCCAATAAAACGTAGGTTTAGCTAATTTTTTTTCATTTCCACAAGGACTAAAAGAGAAAAAGCACCACAACATTTGTAGAGCAGTTTGTCCCGAGTAAAACAGTACCCCACATGTGGTCATAGACTGCTGTTGGGACACACGGCAGGGCTTAGAAGGGAAGGAACGCCATTTGGCTTTTGGAGCTCAAATTTAGCAGGAATGGTTTGCGGAGGCCATGTCGCATTTGCAATGCCCCTGAGGGGACAAAACAGTGGAAACCCCACCACAAGTGACCCCATTTTGAAAACTACACCCCTTGAGTAAATTATCTAGGGGTATAGTGAGAATTTTGACCCCACAGGCTTTTTGCAGAATTTATTGGAAGTAGGCCGTGAAAATTAAAATTTTAACCAATAAGACGTAGGTTTAGCAAATTTTTGTTTCATTCCCACAACGACTAAAGGAGAAAAAGCACCACAACATTTGTAGAGCAGTTTCTCCCGAGTAAAACAGTAACCCACATGTGGTCATAAACGGCTGTTTGGATACACGGCAGGGCTCAGAAAGGAAAGAACACCATTTGGAGTTCAAATGTAACTGGAATGGTTTGCGGTGGCCATGTCGCATTTGCAAAGCCCCTGAGGGGTCAAAACAGTGGAAACCCCCCAAGAGTGACTCCATGTGGGAAACTACACCCCTCAAGGAATTTATCTAGGGGTATAGTGAGCATTTAAAAAAATGTTTCAATTAAAATCCATGGATGTGTGATAAATTTTGAAGCACTCTTTTATGCACAGGCCAGGTTTGTCGGGACAGGTTTCACAATGATAAGTTGTGTCTCGTCTTCTCCCTCTTTTGTAACACACTTTACACCTTTTTTGACTCCTTCCCTTTTTACCAGTGGAGGGGATTTCGCCAGGAAAGTGTTGCCCTGGTACAATACGGGGACCATCGCATCTAGAAGTACTGGGGCCCTCCCCTTCCTGGTTCCCAAATACAAGGGCCTTGATAACCGCTTCTTGAAACTGAATGAATGTCCCTGTCCGGCCTGCACATCGGTATAGCACGTAAGCGTTATACAATGCCATCTGTACCACGTGCACGGCCAGCTTTTTGTACCACGCCTTTGTTTTACGCATGGCACTGTACGGCTTCAGTACTTGATCAGAGAGATCAACACCTCCCATGTACTTATTGTAGCCGAGGATGCAGTCTGGCTTGGAGGTCATTGTGGTGCTACCTCGGACAGGGACAAGGGTGCTGCCACTACCGTGTATTGTGGTCAAAATAAGGACGTCCCTCTTGTCCTTATACTTGACCAGCAACAAGTTATCGCTGTGTAGTGCCCTGCTTTCTCCTTTTCTTAGGGGTTGCCCAATCAGATTTTTAGAGAGGCCTCTCTGATTTTTGCGCACGGTGCCGCATGCTACAGTACTTCTGGTGGAGAGGCATTTAAATAGTGAGATGCTGGTATAGAAGTTATCCACGTAAAGGTAATAACCCTGGTCCAGCAGTGGGTGCATCAAGTCCCACACTATTTTTCCACTAACTCCCAGGACAGGGGGGCATTCTGGAGGTTCTATCATGGTGTCCTTCCCTTCATAAACCCGAAACCTGTAGGTGTACCCTGAGCTGCTCTCGCACAGCTTGTACATTTTAATTCCATACCTTGCCCTTTTGCTTGGCAGGTATTGGCGGAATTTTAGTCTCCCCTTAAAATGTACAAGGGACTCGTCTATTGCTATGTTCTTTTCGGGGGTGTACACTTCCTGAAATTTGGTGCAGAAATAATCAATCATTGGCCTGATTTTGAATAGGCGGTCGTATGTGGGGTCATCACGGAGCGGGCACTGTGCATTATCATTATAATGCAAAAATTTCAGAATAATTTCAAATCGTGCATGGGTCATTGCCATGCGGTATAATGGGGTGCTGTATAAAATGTCCGCACTCCAGTATTGCCTAATCTCTGTTTTTTTTACTAGGCCCATATGTAGGACAAGGCCCCAAAATTTCATCATCGCCGCTGCCTCTATGGGGGTCCACCTAGCAAATGATGACGTGGGGTTTTGGGCTAAAAATTGTTGGGCATATAAATTTGTTTGGGCCACCATTACATTAACAAAATCCTCAGTGAAAAACAGCTTTAAATAGTGAATTTCTGCGAGGCCTACAGTCTCAAATCGAATTCCTGAGCTCCCTGTGAAATCTGGAATGTGAGGCTCATAATTATCAGGGGGTGGGTTCCACAGGGTATCGCTCATTTGGGGGGTTGCCTCAGCTGATGTCCTGGGGCGTCTTTGCGGGGGTTCCTCATCACTGGATGAGGATGATGAGGTCAAGATGAATGGGGCAATTTCCTCTTCTCCCTCGCTGGCCGATTCAGTGTCAGAGGCCAGGATGGCGTATGCCTCCTCGGCGGAGTAGAGCCTTTGAGATGATTGGGCCATTTTTATTAGGGGGGTATGTAGTGCTTCAACACGTGTAATACTCTTTATAGAGGTGGTTTTGTATGTTGTGCTTTTACACGTGTAATATAAAATTTATAGGAAAAAAAAAAAGAAGAAAAAGAAGAGAAGAATAAGAAAAATGTAGGAGAAAGAAATTTATTGAACGTTCAATATAGAACTGTAAAAAAAAATTGAGCTACAACTGTGTCGCTACGCTATCAAAAATTTAGTGAACAAATTTCAGTTAAAAAAAACTGAATGTATGTCACTAAACAGACGCTGACTATAACGCTATAAATTTATACTAACTGTCGCTACGCTATCAAAAATTTAGTGAATGAACTTCAGTTAAAAAAAACCTGAATGTCCGTCACTAAACGGACGTTGACTATAAGATGTAAATTTATACTAAAACTGTCGCTACGCTATCAAAAATTTTGTGAACGAACTTCAGTTAAAAAAAACTGAATGTCCGTCACTAAACGGACGCTGACTATAACGCTATAAATTTATACTAACTGTCGCTACGCTATCACAAATTTAGTGAACGAACAACAGTTAAAAAAAACTGAATGTCCGTCACTAAACGGACGCTGATTATAACGCTATAAATTGATACTAAAACTGTCGCTACGCTATCAAAAATTTAGTGAACGAACTAAATGTCCGTCACTAAACGGACGCTGATTATAACGCTATAAATTGATACTAAAACTGTCGCTACGCTATCAAAAATTTAGTGAACGAACTAAATGTCCGTCACTAAATGGACGCTAACTATAAGTAAATTTATTCAAACTGTATAAAAAAATATATAGCTAGAACTTCTGCTATATATCTTTTTTACAAAACGGACGTCAGTAAACGTCCGCTACTCTAATGCTACTCTTTTTTTTTGACAGTTTTATAAAATGAAGAAAAAAAGGCCAAAAAAAAACCTGCGTAAACAAATTACCACTGAGGCTGATTATTAGACTCAGCACTCAGTACCACGGATGCTGATCAGTGATGGCGGTCACTGATCAGCACTCAGTGGCCGCAGGGCGCACACAGGGAGGTGCAAAAATACAAAAAAAAAGAAAGTCATGTGCCAAAAATTGGCGGTCAGTGATGGCGGTCATCTTTACGGTAACCCCTTCTGCATTTGGCGTATGGGTACGGCAAAATGCGGGAAGTCAATGCTTTTCATGGCGTACCCATACGGCAAATGTCGGGAAGGGGTTAATTCCTGTGAAACGCCTAAATGGTTAAGAAACTTTCTGAATGCTGTTTTGAATACTTTGAGGGGTGAAGTTTTTAATATGGGGTGATTTTATGGGGTCTATCTAGTACATAAAACCCTCAAAGCCGCTTTAGAACTGAACTGGTCCCAGTAAAAATCGCCTTTTGACATTTTCTTGAAAATGTGAGAAATTGCTGGTAAAGTACTAAGCCTTGTAACGTCCTAGAAAAATAAAATAATGTTCAAAAAACTATGCAAATATAAAGTAGACATATGGAATATGTGAAATAGTAACTATTTTGTGTGGTATTACTATCTGTTTTACAAGCAGATACATTTAAAATTAGAAAAATCATAATTTTCGCAAATTTTCTCTACATTTTGGTGTTTTTCACAAATAAGCAATGAATTTATTGACCAAATTTTTCCACTAATATAAAGTACAATATGTCACGAGAAAACAATCTCAGAATCGCTTGGATAGCCAAAAGCATTCCGGAGTTATTACCACATAAAGTTACACCTTCTGTAAAAAAGGGCAATACGTGACAAAAAAAGGGCATTTAAAAATTACAAATCTGAGGGTACAGCTGTAGCCTTTGTAAAATATAAAGAGCTTAATAAAATCTGTAAAAAGATAATAAAATCAGCAAAAATACAAAATGAAAGGCAGGTGGCAAAGGATAGTAAAACAAATCCTAAAACATTCTTCAAGCATATAAATGCAAAAAAGCCAAGGTATGAACATGTAGGACCCTTAGATAGTGGTAATGGGGAGTTGGTCACAGGGGATCAAGAGAAGGCAGAGTTACTAAATGGGTTCTTCCGCTCTGTATATACAACAGAAGAAGGAGCAGCTGATGTAGCCGCTGCCAGTGCTGTTAATATATCAGTTGATATACTGAATTGGATGAATGTAGATATGGTGCAAGCTAAATTAAATAAAATAAACGTACACAAGGCCCCGGGACCAGATGGGTTACACCCTAGAGTTCTTAAGGAGCTTAGTTCAGTTATTTCTGTCCTCCTCTTCATAATATTTAGAGAGTCTCTCATGACTGGTATAGTGCCAAGGGACTGGCGCAGGGCAAATGTGGTGCCTATTTTCAAAAAGGGCTCTAGGTCTTCGCCGGGTAATTATAGACCAGTAAGCTTAACATCAATTGTGGGGAAAATGTTTGAGGGGCTATTGAGGGACTATATACAGAATTATGTGACAATAAATAGTATTATAAGTGACAGCCAACACGGTTTTACAAAGGACAGAAGCTGTCAAACCAACCTGATTTGTTTTTATGAAGAGGTAAGCAGAAGCCTAGACAGAGGGGCCGCTGTGGATATAGTGTGTTTGGACTTTGCAAAGGCATTTGACACTGTCCCCCATAGACGTCTAATGGGTAAATTAAGGACTATAGGTTTAGAAAGTATAGTTTGTAATTGGATTGAGAATTGGCTCAAGGACCGTATCCAGAAAGTTGTGGTCAATGATTCCTACTCTGAATGGTCCCCGGTTATAAGTGGTGTACTCCAGGGTTCAGTGCTGGGACCACTATTCAACTTATTTATTAATGATATAGAGGATGGGATTAATAGCACTATTTCTATTTTTGCAGATGACACCAAGCTATGCAATATAGTTCAGACTATGGAAGATGTTTGTGAATTGCAGGCAGATTTAAACAAACTAAGTGTTTGGGCGTCCACTTGGCAAATGAAGTTTAATGTAGATAAATGTAAAGTTATGCACCTGGGTACGAACAACCTGCATGCATCATATGTCCTAGGGGGAGCTACACTGGGGGAGTCACTTGTTGAGAAGGATCTGGGTGTACTTGTAAATCATAAACTAAATAACAGCATGCAGTGTCAATCAGCTGCTTCAAAGGCCAGCAAAATATTGTCGTGTATCAAAAGATGCATGGACTCACGGGACAGGGATGTAATATTACCACTTTACAAAGCATTAGTGAGGCCTCATCTAGAATATGCAGTCCAGTTCTGTGCTCCAGTACATAGAAAGGATGCCCTGGAGTTGGAAAAAATACAAAGAAGAGCAACGAAGCTAATAAGGGGCATGGAGAATCTAAGTTATGAGGAAAGATTAAAAGAACTAAACCTATTTAGCCTTGAGAAAAGACGACTAAGGGGGGACATGATTAACTTATATAAATATATGAATGGCACATACAAAAAATATGGTGAAATCCTGTTCCATGTAAAACCCCCTCAAAAAACAGGGGGGCACTCTGGAAAAAGAAAGGTTCAACCGGCAGAGGCGACAAGCCTTCTTTACTGTGAGAACGGTGAATTTATGGAATAGCCTACCGCAGGAGCTGGTCACAGCAGGGACAGTAGATGGCTTTAAAAAAGGCTTAGATAATTTCCTAGAACAAAAAAATATTAGCTCCTATGTGTAGAAATTTTTTACTTCCCCTTTCCCATCCCTTGGTTGAACTTGATGGACCTGTGTCTTTTTTCAACCGTACAAACGATGTAACTATGTAACACATGTCCGATTTTAAAAAATGGGGCTGGTCCTGAAGGCCAAAATGAGCTCGGTCTTGAAAGGGTTAAGGACGCAGCCACTTTTGGACCTTATGACACAGCCTCATTTTTTAAATCTGATGTGTGTTACTATATGTGGTAATATTTTGGGAATGCTTTTACCTATCCAAACGATTCTAAGATTGATTTCTCGTGACATATTGTACTTTAAGTTAGTGCAAAAATTTGGTCGATATATTCAATATTTTTGTGTGAAAAACACCAAAATTTAGAGAAAATTTTAAAAAAATAGCATTTTCTAAATTCAAATGTATCTGCTTGTAAGACAGATAGTTATACCACACAAAATGGTCACTAGTTAACATTTCCCATATGTCTACTTTAGATTGGCATCATTTTTTTGAACATCTTTTTATTATTCTAGGACGTTACAAGGCTTATAAGTTTAGCAGCAATTTCTCAAATTTTCAAGAAAATTTCAAAAGCCTATTTTTTCAGGGACTAGTTCAGTTCTGAAGTGGATTTGAGGGCCTTATATATTAGGAACCCCCACAAATCCCCCCATTTTAAAAACTGCACCCCTTAAAGTATTCAAAACAGCATTTAGAAAGTTTCTGAACCCTTTATGCGTTTCACAGGAATTAATGCAAAGTGGAAGGGAAATTTGCATATTAATTTTTTTTTTGCAGAAATTCCATTTTAATCCCTTTTTCCTGTAATACTGAAGGTTTTTACCAGAGAAACACAACTGAATATTTATTGCCCTGATTCTGAAGTTTTTAGAAATATCCCATATGTGGCCCTAGTGCGCTACTGGACTGAAACAAAAGCCCCAGAAACAAAGGAGCACCTAGAGGATTTTTGGGCCTTCCTTTTCTTAAATTATATTTTAGGCACCATGTCAGGTTAGAAGAGGTCTTGTGGTGCAAAAATAAAGGAAACACCCCAAAAAAGACCCCATTTTGGAAACGACACCGCTTGAGGAATTCATCTAGGGGTGTAGTGAGCATTTTGACCACACAGGTGTTTCATAGATTTCATTAGAATTTGGCAGTGAAAAGGAAAAATTACATTATTTTCCAATAAAATGTAGCTTTACCTAAAAATTTTTCATTTTTTCAACAAATAAATGAGGAAAAGCACCACAACATTTGTAAAGCAACTTCTCCAGAGTACGGAAATACCAAACATGTGGTCATAAACTGCTGTTTGGGCAAGCAGCAGGACTCAGAAGGGAAGGCACGCCATTTAGCTTTTGGAGCGCTGATTTTACTGGATTCATTTCTCTGAACCATGTCGCATTTGTAAAGCTCCTAAGATACCAGTACAGTGGAAACCCCCCAAAAGTGACTCCATTTTGGAAACTACACCCCTTGAGGAATTAATCTAGTGTAGTGAGCATTTTGACCCCATGTGTCTCATATATTTTATTAGAAATGGGCAGTGAAAATGAAAAATTACATTATTTTCCAATAAGACGTAGCATTAGTTCAAAATGTTTCATTTTCTCAACAAATAAAGGAGAAAAAGCAACTTCTTCAGAGTAGGGAAATACCCACACGTGGTCATAAACTGCTATTTGGACACAGCAAGGCTCTAAGGGGAAGGAGCGCCATTTAGTATTTGGAGTGGAGATTTTATAAGATTTGTTTTTTTACACCATGTTGCATTGAGCTATAGTACCAGTACAGTGGTACCCCCGATAAATTACACCGTTTTGGAAACTAGATCCCTCAAAAAATTTATCTAGGGGTGTAGTGAGCATTTTGACCGCACAAATGTTTTGCAAAAATGAGTAAACAATAGATGTTGAAGATTGAAAATGGCTGTTTTCCCCAGATATGCCATTTCAGTGCCCAATGTGTTGTGCCCAGCTTGTACCACCGTAGACACACATCCCATAAATTGTTAAGCGGGTTCTCCAGAATACAGTAATACCCCATATATGATCATAAATTGCCGTTTGGGCACACTGCCAGGCTTAGTTGGACCACCATTTGACTTTTGAAGCGCAGATTTTGCTTGGTGTTTTAGTGGTATTTTATCTTATAATGTGGGGGCATATGTAAACTGGGCGGAGTACATCAGGGTATATGTAAGCTGGGCGGAGTACATCAGGGTATATGTAATATGTGCGGAGTACATCAGGATATATGTCAGCTGTGCAGAGTACATCAGGGTATATGTAATATGCGCGGAGTACATCAGGATATATGTAAACTGTGAGGAGTACATCAGGGTATATGTAATATGTGAGGAGTACATCAGGGTATATGTAAGCTGTGCATAGTACATCAGGATATATGTAAACTGTGAGGAGTACATCAGGGTATATGTAATATGTGAGGAGTACATCAGGGTATATGTAAGCTGTGCGTAGTACATCAGGATATATGTAAGCTGTGCGGAGTACATCAGGGTATATTTAAGCTGGGCGGAGTACATCAGGGTATATGTAAGCTGGGCGGAGTGCATCAGGGAATATGTAAACTGGGCGGAGTGCATCAGGGCATAATAGGATGATGTAATAATGGGGAGAATGAATAATCCATGGATTGGTGTGGTACGCTTTGAACCAATCCTTTATACGCAGGCCGGGTTTAATGGGTATTATACAAAATATCTGCGCTCCAGTGTTGCCTAATCTTTGACTTCGTCACTAGCCCTATAAGCAGCACAAGGCCCTAAAGTTTCCTCATCTCCGCTGCATCTACAAGGTCCACCTGTGGGGTCTAGCAAATGATGATGTGGGGTATTTAGTGAAATTCTACTGGACCTAAAATATTAGTCTGGGCCGTCATTCAGCATCATTGCGTTTTGAGAGTCATAACGTGTTATTTTTCCGGTGACGGAGCTGTGTGAGGGCGCGTTTTTGTGGAACGAGCTGTAATTTTTATTGGTTCCATTTTGGGGTACATGGGTTTTTTTTTTTTTTTATCACTATTTATTCCATTTTTTGGGAGATGAGGAAACCAAAAAACAGCCATTCTAGCACGTTTTTTTTTTTTTTTTTTTTTTACAGTGTTCACCGTGCAGTATAAACAACATGTTAACTTTATTCTACGGGGCGATACCATTACAGCGACACCAAATTTATATTGGTTTTTTTACGTTTCACTACGTTCCCACAATAAAAATACTCTTTTCTAAAAAAAAATCATGTTTTAGTGTCGCCATTTTCTGACAGCCATAACTTTTTTATTTTTTCGTTGATATCGCTGCGGGAGGGCTTGTTTAATGCATAACGAACTGTAGTTTCTATTGGTACCATTTTGTGTTACTTGCAACTTTTTGATCACTTTTTATTAAAACATTTTTGAGACAAGATGACCAAAAAAGAAAATGCTTTCATTGTTTTTTATTAAAATTTTTTACGGTGTTCACCGTGCAGTAAAAAGTAATGTGACATTTTTATAGATCAGGCCGTTCCGAATGCGGCGATACCTATTATGTATAGTTTTTGTTAATGTTTTGATTTTTTTCTAATAATAAAGTAGTTGATCGGGGAAACAGGGCAAGTGTTATTTTTATTATTTATTTATTTATTTATTTATTTTTCTTTCTTTCACATTTTTTACTTTTTCTTTTACACTGACCTGGGGACTTGAAGATCTGGTCTTCTGATCCCCGGTACAATACACTGCACTACTTATGTAGTGCAGTGTATTGTAACTGTGATTCATCAACTGACAGTTAGCTTATTAGGTCCTGCCTCCTGCAGGACCTAAGAGGCTTCCGTACCTCGGCAACCAGGAAGCCTAGCAACGGCTTCCTGGTTGCCATAGCAAACATTGCCACCTGCGATCCATCGCGGGGGGGGGGCCCGGGGGGTACAGAGGGAGCTCCCTCCCTCTGTAAACCACTTCAATGCGGCGGACGTCATTGACAGCCGCATTGAAGGGGTTAAATGGCTGCGATCGGCAGTAACAGCCATTGCAGCGGCATGTCAGCTGTGTATAACAGCTGACAGCCACTGAAGATAAAGCGCGCACAGCTCCTGTGCGCGCTTTATCTACAGGGCGTGACTGTACTGTATTTGGACGTACAGTCACGCCCGTGTGCGGGAAGGGGTTAAACCCCTATTTCAAGAGAACACATTCTTTGGAGTAATCCTTATCACTAGAACAGTTTTTTCGTATCCTCCTGAACTAGCCAAACGGTAAGTTTTTTAGCCATGGTGGATAGTGAGCACTCTTGAAATCCAAGTAACTGTTTACGTCTACTGTTTTGAAGTGGGTTTTTGTAGTTAGCGAATGACCATTCTTCTCAATTGTGAGGTTGAGAAAATCAATTTTACTAACAGAAGATACATGTGTAAAAGAAACACCAAAGGTATTATTATTAAGGTGGTTCATAAATGAAGTGACCAAGGATGCATCTCCTTTGATGACAAAAATAAGATCATCAATATAGCGTTTGTAAAAAATAATGTTGTCTTTGTAACCGTGATCTCCATGGATATATACACTACCTAAAGAAAAAAAGATGTGGTTATTGCAAACCATACCTAACGAACCCAAAATTGCAATATAATATAGCACGGTGCCATTCCTGATATAGATTAATGAAAAAAAGAAGAAAAGAAAAAGATCCAGAAATATAACTAAGCACTCTTGGGTTCAATAAGAATAAATAATTATTTTATTTTTTGAATCCAGATAATACCGGCAAAGTTAAATTTATACATAAATACACAAAACACAATTTAAAAAGAGAATTCTCCTGGCCAGGAAAGAGAACATACAATAAAGCTTCAAAACATAAGTGATATTGCCTGATGGATATATAGCATGATGTATATGTGTTACACGATTTTACAAAGAGGTTTCCAAATGGAAAACCGCTGGACTGTGTTCACACTTGCGGTTTCCAAACATATATGTAATTTGTATCACAATATTGCCAAAGTACCTATTTGGAGTAGCTGGTAATGATATAAATAACGACTTGACTCTCAAAATAGAAAAATAGCCTCACGAATTAAAGAAATGTGGTTATAAACATGCTTTTTTCTCTCATCAAGTGGATCAATAATTCCAATTCGAATCTAATGGTGATAGGAAGTCTTTTCACAGACCCTTGGGTCAATGTATAGCCCTCAAGCAGTTGGACTTTGAAGCAAGATATGGGCTTATATGGGTTTTTACCTTCACCTCCGACATCCAGTACGTGCCGGGAAGACATATATATACACTACCGGTCAAAAGTTTGGGGTCACCCAGACAATTTTGTGTTTTCCATGAAAACTCACACTTATATTTATCAAAGGAGTTGCAAAATGACTAGAAAATATAGTCAAGACATTGACAAGGTTAGAAGTAATGATTTTTATTTCAAATAATAATTTTCTCCTTCAAACTTTGCTTTTGTCAAAGAATGCTCCATTTGCAGCAATTACAGCATTGCAGACCTTTGGCATTCTAGCTGTTAATTTGCTGAGGTAATCGGGAGAAATTTCACCCCATGCTTCCAGAAGGCCCTCCCACAAGTTGGATTGGCTTGATGGGCACTTCTTGCGTACCATACGGTCAAGCTGCTCCCACAACAGCTCTATGGGGTTGAGATATGGTGACTGCGCTGGCCACTCCATTACAGATAGAATACCAGCTGCCTGCTTCTTCCCTAAATAGTTCTTGCATAATTTGGAGGTGTGCTTTGGGTCATTGTCCTGTTGTAGGATGAAATTGGCTCCAATCAAGCACTGTCCACAGGGTATGGCATGGCGTTGCAAAATGGAGTGATAGCCTTCCTTATTCAAAATCCCTTTTACCTTGTACAAATCTCCCACTTTACCAGCACCAAAGCAACCCCAGACCATCACATTACCTCCACCATGCTTGACAGATGGCGTCAGGCACTCTTCCAGCATCTTTTCAGTTGTTCTGCGTCTCACAAATGTTCTTCTGTGTTATCCAAACATCTCAAACTTCGATTTGTCTGTCCATAACACTTTTTTCCAATCTTCCTCTGTCCAATGTCTGTGTGCTTTTGCCCATATTAATCTTTTCCTTTTATTAGCCAGTCTCAGATATGGCTTTTTCTTTGCCACTCTGCCCTGAAGGCCAGCATCCCGGAGTCGCCTCTTCACTGTAGACGTTGACACTGGCATTTTGCGGGTACTATTTAATGAAGCTGCCAGTTGAGGAACTGTGAGGCATCTATTTCTCAAACTAGAGACTCTAATGTACTTGTCTTGTTGCTCAGTTGTGCAGCGGGGACTCCCACTTCTCTTTCTACTCTGGTTAGAGCCTATTTGTGCTGTCCTCTGAAGGGGGTAGTACACACCGTTGTAGGAAATCTTCAGTTTCTTGGCAATTTCTCGCATGGAATAGCCTTAATTTCTAAGAACAAGAATAGACTGTCGAGTTTCACATGAAAGCTCTCTTTTTCTAGCCATTTTGACAGTTTATTCGAACCCACAAATGTAATGCTCCAGATTCTCAACTAGCTCAAAGGAAGGTCAGTTTTATAGCTCCTCTAAACAGCAAAACTGTTTACAGTGGTGCTAACATAATTGCACAAGGGTTTTAAAGTGTTTTCTAATCATCCATTAGCCTTCCAACACAGTTAGCAAACACAATGTACCATCAGAACGCTGGAGTGATGGTTGCTGGAAATGGGCCTCTATACACCTATGTAGATATTGCATTAAAAACCAGACGTTTGCAGCTAGAATAGTCATTTCGCACATTAACAATATATAGAGTGTATTTCTGATTAATTTAATGGTATCTTCATTGAAAAACACTGTGCTTTTTTTGCAAAAATAAGGAAATTTCTAAGTGACCCTAAACTTTTGAACGGTAGTGTATATACAGTGAAGGAAATAAGTATTTGATCCCTTGCTGATTTTGTAAGTTTGCCCACTGTCAAAGACATAAACAGTCTAGAATTTTTAGGGTAGGTTAATTTTACCAGTGAGAGATAGATTATATAAAAAAAAAAAAAAGAAAATCACATTGTCAAAATTATATATATTTATTTGCATTGTGTACAGAGAAATAAGTATTTGATCCCCTACCAATCATTAAGAGTTCAGCCTCCTCCAGGCCAGTTACACGCTCCAAATCAACTTGGTGCCTGCATTAAAGACAGCTGTATTAAATGGTCACCTGTATAAAAGACTCCTGTCCACAGACTCAATTAATCAGTCTGACTCTAACCTCTACAACATGGGCAAGACCAAAGAGCTTTCTAAGGATGTCAGGGACAAGATCATAGACCTGCACAAGGCTGGAATGGGCTACAAAACCATAAGTAAGACGCTGGGTGAGAAGGAGACAACTGTTGGTGCAATAGTAAGAAAATGGAAGACATACAAAATGACTGTCAATCGACATCGATCTGGGGCTCCATGCAATATCTCAACTTGTGGGGTATCCTTGATCCTGAGGAAGGTGAGAGCTCAGCCGAAAACTACACGGGGGAACTTGTTAATGATCTCAAGGCAGCTGGGACCACAGTCACCAAGAAAACCATTGGTAACACATTACGCCGTAATGGATTAAAATCCTGCAGTGCCCGCAAGGTCCCCCTGCTCAAGAAGGCACATGTACAGGCTCGTCTGAAGTTTGCAAATGAACATCCGGATGATTCTGAGAGTGATTGGGAGAAGGTGCTGTGGTCAGATGAGACTAAAATTTAGCTCTTTGGCATTAACTCAACTCGCCGTGTTTGGAGGAAGAGAAATGCTGCCTATGACCCAAAGAACACCGTCCCCACTGTCAAGCATGGAGGTGGAAACATTATGTTTTGGGGTGTTTCTCTGCTAAGGGCACAGGACTACTTCACCGCATCAATGGGAGAATGGATGGAGCCATGTACCGTCAAATCCTGAGTGACAACCTCCTTCCCTCCACCAGGACATTAAAAATGGCTCGTGGCTGGGTCTTCCAGCACGACAATGACCCGAAACATACAGCCAAGGCAACAAAGGAGTGGCTCAAAAAGAAGCACATTAAGGTCATGGAGTGGCCTAGCCAGTCTCCAGACCTTAATCCCATCGAAAACTTATGGAGGGAGCTGAAGATCCGAGTTGCCAAGCGACAGCGTCGAAATCTTAATGATTTACAGATGATCTGCAAAGAGGAGTGGGCCAAAATTCCATCTAACATGTGTGCAAACCTCATCATCAACTACAAAAAACGTCCGACTGCTGTGCTTGCCAACAAGGGTTTTGCCACCAAGTATTAAGTCTTGTTTGCCAAAGGGATCAAATACTTATTTCTCTGTGCACAATGCAATTAAATATATATAATTTTGACAATGTGATTTTCTGTTGTTTTTTTTATATAATCTATCTCTCACTGGTAAAATTAACCTAGCCTAAAAATTCTAGACTGTTCATGTCTTCGACAGTGGGCAAACTTACAAAATCAGCAAGGGATCAAATACTTATTTCCTTCACTGTATATATATAATATATATATTCCTCCATTTATTTATTGTGTCACTTTCAATATGTATATCATACAATGGACTTTGAAATAATGTATTATCGTTTTTGTAATCTAATGTGCAAACCTGAATCATGTATGTTTAAAGCCACTGAGAGGTCCCTTAAATATTGTGGTGTTCTCTCGATGTGTTCCACTGAACTGTTCTGCTGAACTGTACTCTTTAGTGTGGGCTATACATTACCCTCTTTCCCTGAATCAAAATGGCGGCCACAGAGCGCCAGTGTATGGCGCATGCGCTGGCCCGGCCTTTCTCCTTCCGGTTGTGTGGTGTTGCAGACGCACATGGACATGCGCGATCTGCATCTTCCGGATGCCGTGATAGGGGGGTCGGGACAGTCGTGTCCGCCATGGACAGGCGCCGTATAGATGGTGACCTCATGACTATACTTAATTCAAGTGGGTAAATAACTCCCCTATACTGAAGACCTTTGTTAGAGTTGATGTGCTACATGTGTGTTTCAAATAGCTCCTCCCTACATTTAAGGCATTTTATTATAAAAGGTACATCCATCCCACCACACAGTACCCCTTGAAAAAGCTGACAGCGAAACGTGCGTCAGGGCTCTGTGGTGGTGGTCTGGTGTTAATAGGGGCTCATTATGCAGCACAGTGGTTGGTATTAAACCCCAAGTACTATCTATGCTTTAATATCCTTTTATTTTTGAGACGGCACTGATATGCAGTATAATACTGGGTGCTTATATTCTCTGTCTCTTTATGTAATATGTACAGTTTTCTCATGTGATATTATTGTGCTTCCTGATCATTAATGTTTGTGATATGCTGCTTTGTATATTGTGGTCCCCTCACCACCACCATGTTGTTTTAAACTAGTTTGTCATTTTTAGGTCTTGATGTCCATTGTCTTTTACTGTTTTGATTATATGTAATAAAAATCTTTTGTATGGTACCAATGGTTTGATATTATGTTATATATGTTATATAATTATATAATGTTGGGGTGCTTTCCCTCATTTATTTGCTGAAAATGTTTTTCATTTTCACTGCCCAATTCTAATGAAATCTATGAAACACCTGTCTGGTCAAAATGCTCAGTACACCCCTAGATGAATTCCTCAAGCGGTGTAGTTTCCAAAATGGGGTCTTTTTTGGGGTTTTTCCTTTATTTTTGCACCACAAGACCTCTTCTAACCTGACATGGTGCCTGAAATATAATTGAAGAAAAGGAAGGCCCAAAAATCCTCTAGGTGCTCCTTTGTTTCTGGGGCTTTTGTTTCAGTCCAGTAGCGCACTAGGGCCACATGTGGGATATTTCTAAAAACTTCAGAATCAGGGCAATAAATATTCAGTTGTGTTTCTCTGGTAAAAACCTTCAGTATTACAGGAAAAATGGATTAAAATGGAATTTCTGCAAAAAAAAATTCAATTTGCAAATTTCCCTTCCACTTTGCTTTAATTCCTGTGAAACGCATAAAGGGTTAAGAAACTTTCTAAATGCTGTTTTGAATACTTTAAGGGGTGCAGTTTTAAAAATGGGGTGATTTGTGGGGGTTCCTAATATATAAGGCCCTCAAAGCCACTTCAGAACTGAACTGGTCCCGAAAAAAATAGGCTTTTGAAATTTTCTTGAAAATTTGAGAAATTGCTGCTAAACTTATAAGCTTGGTAACGTCCTAGAAAAATAAAAGGATGTTCAAAAAATGATGCCAATCTAAAGTAGACATATGGGAAATGTTAGCTAGTAACTATTTTGTGTGGTATAACTATCTGTCTTACAAGCAGATACATTTGAATTTAGAAAATGCTAATTTTTTGCAAATTTTCTCAAAATGTTGGTGTTTTTCACACAAAAATATTGAATATATCGACCAAATTTTTGCACTAACTTAAAGTACAATATGTCACGAGAAAACAATCTCAGAATCGTTTGGATAGGTAAAAGCATTCCCAAAATATTACCACATATAGTAACACACATCAGATTTAAAAAATGAGGCTGTGTCATAAGGTCCAAAAGTGGCTGCGTCCTTAAGGGGTTAAACCAATTTTTCTCCCCCTACTCCGGTTTGTTTTACCTGGGAAGGCCTCTCAAAATCTGTTCTCTTCGTGGGAGGCGGGTATGATAAGGTTGGCACCGGTCTGCAAGGACTGTTCTGTAGGCAAATCAAACAGCTCTAACAGAATTTAGCAGCAACAGCTGTAAAACCTGGGACATACCAATTAGATCTTACCACATCGATCCTTACAGTCTTGCAGCATATGTGAGGTCATACACCATCAATGCAAGTGCCATCAAGAGTGCATTCTGTTAGAATCTAGTTCTCAGGCCTTCCGCTCCCAATTGGACTCTTCCTGTAGAGAACAATCTTTTCATCACATAATCAGTAATTGGTCTTAATCAGATAATTGAGTTGAAGAAAAACATTAACAATATCAGATTTATGTTAACCCCTTAGCGCACCAGGACGCACCGGTACGTCCTGCATTGAAGTGCTTTAAGGCACAGGGACGTACCGGCGCGTCCTGGCTAATTTCTGTCACCCTGTCAAAGGACAAGGTGACAGAACTGTGCCGTCAACTGTTTATGACAGTTGACCGGCACAGTAAGACGGCAGGGGACCATTCACAGCGGTCTCCTGTCGGCGATCGCTGTGATTGGTCAGTCATAGCAGACTGACCAATCACAGCTCCATGACGTGTGTATGTGATGGCGCTGGCTCAGAAGCTGAGCCAGCGCTATCACCGCCGTGAATCAGCTGTCCGACGCCCCTCTGCAACGGCCAGGACCGGAGCTAGGCTCCGATCCGGCCGATTAACCCCTTCGATGCATCAATTAATGTGATCGATGCATCAAAGTGTCTTGTAGCCTGTCGGCAACCACGATGGTTGCCACGGGCGCGGGTGTCAGCTGCTTGTCACAGCTGACATCGTGCCCTAACGGCCAGGACCGGAGCAAGGCTCCGATCCGGCCGATTAACCACTTAGATCGTACCCTATGGTTGCTAATGACAACCATCGGCACCCGCAGGTGTTCCGATGGTTGCTATGGCAACCATAGCCTAACAATCGCTTCCTAGTACGGAAGCCTATTAGGCCCCGCCGGGAGGCGAAGCCTAATAGGCTTGCTGTCAGTGAATAGCTGACAGCTCTAATACACTGCACTATGTAGGGAGTGCAGTGTATTAGAATAGCGATCAGGGCTTCATGCCTTCAAGTTCCCTAGTGGGACAAAAAAAAAAAGTTAAAACAAGTTAATAAAAATGTTGTAAATAAGTTTCATGTTAAAAAACACTATAACAGCCTTTTTTCCTATAATAAGTCTTTTATTATAGGAAAAAACATAAAAAAAAGTACACATATGTGGTATCCCTGCGTCCGTAACGACCCCAACTATAAAAATATCACGCTATTTTACCCGTACGGTGAACACCGTAAAAAAATTAAATAAAAAAACTATTCCAGAATCGCTGTTTGTTAGTTGCTACCCCTCGCAAAACAGAATAAAAAAAGGGATCTAAAAGTTGCATGTACCCCAAAATTATACCATTAAAAAACGCAGCCCGTCCCGCAAAAAACAAGCTCTCCCACCGCTTTTTTGACGGAAAAATAAAAAAGTTATGGCTCTCAGAATACGGTGACACCAAAAATAAATTATTTTAAACAAAAGTGATTTTATCGTGCAGACGCTGCAAAACAAAAAGAAAAACTATATACATCTGGTATCACCGTAATCGTACCGACCCGCAGAATAACGTAAAATTGTCATTCATAGCGCATGGCGAACGCCGAAAAAAAAAAATTAGAAAAAACATCAGAATTGCAGGTTTTTGGTCACCTTGCTTGCCAAAAAAATGAAATACAAAGTGATCAAAAAATCGCATGTACCCCAAAATGGTACCAATGAAATCTACAGATTGTCCCGCAACAAATAAGCTCACACGGCTCCGGTGGAGAAAAAATAAAGATGTTTTGGCTCTCAGAATATGGCGATGCAAAATGTGCTAAGTGTCCAAAAGCGGATAAGATCGGGCGCCATTTATCAGTGCGACACCGGCCAGATATCTGTGGATAATTATTTATTTACCCCATTATTATACTCTCTTATTATACCCCTGATGTTCTCCGCACAGCTTACATATGCCCCCACATCATAACTGAAATACCAGCAAAACCCCAAAACAAAACAACTAGCAAGCAAAATACACGCTCCAAAAGCCAAATGGCGCGCCCTGCAGCGTGCCCAAGCAGCAGTGTACGTCCACATATATGGCATCGCCATACCCGGGAGAGCCCGCTTAACAGTTTGAGGTATTTGTCTTCAGTGGCACGAACTGGGCACAAAATATTGTGCACTAAAATGGCACAAACCTGTGGAAATTTTCACTTTGCACCATCCACTGAGCATTCATTTCTAATAGAAAAAAAAAAAACCTGTGTGGTCAAAACGCCTTGAGGGGTTCAGTTTCCAAAATGGGGGTCACTACTTGGGGGTTTGTTTTACTATTTGACCTCAGAGCCCTGCCGTTGTGGGCTAATGCTGCGAAAATCACCAAAATAGGTCTCACATGCGCCTTTCACTCCTAAGCCCTGTCATATGTCCAGGCAAATGATAAATGCCTTGAGGGGTGTAGTTTCCAAAATGGGGTCACGTTTGTGGGGTTTCCACTGTTTTGGCACCACAAGACCTCTTCAATAGAGGCCCCAAAATCCACGAGGTGCTCCTTTGCTTCTGAGGCCTGTGTTTCAGCCCATTACCACACTAGGGCCACATGTGGGATATTTCTAAAAATTGCAGTATCTGGGCAATAAATATTGAGTTGCATTTCTTGGGTAAAACCTTCTGTGGTACAGAAAAAACTGTATTACAAATGAATTTAGTAAAAAAAAATTGACATTTGTAAATTTGTAAATACACATATACACTGCACAGAATTCTCTGCTCTAAAATTTTCCTTTCACAACAAAAATATTTTTAAATGGGAATCTACTTGCACTGAGAAGTTATCATTTACACAAACATAATACTGACGCATGCCTCCAATAGTCCAATGCTAAGGCTGGTCCAGAACTTTACATAAAACTTAACCTCAGTATTCAATATTCCCACAACACTTTTTGAATATCGTTATTAAATGAACTGCTGACATCTTATCATTGTACAAACACCAGCTCAATACTTGGGATAAGCACTGTTCCCCTGTCACTTACACACAACGTCTGCAGTGGGGAAGATACTGACCGGGCTTCAGGCCCCCCTGAGAACAGGTCTACACACACGAGCACATTGTCATACACTTCTACCTCGGGTAGTTGTATGTTCTGCAGACGCTGGGACGGGTAATCTGGCTGGGCTGCACTTTTCACAGGTACCTTTGCTGTTTTACCTATGTCATGCCGTGCGCACATCATGTAGGCTGCTACAAACCTAGTGGTGGCATTATTGTATCCAGGGACAAGCCAATTTACTGATACCTGGCTGCACATACTCTTGTTGTCAGTTCTGTCTTCTCTTGCTCTCTCAATTGGCTTACCCGATGATCCAATAAAGTTCCTACTACCAATGGGCCCATAATTGTGGGCGATGCCAAAAGTGTACCTATAGTCAGTGTAAATGTCGGCCGTCTTACCTTTTGCCAGGTTACAAGCCTCAGCGAGCACCTCCAGCTCCGCTCCTTGAGATGAACAGGAAGGTGAGAGTGGTTTCTGGATGATTTACCTGGTGCCTGGTATCCTGTCTTGTACATACTGTATATGATCAAGTATTTCTACATTACAAATTTACATTAAAAACCCATGTCACATATAGATAGAACATTTCAAAGGGGTGGCGTCTTCATTCTCAAAAATAAAACAAATGTTATACATTTCTCCACACTCATCTGATAATCCAGAACACTTGAGAATCTCACTTTTATCAGGTTCTGTAAATACTTGATTAACCCCTTAAGGACGCAGGCTTGTTTTGGCCTTAAGGCTCAGAGCCCATTTTTCAAATCTGACATATTTCACTTTATGTGGTAATAACGTCGGAATGCTTAAACCTATCCAAGCGATTCTGAGATTGTTTTCTCGTGACATATTGGGCTTCATGTTCGTGGTAAAATTTGGTCGATATATTCAGTGTTTATTGGTGAAAAATTGCAAAATTTAGAGAAAATGTTGAAAAAATAGAATTTTTCAGAATTTAAATGCATCTGCTTGTAAAACAGACGGTTATACCACCCAAAATAGTTACTAGTTCACATTTCCCATATGTCTACTTTAGATTGGCATCGTTTTTTGAGCATTCTTTTATTTTTCTTGGACGTTACAAGGCTTAGAACATAAACAGCAATTTCTTATATTTTTAAGAACATTTCAAATGCCTTTTTTTTAAGGTACGTTTTCAGTTCTGAAGTGGCTTTGAGTGGCCTATGTATTAGAAACCCTGTATTAGAAACACCCCATTTTAAAAACTAGACCCCTCAAAGTATTCAAAACAGCATTTAGAAAGTTTTTTTTAACCCTTTAGGCATTTCACAAGAATTAAAGCAAAGTGGAAGTGACATTTGCAAATTTAATTTTTCTTGCTGAATTTCAATTATATTACATTTTTTTTCTGTAACACAGAAGGTTTTACCAGAGAAACACTACTAAATATGTATTGTCCAGATTCTGCAGTTTTTAGAAATGTCCCACATGTGGCTCTAGTGTTCTCGTGGACTAAAACACAAGCCCCAGAAGCAAAGAAGCACCTAGTACATTTTGAGGCCTCTTTTTTATTAGAATATATTTTAGGCAGCATGCCAGGTTTGAAGAGGTGTTGAGGTATCAAAGCAATGGAAACCCACCAGAAGTGACCCCATTTCGGAAACTACACCCCTCAAGGAATTAATTTATGGTTGTTGTTATCATTTTGACCAAACAGTTTTTTCACAGCACCTATTTGAATTATATTTTTTCCAATAAGATGTCATTTTTGGTCAAAATTTCTTATTTTCACAGGGAACAAAATACCCCATTTTGTTGCCCAATTTGTCCTTAGTGCGGCAATACCCCATTTGCTCAGAAGGAAAGGACCACCATTTGGCCTACTGGAGCTTTTCTGGTGCTAAGTCATGTATGCAGAAGCCCCTGAGGTACCAGTACAGTTGAAACCCCCGAGAAGTGACCCCATTTTAAAAACTACACCCCTTAAAACATTCACCTAGAGCATTTTGACCCCACAGGTACTGTGTAAAAGATAATGTGCAGCAGATGGTGCAGCGTGAGATTTGCAATTTTATATATATATATATATATATATATATATATGCCATTTCAGTGTCCAATACAGTGAAGGAAATAAGTATTTGATCCCTTGCTGATTTTGTAAGTTTGCCCACTGTCAAAGACATGAGCAGTCTAGAATTTTTAGGCTAGGTTAATTTTACCAGTGAGAGATAGATTATATTAAAAAAAAAACTGAAAATCACATTGTCAAAATTATATATATTTATTTGCATTGTGCACAGAGAAATAAGTATTTGATCCCTTTGGCAAACAAGACTTAATACTTGGTGGCAAAACCCTTGTTGGCAAGCACAGCAGTCAGACGTTTTTTGTAGTTGATGATGAGGTTTGCACACATGTTAGATGGAATTTTGGCCCACTCCTCTTTGCAGATCATCTGTAAATCATTAAGATTTCGAGGCTGTCGCTTGGCAACTCGAATCTTCAGCTCCCACCATAAGTTTTAGATGGGATTAAGGTCTGGAGACTGGCTAGGCCACTCCATGACCTTAATGTGCTTCTTTTTGAGCCACTCCTTTGTTGCCTTGGCTGTATGTTTCGGGTCATTGTCGTGCTGGAAGACCCAGCCACGAGCCATTTTTAATGTCCTGGTGGAGGGAAGGAGGTTGTCACTCAGGATTTGACGGTACATGGCTCCATCCATTCTCCCATTGATGCGGTGAAGTAGTCCTGTGCCCTTAGCAGAGAAAAACCCCCAAAACATAATGTTTCCACCTCCATGCTTGACAGTGGGGACGGTGTTCTTTGGGTCATAGGCAGCATTGCTCTTCCTCCAAACACGGCGAGTTGAGTTAATGCCAAAGAGCTAAATTTTAGTCTCATCTGACCACAGCACCTTCTCCCAATCACTCTCAGAATCATCCAGATGTTCATTTGCAAACTTCAGACGGGCCTGTACATGTGCCTTCTTGAGCAGGGGGACCTTGCGGGCACTGCAGGATTTTAATCCATTACGGCATAATGTGTTACTAATGGTTTTCTTGGTGACTGTGGTCCCAGCTGCCTTGAGATCATTAACAAGTCCCCCCCCTGTGTAGTTTTCGGCTGAGCTCTCACCTTCCTCAGGATCAAGGATACCCCACGAGGTGAGATTTTGCATGGAGCCCCAGATCGATGTTGATTGACAGTCATTTTGTATGTCTTCCATTTTCTTACTATTGCACCCACAGTTGTCTCCTTCTCACCCAGCGTCTTACTTATGGTTTTGTAGCCATTCCAGCCTTGTGCAGGTCTATGATCTTGTCCCTGACATCCTTAGAAAGCTCTTTGGTCTGGCCCATGTTGTAGAGGTTAGAGTCAGACTGATTAATTGAGTATGTGGACAGGAGTCTTTTATACAGGTGACCATTTAAGACAGCTGTCTTTAATGTAGGCACCAAGTTGATTTGGAGCGTGTAACTGGTCTGGAGGAGGCTGAACTCTTAATGGTTGGTAGGGGATCAAATACTTATTTCTCTGTGCACAATGCAAATAAATATATATAATTTTGACAATGTGATTTTCTGTTTTTTTTTTAATATAATCTATCTCTCACTGGTAAAATTAACCTAGCCTAAAAATTCTAGACTGTTCATGGCTTTGGCCAGTGGGCAAACTTACAAAATCAGAAAGGGATCAAATACTTATTTCCTTCACTGTATATTGTGCCCAGCATGCGACACCGGAGATATACACCCCTTAAATTGTAATGTGGGTTCTCCTGGGCACGGCAATACCCTACATGTGGCTGTTATCAGCTGCCTGGGCACACGGCAGGGCTTAGAAGGGAAGGACCACCATTTGGCCTACTGGAGCTTTTCTGGTGCTGTCATGTATGCAGAAGCCCCTGAGGTGCCAGTACAGTTGAAACCCCCGAGAAGTGACCCCATTTTAAAAACTACACCCCTTAAAACATTTATCTAGAGGTGTAGTGAGCATTTTGACCCCACAGGTACCGTGTAAAAGATAATGCGCAGCAGATGCTGCAGCGTGAGATTTGCAATTTTATATATATATATATATATATATATATATATATATATATATATATATATATGCCATTTCAGTGTCCAATATATTGCGCCCAGCATGCGCCACCGGAGATATACACCCCTTAAATTGTAATGTGGGTTCTCCTGGGTACGGCAATACCCTACATGTGGCTGTTATCAGCTGCCTGGGTACACGGCAGGGCTTAGAAGGGAAGGACCACCATTTGGCCTACTGGAGCTTTTCTGGTGCTGTCATGTATGCAGAAGCCCCTGAGGTACCAGTACAGTTGAAACCCCCGAGAAGTGACCCCATTTTAAAAACTACACCCTTTAAAACATTCACCTAGAGGTGTAGTGAGCATTTTGACCCCACAGGTACTGTGTAAAAGATAATGCGCAGCAGATGGTGCAGAGTGAGATTTGAAATTTTCTATATATATATATATATATATATATATATATATATATATGCCATTTCAGTGTCCAATATATTGTGCCCAGCATGCACCACCGGAGATATACACCCCTTAAATTGTAATGTGGGTTCTCCTGGGTACGGCAATACCCTACATGTGGCTGTTATCAGCTGCCTGGGCACACGGCAGGACTTAGAAGGGAAGGACCACCATTTGGCCTACTGGAGCTTTTCTGGTGCTGTCATGTATGCAGAAGCCCCTGAGGTACTGTTGGGAGAATCTTCTAATTCTTATCAAAAGAGGTTTTCAAGGAGTCATCTGAGTAAGTCATAAGCGCTTCTTTATTCCCGCAGCGGGGAGACAAGTGTCAAAATCAGCAGTTGTCTGCCTTCATTACATAAGCATAGGTTTATATACACATATACCAACTGAAAACCGTTTGTGGCTTTCCTGTCATATGAAATGTCTTACACTTCAGAATGAGATTAGGTCAGTTGGACTTCCTCTGGAGATTGCAATCTTTATTAAGAAATCCAACTGACTTACACATTTAAGAATATAACATATTTAACCTTTTGTTAGCTAAAGCATTTTCTGAGAACCCTGTATGCACATTTAATATCTATTACATGAAGTAACAATAAATTTAAAATAAGACTTTTCTAACAGGTACCAGTACAGTTGAAACCCCCGAGAAGTGACCCCATTTTAAAAACTACACCTCTAGATGAATGTCTTAAGGGGTGTAGTGAGCATTTTTACCCCACAGGTACTGTGTAAAAGATAATGCGCAGCAGATGGTACAGCGTGAGATTTGCAATTTTATATATATATATGCCATTTCAGTGTCCAATATATTGTGCCCAGCATGCGCCACCGGAGATATACACCCCTTAAATTGTAATGTGGGTTCTCCTGGGTACGGCAATACCCTACATGTGGCTGTTATCAGCTGCCTGGGCACACGGCAGGGCTCAGAAGGGAAAGATGAGGGGGATAAGCTGTGCGGAGTGCATCAGGGTAAATAAAAAATTAAGGGATGTATGATAAATTCTACAGAGCCCTGGTTTTTCGGGACACGTGTTACTTTGGTATATTGTGTCCTTCCTGATCCCCCTCTTATAGCAGACTTTGCACCTCTTTTGACTTTTTCCCTTCTTGCCAGTTTGTGGAACTTCTCCTGGAAAGTGTTGCCCTGGTACGATGCGTGTGGCCTCGCTTCCAGAAGTACTGGCTGCTCCCTCTTCTTGGTCCCTAAAGATTAGGTTCTTGATAACCACCTCTTGAAATTCCAGGAAAGTTCCCCTCTGGCCTGCACATCGACGTAGCACGTACGCATTGTACAATGCCATCTGTATGATGTGCACGGCCAGCTTCTTATACCACACCCTCGATTTCCGCATGGCATTGTAGGGCTTCAGGACTTGATCTGACAAGTCCTCCCCTCCCATGTACCTATTGTAGTCCAGGATGCAGTCTGGTTTGGGGGTCTCTGTACTGGTACCTCATACTGGTACATGGGTGCTGGTGTGGCCATGTATTGTTGTCAATACAAGGACATCTCTCTTGTCCTTGTACTTGACACACAATATGTTGCTGCTAGAATGTGCCCTGCTCTCACACCTTCTGAGTGTTTGCCCAAGCAGTGTTTTAGGGAGGCCTCTCATATTTTTTCTAGCAGTGCCACAGTATTTCTGGAAGCGAGGCACTTGAAGAGTGGGACGCTGGTAGAGGTGGTAACCCTGGTCCAGCAGTGGGTGCACCAAATCCCACACAATTTTTGCATTAATTAGTAAGGGGGGGCATTCTGGGGGCTGAACTAGATTTTATTTGAACTTCCCTGAGACTAAATCTAACTACGGCGACTTTTCCCTGACACTAAACCTAACTACGGTGACGGGTGCCTGACACAAAACCTATCTAGATTATTCTGAGCTTCCCTGACGCTAAACCTAACTACGGTGATGGACCCCTAACACTATATCTAACTACGGTGACGGATTTCTGACGCTAAATTCCCTGACGCTATACCTAACTACGCTTTTGGACGGTCCCCTGACACTAACTAACCCTAATACTAAACTAACCAGTTAAATTGTCTAAATGAACTGGTTTTTTTTTGTTTTTTTTTTGTTTTATATATTTTATAAGAAAAAAAACAAAAAAATAATCCCCAGGGACCAAGAAATTGGTCCTGAAGACTTAGAAGTGGTCAGTGATAGGAGATCACTGACAAAAAATGTGGGGGGGAACACAAAAAGGAAGGGTACAGGAGTGGGTAGTGGATGGGAGAGGTGGGATACAGAAAAAAGTTGTTTTTAGAGTCTTTTTTTTGACTTTTTATGACTTTCTCTCTCTCTCTCTTCTTTACACAACCGCTCTGAACGCCTCGCTATCACCAACAGAGGCGTTCAGGGCGGATGTAGCAGGAAGTGAAGTCAGGGAGAGGAAGTTTATACATCGATCGCCGCTATTGGACAGTTACTCACTGACTGTCCAATAGCAGCGATCGTGGAGGCGGGACCATCACGGCAGGTCCCGGCGTATTGAGCTGTGATAGCCTGCTGTCCGAAACAGCAGCTGTCACAGCTCGTGCGCGCGCCGACGGAAAATGGCGATGCAATTACCCTGTGACGTACTATTCCGTCATGGAGCGCGAACGGGGCGGTTTCCATGACGGAATAGTACGTCACTGAGCGTTAAGGGGTTAATACAAAAACAACTAAGAATTACTCAAGTCTTTACATAAAATTAACAATGTTCAGATAATTTTCACCTCCTTCCCTACTAAATCTGTAAAGATTCATCTGTGAGTGACCTCGGCCTCTTGTGTAAATTTGCTGGAGGGGGATGGTCTCTTACACAATACCTCATATTGTGTGGAGACTACAGCACAGCATACCCAGTGCCATATTTACTGTTCTGGAAGGATCTACACAGGAAAACCTCAACATTTAGGTTACTGTCATACACATTTAATGTGGATTACTCATTGGGGTCTCATACACATTTTGTAGATCTCCTGGAACCAAATTCATTAATTCAAAACAAACCAAAATTGTACCTGATCAGTCTCATCACTACTCCCCCCTTTTTGGACTCTGCGAAAGTAATGTAGCAGGGTTCAAAACTACATCTCAACAAAATAAAGTCGGGCACTCTATCTGGGGGGGGGGGGGGTGCACTAGTTTAGCCCCCTGTAATACACAACAGCCTGGAACAAAAATGACTTTCTCCTGACAAAAATAAATTTTATCTTTAAAATGACTTGCAACCATTTACCTGTAAAACATCTCACATTTTCCAAAATAACATTTAGGCAGCACTATAGCACGTGCCTCATGTGGAAAAACAAAAACAAAACAATTGCAATTAGTTATGCAATAAAACAGAAAATAATATATCTGGTAATATTAATTACTGCAAACCAATAAACTATACATAAGAATAGGGAACAGTGGGGGCACATATATTTTCAAGACCCCGTGTCTCACAATATCTGTATTTTAATTCATTTGAATCAAGATCAAAACATTCCAACATTAAATCTTATCACATCATAACACATAAATATGCAGCGTAAGTTTTATCGTTTTGCAGACATATCCAGCGATCTGTAATATTTTTCTCGCTTGGTGTAGTTACGGACAACAGCGCATGCGCAAAGATAAGAAACTTTCCTTTACCCAGAAAAAAAAGAAACAGATTTTAACCCCATACACAAAACACTAAGATTTTTTTTTAGACATTACTGCTGTTGAAAATAAGAGCATACAATATAGATCTAAAATCAGTGCAATATTGTAATCCCTTGTCTCATCAGTCCATGCTCTATATATAAGCTTATACCAGTCTGCTTTTCAGACTTCACACTGCACACGTTCTATCACACACGTTACATCACATTCTACAGGAGGGGGTCACGCACTCACTCCTCACAGCGTCTTATTCATGATATATATATATATATATATATATATATATAAAAAAAATTTAATGCATATTTTGTCTTCTTGTCTTTTGGCTTTTAAACATTTTTGCAGATTGTTTTCCAAATTATTCATGAACTTGATATGACCCAGCATTATGATGTTTCTCTGAGTCCACAGCCATGTCCGTTCGTTCACTTCACCCCCTGCCGACTAGTTCAAAATTCAAGAAATAGATCTCGGGAGGAGATACGGCAGTTGAGAGCTCATGTATTAGTTTGAATGAATGTATTTATCTTTATTTAGATTTTTTTATTTGTATTTTTATTTGCGAAATTGTTATTAGACTCATATTCTTTTTCTAGTTATTATTTACGTTCTATATTTCGTGCATTGTTCACTATACTGTGTGTTTGATTGGTCACCATATAGTACATTATGCATTATCCACCATGGCTTTGTCTTTATACCTAGTTTTATTTTTATATGTGTAGGCTGATCCATTTGGAAATAAACACATGTTGGTGTGGATATATATACACATACCTGTATATGTGAATGATTAGTAGATTTTATACCAATATTTGATCTATTTATTTATATATGGAATAAATTGACACCCATCGGATAACACATAATTAATTATTATCACTAATTTTTGTATTGTATTTTATTTTATATTTTTTATTTTATTTTAAAGAAATTAATTAATTTATTAATTAATTTTTTCTTTTGTTTTGTGTTCACCTTTCCCTCCCCTCTGTTTTTCACCTGGGGAGCATAGAAATTATTCATCACCATTTTTTATTCTATTTTTATTTATTATCGGTTTTTTCACACACTTTTTCACATGTAAATATGTAGATAATTGGTATACACATAGATTCATTTAATTGTATATAATAAATGCTGTAGAAAAAAGTTTATTGTTGTATTTAATAATATTAATAATTTTTGTAAATATATAACATAGAGTTGTCACATATGCACTTTCATTTGACTTTGTACTGTCACTGTGTATATCCATTTTAGGTTGATTTGATTTGTTATGTATGCTTTTGTATAGATATATATGTTTTGTAATTTATTTAAATATAAACAAGGGGAACATTTGATCTTATGATATACTTTCATGCATTTATTGTTCATACACATTTTGTATATGTATGTCTGTCCTTGGTTTAGAACCGAAGTGAAGTACAATCGATTAGATGTGTGTAAAGGAGAATGTATGTATGTTATTATTATTATTATATTATATATTTTTTGTTTGTTCTTTGTCCTTGGTTTGCTTTATAACTTCTTGCTGCATTTGCACAGTACACTATGCACTTCTTCTTTCTCTTCTTATTTATATCATAATAATGCTCCTTTATCTCTCTCCATACATAAATAGGGACAGGTTAGGGATAGATTGTATCATTCCTCCAACTGTATATGACTGCAAATGCCTGCTTTATCAGTATATTCTTTCATGTGACTAATGCATAATAACCATTCTTTCTTTATTATATATATATTTTTTATTATATATACATACAAGTCTTGTCTCCTATAAATAATACTTTTTGAATAAAATTTGATCATTTCATCTCTAACCTGGATCCTCGTCCTGCACTTATCTGTGATCCGTTGACACGGTATCCTTTTAGTGCACAGCCGAAGTCCAAACAATGTGCGCGCATGCGTGGCCTGCCGTTACCATGGTTTCGCCTCCTGGTCTGATCTTGAGCATTGGACACGTGTCCGAGGTTCAGTGCTTCCGGGTCTGTGACACGGAAGTGAATCAGGGAACGGCGGCGCCGGACTGTTTGCTATGACTAATTTATGTCATCTGTGTCATTTTTTAATTCTAATTTGTGATTGGTTCGGGGGATCTTTAAAGGGACTGTGCTGTGGTTTAGACACTACCCCCAGACGAAGGCTTGAGGGCCGAAACGCGCGTCGGGGTTTACACCAGACACGGTGACTGAAGTGATGGGTAAGAGTTCCTTTTCCAGCATTTAAATCCCACTATGGGATATACTACCTGCTAGCATGTAAATCCTGGTACAGGATGTACAATGTTTTTTCTCTTAGTTAATTATATAGCGCAACTATTTAGACACCATGTTGTTGTAAAAGCACAGGCACTATCCTGAGTGTCTCATAGGTCAATTTATCCAGTGAGCCATACTTTGCCATATATTTGCCATATTTCTTTTACTACTACTATTATAGTGTTTACATTTCATCCTCCACTATTTGTTTGATCGTATAGTAATCCCTGAGAAAATTTTTATCGATTTATCTACTTGCTTGCTGAGTAGGTTCTCTTACCTTGTCATTTATCATCTGTATATGCTGTAATTGCAATCTTACTGGTTGGGGCTGCACTGTGGCATTAGGATTACCTATCCCCTTTGTATCAATTGTATCAATCTGGTTTTCTTTCCGCACTGTGGAAATCATCTCTGTTTTTAAATGTGTTTTATTTCATTGTTTCAATAAAGCTACATGGTTTTATATTTCATTCTGGTGTGTCAGACTTCAATTTTTAGGTTTGTTTGTTCTATATATAAGCTTATACCAGTCTGCTTTTCAGACTTCCCACTGCACACGTTCTATCACACACGTTACATCACATTCTACAGGAGGGGGTCACGCACTCACTCCTCACAGCTTCTGTTCTCACAATCGTAACAATTTCAATGTCGGCAAAAATTCTCCCATACAATGAACCTCCAAGAGTCACACATCTGTACAACAACTCAAGATAACGTACGTATCTGCAATCGTTCATCACACTATTATATAGGAATTATCTACGTTTAAAACATCAAATACATAATCTGTAACAGTGTCCAATCTGTCGGCCACTATCTCTATATTATGATGACGTGTCTTTTCACTAGGACACAGCCTCCTAGTTTTAGCTTGTGCACCCCTGGGAGGGAATCTGGAATAGAAGAAAAGACTGTAGCATGTGTTACTGTCAACTCAGTGAGAAAGGCTCGCACTGAGCTGAAACGTTGCACACACGTGGAATAAAAGGATCTCTATTTTTGAATATTTTGGAGTGCTGTCTCAATTTCTTCCTATCTTGACTGAGGGGTCACTCTTGGACTGTGGCCTGGGAGACGTGCACCCGTTCGAGAGAATTAAAGCCGTCCTGTGCTGCTGATTTGCTTCTATCTGTTACTGTCAACTGAGGGAAATGACAAAATTAACAAGGCTATCATTTTATACTGATGTGGTTGGGCCGGGCGTGACCTCATCAGGGGGTGGGGGCAGCCTCTCCCACAGGAAACACATTGCTCAGCTGTGAGGGGGTTTTGCTGCCCACAATGAGGACACACCCAACATGAGGGACCGTCGCCATTATAGGACAGTGGCTGGTCCTGTGGTTTCTAATACATATAACATAATGCAATGCTTTTCTTATTTCCAACTTCCCTTTGTTCTCTCGAATACCTTTTGGCTAGTCTCCGGCTTGTAGCCGCCCTCCCCTATGCATCCCACACACTTCCATCAATTTCTTCATTTTACTCACAACTTATCACACGACTTATCAGTGCTTTACACACCCTGCATTCACCTGTCCCACGACTTATCACACGACTTATCAGTGCTTTATACACCCCGCATGCACCTGTCCCACGACTTATCACACCCGCATGCCCGCGTATAAGATAGGTTATAATACTACCCACGACTTATCACACATTTTAACGTGCCTGCGTGCCCCTGTTTAAGACAGGTTATAATAGTACCCACGACTTATCACACGTCTTAACGTGCCCGCGTGCCCCTGTATAAGACAGGTTATATTTTCTATCCAGTCCCTAATTACCCAGAGGATGGTTAGTCGGGCGCGACTAATTTGTTACGGGTTCGTGACCACACAGCGGGGATGATTTAATCTCATGTATAAAGGATTTCTTAATTATTTTTTCAGTTAAAGTGGACATTACTTTAGAGCACCTATCTCCATGAGTGTGGTATTTAAATTTAGCTCTCTGATATAGCTTGACGGATTTTTATATTTAACCCCTTAGTGACCAGCCTATTTTAGACCTTAATGACCAAGCTATTTTATTCGTTTTTCTATAGTCGCATACAAAGAGCTATAACTTTTTTATTTTTTCGTCTACATAGCTGTATGAGGACTTGTTTTTTGCGGGATTAGTTGTACTTTTTAATAGCACCATTTTTGGGTACATATAATTTTTTTATTAACATTTATTAACTTTTTTTGGGGGGGATTATAAAAAAAACTGAAATTCCGCCATTGTTCTATGCGTTTTTAAATTGACGCCGTTCACTATGCAACGTAAATAACATGTTACCCTTATTCTATGGGTCGGTACAATTACGGCGATACCACATATGTAGAGGTTTTTTATGTTTTACGACTTTTGCACAATAAAAACACTTTTGAACTAAAATTATTTGTTTTTGCATCGTTGCTTTCCAAGAGCCGTAACTTTTTTATTTTTCCATCAATGTAGTGATTTTTTGTGCTTGTTTTCTGCGGGACGACACGTAGTTTTGATTGGTACTGTATTGGGGTGCATGGGACTTATTGATTCATTTTTATTATGACTTTTTTGGGGGGCAATGGAAAAAAATAGCAATTTTTTGCGCTTTTTTTTACGGTGTTCACCTTACGGTTTAAATTACATATTAACTTTATTAATGGAGTCATTACGGTCGCGGCGATACCATATATGTGTACTTTTTTTTTTTTTTTTACACTTTTACTAAATAAAACCACTTTTTATGGAAAAAAATGGTTTTATTTATTTTTTTACTGTAACTTTTATTATTAATCTTTATTTCACATTTATTATTTATTTCATTAGTCCCACTAGGGGACTTTACTGTGCGATCTTCAGATCGCTGATATAATGCTCTGGTATACTTCGTATACCAGAGCATTATTGCCTGTCAGTGTAAATCTGACAGGCAATCTGTTAGGACGTGCCTCCGGCGCGTCCTAACAGGCATATGTCCAGGGCAGACCTGGGGGCTTTTATTAAGCCCCCGGCTGCCATGACACCCCATCGGAGACCCGCGATTGCATTCGCGGGCCACCGATGGGTGACAGAGGGAGCTCACTCCCTTTGTAAACAAAGTTAAATGCTGCGGTCGCTATTGACGGCGGCATTTAACGGGTTAAACGGCCGCGATCGAAGTAAACTTCAATCGCGGGCGTTGGAGCAGGAGCTCAGCTGTCATCAGACAGCTGAGCCCCGGCTCCAGTCTGCACGGGGGACCCGTGCAGGACTTAGGCTAGGCGAACGTGAAAAGGCGTCAGCCTAGCCTAAGGCCTCATGCACACGACCGTGTTTTTGCGTCCGCAATTCAACCGCAAATCCACGGGTTAATTGCGGACCCATTCATTTCTATGTGGCCATACCCACTATCCGTGTTTTCACGGCTCTCCGCATGTCCGCACATCCGTGCCGCAGAAACTCCGGACATGTCCTATTATGGGCCGCAAATGCGGTGCGGACATGCCAATAGAAGTCAATGGGCCCGTGGAAATTGCGGATACACCGCCGTGTGTCATCCGCAGTTTGCGGATTTGCGGATCATGTGACCTTCTAAAGGGGGTTTGACCAAGCTTTTGGCATCCTGTTTAAAAGTCCTTTTTTTTTTTTTTTTTTTTTCATCCGCATTTTTGCGGATTACATACGGATGAACTGCGGATTACATACGGATGAACTGCGGATGACATTCCACGGAACACGGTCCTGGAATTTGCGGACCAGAAAAACACCACGGTCGTGTGCATGAGGCCTAAGGCCCCTTAGTGACCGAAGTGAAAAGGCGTATTGGTGGTCACTAAGGGGTTAAGGTATCTTTTAACTTGTTTCTAAGTTCTAGAAGATCATTTTGTGTAGTTAACGCTCTAGAGCGCTTCCCAACCCTCTCCAATGATGAAATCTGTGCTAGTAGGGAGTTAAGCTCAGCAGACCGTTGCTATTTAACTTTGGAATTGAGAGTGATGAGCTCTCCTCTCATAAATGCCTTATGAGTTTCCCACAAGATGGGGGAAGAAATATACGGAGTAACATTGTGGATAAAGAATTCCTTTAGAGAGGATTGCAAGGCCTCAGAGTTAGTCATATTATCAATCAAAGTCTCGTTGAGCGTCCAAGTCCAAGACCTATGTGGAATATTTCCAAAATTTATGGACATTGAAACAGGGGCATGATCAGATAAGGTTATGGATTCTATGCCTGACAACTGCACACTAGACAGAGCTCTCCCCGACACCAATATATAGTCTAATCTATGATATGAATTGTGGATTTGGGAATAGAAGGAGTAGTCCCTGTCCTGGGGGTGTTGCAAACACCAAACATCAATGAAATCAAGCTGGTGTAGGTAAGTTTCAAATTTCTTCAATGCTGCATAATTTATGAGATTTTTGCGTGGATGTATCTAGTAGCGGATCAAACACCAAATTAAAATCCCCACCCACCAATAAGATATCCTCTGCAAAGTCTCTGAATTTTTCCAATGTTTTCAGCAACCAGTTGACCTGTTGATTGTTAGGTGCGTATAAATGAGCTATGGAGATCTTGGAGCCGGCAATGAACCCTTTAAGAAACAAGAACGTCCCCTCTAAATCAGACTGTGAAAGTGTGTGCACAAATGGTACAGATGCTTTGAACACAATGCTTACCCCTTTCGAGGCTGATGTCAAGTGTGCACTATGAAACCATTTGGAGTATTTTGATCTGGAAAGGTCCGGAATATGGTTCAGCTTGAAATGTGTTTCCTGAAGAAATAAGATATCACTACTAGATTTATGTAGGAGAGATAGAATTTGGCCACGCTTTCTGGGCTCATTAAGACCCTTAACGTTGTAGGATGTAACCTTTATCCCATTGTGTGTCATAATGAAATGTGAGAGTTAAAGTAAACATTAGGATCATTCACTTCTGAGAGAATGCAGCAAGGACTGTCCTTAAAGGAACAGTGTCACCACAAATTTTTTTTTAATATGTTAAAGATGTTAGTGCTTTATTAAAAACGTTTGGATTAATTTGTGTGTTTGTGTGTTACTTTTTCTGATTTTTACACTTTTTCTTCCCTATGGGGGCTGCCATTTTTTTTTCCATTTCTGTATGTGTCGATTAACGACACATACAGACATGGAATACGGCAGCTCCAGTCCCATAGGGACTGCGAATGGGGCCCGTTCCATCCACTATCATGTACGCCGCTGTGTGGGAACGGCGCATGCGCCGCTCCCACACAGTTCAATTTGAAATGCGCGCCGTCCGGCGCCATTTTCCTGTGGACCGGAAGTCGCGGCCGGACAGTAAGATTACTACTTCCGGTCGCGGCTTCCGGACTTGTGCACATGGAGCAGCGGCAGCAGACGGAGCGGATGGACCGGAGGGAGCGGCGGCGACTGGAGCAGGTAAGGGATTTCTATGTATGTTTGTGTTTCAGTGTGTGTTTACTACTGTATGTAAACCTACTACACTGTGTGTTAGCTCAAAAAATGGCGACACACAGTGTAGGAGGTTAGACCGTTCAAACCCCTCGTTTCTCCCGGCACTAGCCAGGATAAAGGAGGGGGGGATGCTGAGAGCTCACTAGAGCGAGGGATTTTGACCCAATTTTGCAGCATAAAGCAATGTGGTTGCTTTACCACATGCAATGCTGCAATTTTGGGAATGGCTCCATCTAGTGACCAGCAATGGGAAATATTATAAATTAGAATCCAATTGAATCCAATTTATAATATTTCCTGACTCGTGAAAAAAAAAAAAAAATTAGAACAATGTTTAATCACCTATACACTAATTGTTTAACTAAAAAAAAACAAACATGTTTTGCTGGCAACACATTACCTTTAAGACCATCCATAATTTTGTAACGGAGTGTAAACTCATCATTATAGGCCAGATATACCTGCAAAGGGACAATTTTTTTCCTATCTAGGAAGTAACGAAAGAACAAAATTATGGCTTCACGCCATGAAAACCTGAAAAGAGGTGCGATGATATACATCATAGAGGTGTACACTGGTGTAACAGTAGTTCTACAATATAGATACAGTAACTGTAAAAAAACAACCGCATGAAGGTATGTAGTGCTCTTAAGTTAACAGAATATGTAAAGCACTTTACTATAATCTATAGAGCGGCTATATATTCTAAACGTGATAAAAAAACAGTAGCATGCAATCAGTAAGGGTATGTGCACATGGTAGCAGGCTTTTACGGCTGAAATGACAGACTGTTTTCAGGAGAAAACAGCTGCCTCGTTTCAGCCGTAATTGCTCCCCCTCGCATTTTGCGAGGCTTCTCTGACAGCCGTAAATTTTGAGCTGTGCTTCATTGAGTTCAATGAAGAACGGCTCAAATTACATCTGAAAGAAGTGTCCTGCACTTCTTTTGACGAGGCTGTATTTTTACGGGTCGTCGTTTGACAGCTGTCAAACGACGACGCGTAAATGACAGGTTGTCTGGACAGTACGTCGGCAAACCCATTCAAATGAATGGGCAGATGTTTGCCGACGTATTGTAGCCCTATTTTCAGACGTAAAACGAGGCATAATACACCTCGTTTATGTCTGAAAATAGGTTGTGTGAACCCAGCCTTAGATTCACTTTTTGCAATGAGTAGAGAAAAAACAGTAATTAAGTAAAGACATACTAAACCACAAGAATGTAGGCAATCAGTCTTTTATGCAAAAAATACGCAAGAATATGTGAGAAGCAAAACCTGAAAACGACATTACAAAGATTCTCCCACATGTTCCGATAAAGTTCAGTCCGGTTCTATGTTGAGCTTCTTCGGTGAGACTTTGCCTGTACGTCTTTCCTTGGCCTACCAATTCCCACGGAGGATGAGGAGCAATCGATGGAAGGTCTGTAAGATCCTGCACCATGGACCAATCTGGTATGGCCAGATCTGTTAGGGCAAGCGACTCCATGGCCTAGGGTAGATCTGTACGTTTGCAGATAATCCATCTCTTCCCCCCTGTCATGAAACTGATCCCAAATGGGAATAGCCATCCATATGCTATGTTTTTCCTCCTCAGGGAGTCTGTAAGTGGCTTGAGAATGCGTCTTTTGGTCAGCGTAATGTTTGCTAAGTCCTGAAAAATTTGTATAAGAGTTCCTTCCCAGGAGATCGGTTCTTGTCCCCTAGCCCCTTTCAGGATATCATCTCTGACTTTTGCGCTAAATAGGCAACAAACATTATCTCTAGGCGCCTATTGCGGTGTGGGTATTGGTTTAAGAGCTCTGTGAACTCTTTCAATAATGATTTCACCTGTGTAATTGGCTCCGAGGATCTGTATGAAGAGTTGCTTGATGGAGATGTGAAGGGACTCAGGCGGAAGAGATTAGGGAACTCCTTTAATTCTCAAGTTGTTGCGCCTACCTCTATTGTCCTCATCTTCCATCCAGTCAAACATTTTATTGATGTGGTCTTGACAAGTCGCAAAGGTAGAAGAAGCTTCTGTGTAAGAAATTAGTTGAGTTTGAATTGCCATATGTTCTACTCTCTGTCCTATTTGACGGACATTGTGCTTTATTTCTTGTAGTTCAGTGACCAAAGGGTGTAGTGCTTTCGTAAGCGTTTTGCTGATGAAGGATCTTGATACAGGGAGTCCCTGTACTGCAGGTAGATCCTTCTCCTGTGAATCATCATCATCTCTGCACATCGCGTCCTTACTTCTAACTTGTGAGCTCATATTTGCAGGGTTTTGATGGGCCGACGAGGCTTTCTTGAGGAAGATATCTAGGCTATTACCTTTGGGGTTGGTATTTGACTCTATTTTTCTGTTGACCAATTTTGACCATTTTCTGCTGAATTGAAATTGTGATATTTTTCAGTTAGAAGCATATTGTATTGCATCAGCCACGCATTGCCGCAGTTCAGCCTGCCCAAGTTATTACACCACTGTAACAGTGAATGAGATAAAAGTTAGTAAAAAATCACGACGGTGGAAAAAATATCCTCCATGTTAAAGCATAGGACTGCACATAAATTAAGAGATAATGAAACATATTCCTTCAAATTGTGGTATATCTTTTCTTGTATCAGGAGAGATATTTAGTTGAAGAGGCATAGAAAGTCCACTAGATAGCAGTAGGCAGTAGCATCCCACAAATAGTGTCTCCAGATTATGGCTATCCAGTATGTCTAAGGAGAAGAAAATAAGACATACCACAAGATTGCAAGGGCCGCAGTTAAATTCAGATGTAGGCTGGGGTGTGGGTGAAATAAGAGTTCCAGAGTGCGTGGGGACCCCTAGCTGGAGTTCCAACCCAGAGCTATCAGCCCCGAAAATTTGCGTTTCGCAGCCCGGGAAGCAAGGTGCCTCATCCTGGGCAGCTCCTAAAATTTAGGCCGGGGATCCGGCACGCTCAGTAGGCCCCCGACTCACCGGATGGTTGTGCTGTGCGGTGCTCCCTCTTATTGGTTTGAGGGGGAGCGGGGGTAAGCGCTGCTGTCTCCGGTCCTCAGTCTCCAGCAACCCATGTCCCAATCGGTCCAGAAACGGGGCCGATACGACTCCCGACGGAAATCTAGGCCCCGGCTTCAGAGCCCACCGCAGGCCGGCCCTGGCTTCAGAGCCCACCGCAGGCCGGCACCGGCCAACAAGCTCTGGCTCAAGGATTTTTGGTATCCCCTGATAGCAGGTGAGCTGCCTATGTGTCCCAGGTACTTTTGGGGAGGAACAGCTGAATTTACCAGCGGGGATGGAGCTGGATTTTTCGGGCACAGCGGAGCTCCCTTCAAGTGTCTTGAACATCCTCTCTCGGTGATATCTTCATTATATACCTACTGATGCTCTTTGTCCACATACTCCCTTCTACCTCGGCAATGCCGTTTTTCGTTCTATTTCTTTGCTAGTGCCTCTGTTTATTTATCTTCCCTACGGCTGTTTAGCTGGCACTGACTGCGCATGCGCTGACCTTGCCGCATCCCTGAGTGCTGCATTGTATCTGCGTTGCTTTGACTACAGACATTCTACATCACGTCCGGTCATCATGCCAATTGCAGCACTTTTTGGGATGTGGGCGTGTTCATTGTGGCAGGGCTGCGCCAACACTTTCAGCTGTTTTGAATATTTTCATTACCGACGAACCAGCCATTCCATATATACAACCCTGGTTGTTTTTAACTTCATTAGCCTCCTGACGAAGTCACAGGAGAAACGCACGTCGAGGCATTTCCTGGGGTGTTCCTATCCTGTCTAGTTTTTTTTACATCCATCATGACTAAGGGTATGTTTTGATCTCCCACATCCATGTCTAAATCTTAGACAACATTCTCTTTGGTTAGACATGTGTATCTAGGGCGTATTTATCCCACACATAGTGGAGCTATTTCCCCACGTGTTATAGCTAGCTATTTATTCTATCTCGTGCGTTCTATACTTTATTATCATTGATTGGCATCTATTGTGCAGGATACTTCCATCCTATATATAGTTAGGCTTTTTTCATCTGCTACAAATAGTCATATGATCTATCATTTATTGGTATGTAATAGTGCTATGTTCCATTTGCTGATATATGCCTAACACTTGGGCATGGCTATGTTGTAACTGGTATTATCCACTGCCCATGTACATCATGGTTCAGGCACATATCCACTCTGTACTGGATATTGTATAGGCACCTCTTTTCTGTGTCTTATATCTTGCGCTCTCCTTTTTTTTTTTACTGTATTGGTGATTTTATGTATTTCACAATTTTTCTATTAAAGTTATATTTGTACTATTACTCAGGCGTGCTATCCTTCTGCTTATGGGATACTATTGTAGGTTTTCATATATGTAGATGAAGGGCCCCTTCATGTTTTGCTTTGAGGAGCTTGTTTATTAATAAAACAAACAAATGCATTCCTTTTATACCCACTATGAAATGCTTCTGGGTCAAAGGTGCGAAGCATTATTCAAAGTGAAAGTGGTAAGTTCCCGTTCCTAAAATTAATCAAACGTGCTATGCCCTTAGCGTATCCCAATTGTATCTTTATGCAGACACAGGATGCTGTGTGTTTGCTACTAATGGACTGAGTGAGACCCGGCTTGTCATTGCTGAGAACCGCACACTGCTACACTACCATCCGGAACGTTAGACGGGGCCCCCGGATGTAGTACTGACAGTCCCTCGTTCGTACAATTGATCAAGGGCAGAACCGAGTTGTGTGTGATCACACTGATTCTACTAGCAGACCTGTATAGGAAGGAGACTGCGACTAACAGTCTTCTGGACGCCACAAGTGCGCACTCCAAGAATACCATTAAAGGAATCCCCAAGGGTGAATTCTTATGTCTTCTACGCAATTGCTTGACCTTTAATATGTTTAAGTCTAGATCATTAGAACTCAGATGAAGGTTGGTGGCGAGGAACTACTCTAGGAAAACCATTAAGAGGGCTTATAATGATGCTCTTGGAAAAGACCGTAAAGACCTTCTAGTCCTGAAATTAAAAAAGTGTGATGGGCCAGATCAATTAAGGTTTATCACGGATTATCATGAAGATTGGGGCAGGATGAATAATATTTTCAATAAACACTAGAACATTTTACTCACTGACCCAGACCTAAAGATTAGCCTGGGAATGAGAATGTCCTCTGGTTATAGGAAAGGGAAAACCATCTCAAACATACTGGTCCGTAATCACTTTACACAGACCAATGTGGTTTGGAGGACAGTCAACCATGGCTTTTATCCTAGCAAGGTGTGGAAAGCATGTAGGGTCCTAGTTGAGAAAAAAAGAGTTTAAGGATGCTCATGGTACAAGACAACGGATTTGAGATCATATTATTCAACGACTGCCCTAGTCTATTGTCTTGAATGCCCCTGTGTGATTAGATACATTGCGAACTTGGTTAAGGGCTTATGCACACAACCGATGTTTGTTTCCGAGTCCTGTCAGTTTTTTTTAACGGACAGCACTCGGATACACTAAAATCAATGCATTTAATAGGGCTCATGTAGACTTCCATTTTTTTAACTGATGCGTGTGTCTGTTCCATTATTTAACCCCTTGGCAACGAGCATATTAGGGGCATTACCACCAGTACCCATACAACCTTGGAAAGGAGCATATTATGGGCATTACCACCATTATGCATACCCCCTTGGCAACGAACATATTAGGGACATTACCACCAGTACCCATGCACCCTTGGCAACGAGCATATTATAGGCATTACCACCATTACCCATACCCCCTTACCAACGAGAAAATTATTGGCATTACCACCATTACCCATACCCCTTGTCAACGAGCATATAAGGAGCATTTTGACCAGTACCCATACCCCCTTGGCAATGAGCATATTAGAGGCAATACCACCATTACCCTTACCCCCTTGGCAATGAGCATATTATGGGCATTACCACCATTACCCATACCCCCTTGGCAACGAGCATATTAGGGCATTACCACCAGTACCCATTCACCCTTGGCAACGAGTATATTATGGGCATTACCACCATTACCCATACCCCCTTGGCAACGAATTACTAAAAATGTAAAACAAAAATATATTTGAAGGTTATTTTTTTTATTAAAAATTGTTAAATCTAAACTCTTAATATTTTTTTTTTGCAGCTATATTTGGTTTATTATATTTAGTCCATTGGTAAGTAGACTTCAGGTAAGTGACCCAAACAGGTTCCATGATGGGAGGAGAAGGACCTGTACGTTTGAGTTTTTCAATTCAAGGTTTCCTTTTGCCGTTGCAAGTTCAACAGTTACAGTTTTTGTTTACGTTGAACATTCTACAAGTTAAAGTTGAGTTTGTTTTTTTTTTTTATTACTTTTATCCAAAGTGCTTTGCAGAGAGTAATTATGTTTTGGTTTGATTTTTTTCCAGATTTTGCAAGAATGCGTACATGCTGGGTTTCGGGATTCTCTTATACACAAGGAAATTTTCATAACGAACATGAAATAACATTTCACTGCTTCCCGAATTCCTTTATTCCTAAGATTAGAGAACGGCTTCAACATATGGGCCAACAATTTCAAAATATAGATGTCATAGCGAAAAAGACTTCGGAGAACAAAAACGACAACAAGTATAGACTTTGTTCAGTCCATTTCACAGATGACTGTTTTATTGTTGACGTAACTGGTCAGAATCTTCAACAAAATGCTGTTCAAACCTTATTTCAAATCGCATCTAATTCAACATCAATTGTCAATGAATCTTTATCAAGGAAGAAGGTTACAAAGAGGAGATGTATACACACTGGAACCTCAGAGCAGAAAACATCTTAAAGCAAAATCAACCACTATGCCTCCTATGGACACTTGTCCAGCGGTGAAAATTTTTCTAGACCTGGTGAGTCAAGATATTTTGTCACTCCCATATCATATCATAGAATAGAGAATAATACCACTGAAGTGGAACGTCAGGCATTACAACAACTCCGATTATGGCAGTTACTTGACAAACAGTGCTATAAACCATTACGGGGGGGATCCGACAGCTCAATTCTTGATTGAATATAATACAATGATTTCAGAAGCTCTCACATTGGGAGCGATCACCCTCAATGAAAAAAGTTTTCTATCCGTTAAGGACCCTAGGGTTTCCACCTTCTATATGCTCCCCAAGGTCCACAAAAATCTTGTGAACCCCCCAGGCCTATTGTCTCTCGTGTGGGAAATCTCACAGAGAAGTGCAACAAGTGGCTCGACAATGAACTCCGTGACATTGTGTCGAATTTACCTTCCCACACCAGAGACACTATGCAAATACTTAAAGAGGTGGATGGAATTAGTCTTAACCAAGATGAAATTCTGGTAACATGTGACGTGGAAAGTCTTTATACCAGCATCAATCACTCTAGAGGTTGTTCAGCGGTAGACTATTATCTATCTAGAGACCTGAATCTGAACCCTGTGAGGAAGGACTTTATTCTCAAAGCACTGAGATTCATCCGCACGAGGAACTACTTTATATTTGATGGACGGTTTTACCTGCAAATTAGGGGCACGGCGATGGGAGCAGCTGTGGCCCCTACATTTGCTAACATTTATCTTGGCTGGTGGGAAGAGGTAATTGTCTTTTGTGATGAGCTAAAAACTTTGACAGATGTCTGTCTTTGGAGGCGTTTCATTGACGATATATTCGTCATTTGAGTGGGGCTCCATCCTGGATTTGGAGAATCTCATTGATAAATTGAATGACAATGATTTTAATCTGAAATTGACCCTTGACTATAACCAGCAGTCGATTCCGTTTTTGGATGTCCTCATTTACACAGATTCAGAGAGGAATCTCCATACGGATCTTTACAGAAAAGTGACTGCCACCAACAGCTTATTAGCTGCTGAAAGTGCACACTCAAAAAACACAATCAGGGCAATACCGAAGGGGGAATTCTTGAGACTGAGACACAATTGGTCAACTTTTATCAACTTCAAAAAACGAGCAGTTGAATTGAAGGCTAGGCTGCAGGCGAGACATTATTCTAACCGTAATATCAAGGAGGCCTACAACATAGCACTAAGAACTAACCGTGAAGAATTGCTCACTTCTAAAAAGACACAAGCCAAGACAGCTGTTAAAACTTCTGAATTCCCTATACAGCCCAGATTTATCACTGACTACCATGCAGACTGGGATAGCATGATGCAGATCATAAACAAACACTGGCATGTACTTAAATCTAACCCCAATATCAACACGATTCTGGGAGAGTGGGCCCTTTCAGGGTATCACAAAGGAACCAGTATTTCGAATCTTTTGGTTGCAAGCCATTTCACACGGAGGGTCCAGAATACAGGGTTTTTCCCATGCAAGTTATGCAAGGCATGTAGAATACTGACTACAACCAAGCAATTTACTGATGGATTTGGGGTACTGTATAAGATCAAAGAATATATGAACTGTAATTCTGAAGGAGTTGTGTATTGTTTGGAGTGCCCTTGCGCCTTGAGATATGTGGGTAAAACGATCAGAGCACTCAAAATACGTATGGGAGAACACATCAGGACAATTGTAAATTATGATAAAACTGAGAAAGAATGCAAATTCCAAAAGAAATTATTTACACCTACTCCAATTGCCAAACATTTTAAAGAGAGACATAATCTGGAATGGCAGACCTTGAAAGGTTGGGCCATTTGTAAACTCAATATGGGGATTAGAGGGGGCAACCTTGATGAGGCCCTTTTGAGGAGAGAAAGTGAGTGGATATTCCGTATGAATTCCGTCAAACCATTTGGCATAAACGACAATTTCAATTTTGGTTGCTTCCTTTGAACCTGGAACCCACCGGGATTTTTGATAAGGAAGATCTTTGATTGTTAGTCTACTGAGCTTGATACCCAAAATTTCTATCTCTGGTATACATGCTGTGTGATCAACATGACTCAGTATTGTTGATCTATGAGCTTATCTTGACTTGATATGGTTATACCCATTGACAGTAGTTTCTTTATACAACCCAGTAGATGAAGAATTTTCTTGTTTCGTTCATGGTGATGTGTGATTGATTGATTATCATTGATTTTGTCATCAACAAAATGATCAATGGACTATATGCATTCAATATGTATTGGCATTGTGTAGGGACGGACATTTATATTTCTACCTGGTCAAGCAAATACAGTGATAATAGTTTTTGTCACGTATCTCCCTTTTCCCCATTTTTCTCTCCCCCCCTTTTTTTCACATGGTTACTACATTTACATTAAAAAAAATGTTTGACTCTGCAGGACAATGCTGCATGTGTACTTCAATTGTATAGCATAATGTCCGGATATAACTTCAATCTGAGCTTTTCGTTATAATTTGATAGATCTTGAGCTTGGACAATGTTATGGATATATTCCTGGAATTAGCCGGAAGTATCACGTTGCGCTGCTATTTTGTTTCCACTCTTAAACTGTTTTGATTGGTTACCATTCCTGTCAATCAGGAATTTTTAGCATATCTAGTCTCTGATTCCGGCGGTTGCCACCCCTGGAAGAAGCCGGAAGTACCGGCAAAACGCGCGTCGGGAGTCTTTTTAATATCACTGTCAATGTTAGATGTCCATGATTTGCTCCATACTGCCTATTAGCAGTTATATTTAACCATTCAATTTGCAGAATATCTGCTCTAGTTAGGGACAACAGCACGCTGATACTGCATGCTGGGCCGCTCATATAGTTCACTATGCACGGGGTACGGAGAAGAGCTGTGTCTGAGATAAGCTCGTACTCAGACAGCTGACAGCGGCTCACCTCCCTTCAGCCCTTCCCACGTATATGTGACTGACGAGGCAGCTCAATTTGTATAATAAACAATAAAATAAACTGTGTTACAATATACTAACTGTCTGACAGGCCGAGTACTTACTCTTGCGTTGTACTGGAACTGCGTGTGTGGCCGCCCGCCCGGGAGCACGGCCGGTCTGTCACTCCCTCTTGCAGAGCTGTCTTGGCAAAGCAGTCTCGGCATTGCTGTGTCGAGCATATACATACATGATAGTACAGGGTGGGCCATTTATATGGATACACCTAAATAAAATGGGAATGGTTGGTGATATTAACTTCCTGTTTGTGGCACATTAGTGTATGGGAGGGGGGAAACTTTTCAAGCTGGGTGTTGACCATGGCGGCCATTTTGAAGTCGGCCATTTTGTATCCAACTTTAGTTTTTTCAATGGGAAGAGGGTCATGTGACACATCAAACTTATCGAGAATTTCACAAGAAAAACAATGGTGTGCTTGGTTTTAACGTTACTTTATTCTTTCATGAGTTATTTACAAGTTTCTGACCACTTATAAAATGTGTTCAAAGTGCTGCCCTTTGTGTTGGATTGTCAATGCAACCCTCTTCTCCCACTCTTCACACACTGATAGCAACACCGCAGAAGAAATGCCTCCCGATCTGACCCCCTTAGACTTTTATCTTTGGGGTCATCTGAAGGCAATTGTCTATGCTGTGAAGATACGAGATGTGCAGCAACTGAAACTACGGATACTGGAAGCCTGTGCTAGCATTTCTTGTTGACTCCTCTTCCTTTTTGTATTGCCTAGATTCCACAGCCATGGTTAATCAGAACAAATTAAGTTTTTGAAAGTTATCTAGATGTCCTAATCAAGAAAGTGAAGTGCCAAGAAAGAGATGGATGTCCTTTCACTGTAACTAAAATTGTCAAGGAAAGAAAGGGAAGTGCATTAACCCCTTACCGCACCAGTACGTCCTGTATTGCAGTGCTTTAAGGCACAGGGACGTACCGGTGCGTCCTGGCTAAAAACTGTCATCCTGTCAAAGGACAGGATGACAGAACTGTGCCGTCAACTGTTTATGACAGTTGATCAGCACAGTAAGACGGCAGGGGACCTATCACAGCGGTCCCCGGCCGGCGATTGCTGTGATTGGTCAGTCACAGCAGACTGACCAATCACATCTCCATGAGGTGGTGTATGTGATGGCGCTGGCTCAGAAGCTGAGCCAGCACTATCACCGCCGGGTATCGGCTGTCCGACACCCTGCGGCAACGGCCAGGACCGGAGCTAGGCTCCGATCCGGCCGATTAACCCCTTAGATGCAGCTATCGCATCCTATGGTTGCTAATGGCAACCATCGGCACCCGCGGGGGTTCCGATAGTTGCTTTGGCAACCGTAGACTAACAATCGCTTCCTAGTACGGAAACCTATTAGGCCCCGCCGGGAAGCGGAGGCTTTCTGTCAGTGAATAGCTGACAGCTCTAATACACTGCACTATGTAGGTAGTGCAGTGTATTAGAATAGCAATTAGGGCTTCCCTAGTGGGACAAAAAAAAGCAAAATCTGCGCTCCAAAACCCAAATGGCGCTCTCTCCCTTCTGAACCCTGCAGTGTGCCCAAACAGCCGTTTACGTCCACATATATGGCATCGCCCAACCCTCGGCAGAACCCGCTTAACAGTTTGAGGTATGTCTCCAGTGGCACGAACTGGGCACAACATATTGTGCACTAAAATGGCATATACCTGTGGAAATTTGCAATTTTCACTTTGCACCATCCACTGAGCATTCATTTCTAATAAAAAAAACAAACCTGTGGTCAAAATGCCCACTACACCCCTTAATAAAATGCCTTCAGGGGTGCAGTTTCCAAAATGGGGGTCACTACTTGGGGGTCAGTTTTACTATTTGACCCCAGAGCCCTGCCATTGTGGGCCAATGCTGCGAAAATCACCCAAATAGGCCTCACTCCTAAGCCCTGTCATATGTCCAGGCAAATGATAAATGCCTTGAGGGGTGTCGTTTATAAAATGGGGTCACTTCTCAGGGTTTTATACTCTACTCTAGTACCCAAGGGAGCTCTGCAAATGCGACATGGCTCCCATACACCTGTCCAGCAAAATCTGCGCTCTAAAAGCCAAATGGCGCTCCTTCCATTTTGAGCTCTGCCATGTGGCCAAACATGGGGTATTGTCGTACTCGGGAGAAGTTGGGTAAGAAATTGTGTATTGTTTTTCTCCTATTACTCCTTGTGGAAAAAAAAATTGGGTGCAAAACGACATGTTTTGGGGGAAAAAAAAATTCTTTCATTTTCACTGCCTTATTCTAATACAATAGATGATTACCCTGAGGGGTATAGTTTCCAAAATAGAGTCACTTCCCAGGGGTTTCTACTCTACTGGTACCTCAGGGGCACTGCAAATGCACAAAAAGCAATCAACCAAAATCTACATGCCAAGTAGCACTCCTGCCATCCTAAGGCCTGCCGTGTGTCCAAGCAGCAGTTTATTACCACATATGGGATATTGCCGTCCTCGGGAGAAGTTGATTTACAATTCTTGGGGCGCTTTTTCTCCTTTATTTCTTGTGAAAATGAAAAAAATTAAACATTTTAGTGGAAAGAATGTAGACTTTCATTTTCACTGCCTAATTCCAATAAATTCAGCAAAAAAACAGTGGGTGAAAATGCTCACTATACCGCTAGATAAATTCCACGAAGGGTGGTTTCCCAAATGGGGTCACTTTTGCGGGGTTTGCACTATTTTGGCCCCTCAGTGGCTTTGCAAATGTGACATGGCGCCGCAAACCATTCCAGCAAAACTTGAGCTCCAAATGTCAAATGACGCTCCGTCAATTCTAAGCCCCGGCATGTGTCCAAACAGCAGTTTATTACCACATATGGGGCATTACTGTGCTCAGAAGAGTTTGCTTTACAAATGTTGGGGTGCTTTTTCTCCCTTATCTATTGGAAAAATGAAAAAATCTGAGCTAAAACTACACTTTATTAGAAAAAGTTTAGATTTTCAATTTCACTGCATAATTCTCAAATTCTGCAAAAACCATGTGGGGTCAAAATTCTAACTATACCCCTAGAAATATTCCTTGAGGGGTGTTGTTTCAAAAATGGGTCACTATTGGGGGTTTCCGCTGTTTTGGTCCCTCCAGGGCGTTGCAAATACGACATGGCACTGAAAACTATTCCAGCAAAATCTGCTCTCCAAAATCGAAATGGTGCTCCTTCCCTTGTGAGCCCTGCTGTGGGTCCAAACAGCAGTTTATGACCACATATGTTGCATTGCCGTAATCGGGAGAAGATGCTTTACAAATGTTGGGGTGCTTTTTCTCATTTATTCCTTGTAAAAATATAAGTTTAGTAAAGAAACTGTGGGGTCAAAATGCTAACTTTACCCTTAGATAAATTTCTTGAGAAGTGTAGTTTCCAAAATGGGGTCACTTTTGGGGGGTTTCCACTGTTTAGGCACCACAAGACCTCTTCAAACCTGACATGGTGCCTAAAATATATTCTAAAAAAAGGCGGTCCCAAAATCCACTAGGTGCTCATTTGCTTTTGAGGCCTGTGTTTCAGTCCAGTAGCACACTAGGGCCACAAAACTGCAGAATCTGGGCAATAAATATAAAGTTGCGTTTCTCTGGTAAAACCTTCTGTGTTAAAGAAAAAAAATTATTACCAATGAATTTTTGCAAAAAAAATGAAAAGTGTGCTTTTACTCCTGTGAAACGCCTAAAGAGTTAAAACACTTTCTGAATGCTGTTTTGAATACTTTGAGAGGTCTAGTTTTTAAAATGGGGTGATTTATGGGGACTTTCTAATATATAAGGCCCTCAAAGCCACTTCAGAACTGAACTCTGAAAAAATGGCCTTTTGAAAATTTCTTGAAAATTTCTTGAAAATGTGAGAAAATGCTGCTAAAGTTCTAAGCTTTACAGATAAAAACAAGGGGACATATATACACAAAAACACAGAAAAAGGCCATACATACAAATGGACACAGACAGGTCAGAAACGCTGATGTAGGAGAGTGAACAGGTGCATTAAATAATAATAGCCACTCCCAATAGTCTTGAGGGGAGTGGCGTGTGGTGCATGGGATGTGTAGTAAAAAATAATAAATGAATAGTGTATGTGCAAATGATAATATAAGTGAAATATAGGGGGCAGTAATGAGTAAAGTGCCTAAATAAAAATAAATGAAATAATGGGGTGCAAGTGTGTGAAACATGGAGGGATAGTGTGTAAGTCATGAGGCGCAGCGTGTATAGCCAGGTAGAAGCCTATTTGTGACGCCTTGATAATACATAGAGCGGGCTAACCTGCTTGCTATGCCAAACAACAACACACCATACTCTCCCAGCATCAAAGACCCGGCTGTGTCCAAAAGAAACAAATATAAGTAAGCATGAAAAATACCTGGGGTATTATTAGTAATCATTTTGGCCAAGAGGACGCAAGCTCGCAATCCACTACAAGGATCCCCAGACTTGCGAGTCCCTAACTGGAACTTATTGTTCCTGATAAACAAACCAAACAGATAAAAACAACGGGACATACATACACAAAAACACAGAAAAAGGCCATACGTACAAATGGACACAGACAGGTCAGAAACACTGATGAAGGAGAGTGAACAGGTGCATTTAATAATAATAGTCACTCAGCGTTTCTGACCTGTCTGTGTCCATTTGTAAGTATGGCCTTTTTCTGTGTTAAAGTTCTAAGCCTTGTAACGTCCTAGAAAAATAAAAATACTTTTAAGAAACGATGCAAACATAAAGTAGACATTTGGGAAATGTTAAATAGTAACTATTTTGTGTGGTATTACTATCTGTCTTACAAGCAAATACGTTTAAATTTAGTAAAATGCAAATTTTTGCAAATTTTCTCAAAATTTGTTGGTTTTTCACAAATAAACACTGAATATATGGACCAAATTTTACCACTAACAAAGTACATTGTGTCACGAGAAAACAATCTCAGAATCGCTTGGATACATAAAAGCATTTCTACAGTTATTACCACATAAAGTGACACGGCAGATTTGAAAAAATTGGCTGTGTCCTTAAGGCCAAAACGGGCTTTGTCCTTAAGGGGTTAATCATTCGTGGAAGATGCAAACAAGGACATAATTCTCTGCTTTGGAACACTCAGCCCAAAATCTTTATCGAGGAAGAAAGTTACAAAGAGGAGAAGAACAGCTCCGGCTGAAAACCCAAATACAAATTTTGTGTTAGAAGCCATCTCAAGTCTTGACAACAACACAACTACATCCTGCTCAACACCACATGCATCCAGTTCAACTTCAAGTGCAAACCTTACTTCCAAAACACAAATGATTATTGGCTCAAAATCATTCAGAGATGTGGAGACACAGGCAGACTTCACTATTGGAAATTCTGTCCTCCTATCCAGTAAAGAATACCAGAAAATAATTCATCAAAGTATTGTTCTGCAACAAGAAACAACAAACATATTACATTCAACTCCATTTCAGTTCCATCAGGCTGCAGCTTTTTCAACGGAATTTAGATAAACTGTGGAGCCATTCCCTTCTCTCATCCAAAGTGTTCAATTGCTCCTTGAAAATGTGATGGAAATCGAAGATCTAGAGGGAGACAAGGTAAGTGGTGTTTTCCCTTTCACAGTTGACAGTGCTGAAGAAGAGTCCAACTATGCTTCATGCGTGGTGGATGAGGGAGCATTTTACAATTCAAAGGGTGCCTGTCACGTACTCCCTTCCTGCGGCTCCCTCGGTCTCTAGGACGTCGAGAGTCTCTCGCTCGGCCGTCGCCCAGCCTGGCAGACTGAGGCAGTCTGCAGCCAATAGGAGCTCAGGAACGTCAGGCCAATCAAAGCCTGGCTGATGTTCCTGAGCTCCCGCTCTCTCCTTATTTTGTTCACCCTGGGGTAGTAGGCCTTTGCCTGTAATTAGAGTTACCTAGCCTGGTGCTTTCCCTTGTTTCAGACTCCCCTTAGCGACTTGCATTTTGACTCCTTTGTGACCCCTCACCCCGGCTGGACTCCTGACTTTTCTTTGCCTTCTGACATTTTGTTTTTCCGCACTCTCCTGGTTTGACCCTGCCTGACTCTGCCTTTTGTGCCCGGACTTGCCCGTGGCGCTATTGCCCTGCCTCTCCCTCCGTGTACTTCCCAGGTGACGCTTTGTATTTCGTACTGTCTCTGTCTTATCCGTTTGTCAGTTTCATTGTACTAGTATAGGGAAGGCCACCCAGTTGTGCGCCGTCGTTTAGGTCGGGTCATACAAGTACGTAGGGACAGAGGTTTGGGAAGAACAGGGACCTCACTGTTTACCGTGTATTTGTGCATGACAGAACTACAGGCCATTTACCTGTTCTTCCCTGTTGTCTGGCTTTGTTTGCCATGGACCCCTTGGGTCTCACCCAATTGGTGCAGGATCTGGTCCAGAGAGTCTAGCAGCAGGAGCATGCCCCGCAGGTGGCCTCCCCTGTGTTACCCGTGGCAGCCTACCCTCCCGCACGTGCTGGAACCTCAAATCCAGTTACCCGATCGTTTCTCTGGCGATCCAAATTTTTTTTGCATCTTTTCGTGAGAGCTGCATGCTTTATTTTCAGCTACGGTCCCATTCTTTTGGCTCTGAGTCTCAACATGTGGGATCATCATATCCCGTCTGCTGGAGGACCCCCAGGATTGGGAATTTTCCTTATCTCCCACTAGTCTCCAACACTCCTCTGTCAACGCTTTATTTTCTGCCCTGGAACATCTCTATGACAAACCCGACAGGACAGCGTTCGCTGAAACTCAGTTTAGGGGGGACTTCGTTAGGGGGGAGTTCGTCAGGGTAAGAGGCCGGTACAGGAGTACTGCTCTGAGTTTAGGAAGTGGTCAGTGGAATCTACCTGGGGGGACTCAGCCCTGAAGTACCACTTCAGGCTAGGACTAACTGACGCCCTGAAAGACCTGCTAGTAGGTTACCCCCCCCCCCCCCCGACTCACTAGATCAGCTCATGAATCTCACTGTCCGTCTCGACCGACGCATCCAGGAGCGGCGGCAGGAACGGTCTAGTCCCCCTACTCCAGTCGCTCCTCCTAGGTCTCGAGCTGTCCCAGTGCCATCTTCTTCAGCTGACTGGCAGGAGGAACAGATGGAGATAGGGATCACAGGAGATCCGAAAGTTCGCAGGGAGTTCCGCCGTAAAAATGCCTTATGCTTCTACTGTGGAGACGCGGACCATCTACTCTGCTACTGTCCCAAACGCAAAAAGAAGAGAGAGAGCAAAAAAACACGGCGCCACCTTGTGCAGGTCAATATGTTAGGTAGGTGAGGAGAGGGGGCATTACCATGCTCACCTGGACTGAATGCATATAACGCAAAGGTAGATCCACATATGCTGCTGCCGGATCCGAATCGGTTCCCGGAGGGGACCGCTTAGTTAGCGAAGAAAGGAGGAAAAAAATGGATCGTCTGGAGGCGCTGCTGCGTGGTAAAATTGTAAAATGACGGTGGAGTCCAGATATAATATTATCATTTATTTAAGACAAGACGGGGCTACGCGTTTCGACGCTGAACAAGTGTCTTCCTCAGGCCATGTACACATTGCACTTCTGACACTTATATATCAGAGTGAGTTCAAATTAACAGAAGTGAAAAAACCGCCAAGTCTGCCGAGGTCAGAGTTTGACCATGACATCACACCCGGTTCTAACATTAGGAAACAGTTAAAACATAGAAGAAACTTTGTTAAAATAAATACATTGTTTTGTTTGGAGACATAGACCCTTGATAATAGGGATACAGTAGGGTAGTGCATGAAATGCATAAATTACATAAAATGATGGTCTTTAAAAACCGGGAGTGTATTCTCATATAAAACTCATTAAAACAAATAAAACAAACTCAGGACTGACGTTTTAATAGAAATGGTTGATAAAACTTTCAATGTTGCTAATGTAAATGGTTCACTTTAAACCCATTAGCAACATTGAAAGTTTTATCAACCATTTATATTAAAACGTCAGTCCTGAGTTTGTTTTATTTGTTTTAATGAGTTTTATATGAGAATACACTCCCGGTTTTTAAAGACCATCATTTTATGTAATTTATGCATTTCATGCACTACCCTACTGTGTCCCTATTATCAAGGGTCTATGTCTCCAAACAAAACAACGTATTTATTTTAACAAAGTTTCTTCTATGTTTTAACTGTTTCCTAATGTTAGAACCGGGTGTGACGTCACGGTCACACTCTGACCTCGGCAGACATGGCGGTTTTTTCACTTCTGTTAATTTGAACTCACTCTGATATATAAGTGTCAGAAGTGCAATGTGTACATGGCCTGAGGAAGACGTTTGTTCAGCGTCGAAACGCGTAGCCACGTCTTGTCTTAAATAAACGATAATATTATATCTGGACTCCACCGTCATTTTACAATTTTACCACGCAGCAGCGCCTCCAGACGATCCATTTTTTTCCTCCTTTCTTCGCAAACACAAAAAGAAGACTCCGGTAAAACTTCCGCGCCTTAGTGGTCATCAGGGAGGTCACTTAGGCGCACAGGTATTTCCCGTTGCCAGCCCAGGTGTCATTTTTGGGCAAGACTGGGATATGTTCTGCGTTTGTGGACTCGGGGGCCGTTGCCAATTTTATTTCCCACAGTTTTGCTTTGTCGATTGGTTTACCCCTTATTGATTTCTCTATTCCTATTCCCCTGGTAGGGGTAGACTCCTCCCCGTTAGCTTGCGGGCACGTTTTCCAGTCTACCCCTGTGTTTTGTTTAAAGATTGGTTCAATTCACTTTGAGGAATGTACTATGTTTGTCCTTAAAGGGTTACCCACCGAGATTTTATTAGGTCTCCCCTGGTTGCGCAAGCATAACCCCATCTTAGATTGGGTGACGGGGGAAGTTGTTACTTGGAGTAAGAAGTGTTTGTCACCTTATATGTCCACCTTAAGGGTCAGTCTCGTTGAGGAGGGGAACACTCTTCCTGAATTTATTCAGGACTTCAGAGACTTTTTTTAGAAAAGATTTTACTGAAGAGTTACCTCCTCATCGAGTACACGATTGCGCAATCGACCTGGTACCTGGAGCCAAGCTCCCCAAAAGTAGAATCTTTAATCTATCTTGCCCTGAGTGTGAAGCAATGAGGGAGTATATCCAGGAGAGCCTGGCCAAGGGGTACATCCGCCCCTCCTCATCACCTGTATATGCTGGTTTCTTCTTTGTGGTTTCGACCCTGTATCGACTACCGTCAACTTAACAATATTACCATAAAGAACTAACACCCACTTCCGCTCATCCCCGATCTCTTTATTCAGGTTCAGGTGGCCCTATGGTTCTCTAAGTTTGACCTGCGGGGGGCCTATAACCTGATTAGGGTTTGTAAGGGGGATCAGTGGAAGACTGCCTTTAACACCTCCATCTATGTAATGCGCCAGCTGCGTTCCAGACTTTCGTAAATTATGTTTTTAGAGACTATCTGGGGCTCTTCTTGGTGGTATACTTGGATGACATTTTTGTGTTTTCCAAAGACTGGGACTCGCACGTCAAACATGTCAAGACTGTCCTCCACATTCTCAGGGAGAATAATTTGTTCGCTAAATTTGAAAAATGTATTTTTGGTACTCAAGAGATGCCTTTCTTGGGACACATCCTTACCCCTGAGGATTTCTGCATGGATCCTGCCAAGGTCCAGGCGGTATCTGAATGGGTCCGGCCTGCTTCCCTGAAAGCCCTCCAAATGTTTTTAGGGTTTGCCAATTACTACAGACATTTTATCCAAAATTTTTCAGTAATCGCCAAACCCCTTATCGACCTCACCCACAAAGGTGCGGATCTCCTCCACTGGTCTCTAGGGCGGTCTGAGCCTTCGAGCTCCTTAAGGGGTGCTTTTCCTCCGCCACGGTACTAATCCAACCGTATCAAACTCAACCCTTTATTGTGGAGGTGGATGCTTCAGAGGTGGGTGTGGGAGCAGTATTGTCTCAGGGTTCAACTTCTCTCACTCACCTCTGACCATATGCCTTCTTTTCCCGTAAGTTCTCTCCCACTGAGCAAAATTACAATATTGGTTATCGGGAACGGCTGGCCATCAAATGGGCTTTGGAGGAATGGCTCCATTTTCTCAAAGGGGCAAGACATCGGGTCACGGTCCTCACTGACCATAAAAATTGTCTTTTTAGAATCAGCCAGGAGACTCAACCCTAGACAGGCTAGATGGGCTCTATTTTTTTTTACCAGGTTCAATTTTGTTGTTACCTACAGGCCTGGTTCAAAGAATATTAAAGCGGATGCTCTGTCCCATAGTTTTCTGGCCACCCCTCCGCCTGAGACCAAACCCGAAGGAGTATTGCTTCCTGGTGCGATAGTGGCAACCGTAGACTCTGACCTGACCATAGAGGTTGCGGCCAGCCAGGACTCTGCCTGCCCCTGAAGCCCTTCCAGAGGGCAAACTGTTTGTACCCCTACACCTCCAGCTGAGGCTCCTCCAGGAGTGTCATGACTCAGTCCTGCTATAGGTGCAGGAAAAAAGAGAGAGTCTCCGAGGGGCGCTGCTACACTCTGGATAACATACAGACCCGTGAACTGTAATAAGTCACGTATAAGATGCAATTGATGAAAAAGGTTTATTGTGGATGATAAAAGGCTACGCGTTTCAATACCGCATCGGCAACTTCATCAGGCCATATAAATAACTGTACAGACATCAGTGCTTAAATACAACCATGTTATTAGAAAAAAAAACGCCAATGTGATCGGGGTCAGAGTACCTCGGTGACGTCATAGGTCAAGGTTAACAATTAAAGTATCACTGTTGGTCAAGAAGATAAATAGTAATACATATGTATAGTGCTGAACATCAATGTTTTACAATAAAATTGAACAAAAACATAGAACAATAAGAAATATCATAGTAGTGTGTTAAACATCAATTTGGATGCTAACGTAGCGCACTAAACATCCAGAAAGATGCTAAAACCTAAGCATCCATTTGGATGCCGAAATGACGAGTTTAACATCCGTTTGGATGCTCAAAACCTGAGCATCCATTTGGATGCCAAAACGACGTATAAGACATCCATTTGGATGCTAAAACAGGGGCATCAGTTTGGATGCCAAAACAAGTGTAATAAACATCAATTTGGATGGTCAAACACAGGAGTCCAATTGAAAGCCGCAAGGGGAGTGTTACACATCCATTTGGATGTTAATGAGATTGTAAAAACAACAGCTGGTGCAATTGAAGGAGAATTTGTTTAAAATAGTATAAACCCATATGAACAGAAGATTATGCATAGAAAATAATGAATTATAAAAGAATACATTATTGAAATTAAAACAATGGTGATATATGAAAAAGTCTATGTGTAAAAATATATAATAAATAAAAAATTATATGTATATAACTATTACATAACAGTAATACAATAAAATTACATTTAAAAATGTATAATAATGTATAAAAAGTAAGATGATTAATTTATGTTAATACAATAGAGAAACAGAATATCAGAAAGCTTGAATTATGCACAAAACGAAAAAAAAAACGGCATAGCAAGGTGCCATGGATTACTGGGAAATGCCAACTAAATCGGTGGACATATCTGAAGAAGAGACCACAGAAAATTACTGTTAAATTATCTTTGAAAGGACAAAAAGGAACAAGGCTTCGAAGTGTGAGTATTCCGACATCATCATAATACTTTTGTAGTTTATTCAAGGGTTGATTCTGATATATCGTTCAGACCGTCTGGTTGGAGGGTCTTTAGTTTGAACACCCAGTAGTTTTCCCGTTGTTTCAGCTTACAAAATCTGTTAGTAACATTATGTGGAATCTACTCTATAGGTGTAATAAGGATGTTACTGAATTGGCTGTTATGTGCAGAATCAAAATGATGGGAGACACTATGTTTCATGAAACCCGTATTTATATTAAACCTATGATTGTTAATTCTTGTCCGTAGGCATTGTGTTGTGCGACCGACATACTGCAAGTGACAGGGACATTCCAACATATAGATTACATAGGAACTTCCACAATTAAGGAAGCTCCTAATGGCAAAATATTCATTAGTTACTGTGGATGTATAAGTGCTGGTTTTGTGAGCCATGTTAATGCAACACATACAGCGTTGTCTACCACATTTATAGGAACCAATTGTCTTTGGGAACATGGTAGAGCAGGGAATTGCAGAGCTCCTTAATCGACTAGGTGCTAAAATATTTTTCAAAGACTTAGAATGTCTGAATGTAATGATTGGTCTGTCAGGTAGCTCTGTTTTCAAGTAGGGATCACTCCTTAGGATATGCCAGTGTTTATGTAAAATCTCCCTAACAGCTTTGTTGCCACTGTTGAATGAGGTGATGAAATTGTTGCTAAAACTACGGCTCGCTTTTTTCGCTAATTTCTGATCTATACAGGATTCTTGGGATAGCTGAGCAGCTTTAGAGCGTGCCCCTTTAATAAGATTCAAAGGGAAGTTTTTTTCTTGAAATCTTATTTCTAGTAGATTGCATTCTTCAGTGAAATCCGTATCAGTAGTGCAGTTTTTCCTCATCCTTCTGAACTGACAAAAGGGACATTTTTTTATCCATGGAGGATAGTGGGCACTATTAAAATTGATATAACTATTGACGTCCACAGATTTAAAATGCGTCTTTGTTATAAAATTATTGGAAGTAGTATCAAAAGTAATGGTTAAGTCTAAAAAGTCAATAGATACAGCAGAGAAGGTGTGAGTAAAAGATAATCCAAAATTATTATGATTTAAAAGTTCAATAAAAGACGCAGCCTCTGCCTCATTACCCCTCCAAATAAAAAGAAGGTCATCAATATAACGCTTGAAGAGTAAAATATTATTTCTAAAAGGGTGATCACAATAAATATGCATATCTTCAAAAGATCCCATATACAGATTGGCATATGCCGGCGCAAACCTTGAACCCATAGCACATCCTTTGATTTGATTAAAATACTTATTGTCAAAACTAAATGAATTATGATTGAGAATAAAATCCACACACTTGGTTAAAAATTTTATTTGACTGTCTGGCATGCAAGTTTTGGCAGATAAAGCAGACTCAATAACCTCAAGACCTTTATTATGAGGGATATTGCTGTATAATGCTGCAACATCTGCTGTTAAGAAGTTGATGGGATACATTAAATCGGTGATATTAATTGCACGAAGGTCCCTTATCACTTGTGTGGAGTCCTTCAGGTATGAGGGTAAGTTAACAACCAAAGGTTGAAGATGAAGGTCGATGAAATGGGAGAGATTACTGGTTAGAGACCCAATCCCAGAAATTATGGGGCGTCCAGGTGGATTTGTAATTGATTTATGCACTTTGGGGAGATGGTACATAAAAGGCATGTTTGGAAAAGGAACATTCAGGAAGCCTTTTTCTTTTTTGGTGATCAAGCCCTCTTGGAATGCTGTATCAATAAGATTAACGTATTTAAGTGTATGTGACGGTAATGGATTCTCGGTTAGTTTAAGATAAAAATGATATGAAAGTTTTATTTTAAATTTATACTTATTTGATGCAATGAAATTAAATATACTCTCAGTTATACAGAACTTCTTAGGAAATGTTTTAGCTGTTAAAGTTTTAAATATGCTTTGCTTTCAAGTCTGGGACAGTTGATATTTCTCAATAAAGTCAGATGCAATTTAGGGAAGTTCAACTTTATCCCAGTATCAGTTGTAAGTGTCAAAATATGCTATATGAAGCAAAACTGCATTAGACTAGTATTTTGTGAAAGATATTCACTGTCATGTGCAAGATGTCATCTGTTTGTGGTTAAAGTCTATATAAGTCAGAGCTTATGTAATGAAGTCAGACATTCGTCTCCACACCGGTGTGAATAAAACTCTTATTGGGATGAAAACTTGAATCATTATTGGTAAAGTATGGAAAATTCTTCTAACATCTTGGTCCTTCGAAGCCGGAAACCAATATTTCCAGACCCTCGTCCACCCCAGGACTGTACACCGTGCACGGGGTGAGTCATCAAAATACTCACTTAATACAAAGACCTCCGGTTAAATTACCATTAAAAAGAGGCCAGTCAGACGGAGGGACGAGGTGGAATGACGGTTTTTAAAAGAACATAGTAAGGAGAATTGAGGATTCGAGTTTTCATCTGAATAACGGTAATATAATTTTGTATATATGTGCTTTTATTATTTTTCATATTTAGATGTATAAGGTTATGTGATAAAAACCTAAGTTGGATCTTAGGTACTAAGACTGGGTCTTAGTTATATTAACCACAGGTCTTAATATAAAAACCTGGGAATAGCGGTTCTCGAGGTTAGTAGTCCATAGCCTATGTGAGAAGGCTACAGGTAATAAATAACTCTGTGCAGCACGTAAAAGATAAAGTACTTGGAGATTTGGAGGATCTCCTATAGATTATTTCTTATAGAGTATTAGTATTATTTGTTATAGAGTGTTAGTATTATTGGTTAGAAAGTATTAGGATTATTTGTTTTATAAAGTTTAAGATCGTGACTAAAAGTATTGAATGATTGAGATAAACTAAATCCAAAGTTAAAGAAAGATAAAGACTTTCAAACTGTGGTGTAAAGACACATCCAGGACATCTGCTGCTGGTCTGACCAGCCTCTTATTGTCTGTGGACGCCCCGGACACCAGAAGTTTTAAGGTAATCAAGTATTTCTTTGGTGCAGTTGAAAGAAATGGTTGTTATAGATGAAACATATATGAGACTCCTTGACTGTGAAGATTGAATGTATGAGGGTTAAATAAATAAAACCCTGTGTGTATAAGGGAGTCCAATTAGGAATGGTCCTTTGTAAAATTGTTACAAGGACAAATCAGTAGGAAAAATACTGTTAAAACACAGAGGAACATTAAGTATATGACTGATCAGCATAATACTTGTAAATATTGTTGTGTTTTGTGTGTGTACTAAGACTTTGGTGAAAATACCTTGTGATCAAGATATACGAGGTATACAGAAATATAGAATATGATAGTAGGTTTTGTTATTCATATCGAATTTGTTTGTTTGTTAATCGTTAATCATGTGTCTTGTCTAAATGTGGCAAAAGTGAGAGTTGAGACAGTCTTTCACATTTCCTCGTCGTGGTCACGTTGGGTGAGCGACATTACTGTCTTGGGACTGTGTTTAGGTAAGCGGCTCTAGGCGTGTAGAGTGCAGCGAGTCCTACAGTCCAAGGAGAATAAAGTTTTGGTAAGCGGCCTTATTTATAAGGTGCAGTGAGCACTGTTGTTCAATATTCCCAACTGACCATCAAAATTCTACAAGACTCTTTGAATGAGATCAAATTAGAATCAGATCATAGAACGAAGACCAAATAATAGAATAAAGGGATAAATGAATATTAGTAAGTCAAATTGTCACGTAGCAAAAAAGTGGATTAACATCTATTATCCCAAAGGCTTCTCATTAAGTTTGATTGTTTCTTTTATTATTTACTATATTTGTGATGACTAAGATATTTAAAAATATTAGAAAAGGACAAAGGCACACCAGATTGTTTTAAATTTCTTGTCCTGAGTGTCTGTTTGGATTAATGTTGGCTATTTCTACTGAAGGTTGGAGAATAGTCAAAATAATTGATAAAGGATACGAAGTTGATCAAATCTTTCCATATTAAGTGTTTAAATTAAATATACTTAAGACCTTTATTCTAGAAAAAAAAAAACTATTGGCATATTATTAACGGACCTAGAAGAAGGCAAACTGTATATTAAATAGAGAGACATATACTAAAATTGCTAAATGAGATTTCCTTTCAAAAGGACACTGCTTGTAACATGTGTAACGTATCAGGAACAGATTCAGGATGTGGTTGTTTGTGTTAAAAAGTATTAAAATATTCCTTTAGAAGGGGATGCACAAATTAGATGTGGTGAATGTAAAATGATGATGATAAGGGTGTGGCAAATTTGGATTTAAAAGGGACTTTGAGGGTAATTGAATGTTATAATTTAGTGAATCAGAAAAGAGAAGTGTGGTTTTGATTGTGTAAGACGACAGTTGAAAGAATTTCAGAAAAGGGAAATGGTAGAAAGTTCTGACAGAATGTTAAAATGATCGGAAAAGCAGAACTATAGAAGAATGTGTCAGTATATGTTGATACTGAATTAATTGAATTTCAAATTATTATTATATGTAAAATTAGTGTGTAAAAAGTCCTAGAACATTGAACTAAAGTACAAGATTGTGTAAATAGACTGACTTTTTAAGAAATTAAAGTTAGCTGTATAAAATCAGGTTTTAAAGGTATAAATACAGCTTCCTTAAATGTACGAACTTGCAAATGACAATGACTTGTTTGATATGGAATATGAGCCTGATTGTCACAGTTTAATGCAACTTGAATCCCAAGGGCTACCAGGTGTCACTGATGAACCATTGACTAACTATGATGTTCAGTATTTTATAGACGGATCCAGATACTGGAATGAGCTGACAGGACATTTCACCACCGGGTATGCATTAGTCCGGGAAGGTAAGACAGTGCTGAAAAAGTCACTGCCCTCCAGCAGCTCTGCCCAAGAGGCCGAACTCATGGCACTCGCAGAAGCATGTAAGATGGGCACAGGTAAAAGGGTGAACATCTATACAGACCCAAGGTACACCTTTGGAGTCGCACATTATGACACAATATGGTGCAAGAGGCTTTCTGACTGCCGCAGGCAAATCAATACAACACTGGTTTGCACCTGGATTTCAGAACGCAGCTGCTCGACATGTAGAGGGTTGCCTGACATGCGTCAGACACAACCCCGGTAAAATGACAAAAACACCCAGTAAGCACATACCTCGCCCTGATTACCCCTTCCAGCGACTGCAGGTGGACTACATACAGCTACCCAAGGTAGGTGTATATGAATATGTCCTCATATGTACTGACGTGTTTTCAAATTGGCCTGAGGCATGGCCAGTAACCAAAAACATAGCTAAAAACACTGCTAGAAAAATACTCAGTGAAGTAGTATGCCAATATTGGATCCCTGAAGTAATTGAGAGTGACAGAGGAACCCACTAAACAGGAGAAGTATTAGGGCATATACTTACTAGCCTCGGTAACACACAGGCATTCCATATACAATATTACTCAAGAAGGTAAATATCTGTATGAAGGAAGAAAGTCAGTAATACTCCAAGCACCGAAACCTCTGACAAAAAGACAAATGATGTCCTTTTTGGGTATGACTAACTTCTGCAGGAGTTGGATATGCTGATATTACAGGACCATTGATGTCTTTGATTTACGAAGAGGCATTTTATTTTCGGATAAAACCGGTTCTTGTAGGCTCTTCAGTGCTTGGACTAACTGATAATTAAAAAAAAAAAAAAACAACAACAAATAATTTTTTTTATTCAAACTGTACATTGTAAAAATGGATACATGACTTCAGTGCTAACACAGAAGTGTGGGGGAAAGGATAGACCTCTAGCTTACTACTCATCAAAACTCGACCCAGTAGCTGGAGCCTCACCTCCCTATGTTCAATCAGTTGTAGCCGCCGCAGAAGCAATAAGAGCTTCTGTCACATTAGTGTTATTTATGATAGAAAGATGTACCACTTTAAATTTTTTGACCTTAATGTCTACTGCGGAGAATGGTGCACCACATGTTTTGCCTATCCCCCATAGCAGAAAGAGTGTTACCAAGATCAGATCTTAAAGATATTCCACTACTAGATAGTGATCTCATACTGTTTGTAGATGGATCTTGTAAGAACAAATACATCCTACCCAGCAACTTATTCAGATGTGCAGTTATATTTAGCCATGGGACAAGCCATGTCTCAACAGGGGGGATGGTAGAATTCATATCTAAAGTGTTCATGGCATATGGCTTTACTAACTACTCTAAAAAAAAAAAAGTGTTTAACATGCGCCAAACATAATCTACAGGTGAATGTAAGACCAAAGATAGGACAGTTCCCAAATCCACAATATCCATTCTAACACATTTGTATGGATTTCATTGAAGTTGTTTTTGCTTCCTAAGATATTAGGTATATGTATAAGGGTGTTAATTTGGATCTCAGAGTAGGTAAGAAAAAATTTGTCAGATAAACAAATTATATTTGTGAATATTTCTGTGAGTAGAAGATGTTACAGATAATCAGCTAAAATCAAGGTACAAATCCTGCTGAAAAGAGTAACATGTGTGACATAAAATGTACCCAGTAACTACATATTATCTATGTGCCCTGTCCAGCGGAACAGAGAAGTTTTTCGTATATAAAAGGTGTTTGTTTGATTGTTTGTTTGTTTAATGTACAGGATTTGTCAATGAACTGATGGGACCCAAACATGAGGGGTGATAGCATGAGATTGGTGATAGTAAAATTTTCTTAGTTGAGGCCCTATTGTTTAGATTGTCTGAGGTTTATAATTATAAAGTAAGTAAATATGCCACGGTATTGTGAATAACAACTTGAGGTGTTTTATGTGGAGCTGTGAGGTGAATGTCACTGGTTGTTTAGAAGTACATGGCAGCAATAAGAGCCCGGAGGTTATGTTACCCAGGTGTCTTTAGGTTTGGGGAAGATGCTGCCCATGACCTGTTATATCTGCAGGGGTAGAAGTCCCATTAGGACAGTAAGTGACAGTGCGACAATTATGACCAATATGTACCGTGTAGGAGAAGTTTAGATTATTGCCAATATTAGTAGGTTTAGCAGTAAAGAATGCTCATAATATAGAGAAAGTGACCGACAGATTGGACACTGTTCCCCTGGCATTTGCCAAGTAGTTGGCTCAACCTGTTTCCACTGTATAGACCTTTTTGGCATTATGCAGGACAAGTATGACCGTAGAGCAAGCTAAGAAAATAAAGTCCGTAAGGGGGATAAGCCCTCTTTTAAGTACCTGGCTAGTGTACAAAATGTCCTCAAATAAACAAAAGGTGGGAAAAATGAAAGTGATTAAAATAATGTTTAGATTAATTTATTTTGTGCAGCAGCCATCTTGTCTGGAGACCCCATCTTGTTCTTATGTAGTGAATAAGAAAGACATTGTTTCTTTAAGACAAGTATATTAATGCTGATTTCGTATGTTATTAAAATTAGTTATTTTTTACCTTAGTTCTCATGCGAAACTCAAAGGCAAGAAATATTGTTTTGTGATTATTGATGTATTCACCAAATGGATAGACTATTTGTAATACCACAGTTACATCCATTCTCTAGGATGGATGAAGAGTTTGATTTTACACTTGCTGAATAAATGGCAAAAATGCTAAGCAACAAGGAAGTTTCTATCTCTAATTGTTTTCCAGGTGTACCTGTACCTGAACCTGTGAAGCCAGGGAATTGGATATTATTTTCCTTGAAAAAGATTATATCAGGTTCTGCTTACCACACCTACGGCCGTAAAGATAGCCAAACGTACCTCAGGGATACACTTATCACACTGTAAGGTAGTTAGGGAATTGCCACTATCCTCCTAGGCTATAAAAGACTGATTACAAAGGGTGGTCATTTGTTAGAAGTGACTGGTCTCAAACTTCAGCGAAGAAAACATCCAGAACCTGGGAGGAGACAGGGCAAAATGTTATTAGTTATTCTAGGTATTCTATGGGGGTCCAAGGTGTGTCAACCAAAGGTATGGGATCCCTGGGAAACAGGGTCAGAGTATGATCCCTAAAGACATAGCTAGGAGAGTTAAATATTTTAATTTCACTGAAGGTAAGACTGCAACATATGAAATAGATTTCTGCACTGTGTTATAGATCAATGTAAGGATAGAAACATAGCTTATAAACTAGCATATTCAGATAAGTACATTTGTACTACCCTAATTAAAAGGATAAGGGACTATATGCTATAGGTTTCAGGTACTGACGCTACAGGGATTTTTTTTATTGAAGTTAAGAAAAAGGAGCCCCGAAGATAGACCTACCCTCTATAGTCTATCTGGCCAACTTTACTTATGAAGATAAATTGACATTAGAAACAGGTTACAGTGATAAACATGAATGGTTAGCCTGGATGAGATACACTGCAATCCAAAATAATAGAACTAACTGTATCGCTTGTGCAAACGCTAGGCCACATCTGGCTACTATACCTTTCAGGCTATCAGATAAGTAGTACCCACAAGGTCTGCAATGCGTGTTATCTTTATATAATGCATCATATAATCCAGGTGATAAATTATGTAAGACATTCTCTTTATTGTACCTACCTGTGGGGAGAGATGAAATCCCTCCCTTAGTAGTGGCTTACCCAGGCAACTACACCTGCTTTCTGAGGAACGGGCAAGGTAAGAAAGTCGGGAACCTCACTGAAGAATTTTGTGACCGATAATGGTAATTACTCCTCTAATTGGTTTACCAACCAGACAAGGGCAAGGACTGATCTCTGGTGGCTATGTGGAGGCTACTGGCCAAGTGGCAGGGAAGCTGTGCTCTGGTTCAGCTTCTGATGCCATTCCACTTGTTTTTACCACCTGAGTTTCAGAGAATGAGAAAACGCCCTGGAGACTATCTGAATCGCTATAAGTGGTCTATTCCTGGAGGTTCCTTTGACCATAGAATATACATAGATGAAGTACGAGTACCCTACGGGGGGGCAAATGAGTTTAAGGCCCAAAATCAGATTGCAACAAGCTTTGAGTCTGTACTTTTTCTGGTGGTCTACGATAAATAAGAATGTCGACTGGATTCATTATATTTATTACAATCACAGAGATTTGTTAATTATGCCAGAGATGCAATAAAGGGCATTGCAGATCAGTTGGGACCTATATCTTTAATGAGATGGTGAAATAGAATAACCCTGGATATGTTACTAGCAGGAAAAGGAGGTGTTTGCAAAATGTTTGTATCTTCTGTTGTACTTTTATTCCCAATAATACAGCTCCTGATGGCAGTATTACCAAGGCATTGGAAGGACTCAATTCCCTGTCCGAAGAACTTGCAGGAAAACTCCAGAATAAATGACATCTTCACCTCATGGAGTGAGGGGTAGTTTGGAAAATGGACTGGCCTGGTAACATCTGTACTTATGACCATTGCCATTATTGCCAGTATATTAACTGTTTGTGGATGTGATACTCTGCATAAGAAGAATGATCCAAAGGTTAATTGAGACCTCAATGACAAAGACAAAGTGCCAAGAGATTCAAAAGAAGAGAACCTGTCCTGGATGTTAGATGGAACATTTCTTGATAAATTTACAACAGGGTGGAATGATATGAAAGTTTTATTTTAAATTTATACTTATTTGATGCAATGAAATTAAATATACTCTCAGTTATACAGAACTTCTTAGGAAATGTTTTAGCTGTTAAAGTTTTAAATATGCTTTGCTTTCAAGTCTGGGACAGTTGATATTTCTCAATAAAGTCAGATGCAATTTAGGGAAGTTCAACTTTATCCCAGTTTCAGTTGTAAGTGTCAAAATATGCTATATGAAGCAAAACTGCATTAGACTAGTATTTTGTGAAAGATATTCACTGTCATGTGCAAGATGTCATCTGTTTGTGGTTAAAGTCTATATAAGTCAGAGCTTATGTAATGAAGTCAGACATTCGTCTCCACACCGGTGTGAATAAAACTCTTATTGGGATGAAAACTTGAATCATTATTCATAAAGTATGGAAAATTCTTCTAACAAAAAATTACTGTCATCCAGGATCCTAAATGTCTCTCCCAGATATTTATCCTTGTCCACGATTACAATACCTCCGCATTTGTCGGCGGAACGTATCACGATAGCATCATTTTTTGCCAGTTGTTTAAGAGAGTTTCTCTCCTGATAGGTCAAGTTGTCAGGTTTATTGATAGGTCTATCCAGAGTTCTTAATTCATTACCTACCAAGGTGGAAAATGTTTCTAAAAACGGACCTTGATGGTGCAAAGGATAAAAACTTGATTTGGGCTTTACATCCGTTGTTACTAACGTGGAAGATGTATTTTGTACAGTTGGCTCAGGGATAAGGGCTGATCGTGGAAGCGATGGGACCATTTGAGAAAGAGCAAAATGTCTGGTTAGGGTCGGTTTACGGACTAACCTATTCAGGTCCATAAAAAGATCGAAGGTATTGGGTGGTGCTAAAGGACAAAAAGAGAGACCCTTTCTTAGAGGACTGATCTCATGGGTATTAAAATTGTGCGAAGAAAAATTAAATAGTTTAATCTTCAGTGATTGATGCAGTATTTCTTTAGATTTGTTGATAATGGTCGTTTTGTTGCGCTTACGGCCTCCTCTTCTTCCTCTATATCTAGTTTTCTTTTTGGACCAATGGGAAGAAGTGAGTAATTGTCTGTACTTTGGGACTTAAGAGATATGGTATGAGGCGATCGTCGCTGTTGATGGTTGGCGTGATAGGTGGCATTGTCAATTGGGAGGGAAGTCCTAAAAAAGAAGTGGTGTCCATAAATGATGTCGGGGCTAAAGGAAGGGGATTAATTGTGACACATAATGCATCATTGGGTGGTGATGTGGGGTGAAACTCATCTTTGTTAATAGAAAGAGAATGTTCAAAGAAATTGACTGGAGTATTGTGGGTCGATAATTGCAATAGGGATGGGGAAATATCCTGTTCTGACAATACAATGGAATCATTAAAAAGTGGTGACAGTAAATTCGGAGTAGAAGGGTTTTCTAAAGATAATTTAAATTGTAAGAGGCGTGTTTCAGAGGATTTAAAGGCATTAATCGGTATTTTGGACAAGGCATTTTTGGAGGGTATGGATTCAATTTTTTTTAGGAGTTGTGGAAGATATTGGATTATTGAGAAGGGTAGTAGGGGCTAATGCTGGATCAGTAGTACGCCCTACTGCTGGTGATTTGGTGTATCGAATAGAGTCCATTTTGGGCTGATAAATATTCTTATTTTTAAAAGGCATTCGGCCAATCCTAATTTCTTGGTGGGAGATCGGGTTTGGTTATCTTCCAAGAACCTCCGCCTGAGGGTACCCTCCAGAAAGTTCGCCCCCAGGTACATCGGTCCTTATGAGGTCATGGAGAGGATCAACCCGGTCTCCCTCCACTTAAAATTGCCCCCCTCCTTCCGCATCCATGATGTGTTTCATTCCTCCCTTCTGAGAAGATTTGTTCCCCCCATCCTTCCCATAGGGAAACCTCCTGTCCCAGTATTGACACCCGAGGAACAGGAGTTCAAGGTGGCCAGGTTGCTGGACAGTAGAAAGGTTCAGGGGTCTATCCAGTACCTGGTCTATTGGAAAGGATATGGTCCAGAGGAGAGGACTTGGGTCCCATTTCGAGATATCCATGCTCGGACCCTTATAAAAAAACTTTCATAAAAAAATTCTGAATAAACCTGGTTCGGGGGTGGAGGGTCCAGTGCCCCCTCGTAAAAGGGGGAGTACTGTCACGTACTCCCTTCCTGCGGCTCCCTCGGTCTCCAGGACATCGAGAGTCACTCGCCCCGAGCGTCGTCAAGCCATTTGGAGCTCAGGAACGTCAGGCCAATCAAAGCCTGGCTGATGTTCCTGAACTCCCGCCTTCTCCTTGTTTCAGACTCCCCTTAGCAACTTACATTTTGACTCCTTTGTGACCCCTGACCTCGGCTGTACTCCTGACTTTTCTTTGCCTTCTGACTTTTTGTTTTTACGCACACTTCTGGTTTGGCCCTGCCTGACTCCGCCCTTTACGCCCGGACTTGTCCGTGGCGCTATTGCCCTGCCTCTCCCTCCGTGTACTTCCCAGGTGACCCTTTGTTATTTCGTACTGTCTCTGTCTTATCCGTTTGTCAGTCTCACTTGTACTAGTATAGGGAACGACGCCCAGTTGTGCGCCATCGTTTAGGTCGGGTCGTTCTAGTAGGTAGGAAGATTTGGGAAGAACAGGGACCTCACTGTTTACCGTGTATTTGTGCGTGACAGAGCCTCATACAATCCATTCCTGGTAAGTGAATGTTCTTTGCAAAATACTGTCATGCGCTCCATCAATTAATCTCTTGTTGACTCCTCTTCCTTTTTGTATTGCCTAGATTCCACAGCCACGGTAAATCAGAACAAATTAATAGTTTTTGAAAGTTGTCTAGATGTCCTAATCAGGAAAGTGAAGTGCCAAGAAAGAGATGGATGTCCTTTCACTGTAACCAAAATTGTCAAGGAAAGAAAGGGAAGTGCATTAATCATACGTGGAAGATGCAAACAAGGACATAATTCTCTGCTTTGGAAAACCGGAAGATTCTACAGTGGAAATATTTTGTTGGCCTCTTCCATATTGTGCAGTGGACTAAATTTCCATAAAGTTACAGCGCTTCGTAAGATTTTTTAACTTACAATTTTTTCAGAGAAGACCTTCTAAATGTACCGGTCATCATTTATTTTTCCTGCAATTCAAATTGCCTGGCCTGAAGAGAAGAATACAATAAAAAAACTAACTATCAACTCTTCCTATCTGTTTGGCAGGAGATGGCCAGTGTGACAGTCTGGGACACTGCGAAATACTGTACACACACAGTAATGGATTTGTTTACCGAAAACATAATGGATTTTCAAGTTGTTCAGAGAAGCCAGTGCACTTCTTCCGTTGCAATGGAAAAATTTGGATTTACAATTGTTATGGATCGAATTTTGTCTGAAGGATTTGATGTTTGCATTTTGGCCTCATGTCACATCAGCATACAAAAATTGTTGCGTGAGGTGTACCCTGACATAGACCATCAGTATGACATCTGGCATTATTCGAAGACAATTCGTAAAAAATTGTTGAAGGTAAGTAGCGGAATCCCTGGCAGACCGATCATATAATGGATTGACAAAATTGTGAACCATTTCTGGTGAAGTGTAAAAACATGCAACCACAATGAGGAGTTTTTCAAGGAACATTGGAAGTCTGTCCTGAAGCACATCATCAACTGTCAAGCATTGCATTGCTTATCGAAGAGTGGAAGAAGTTGTCTGCAATCCACAGCTCTTGAAGGATATTCCACACCTGATCAAAAATTTCCACACTGGACCGTTAGAGGCCTTCCACAGTTTAGTGTTGAAATATAGATCAAAATTAATTCACTTTGGCATTGCTGGAATGGAAGCTAGGACCAAACTTGCTATCCTGGCGCATAATCACAACGTAGGAGGAAAAAAAGCTGTTACTCATGTGCAAAAACCACATTGTGACACTATTGGTACTCAAAGTACAAAGTTAATCCTACCAAAAGGGAAAAAGAGGTGGGTGATCAAAAATGTATTTGAACCCATGGGCAACGAACATACAGAAAGAATACTGGAGGACTGTCTAAAAAGCGCACAGGGTGAGGTAAGTCATACTTGGCAAAGCAGAGTTCTAACGCTTCCACCCAACATTACCAATGTTGGAAGGCCAAACAAAAGAGAAGTTTTGGAGCAGCACTGGACTAGGTTTGGTAAGTATGAAAAATTAAAGATGTATGGTTTGTATAGTTGTTTTATTGCTGTAAGTAGTTTGTTTGTTTAGTTGTTTGGCAGTTTTGAGGTTTTATTCAATAGATTTTACAGGACACTTGAAGCAAACTTACCGACGTGTGTCTACTCAAAGTTGTCCCTTGACTAGAGTTGTGGAAGTCCTTAGGGGTAAGACAAAATGCCAATATGAATGTAGACCCAACATAGTATGTTGATTCTCCTACATTACTCACCTTTGCTCAACAGGCTCACTAGTCCCCATTTGACCGTTGTTTCTTCCTGCTGGATAAGGATGGTTGTTTCTTTGCACGGTAAATTTGACGCGGTAACGAGGCTTCTACTGTGATGTGTGCTCATGGTACACAGGAGTCGCGGTCTGTACGTGTGTCTACTCCTAGTTGTCTACATCTAGTTGTCTACATTTTCTCCACAGATACTCCATTCCCCCTGTTCGACGGTTGTTGCTTCCTGCTGGATAAGGATTATTGTTTCTTTTTGCAGGGTAAGTGTTGACATGGGCAATGTAACGAGACTTTTACAGTGATGTGTGCTCACTAAATGTGTTTTCTTTTTTGTCCACAGGAGTCGTGGTCTCTACTCGTTCTCCACATGTTACATTGTCCTTTTATTTGTCCCCAGAATTTATTTCCAATCAAATTTTAGATATGTAATGACAAATACTTTATAGGTACTAAAAAGTATATTGAAATGTATAAGATGTGAATACAATAGTGTGTGAAAACATTTGTTAAACCAGAATTTTAAGAAAAAGTCTAAAAACCAATTGGTTTTTTTTATTTTTTATTATAATGTAACGTATCGTTCAGACTATATAACTGCTATATGATTTTCACAAATAAATGTATATAGGAAGTGAAGATGTCTGGGTCACTAAGGCCCTGTTCACACAGAGTTGTTTTGAAGGCAGAAATATCTGTCTAAAAATTAATTCAGTAATTTCAAGGAAGATTTTTACCTGCCTGCAATTATTTCTTATGTCGTTATGAAGTGGAATTGGAAAAAATCACATTGACATTAATGGGAGACAGATCACGCGTTTTTCAGAGACCTTAAAGGCACGAAGAAAGGGTAGATAGCTTATATTTCCTGCAATAAATTTTTTGCGCTCGCTGAAAATAATAGCCTCCACCTACCATTTTTATCAATTTGTATTATTTTACGTGATTTTTTTCATACGGTTTTCAAAGCTGTTTATGTGTCCAAAAATTGACAAAAAATTGTGTCAACACAATTTTCCTTACATTGCATATAGTTGCTACTAGCATTACTCATAATAACACTTGTATAGTCTGAAAAATGTTAGATATAAAGTGCGAAGACTGGAAAAGGCTATTAGGGGATTTGGAGGAGGCTTTTGACAAACTGCAATGTTCTTGCAGATGTTATAATTTTTGTATTTGGACCTAAAGTCATGTTTATTTAATAAACTACACCACAAAAAAGTCTATTAAATAAGGGACTGTCATTTTGTCTGAATGTGAGAACCAATTGGTTCAATATATAAACTGATTTGCATAGATTTTCTCTATCAATCAAACTCAAAACCTGGTTCAGTGAACGGGACATCCCTGATAAAAGTGTTCGCACGGGGTTAACATTGAAACAATTTGGTCTACCCAATAGGAGTAATTTTGTACCCTCCACCAATGTACCAGTAATTGATACATTCATGAATATAGTTAGGAATGAGATTAATGATGTGAGGGAGAATTATGACTTTGATAGATTTAAACATCCGAATATGAAACAAGATGCGGACAAGGGTGGTGCAGTCGTGGTCATGGACAGGGTCATGTATGTGTCCGAAATAAGCCGACAGCTTAGTGACTCTAATGTGTATAGACAATTGACATGTGATCCCAAGTAAGATTAAATCTACATTGAATGAGGCTAAGGCTATTAATTTCAATACCTATACCAATCCAGGCCAAACAATCCATGTAATGATCTACGTACCGTATTTTTCGGACTATAAGGGTATGTGCACACACACTAATTACGTCCGTAATTGACGGACGTATTTCGGCCGCAAGTCCCGGACCGAACTCAGTGCAGGGAGCCGGGCTCCTAGCATCATACATATGTACGATGCTAGGAGCCCCTGCCTCTCCGTGGAACTACTGTCCCGTACTGAAAACATGATTACAGTACGGGACAGTTGTCCTGCAGAGAGGCAGGGACTCCTAGCATCGTATATAACTATGATGCTAGGAGCCCGGCTCCCTGCACTATGTTCGGTCCGGTACTTGCGGCCGAAATACGTCCGTAAATTACGGACGTAATTAGTGTGTGTGCACATACCCTAAGACGCACCTGACCATAAGACACACCCAGGTTTTAGACAACAGAAAATAGGAATTTGTTAAAAAATAATTCATTCTGTTTCACCACATTCTGAGAGCCAAAACTTTTTATATTTTATTTTTTTTATCGATTGAGCGGTGTGAGGGCTTATTTTGTTGCGGGACGAAATTATTTTATTTTTTACATTGTGCTTGGGGAAAAATGGGAAAAGGTTTTTTTTTTTTACACTCCTAAAAATGTATCTAATATTTTTTAATTTTTTAACACATTTTATTAGTTCCCCTAGGGAACTTGAACCAGCGGCCACTTGGTTACATGTGGAGTTACTGAAACAGCGTAACTACGCTGTTTCCCGAACTCCCATAGTAGTGCATGGCAGTTACGGTAGCAGCGTAACATGCGAGCTACGCGGTTTCTGTAACTACTGTTCAGTTCCATGGGAGTTACGGAAACAGCGTAGCTCAGCGAGTTATGCTGTTTCAGTAACTCCACATGTAATCAAGTGGCCGGGAGAGCACAGAAAGCTAGAACGGGGTTTAGGGGGCCCTGTTCTAGAGATAGGTGCGGGTCCCAGAGGAGGGACCTGCATCTATCTGACATTTATGACATATCCTGTGGATATGTCATAAATGTCCTTCATAGAAAGACCCCTATAAATGCCACGGTCGCTATTGACCACGGCATTTAACTAGTTAAAGGGGTTGCCATAAAACACGTGTATCCCCTATCCACAGAATAGGGGCTACATGTGAGATCGCTGAGGGTTCGACCGTTGGGACCCCCAGCAATAAGGAGAACAGGGGAGCGAAAGTCACCCAGAGCGCTACATGAGAAGCATGGACTTCCGGGTTCTGTGTCCGGCTTATCTGTTCTGCAGCTCCATAGAGATCAATGGAGAGCCGCTCGCGCATGCGCAGAAGAATCCCATTGATCTCTATGAAGCTGCCGGACACAGAACACGGAAGTCACAGCTTCTCATGCAGCGCTCTTGGTGACTTTCAGACCCCATTCTCCTTATCGATTACATGTATCTATCTATGCTTTAATATCCTTTTATTCTTGAGACAGCACTGATATGCAGTATAATACTGAGTGCTTATATTCTCTGTCTCTTTATGTAATATGTACTGTTTTCTCATGTGATATTATTGTGCTTCCTGATCATTAATGTTTGTGATATGCTGCTTTGTATATTGTGGTCCTCTCACCACCACCATGTTGTTTTAAACTAGTTTGTCATTTTTAGGTCTTGATGGCCATTCTCTTACTATTTTGATTACATGTAATAAAAATCTTTTGTATGGTACCAATGGTTTGATATTATGTTATTATAATATTTACATGATCGTATCTACATATATGTCTATAGGTATTGTGTTTATGTATTGATATAGCATATTTTTCGGACTATAAGACGCCGTTTTGAGCAAGAATAAATTCTGCTAAAAAGTCCTTGTGTCTTATAGTCCTTAGTCAAGGGACCCGGCAGCGCCAGGTGCCATGACCGCTTCATTACTTAACCCCTTCCCGACCCATGACGTGCTGGCACTTCATGGAGCTGGAGGGGGGTGATGTATGGAACGCACTGGGCCCGCTCCATACACTGCAGGTGTCAGCTTCTGACACGCTGCTATAACGGCCCGGAACAGCAATTTCGCTGTTCCTGGCACTTTATAGGGCTTGTGCCATAAAACACACGTATCCCCTGTCCACAGATTTTTATTACATATAATCAAAATAGTAAGACAATGGCCATCAAGACCTAAAAATGACAAACTAGTTTAAAACAACATGGTGGTGGTGAGAGGACCACAATATACAAAGCAGCATATCACAAACATTAATGATCAGGAAGCACAATAATATCACATGAGAAAACAGCACATATTACATAAAGAGACAGAGAATATAAGCACTCAGTATTATACTGCATATCAGTGCTGTCTCAAGAATAAAAGGATATTAAAGCATAGATAGTACTTGGGGTTTAATACCAACCACTGTGCTGCATAATGAGCCCCTATTAACACCAGACCACCACCACCACCACAGAGCCCCGACGCGCGTTTCGCTGTCAGCTTTTTCAAGGGGTACTGTGTGGTGGGATGGATGTACCTTTTATAATGAAATGCCTTAAATGTAGGGAGGAGCTATTTGAAGCACACATGTATCACATCAACTCTAACAAAGGTCTTCAGTATAGGGGAGTTATTTACCCACTTGTATTAAGTATAGTCATGAGGTCGCCATCTATACGGCGCCTGTCCATGGCGGACACGACTGTCCCGACCCTCCTATCACGGCATTCGGAAGATGCAGATCGCGCATGTCCATGTGCGTCTGAAACACCACACAACCGGAAGGAGAAAGGCCGAGCCAGCGCATGCGCCATACACAGGCGCTCTGTGGCCGCCATTTTGATTCAGGGAAAGAGGGTAATGAATAGCCCACACTAAAGAGAACAGTTCAGTGGAACTCATCGAGAGAACACCACAATATTTAAGGGACCTCTCAGTGGCTTGAAACATACATGATTCAGGTTTGCACATTAGATTACAAAAACGATAATACATTATTTCAAAGTCCATTGTATGATATACATATTGAAAGTGACACAATAAATAAATGGAGGAATATACAGTGAAGGAAATAAGTATTTGATCCCTTGTTGATTTTGTAAGTTTGCCCACAGTCAAAGACATGAACAGTCTAGAATTTTTAGGCTAGGTTAATTTTACCAGTGAGAGATAGATTATATATAAAAAAAAAAAAAAAAGAAAATCACATTGTCAAAATTATATATATTTATTTGCATTGTGCACAGAGAAATAAGTATTTGATCCCTTTGGCAAACAAGACTTGATACTTGGTGGCAAAACCCTTGTTGGCAAGAACAGCAGTCAGACGTTTTTTTGTAGTTGATAATGAGGTTTGCACACATGTTAGATGGAATTTTGGCCCACTCCTCTTTGCAGATCATCTGTAAATCATTAAGATTTCGAGGCTGTCGCTTGGCAACTCGGATCTTCAGCTCCCTCCATAAGTTTTCGATGGGATTAAGGTCTGGAGACTGGCTAGGCCACTCCATGACCTTAATGTGCTTCTTTTTGAGCCACTCCTTTGTTGCCTTGGCTGTATGTTTCGGGTCATTGTCGTGCTGGAAGACCCGGCAACGAGCCATTTTTAATGTCCTGGTGGAGGGAAGGAGGTTGTCACTCAGGATTTGACGGTACATGGCTCCATCCATTCTCCCATTGATGCGGTGAAGTTGTCCTGTGCCCTTAGCAGAGAAATACCCCCAAAACATAATGTTTCCACCTCCATGCTTGATAGTGGGGACGGTGTTCTTTGGGTCATAGGCAGCATTTCTCTTCCTCCAAACACGGCGAGTTGAGTTAATGCCAAAGAGCTCAATTTTAGTCTCATCTGACCACAGCACCTTCTCCCAATCACTCTCAGAATAATCCAGATGTTCATTTGCAAACTTCAGACGGGCCTGTACATGTGCCTTCTTGAGAAGGGGGACCTTGCGGGCACTGCAGGATTTTAATCCATTACGGCGTAATGTGTAACCAATGGTTTTCTTGGTGACTGTGGTCCCAGCTGCCTTGAGATCATTAACAAGTTCCCCCCATGTAGTTTTCGGCTGAGCTCTCACCTTCCTCAGGATCAAGGATACCCCACGAGGTGAAATTTTGCATGGAGCCCCAGATCGATGTCGATTGACAGTCATTTTGTATGTCTTCCATTTTCTTACTATTGCACCAACAGTTGTCTCCTTCTCATCCAGCATCTTACTTATGGTTTCGTAGCCAATTCCAGCCTTGTGCAGGTCTATGATCTTGTCCCTGACATCCTTAGAAAGCTCTTTGGTCTTGCCCATGTTGTAGAGGTTAGAGTCAGACTGATTAATTGAGTCTGTGGACAGGAGTCTTTTATACAGGTGACCATTTAAGACAGCTGTCTTTAATGCAGGCACCAAGTTGATTTGGAGCGTGTAACTGGTCTGGAGGAGGCTGAACTCTTAATGGTTGGTAGGGGATCAAATACTAATTTCTCTGGGCACAATGCAAATAAATATATATAATTTTGACTACGTGATTTTCTGTTTATTTTTTAATATAATCTATCTCTCACTGGTAAAATTAACCTAGCCTAAAAATTCTAGACTTTTCATGTCTTTGACAGTGGGCAAACTTACAAAATCAGCAAGGGATCAAATACGTATTTCCTTCACTGTATATAACCCAATATATTTTCAAATGTTGTTCATAAATAGAAGAGATCTATACTTTCATTTTTAGTGCATTAAACAAAAATTATTATAAAAAATGTAATAAAGACCCATCATTATGACAAGTCAGTGTAGATGCTATAAAAAAAAGGTTATATGGGGATATAACACCCATCAATGTTACTTATATTCAATAAGGGCCATTATGGCCTTAAATACCCCATGAAAATAACAAATATTTAAAGTGCATAGTGCATACCAAATTGAAACATATATACAAACCCTTAGCCAATGTAAATCCACAAGTAAGGATTATTGAAATTTTTCACACTAATAAAAAGTGTTAACGTGTCATCCAAATTCCTATATGAGAGATCATTAATTGCACCCCGAGCCATGATGAAATCAATGTAATGACAATGTTGCCATTGAAGACCTATAAAAGATATAGATAACAGTAAATACACAAAATATGTGTAGGAACAATCAATAGCTCCTCCTGGCTCCAATTTAATTGGATAACATCCAAAACCACCGCACAAAAAGAACATATTAAAAACTAGGATGATGCCATAAGAATATACCACTAAAGAAAAGATGGCTATTGATTTGATTGATGATGACTTGTGCAGGTTTTTGACAGTTGAGAATCCGGTGACTCCGGTTATGTATATCCTTCCGAAGATACACAAGTCTCTGATCAATCCCCCTGGACGTCCGATAGTATTGGGGTGCGACTCGATCTTAGGTCGCATCGCTATATTCTTGAATAAAGCATTGGGGACTTTCGCTTCACAAACCAAATCATTCATATGTGATACAACAGTTTCTTTGAACAAACTGGGAGAGGTGAAGTTGAAGGACACGGATGAGGTATATCTTGCCTCATTTGACGTTGTAAGTCTTTATACTTCTATAGATCACTATAGGGGCATGCTGGTAGTATCTAAGAAATTACAGAATTCAGATTACTCTATGGAGAGTCGGGAATTCATACTCAATTTGTTACAGATTGTGCTCTCTTGCAATTACTTCCTATTTGAGGATGCTTTTTTTCTCCAATGGGCGCGAATGTTGCGCCCACTTACACAAATATCTTTATGGGTGTACTCGAGGAGGAATGCGTCTATGTGTCCCACCACTGCAGATTTTTTGAGTTCCTGAATGGAATGGACCCTGATTTGAAGTTCACATTGGTACGGTCTAGGGAGGCAATACAATTCTTAGATGGGGAGGTGAGATTGTCTGGACATAAATTTTCCACTAATCTATATGTAAAACCGACGGACAAAAACAATTTACTTAGGTTTGATAGTGGTCATCCACGTTCAATGATCAAATCATGACCTTATAGTCAGTTTATCAGGATTAAAAGTATAGTGAGTGAGGAAGACTCATTGGATACTAAATTAGATGCACATGTAAATTTGGAGAAAGGGGTTACCCTAATAAATTTCTACAGACACATCGCAGTAGGATTAGGTGCATAGAACGCAAAGATCTGTTGAAGGGAACACAAGGAAAAGAGACTAAAATCAACAGAATTCCATTTGTATCACCAATAGTGAATTGAGTCAACCGATCTCTCAGATTATACGCAAACACTGGCCTATTCTGGCGGGGTCTTTCCGTAATGTCCCAGAATTTGGGGTTCCACCGTTATTTTCATATCGGTGTCCATGTAACCTAGGTGATAAATTAGTGAGGTCAGATTTGGGCTCCAGAAGGAAATCCCTACAAACGTTCCTGGGTCCTAACAAAAAGGGTTGCTTTCCGTGCCTCAACTGTGTAAACTGCTCCCTTAGGATGTGCAAATGTACCACCCTTAATCATATTACAAATAAGATCTTCCATATTGACCACTATTTGACTTGTCAGACCGATTTTGTAATATATTTGTTACAGTGTCCTTGCAACCTACTTTATGTAGGTGGGACTTCATTGGATCTCCGGCATAGAATCAATCAACACCGTTACACAATCCGGTGCAAAAGCTTGGACCTACCGGTTTCTAAGCATTTTTTTTAAGTAAAACATCCTGAAAAACAATTGCGTTTTCGCGTAATAGACACAGTTTCCCCAATAAGACGAGGTGGAGATAGAACGCGTTTATTAAAGAAAAAGGAACTAGAATGGATTTTTAGGCTAAACACTTTAAAACCTCATGGCTTAAACATTGATTACAAACTGGCAATATTGATTTAGGCAGGGGTTTGCCCTTCGGTACATTTCTGGGGAATTTATTGTACACTTCAACATGTATAGGATGGAATTAACAATGTCTGTCTTTCTTTTAGATTTGTTGTTGACTCTATAAACAACTGTTTGTATATGATATAGAGACATTATATTTTCCATTTTTTCTATAGGCAAGATTTCCTTATATGTAAAAAATGATTCTTTCAAGTTCTGAATGGAATGAATACAATGTGAACCTGCCTTGTGGAGTTCAACACATTTCACAGTCACCCTGCCAAGCTCAATATATATTTTGGTTCTATTGCCTTGTAAAATGTCCACATGAATTCAGGGATTTTTTCTATAATGTTGAAGTAGCCAATACCGTTTTTTGCCTCTTTTTCTCTTTTTTGATAAAATAGAGAATTTTGGTGCTCTTTGTGACATTGTGGTCGGTGGTGCGGATTGAACCCCCATTCTCTTCGTTTGGCACACATGTGACTTGTGATGAGCTATTTTGCATCATATAGTTGGGTGGTGCCTTCTACGAATTAAGGAGATGTAGTACCCTTGGTAAAGGGACTTAACGACTCAATGCAGGTTGACGTGATGATTGGGTCTTTACTGCACCTCTACAGAGGTTGGGTAAATATAGAGCATTCTCCTTATGTAAATATCTATTTACGGAAGAAAGAGGTGCGTTTTGCCCTCTTTTAAAATGGCCGGAATAGGGGGCGTGGCCTGACCGTGCATGGAGTGATATGCACGCTTCATATCTGCCTCCTCTCCGGTCATTTATCTGGCTTGCACTGACTACCAGTAAACAAATTTGGTGCTTCTGCACGGTAACAGGATCTCATGCTCGTCCTGGTCTTGGGGATACCTTGGGCTGCTCGCTATGCCGCGGAAAAGCGGTAAAACTTCTTTAAAAGCCGGGCGCCATGCCGATTTCCAAGATGGAGCCGAGAGGGAGTGGAGGTCAGGGACCCAGGCTCCGAGGAAGTCGGATGTTGCTGACCGCCTCAGACAGTATGCCAGACATGGCAGCGCGGCAGAGGAGGGATCGTCTGCATGGCCCCAGAAGAGTGGGCCGGATGGGTCTGACTCGGCAGAGATGTCGTCCGAGGATGATATGGTGAATGCAGAGGTACAGGTCCCGCAATGGTCGCAGGCCGAAACACATGGCAGCCTTGGGGGGGCTACAGGTGAACCCACGCTTAGAGATGTGCTTAAGGCTATCTCTAAGTGTAACACTGCCATCAGTTCCCTGTCACTGCAGGTGGGAGGCATGAGACAAGCATTGTCTGTCCTTAGGCATGATGTCCATAAGATCTCTGAGAGGACCACTGAGGTGGAAGCTAGAACCTCAACTCTAGAGGATGACATGCTTAAAGTTAAGAAGATATCTCGGAGGGCAGTGCGAGATTCCATTGCTCTATGGGCAAAGGTGGACGATCTGGAGAATAAATCTCGACGCAAGAATGTCCGCATTATTGGGGTCCCGGAAAAGGCAGAAGAAACTAACCCCACAGACTTTATTGAAGGCTGGTTTGCCCAACAGTTTGGGAAGGATGTATTGTCACCATTGTTTGCCGTTGAGAGGGCAAATCGGGTGCCCACCAGACAGTTACCACCAGGATGACCACCGCGCCCTATTCTGGCCAAAGTGCTTCACTTTTAAGACCGGGACACTTTGCTATGTAGCGCTCGGGATATGCCGGACCTCAGCATTAATGGATGCAAAATTTCTCTCTTCCCGGATTATTCGGCAGAGGTCCCTAAACGGAGGGCTCGCTTTAAGGATATCAAGAAATGCTTGAGAGAGTTGAAAGTGGTCTACCCGATGCGGTTTCCCGCCAAACTTCGGGTGACACCCCCATTTCTTTGAGGATCCTAATAACGCTTTGCAGTGGCTTGATCAGCATGAGGGACAACTTCGCCTGGAGCATGCACCTCCTGATACAGGAGGTGTCTCCCCGGAGGGACTTCTCTCTTTTCTTTTTTCATTTTTGAGAGGATCTGTTTCTTTAATGGACCTGTTACATGCTTAATGTTTAGTGGTGGCAGGGGTAGAGGGGGAGTGAGGGGCACTGCTTTCTCACTGTTTCTGCATTGGTTGGGTAATGCGTTATAGTAACACCAATGTTTTTGTTCTTTTTTGTTTTATTTCATCATCTGATCCTGATTACTGTATTGATTGCGGTAGTGCTGTTTAGTTATGGGGAAGAAAGTTTTGGGAGGGTTCGGGGGGGGGGATTCGACCATACTATGTACTCTGGTTTGGGAGGGGACGGGCTTTGGGGATTGGAAATTATGTCTGCATCGCCGATAATTAGCTGGAATGTCAGAGGGCTCTCTGATGCTACCAAACGACATAGTGTATTTAGGTTTTAGGTTTTCGTTGAAATGTCGTCCTGCCATATACTGCCTGCAAGAAACGCATCTTACTGTGGACAAAATATATTTACTGAGACGGTCGTGGATAACCTCTGCGTATCATGCTGTTTATTCCCATAACTCTAGAGGAGTTAGCATCTTGGTGCATAGAGACATACCGTTCCAGGGCATGGCGCAGAGTATTGATGTGGAGGTACGATATATTTGTTTGCTTTGTAGAATTGGCCAACAGATTCTTGTCCTTGTCTCAGTATATATTCCTCCTCCATTTTCTTCGGCCTTGCTGAGGGAGATATTGGATTTTGTACCCTTGTCTCTTGGTTGGAGACTTCAATAATGTTCCTGATTTGGCCTGGGATAAATGTTGAGTTACGGGCCAATCTGTAGGATCGGAACAAACTCCTTTTCGGGTCCTTATCACTGAACTAGGCCTTATGGATGTATGGAGGGTAAAACATCCCCAGGATAGGCACTTTTCCTGTTGCTCTTCCACATATGCTTCGCTATCGAGAATTAATTTGGCCCTTTGCAGCCCGGCGCTGCTCCCTAGGTTAGGGGAAGTGGAGTATATGCCTAGATCCTTATCAGACCACTCTCCCTTGCGGGTGGTTCTGGTACCCGTGGTGGCATATACTGGTTCTCGGGGATGGAAGCTTAACCCATTTTGGTTAAATATTATGCATGATAGGGAACAGGTTCCAGTGTTGCTACGGGAATATTTTTAATTCAATGCGGGATCGGCATCGTTGCAATCAGTATGGGAGGCTATGAAAGCCTACTTGAGAGGGATAGTGATTAAGTCCATCAATATTACGAAGTCTAGGTCAAAGGCTCTAGATGATAAATTGCATGCGTTTGTTACGGCTGCTGGGGTCGATTTTATAACCAATCCAGTGTCGGTTACCAGTGAGCGCTTGAAACAGGCTCAGACGTGCCTAAGAACCCACCTTCTAGAGGTGGCAGATAGTAAGAGATAGTTTGCTAAGCAGAGGTTCTATGCGGAGGGGGAAAAGGTTGGTCACATGTCTGTGATTTCTAAAGCTCAGCAAGAGTCCTCCCATATTGATGCTTTGAAAAACGGTGCGGGTGCCTTAATTTCTGATACCCCTGGGGTCTTGGGAATATTGCAGTCCTTTTATGCTTCCTTGTACTCCTCAAAGGTGTCCCCTACTACTGCATATATTAGGGATTTCTTTGGGAAGGCTAATCTCCTCAGTCTGAATAGTGAGGTTAGGGCCCTGTTTGATGGTCCTCTAAGCCTGGAGGAATTGCAGGAGGCTGTGCATGGTATGGCCAATGAGAAAGCCCAGGGCGTGAATGGATTGCCCACGGAAGTGTACAAAAACTATGGGGATGTGTTGTTGCCTAAGCTGTTGGAGGTGTTTCAGGAGTCCATTGAGGTGGGATTTTTGCCGGAATCCATGCGTGAGGCCACTATTGTGGTGATTCCCAAAGAGGGTAAAGACCCACTACTTCCCGAGTCCTACCGCCCTATCTCCCTGTTGTCTATGGACGTCAAAATTCTTGCAAAAGCCCTGGCCGACCGGTTGAATAAGGTGATTTCCTCTGTTATTCATCATGATCAAACAGGCTTTATGCCAGGTAAGGCGACATCTGTTAATATTCGGAGTCTGTTTCTTAGTCTACAGATTCCGCCGGATAATGTGGGTAGCAGAGCCATCCTGTCGTTACATGCTGCTAAGGCATTTGACAGTGTTGAATGGCGCTATCTATGGCATGCGCTTGAAAGTATGGGGGTAGGCCCAGTTTCCTGGGTTAAAGTTTGGTACTCTGGTCCCAAGGCTAGAATTAGGGCTAATGGGGGTTTGGCGGAGAGATTTCAGCTTTACAGGGGTACACGACAGGGGTGTCCACTTTCGCCCGTTTTGTTTGCAATTGCTATAGAGCCTTTGGTGGCAGCGATTTGGCTTTCCCCAGCGATCACGGGTTTTATGCATGGGAATTATGAGAATAAAATTGCCTTGTATGCGGATAATGCATTGTTCTTTTTGGGAGTTACGGGACACTCTTTAACAACGGTTATGTCCTTAGTGGATGAGTTTGGGTGTCTCTCTGGACTTACTATTAATTGGCAGAAATCAGCGCTACTTCCGATAGATCCCCTGGTTGAGCCTGTGGATGATATAGGGAGCTCGGTCCAATGTGTTGCACAAATGCGGTACTTGGGGATTGAGTTAACATGGCGGATATCTGATTTTGAGGATTTGAATCTCATACCTCTGATGCAAAAATGTAAACGTAAAATAGGTGCGCGGTGTAGACTGTCTCTTTCTGTCGTAGGCAGTGTAAATCTTATAAAAAAATGATTCTGATGCCGCAATTACTTTACCTGATGCATAATGCACCGATGTAGATCCCGCTCACTAGGTTCCACAGGATAAGCGCTCTTTTTCGAGACCTTATTTGGCGAATCGCCCTAGACTGTGGCTGGAAATATTGCTGAGGGGGGACTGGCTCTCCCAGATCCCTGGATTTATTTTTTGGCAGCTCAGTGTCAGCACCTTAACTGGTTGCCGACACAGGATGAGAATGCTCGTCCTGAGCGGCGAGTACTTGGTGCATTAAAACGAGCATTCTAGTCCTGTGTGACAGCCGTCTGTGCGCGCGATCGAGAGCGGGGCAACGGCTTTAATACACAGCCACGGCCCCGCTCTAACAGCGGAGAGGAGAGAAACATCCTCTCTCCGCCGTTAACCCTTTGAATGCCGCAATGAAAGATGATCGCGGCATTCAAGGAGAGGGGACTGCATCACAGAAGATAACTGTGATGCGATAAAAGCCCATAATTTGTATGGCCAGACAGCCCAGGGTCCATTGAAGGACCCCAGGGCTGTCTGAACATATTTCCTGTTGTTAGGGCATACTGAGGTATGCCCTAATAACTACAATCAGTACACAGGCTAATGTACTAGCATATAGATCTATGCCAGTACATTACAGTTAAAAAATCAAAATGATAAATCCCTTTATGGGATTAAAAAAAAAAGTTAAATGAATGTAAAAAAAAATAATGATAAATAAATAAATTAAAAGTTAAAAAAACACACAGAAACACACTTTTTTTTTTTATAATAAATAAACTTTTTAACCCCTTAAGGACGCAGCCTAGTTTGGGCCTTAAGGCTCAGATCCCATTTTTCAAATCTGATATATTTCACTTTATGTGGTAATAACGTCGGAATGCTTAAACCAATCCAAGCGATTCTGAGATTGTTTTCTCGTGACACATTGGGCTTTATGTTCGTGGGAAAATTTGGACGATATATTCAGTGTTTATTGGTGAAAAATTGCAAAATTTTGAGAAAATTTATAAAAAATAGCATTTTTCAGAATTTAAATGCATCTGCTTGTAAAACAGATGGTTATACCACCCAAAATAGTTACTAGTTCACATTTCCCATGTCTACTTTAGATTGGCATCGTTTTTTGAACATTCTTTTATTTTTCTTGGACGTTACAAGGTTTAGAACATAAACAGCAATTTCTCATATTTTATAGAAAATTTCAAAAGCCTTTTATTTAAGGTACCTGTTCGGTTCCGAAATGGCTTTGAGGGGCCTATGTATTAGAAACTCCCGAAAATAACCCCATTTTGAAAACTAGACCCCTCAAAGTATTCAAAACAGCATTTAGAAAGTTTATTTAACCCTTCAGGCATTTCACTGAAATTAAAGCAAAGTAGAGGTGAAATTTGCAAATTTAATTTTTCTTGCTGAATTTCAATTATATTAAATTTTTTTTTTTTGTAACACAGACGGCTTTACCAGAGAAACACTACTAAATTTGTACTGTCCAGATTCTGCAGTTTTTAGAAATGTCCCACATGTGTCTCTAGTGTGCTCGTGGACTGAAACACAAGCCCCAAAATCAAAGAAGCACCTAATGCATTTTGAGGCCTCTTTTTTACTAGAATATATTTTAGGCAGCATGCCAGGTTTGAAGAGGTGTTGAGGTGCCAAAACAGTAGGAATCCCCAAAAGGGACCCCATTTAGGAAACTACACCCCTCAAGGAATTAATTTATGGTTGTTGTTACTATTTTGACCCCACCGCTTTTACACAGCATCTATTTGAATTGGGCTGTGAAATTAAAAAAATGACATTTTTTCCAATATGTTATTTTTCATCAAAATTTCTTATTTTCACAAGAAATAAAATACTAAATTTTGTTGCCCAATTTGTCCTGAGTGCAGCAATACCTTATTTGTAGTGATAAACAGCAGGTTAGGCCCATGGGAGGGCTCAGAAAGAAAGGAGCGCTATTTGTTCTTTGGCGTCCAGATTTTGCTGGATTGGTTTTCGGGTGCCATGTCACATTTGCAGTGCCCCAGAGGTATCAAAGCAATGGAAACCCATCAGAAGTGACCCGATTTAGGAAACTACACCCCTCAAGGAATTCATTTATGGGTAATGGGACCATTTAGACCCCATAGTTTCTTCACAGAACCTATTTGAATTGGGCTGGGAATTTAAAAAATAATATTTTTTTCCAATAATATGTAGTTTTGGCTGAAAAGTTCTTATTTTCACAAAAAATTAAATACGCCATTTTGTTGCCCAATTTGTCCTGAGTGCGGCAATTCCCCATTTGTGATGATAAACTGCCGTTTGGGCCCATGGGAGGGCTCAGAGGGAAAGGACCACCATTTGGCCTACTGGGGATTTTCTGGTGCGAAGTCATGTATGCAGAAGCCCCTGAGGTACCAGTACAGTTGAAACCCCCAATAAGTGACCCCATTTTAAAAACTACACCCTTAAGGCATTCATCTAGAAGTGTAGTGAGCATTTTGACCGGAGACATACACCCCATAAACTGTAATGTGAGTTCTCCTGGGTATGGCAATACCCTCAATGTGGCTGTTATCAGCTGCCTGGGCACGCAGCAGGGCTCAGAAGGGAAAAATGAGGGGGGGGGGTAAGCTGTGCGGAGTGCATCAGGGTAAGTAAAACTGGGGTAGATTAAAAATCAAGGGATGTATGATACATTTTAAAACCCTCTTTCATACAGAGCCCTGGTTTTTCGGGACACGTGTCACATTGGTATAATGTGTCCTTCCTTATCCCCCTCTTATAGCAGACTTTGCACCTCTTTTGACTTTTTCCCTTCTTGCCAGCTTGGGGAACTTCTCCTGGAAAGTGTTGCCCTTGTACGATGTATGTGGCCTCACTTCCAGAAGTACTGGGTGCCCCGCCTTCTTGGTCTATAAAAATGAGTTTCCTGATAACCACCTCTTCAAATTCCAGGAAAGTTCCCCTCTGGCCTGCACATCGACGTAGCACGTACGCATTGTACAATGCCGTATGTATGATGTGCACGGCCAGCTTCTTACACCACACCGCATGGCGCTGTAGGGCTTCAGGACTTGATCTGACAAGTCCACCCCTCCCATGTAATATTGTAGTCCAGGATGCAGTCTGGTTTGGGGGTCTATGTAATGGTACAAGGGTACTGGTGTGGCCATGTATTGTTGTCAATACAAGGACATCTCTCTTGTCCTTGACACACAATATGTTGCTGCTAGATTGTGCCCTGCTATCACCCCTTCTTGTTTGCCCAAGTCTTAGGGAGGTCTCTCAGATTTCTTCTAGCAGTGCCGCATGCCGCAGTACTTCTGGAAGCGAGGCACTTGAAGAGTGAAACGCTGGTATAAAAATTATCCAGGTAGAGGTGGTAACCCTGGTCCAGCAGTGGGTGCACCAAATCCCACACAATTTTTGCATTAACTCCCAGTAAGGGGGGGGGGGCATTCTGGGGGCTGAATACTGCTGTCCTTCCCTTCATATATCCTAAATTTGTAGGTATACCCTGATGCACTCTCGCACACCTTATACATCTTCACACCATACCTTGCCCTCTTACCCGGCAGGTACTGGCGGAATTGAAGCCTCCCTTTAAAATGTACCAAGGACTCATCAATAGAAATACAATTCAAGGGGGTGTATGCTTGGGAAAACCGGGCACTGAAACGGTCTAATAGGGTTCTCCGTTTATACAAACGGTCAAAACTGGGGTCATCTCGGAGTGGGCGCTGCTCATTAGGAGAAGCGAAGTATTGCCTCATTTTTATTTTTTTTTAGGTTCCAGTTCAGTTATGAAGTTACTTTGAGGGGCCTATATATTAGAAACCCCTATGAAACACCCCATTTCAGAAACTAGACTCCTCAAAGTATATACGGTGCAAAATATCTTGAAAAACATTTATTGTTTTATTAATATCCTCAATGACTTCGTAGTTCATCGAATAGGGTTTCAATCAAATCATCCTGACAAACCTGTAATATTAACATATAAATTCAATCCCATATACTGTCTATTAGTATGACATATAACTATATAGGTCATTACCAAAAGATGAGGGCTCACAAATGTTAAAATATTACAAGACAACCATCACCTTGCGAGCCACACTAATAGAAATACATTTCCTAAGCCCCATCATCTTAAAAAATAAAAAACAATGATAACTCATTGACCAGATCTATTGTTACAAATTTGTACATATTCTGCTGCTTATTGGTTTAAACGGGTCTTTTGATTGATCTGAGCTATCTTTAAGTATAATTATGAATCCCATCTTTTTTGCTGTTAAGTCGAAGTACCGAATAAATAATTTTTAAATATTCACAAGTGTTTTTGCACAGCTCCATGTATAATATCGTTATCAGGATTTATTCATGTATACATCGAGGCTTATATTTGATCATGCAATCTCTATGAATTGTAAAACAACGAATATCGTCTGACAGACGACATAACGAATTGACAATTTATAGTTACTTACCTTTTAATTCTGGCAATGATTCCTACAGTCAGAGTCAATGACCATTACATAGTACATATACATCTGCTTTCCAGTAAAATCAAGCTGAACCGCAATTTACTTCATCTACGATTACCGGATATAAGCCTCCAATTGTTTGTATTCCTCCACTGACAAGCCATGAGGAAGGACGTAGTATACGTCTGAAACGCGTAGGCAAACATCACTGATTTACTTCTCTGTACCTGGAAACTATCTTCTGTTTTTAGACATTTGAATAAAATTGAAACACGTTTCATTTTTAAAAAGTTCAAAGCGCTGGATCATCGCTTATTTCTTCTTTCCTGTTTCAACGCCGTGTGCCATCGCAGCGATCCTGGCGCTGCCTGCAGTCAAAATCCTGCTAAATGGTGAGCTGGAGGATTCCTCGTTACATTTGTTAGGTATTACACATGTAGTATGGAGGTACACTATTTCATGAGGAACAAAGCTGCTGCCCGGTCCCATACGCAATGACCATAAGGAGTTCCCGGTAATGGTAAAGTGGAATAAGGGAAAAAAAGGGGACCACAATGGCGCTGCTTAATAATGAAGTTCATGTTTAATGGAAGGTAAAATGATAAGATAGATGCTACACGTTTCAACACCGGACCGGCGTCTTCATCAGGCAAGTAAAATACATACAGTTGACACATATATGGGGACATGACAGCACATTATAATTATACTAATTGGACTAATTCAGACAGCGCACCGAAAAAAAAACGCCAAAGTGAGGCGGGTCAAAAATCAAAGCTCAAATGTTACGTAATGGATACCGCAATAAAGCATCACAAATATATAAATGCAGAAATCAAAATGCAATTGATAAAAGGGAAAATATAATTAAATAGACATAAGATAATTGTTAACCCCTTCAAGACCCAGCCTGTTTTGGCCTTCAGGACCCAGCCAATTTTTTCAAATCTGACATGTGTTACTTTATGTGGTAATAACGTTGGAATGCTTTTACCTATCCAAGCGATTCTGAGATTGTTTTCTCGTGACATGTTGTACTTTATGTTAGTGAAAACATTTTGTCGATAATTTTGGTATTTATTTCTGAAAAACACAACAATTTAGAAAAAAATTGCAAAAATTAGCATTTTTCTAAATTTAAACGTATCTGCTTGTAAAACAGATAGTAATACCACACAAAATAGTTACTAGTTAACATTTCCCATATGTCTACTTTATGTTTGCATCGTTTTTTAAACATCCTTTTATTTTTCTAGGACGTTACAAGGCTTAGAACTTTAGCAACAATTTCTCATATTTTCAAGAAAATTTAAAAAGGATATTTTTTCAGGGACCAGTTCAGTTCTAAGGTGGCTTTGAGGGCCTTATATATTAGAAAATCGCCAGAAGTCACCCCATTTTGAAAACTGCACCCCTCAAGGTATTCGAATCAGCATTCACAAAGTGTTTTAACCCTTTAGGCGTTTCACAGGAATTAAAGCAAAGTAGAGGTGAAATTTACAAATTAAATTTTTTTTGTCGAAATTCATTTCTAATACATTTTTTTTTGTAACACAGAAGGTTTTACCAGAGAAATGCAACTCAATATTTTATTGCCCAGATTCTGCAGTTTTTAGAAATATCCCACATGTGGCCTAAGGGTATGTTCACACGGCCAAATTTCAGACGTATACGAGGCGTATTATGCCTCGTTTTACGTCTGAAATTACGGCTCCAATACGTCGGCAAACATCTGCCCATTCATTTGAATGGGTTTGCCGACGTACTGTGCAGACGACCTGTTATTTATGCGTCGTCGTTTGACAGCTGTCAAACGACGACTCGTAAAAATACAGCCTCGTCAAAAGAAGTGCAGGACACTTCTTTCAGACGTTTTTGGAGCTGTTTTCTCATAGACTCCAATGAAAACAGCTCCAAAAACGGACGTAAAAAACGCCGCGAAAACGGCGCGAAAAACGCCGCGAAAAATGCGAGTTGGTAAAAAAACGTCTGAAAAGCAGGGTCTGTTTTCCCTTGAAAACAGCTCTGGATTTTCAGACGTTTTGGTTGACTACGTGTGAACATACCCTTAGTGTGATAATGGACTGAAGCACCAGCCTCAGAAGCAGAGGAGCACCTAGTGGATTTTGGGCCTCCTTTTTTTTAGAATATATTTTAGGCACCTTGTCAGGTTTGAAGAGGTCTTGTGGTGCCAAAACAGTGGAAACACCCCAAAAGTTACCCCATTTTGGAAACTACACCCCTCAAGGAATTTATCTAGGTGTATAGTTAGCATTTTGACCGCACAGGTTTTTCGCTAAATTTATCAGAATTAGTCTGTAAAAATGAAAATCTACTTTTTTCTGAAAAAACATAGAAATTTTTAATATTTACAAGAGATAATGAAGAAAATCACCCCAACATTTGTAAAGCAATGTCTCCTGATTACAGCAATATCCCATATGTGGTAATAAACTGCTGATTGGACCCACAGCAGGGCTCAGAAGGGAAGGAGTGCCATTTGGATTTTGGAGCACGGATTTTGCTGGATTGGTTTTCGGTGCCATGTCGCGTTTGCAACGCCCTGGAGAGACCAAAACAGGGGAAACCCCCCAAAAGTGACCCCATTTTGGAAACTACACCTCTCAAGGAATTTATCTAGGGGTATAGTTAGCATTTTGACCACACAGGTTTTTTGCAGAATTTAGTGGAATTAGGCAGTGAAAATGAAAATCAAAGTTTTTTCTGAAAAAGCATAGAAATGTTAAATTTTTACAAGGAATAAAGGAAAAAAGAACCACAACTTTTGTAAAGCATTTTCTCCTGATTACGGCAATACCCCATATGTGGTAATAAACTGCTGATTGGACCCACGGCAGCGCTCAGAAGGGAAGTAGCGCCATTTGGATTTTGGAGCACGGATTTTGCTGGATTGTTTTTTGGTGCCATGCCGCCTTTGCAACGCCCTGGAGGGACCAAAACAGTGGAAGCCCCCCAAGTTTCCCCATTTTGGAAACACCCCTCAAGGAATTTTTCTAGGGGTATAGTGAGCATTTAGACTCCACGGGTCTTTTGCAGAATTTATTAGAATTAGGCGGAGAGAATTAATATCACAATTTTTGTCCACTAAAATGTTGAATTTTCTCATTTTCACAAGGGATAAAGGAGAAATAAACAACAAATTTTTGTAAAGCTATTTCTCCTGGGTACGGAAATACCCCACATGTGGTCATACATTTTTTTCATTAGAAATGAATTAACCCTTTCAGGACTGATCCATTTTTTGCTTTCTTATTTTCGTTTTTCACTACCAGCCTTCCAAGAGCCATAACTTTTTTCTTTTTTCGTCAGTAGAGTGATGTGAGGGCTTATTTCTTGCGGGAGGAATTGTAGTTTCTATTGGTACCATTTAAAGTGCCATAAAAAGTACTGGGAAACTGAAAAAAAATAGGAAAATATAGGAATATAGGAAGAAAATCTGATTCCATTTTTTGGGGTTTTCGTTTTTAAAGCTTTCGCCGTGCGGTAAAAACGAAAACTACAGCGATTTTGGCGGTTTAAATTATTTACGTTTTTTACGGTGTTCACCGTGCGAGTTAAATAATGGTATATTGTAATAGTTCGGCCTTTTACGGACGTAGCGATAACAATTCTGTTTATTTTTTTTACATTACTTTTGAAGAAAAATGGGAAAAGGTTTTTTTTTTTAACTAATCTTTTTTTCTTTCTCACTACTAATAACTTTAATTCTTCTACACATTTTTTTAGTCCCCTTAGGGGACTTGTACCAGCGATCATTGGATCCGCGGGTACAATATGCTGCAATACTAATGTATTGCAGTATATTGTTATTTTTACAGACTCCTGTAACAGCGCGATCGCTGTTCCTGTCCGTTAGTCCCGGGTGTCAGCTGTAATACACAGCCGACACCCGCAGCGTATGGAGCGGGCTCAGCACGTGAGCCCGCTCCATACATCAACCCCCGCACCATGTCGTGCTATTAAGTCATAGTGCTCAAAGGGGTTAATGCACAGCGGATGGTGTGAATATTGCAATTTTCCACTGATATGCCATTTTAGTGCATATGTCGTGCCCAGTTTGTGCCCCTGAAGACAAATACCTCATAAAGCTTTAAGCGGGTTCTCCCGGGTATGGCGATGCCATATATGTGAACGCAAACAGCTGTTTGGGCACGCTGCAGGGCTCAGAAGGGAGGGACGCCATTTTGCTTTTGGAGCGCAGATTTTGCTTGGTAGTTTTTCTGTTTGGGGTTTTGCTGGTATTTCAGTTTATAATGTGGGGACATATGTAATCTGTGCGGAGAACATCAGGGCATAATAAGAGGGTATAAAAATGCGGTAAAGAAATAATAATTCATAGATGTGTGGCCGGTGTCCCACTGATAAATGGTGTCGGATGTTACCCGCTTTTAGAAAACACTGCACATTTTGCATCGCCATATTCCTGGGAGCCAGAACGTCTTTATTTTTTCACCACCGGAGCTGCGTGAGGGCTTATTTGTTGCGAGACAATCTGTACTTTTCATTGGTACCATTTTGGGATACATGCGATTTTTTTGATCACTTTTTATTACATTTTTTTGCAAGCCGGGTGACCAAAAACAAGCAATTCTGACAATGTTTTTTAGTTTATTTTTTGCGGCGTTCACCGTGCACTATAAATGACCATTATATTTTATTCTGCGGGTCGGTACGATTACGGCGATACCATATGTATATAGGGTTTTTTTACGTTTTGCAGCGTTTGCGCAATAAAATCACTTTTTTATAAAATAATTTATTTTCTCTGTCACCATATTCTGAGAGCCGTAACATTTTTATTTTTCAGTCAAAAAAGCTGTGTAAGAGCTTGTTTTTTGCGAGACGGGTTGTAGTTTTTATCGGTATTATTTTCGGGTACATGCGACTTTTTGATCACTTTTTATTCTCTATTTTGGGAGGGGTGGTGACCAAAAAATAGCGATTCTGGTGTCGTTTTTTATTGATTTTTTTTGGGGTGTTCATCGTGCGGGAAAAATAACATTATAGTTTTATAGTTGGGGTCGTTACGAACGCGGGGATACCAAATATGTGTACTTTTTTTAATGTGTTCATTTTTTTCCTATAATGAAAGACTTATTATAGGAAAAAAATGCAGTGCTTGTTTATATAACTTATAACTTTTATTAAAACATTTTTATTCTTTTTTTTACTTTTTTCACTTGTCCCACTAGGGGACACTTAGACTTGCAGCTTTGATCGCTGCTAGAGTACATTACACTACACACGTAGTGTAATGTACTCCAACTGTCATTGTGACGTGACAGTCACACTGACAGGAAGCCTCGGAGGACCGGTGAAGGCTGCTCCTCCGAGGCTTCCGTACATGGCAACCCGGAGGTCATTGTCTGACCTCCGATTGCCGTGACAAGCATCGGTAGCCCCCACGATCACTTTGTGGGGGCTGCCGATGTGCTTCAAACCCCTTAAATGCGGCGACGGCAATCCGTCGCCGCATTTATGGGGTTAATTGCCGAAATCAGCGGCGATGGTCCGCTGACCGGCAAGGCTGGAGTGTCAGCTGTCAGGGACAGCTGACCTCCCGGTTCCCGGACACTGTCCGTTAGGACAGTGTGCGCCAGGAACTACTCCGCAATAGTACGTCTGGATGCGGGAACTAACCCCGCTGCAGGACGTACTATTGCGGCGCGGGAAGAGGTTAATAATAGTTATAAAAAATTACAGCGAACCAAATTTTCAAAGTGCAGTAATTAAAAGCCAGTAATTAAAAACTACATATATAATCATAAAAAGAATTTTTTTTAACTTAGTAATGATTTTAAAACAGTTGAACAGCCTACTTTTTTTTTTACAGATAACCTTACTAAATCCGAACGGAGATCTTTAAAAGGCTTACAGAGAAATCACCAAATTGTCATACGCTCAGCGGATAAGGGTGGTGGTATTACTATACAAGACCGCATTGACTATACAAACAAGGCCTATCGACTTTTGTCAGAATGTTTTACGAGAGGTTACAGTCTAATCCGATCCCTCTATTCGAAATTGAATATAAATCTCTCATTGAAGCAGCATTTTTAGAAAACATTTTATGCAAAAAAGAAAAATTGTTCTTAACTGTTCCCTTTCCCACTGTCCCATTTTTGTATCATTTGCCGAACATCCACAAGTCATTATATAATCCTCCTGGTCGGCCGATTATTTCAGGGATCGGGTTACTAACTAGCAATTTATCACATTTTGTTGATATGCACCTTCAACCTTTTGTTGTCAAACTACCCTCATATTTAACCCCTTCCCTCTTTGGCCACTTTTGACCTTCCTGACAGAGCCTCATTTTTCAAATCTGACATGTTTCACTTTATGTGGTAATTACTCCGGAATGCTTTTACCTATCCAAGCGATTCTGAGATTGTTTTCTCGTGACACATTGGACTTTATGTTACTGGCAAAATTTGCCCGATACATTCAGTATTTAATTGTGAAAAACAAAATTTAGCGAAAAATTGCAAAAATTAGCATTTTTCTCAATTTAAATGTATCTGCTTGAAAGACAGGCAGTTATAACACACAAAAATGTTGCTAACTAACATCCCCCATATGTCTACTTTAGATTGGCATCGTTTTTTGAACATCATTTTATTTTTCTAGGACGTTACAAGGCTTAGAACTTTAGCAGCAATTTCTCACATTTTCAAGAAAATTTCAAAATGCTATTTTTACAGGGGCCAGTTCAGTTGTGAAGTGGCTTTGAGGTCCTTAGATATTAGAAACCCCCAATAAGTCACCCCATTTTAAAAACTGTACCCCTCAAAGTATTCAAAACAGCATTTAGAAAGTTTCTTAACCCTTTAGACATTGCGCAGGAATTAAGGCAAAGTAGAGGTGAAATTTACAAAGTTCATTATTTTTTTTGTACCACAGAAGGTTTTACCAGAGAAACGCAACTCAATATTTATTGCCCAGGTTCTGCAGTTTTAGGAAATATCCCACATGTGGCTTTAGTGTGCTACTGGACTGAAGCACCGGCCTCAGAAGCAAAGGAGCACCTGGTGGATTTTGGGCCTCCTTTTTATTAGAATATATTTTAGGCACCATGTCAGATTTGAACAGGTCTTGTGGAACTAAAACAGTGGAAACCCCCCAAAAGTGACCCCATTTGGCAAACTACACCCCTCGAGGAATTTATCTAGGGGTGTAGCAAGCATTTTGACCGGCCAGTTTTTTTGCAAAAATTTTTGGAACTAGGCCATGAAAATGAAAATCTACATTTTTTTCAAATAAAAAGTAGGTTTAGCTAATTTTTTTTCGTTTTTATTGGGGTTTTTTACATAAAGCATGAAACATATTATGCATAAAGTATATAAAGTTCAGTTACATATTTCTCAGTAAAGCAAAGGATCTCAATATCAATGTGAACTTATTGAAAATATCAGCATAGAACAAATAAACAGGAAATAACAAGAAACACACAAACAGTGCAGCAATACTTGATATTATAGACAGTATCTGTATATATTTATATAGATATGCATTTAGGATCCTACCGCAGGTAAGGTAAAAAACAGCGTAACCCTGTTCATTCTCAGGTCAGAGTACTAACTCATTGTTATTTATGGAACGTACTGGTAAACCAGGGGTTCCACAATAGGCTAAATTTGGAGAATGAAGAATTAGCCAAGGCTATTATTCTCTGATATGCATATGTCGTGTTGAGTAAGGATATGAGTTCATCTCTTGAAGGAGCATCTGTCTCTTTCCAATGTCGTGTGATAACTAGCTTAGCCAGTACAAGGATTTTACAAATCAAGCATCTCGTATTAAAGGGGAAAATGTCTAGGAGAACACGGGATTGAGCATTGAAATACTTGTACCAAAAGCTCAAATACTTGGGTCCAAAATCCTTTCAGTTTGGGACATCGCCACAGTATGTGAAAAAGGGTGCCTGTGTTACCACAACCCCTCCAACATACAGGCGGTGATTCAGGGTACATCTGATGCAAATGGTCAGGAGTAAAGTACCATCTCAAAGAAGTTTTAATTGCTGTTTCTACATGTTGAATACATGGGAGAGCTACATGTATGAGTTTAAAGGAGGCCAACCATGCTGTATCATCAAATGTCATCTCTAAGTCTCTTTCCCACGACTTAAGCAAGTGAAATTTAGTGAATGAATAATGAGAGTTAATCATGTTGTATATGGGTTTTAAGCCCTTAACTCGTCTGGAGAAATGGCCAAATAGTTTAAAGTTACATAAAGCATCCAAATTGTTGTTGTTCATAATGCAGTGTTTTATTTGTAAGTACCTGAAAAAATCTGAGTCGGATAAAGAAAATTCAGACTTGAGATGATCAAAACTCACCAATTGACTGTGCTCAAACAATGAGGCAACATCTTTGATACCCTTTGAAATCCATGATGATAAAGAAAGGTTAGGAATTATCAGCGTAAAAAATTCTAAGGGAATATAGCTTTTAAGTAAAGGAACGCGATGGGGTGTATTACGTTGAATATAAGACCAACATTCCAAAGTAGACTTTGTCAATGGAGATAGTGGACAGGGATATGGTAATTCCCAAAACTGCAAGAATAGTGTCGATTTTAAGGGCAGGGGCGAAGTATAGGAGGCTTCTATTTGTACCCATTGTTTAACCTCATCCATGGCCCACCAGCTAGATATTTGCGCTACTTGAGTAGCAATATAGTAGCTGTGAATGTCTGGTATGCCTAAACCGCCTATCTTCCTGTCTTTAGTAAGCAAATTCATGGAAATTCTAGGTTGGTGTCTTGACCAAACAAATTGGGAGAGGGTTTTTTGCGCTATCTGAAAGAATCTCTTGGGAAGAGCGATAGGCAAGGTTCTAAATAGGTATAAAAGTTTGGGTACTAGAAGCATTTTGTATGCTGCAATCCTGCCAAGCCATGAGGTTTCAAATTTCAATGGCCGTTCCGTGTCGTTTTGAATAGTCTTTAAAAGTGGTTCGTAATTAGCCTCATATAGGTCCCTAAAGGAGGAAGTTAAAGTTATACCTAGATACCGAATGCCTTTCGTTTGCCAGTCAAAAGAGTATTTAGTTTTAAGGAAATGTAGTGTAGAAGAGTCTAGGTGAAAAGGAAGTATTTGTGATTTCTTCGCATTTAATTTATAATATGAGATTCTTCCAAACGCATTGATAATATCCATAGATGAGGATAACGAGGATTCTGGATCAGTTAAAGATAGGATAATGTCATCTGCATATAAAGAAATGATATGTGATTTGTCTCAACATTGTATTCCCTGAATTTCCGTGCAGAGTTTAATGTGTTGAGCTAACGGTTCCATGGATAAGATAAAGATTATTGGAGATAAAGGGCATCCTTGTCGGGTGCCATTAGATATATTAAATTCTGTGGACAGGATACCATTAGTGTATACTTTTGCTGTAGTCGCCGAGTACAGAGCTCCAATGGCCTTCAATATTGTGCCCTCGAATCCCATCTCCCTAAGGGTCGCAAAGGCGTGGGACCAGTTAATGCGGTCGAACGCCTTTTCAGCGTCTAAAGCCAGCATCAAAGCTGGTGTAGCTTGCGTTTCAATAAGGTGAATAAGGTTTAAGATCTTTCTTGTATTATCTGACGCTTGCCGTCCTTTAACAAAACCCACCTGATCTGCACTCACCAAAGTGGTCAACAGGGGGGAAAGCCGCGTTACAATTAATTTGGCATATAGTTTTAAATCTGAATTCAGGAGCGAAATTGGTCTAAAATTTTGGGGCACATCAGGATCCTTACCCGGTTTAGGGAGAGTGACAATAATGGCTGACTGATTTTCTTTCGGAAAGGAACCAAGATCCATGGCATGTTGAAACATTTTTGTCAAGTAAGGAACTAATATATTGGATACGTTTTTATAATAAGAGTTAGAAAGGCCGTCTGGGCACGGGGATTTGCCTTGTGGGAGGGAGCGAATAATTTGCAAAATTTCTTGCGTTGTGATTGGGGCATTTAGGGATTCCAGCTGTTCTACGGACAATTTAGGCAAAGATGCCCTCCTGAGAAAGTCTAGTATCTCCGGGGGGTTGGGACAAGCAGTAAAGGGGTCATCCTTTAGGTTGCAGAGGGATGAGTAATATTTGCGGAACTGATCTACTATGTCTCTGGGGTCAAGAATTTTTTTGCGATTATGAGGGTCTACCAAGTAAGGGATTCTTGCTTTCTGATGTTGAGTTTTAAGTCGAGCGGCTAATAGTTTCCCTGCCTTATTGTTTTGTGAATAATATCGAGCTTTGGTTTTCCTTAAGTTTTTCTCATAGTCAGATAGTAAGCAGAGACGAAGGCGTTGGCGTAGAAGGAGTAATTGAGAGGCCCTTTCCGTCGAAGGTGATAATTTATTTTTTGTATCTAAGATGCGGATCTCGGTTGATATCGAAGAGATCTCTGCTACCCGTGTTTTGCGGAGAGTGTGGCCTAATCGGATAAAGTACCCCTGATGTATGCTTTGTGCGCGTTCCAGAGGGAGGAGATCCCGACATCTGGCGTATTGTTTTGTTGAAAGTACTCGTGAAGGTCTCTTTCTGTCTTTTTTATAAGTAGGATGTGATAAGAGAAAAGAGTTGCACCTCCAAAGGTAATCTGGAGGAGTACTATATGATTCAGCAATCGTCAGAGTAATTGGAGCGGGGTCCGACCACTGAATACTTCCAATAATCGTGGCTCGAGACAGAAGAAGTGCAGTTTTATCTATTATGAACATATCAATTCTAGAGTAGCTATTATGCACTTGGGAATGAAACGAGTAATCTCTTTCCGAACCATGTTGCATACGCCAGATATCGTACAGCTCCTCCCCCCAAAACCAATCACCGAGGGCAACTCTTGAGAGACGAGCATGTGAAGAGGTATCTATGTCAACATCCATAACAGCGTTAAAGTTCCCGCATATAATTAATTGTCCCTGTTTATGTTTGGAAATCAATCTGTGAATTTTATGTAAGAATCTCATCTGGTGAGTGTTAGGTGCATACAGCGTTAACAGGGAATATTTTACATTATTAATGAAACAAATCAGAAAAATATATCTACCATTAGGATCAGCAAACAATTCAATTTCTTGAAAGGCAACTGAGTTTCTTATAGCCATCAGCACACCTCGGGTTTTGGTAGAGTGGTGTGATTGGAAGACATAGGGAAATTGAGGGTGTTTGATGCGATAAGCATCTTGTTTCAAAAGGTGAGTTTCTTGAATACAAAGAACCTCACATGCTAATTGTTGCGCTTCGTTCCACATATACGCCCTCTTATGTGGACTGTTAAGGCCATTTACATTTAGAGAACCAATTTTAAGAGCCATTATAAAAGAGCACGGTCTGCTGACTATAAGCTCCCTCAGACATAAGAATCATACACCTTCCATTACAGAAATGAGATACTATAGTAATTAATGATAGGTATGCATTTTGATGGCGATAAAAGTATATATGAGATAAAGATAGCTGCAATAAACAGACAAAAAGTAACAAAACAAAAGCATTCGAATACTTTCTCAAAGGAAGGTCTGAACAACAGGTAGGTTCAGACATGTGCGGGAGGAAACAGTCCGCTTGTGAACCAGATTTCTAGGTCTCAAGGAGCCCAGCAGCGCTCCTGCCATAGGATGTACCTCAACGTCGTGGTCGATTACGGAGGTTGATCACTCGCCAGTCATCTTTCACAGGCTGTGGGGGAGCTCTCTTCGCAGATTCTGGGGGAACTGCAGAAACGGAAATACCCCACTGTTGAAGGAGCAGCGCTCCGTCTCCAACGGTTCTGATTGCGTGCATGGATCCATTCCTGTTGATCAATAAACGCACTGGAAATCCCCACTTGTATAGGATCTTGTGATCTCTCAAAGCAGTAGTGATGGGGGAGAGTTCTCTCCTAAGTTGTAGAGTGACAGCAGATAGGTCTGCATATACGGATATCTGGTTATATTGCGCAGGAAGAGTCTCCTTTTGTCTGACGGCATTCATGAATTTATCTTTTATGTGGAAAAAGTGGAAGCGGGCCAGGACGTCCCTTGCAACATCATCAGCAAGATGCTTAGATCTGGGAACCCTATGGGCTCTGTCAATAATCAGGTCCCTAGAGGTGCATTTAGGCAGTGCAGACTTGACAAAATCTTGGATAAAATGGATCAGATCTTTGGGTGCTATGTCTTCAGGGATACCTCGAAATTTGACGTTATTACGTCGGGAGCAGTCTTCTAAGTCGGCAATTTTAGCTTTCACTTGTGAAAAGTTTGCTTCAAGGTCGTAATGGGCATCTATAAGCTCATTGTGAGAAGCTGCAAAGACACTCATTTTTGATTCAACATGTTGAACCCTATCTTCCACTGCGTGTAACGCTTCCGACATAGGTTTAAGTAAATGAGCGAATCCAGAGTAAAGAGACTGCTGCAGAGCTTGCAACATGGTCTTAAGGGTAAGTTCTGTGACAGGGTTAGATGAAGATGGCATGTCAGTTAAAACATCTGGGGATCTTGAAAACATACCTTCATCATCGTGTCCATCTTTGTCCGGTCCCAAAGAAGTCTGAGAGAGGTGTGGGCCCTTCTTCTGCTGTTTCGCAGAGCTCCTGGATGTAGGAGACGGAGTTGAGGAAGACGAGGTTCCACGTGTTTGCTCCCTAAGATGGCGGCCTCTGAGTTACGGCAGCACCAGAGTCGGAGGTAACTCCGTCTCTCGTGAATGAGGAGAGGCTGTCAGAGTGTGAGGCGACAGAGCCGGGACAGAACTGCTCCTGCGAGGTAGAGTCGTGGTGTGCGGGGATCCCGGAGCTGAGGTGAGTGAACCTGTTTGTGAACAGGCATCGGCGCCATTTTGGGCCTTCTGGCGGTCGTGAGGGAAGTAGAAATCCAGCAGTTTCGCTGGCCTGGACACCGATTTTCTTCTTCTGGGCATGCCTGGCGGTGTTATCCTCCGATATGGTAAAGTCAGGGTATAAAAGAGGTATTAGGCGTTAAGTACTCGCTAAATGTCGGTAAGGCAGTGCGGAGCTGAGTTTTCAAGCGGCCATTCAGTCCGGCAGCCAAGCCACGCCCCCCTAGCTAATTTTTTTTTCATTTCCAAAAGAACTAAAGTAGAAAAAGCACCACAACATTTGTAGAGCAATTTCTCCCGAATAAAACAATACCCCACATGTGGTAATAAACGGTTGTTTGGACACACGGCAGGGCTTAGAAGGGAAAGAGCGCCATTTGGCTCTTGGAGCTCAAATTTAGCAGGAATGGTTTGCGGAGGCCATGTCACATTTGCAAAGCCCCTGAGGTGACAAAACAGTGGAAACCCCCAACAAGTGACCCCATTTTGGAAACTATACCCCTTGAGGAAATTATCTAGGGGTATAGTGAGCATTTTGACCCCACAGGTTTTTTGCAGAAATTTTTGCAAGTAGGCTGTGAAAATGAAAATCTACATTTTTTCAAATAAAATGTAGGTTTAGCTAATTTTTTTTCATTTCCACAAGGACTAAAGGAGAAAAAGCACCATATAATTTGTGAAGAAATTTCTCCCGAGTAAAACAGTACCCCACATGTGGTAATAAACGGCTGTTTGGACACACAGCGAGGCTGAGAAGTGAAAGAGCGCCATTTGGCTTTTGGAACTCAAATTTAGCAGGAATGGTTTGCGGAGGCCATGTCACATTTGCAAAGCCCCTGAGGGGACAAAACAGTGGAAACCCCCAACAAGTGAGCCTATTTTGGAAACTACACCCCATGAGGAAATTATCTAGGGGTACAGTGAGCAGTTTGACCCCACAGGAGTTTTACAGAACTTATTGGAAGTAGGCCGTAAAAATGAAAATCTACATTTTTTCAAAGAAAATGTAGGATTAGGTATTTTTTTTTTCATTTCCACAAGGACTGATGGAGAAAAAGCACTGTAACATTTGTAAAGCAACTTCTCCCGACTAAAACAATACCCCACATGTGGTCATAAACATCTGTTTGGACACACGGTAGGGCTGAGAATGGAACTAGCACCATTTGGATTTTGGAATGGTTTCTGGGCGCCATGTCACATTTGCTGAGCCCCTGTAGTACTAGTACAGTGGAAACACCCCAAAAGTCCATTTGGGAAACTGCACCCCCTGAGGAATCATCTAGGGGTATAGTGAAATTTTTGATCCCAAAGGTTTTTTGCTGAATTAATTAGAATTAAGCCATGAAAATGAAAAATATTTTTTTTTTCCAACAAGATGTAGATTTAGATCAACATTTTTCATTTTTACAAGGAATAGAGAAGAAAAAGCACCCCAACATTTGTAAAGTAATTTCTCCCGAGTACGGTAACACCCCATATGTGGTTATAATCAGCTGTTTACGTATATGGGAGCATTCAGAAGTAAAGGAGCGGTATTTATCTTTTGGAGCGTAGATTTTGCTGGAACGGTTTGCGGACAGCATGTTGCATTTGCAAAACCACTGATGTATCAAAAAAAGTGATCCCGTTTTAGAAACTACACCCCTAAAGGCATTTATCAAGGGGTGTAGTGAGAATTTAGACTCCACAGGTGTTTTTCAGAAATGAATACGCAGTGCATGGTGCAAAGTGAAAATTGCAATTTCTCCACTGATCTGCCCATTCACCGCACAATATGTTGTGACCCTAGAGAATCTTACCCCATAACTTGTTAAGCGGGATCTCCCGAGTATGGTAATGTCTTACTTGTGGACATAAATTGCTGTTTGGGCACACTGTAGAAGAAGGACCGCCATTTTGAGCATGGATTTTGCTTGGTAATAGTTCTGTTTGGGGTTTTGCTGGTATTTCCGTTTATAATGTGGGGGCATATGTAATCTGTGCGGAGTTCATCAGGATATATGTAATCTGTGCGGAGTACATCAGGGCATAATAAGAGGGTATAATAATAGGGTAAATAATACAATTATCCATAGATGTGTGTTACGATGTGAAGCAATCCGTTATGCACAGGCCGGTGTCACACTGATAAATGGTTTTCTTTATTATCCCCCTTTTGTAACGCTCTGCACCTTTTGGGGACTTTTTCTCATTCGTAGTTTGGGAAATATTGCTGGGAAAGTTTTGCGCTGGTATAATACGGGCACCCTCGCTTCCAGCGGATGTGCCATGTCCATTCCCTTTCCTAGTTCCTAAATACTAGGGCCCTGAAACTGAAGGAATGTTCCCCTCCGGCCTGTGCATTGAAATGTTTTTTCATCACCGCATTACTAGTGCCATAACTTTTTTATTTTTCAGTTGATTGAGCGTTGTGCGGGCTTGTTTTTTGCGAGACGGGCTGTAGATTTTATTGGTACAATTTTAGAACACATACGACTTTTTGATCACTTTTAATTTCATTTTTTGGTAAAGGAAATTACCAAAAACAAGCAATTCTGGAATAGTTTTTTATTGGTATTTTTTTCGGCATCCACAGTGCGCCCTAAATTACATGTTAGCTTTATTCTGCGGGTCGATACGATTACGGAGATACCAAATTTATATAGTTTTTTTTATGTATTGCAGCTTTTGCACAATAAAATCACTTTTTTTATAAAATCATTTGTTTTCAGTGTCGACATATTCTAAGACCCATAACGTTTTTATTTTTGCGTGCACAAAGCGGTGTCAGGGATTATTTTTTGCGGGACGGATTGTCGTTTTTATTAGTACTATTTTGGAGTAAATGTGACTTTTTGATCACTTTTTATAGCATTTTTTGGAAGGAGATGTGACCTAAAAACAAAGATTCTGGCGTTGTTTTTCATGGTTTTTTTTACGGCGTTCACCGTGCGGGATAAATTACATAATAGTTTTGTAGTTTGGGTCGTTACGGACGCGGCGATACCAATTATGTATAGTTTTTTTAATTTTTACGGTTTTTCCCATAATAAAAGACTTACTATGGGGAAAAAGTCAGTTTAGCTTTATTTTTATTTGAAATGTGTGTGTTTTTATTGTTTTACCACATTTTTATTAACTTTTTTTACTTGTCCCACTAGGGGACATGAGGGCCTGATGCCCCGATCGCTACTCTAATACACTGCACTACATATGTAGTGCAGTGTATTAGCGCTGTCAGTTATTCACTGACAGCAAGCCTATGAGGACGCGCCGCAGGCGGGTCCTCATCGGCTCCCGTACAAGGCAGACTCGGACGCCATTTTCTGGCGTCCGATTGCCACAGCAACCCAGCGATTGCGTCACTGGGTTGCCGGTCGGGTTAAAACCTATCAGATGCTGCGCTCTATTGAGCGCAGAATCTGAGGGGTTAATCTGCCGGATCGGAGAATAGCTCCGGTCCTGGCAGTTACAGGAGGGTGCCAGCTGTATAATACAGCTGTCACCCCGCGGTGATGGTGCCGGCTCTGCTCCTGAGCCTGCACCATCACTGCGCCGTATCTATACGGCGCTTTGTGGGAACACCTTCCCGGCAGCGCCGTATATATACGGCGGATGTCGGGAAGGGGTTAAAAGATTCGAGCCGTAATTACGGGCCCATAAACTTCTATTGGGCACGGGTACCTCCCCGTATGCTTACGGGAAGGTGCCCGTGCCGTTGAAAAAGATAGAACATGTCCTATTTCAGGCCGTAATAATGGCACGGGCAGCCCATAAAAGTCTATGGGGCTCCCGTAATTACGGGTGGCTGCGTGTGTTCACCCATGATTACGGGAGCGTTGCTAGGCGACGTCAGGGGACTTTCCGGTCTGCAGGCCACAGCCCTCATTTGTTTTTACGAGTTGTAGAGAAAAACATGGCACTCACAAAAGTGCAAGTCGAGAGGCTCATTTCTTTTGTAGAAGACCACCCCGTGATATGGGACAAACGACAGGAGGAGTACAAAGACAGCGTGGCTAAGGAGCAGGCGTGGAATGACGTGTCGATGTCGCTCCATCCAGAGGAATGGGAGTCGGCCACGGTGAGGGAGCGTCGCAAGCTAGGTAAGTTGCCATCCCCTCCCCCCAAATGTTGTTGCAGTCACGCTCAGTTTTGTTAGGGCGGATTAAGGCCTGATTTACACGAGCGTGTGCGTTTTGCGCACTCAAAAAACGCGGCGTTTTGCGTGCGCAAAAGGCACTTATCAGCTTCGTGTGTCATCAGCATATGCTGCGCGGCTGCGAGATTTTCTCACAGCCGCCATCATTATGAGACTCCGTTTGGATGTTTGTAAACAGAAAATCACGTGGTGCTTTTCTGTTTACATTCAGAGTTTGACAGCTGTTGCGTGAATCACGCAGTTTTTTTCAGCGGACTGACGCTGAGCAAAACTCACGGACTGTTTGCATGCACCCATAGACTAATATAGGTGCATATGACACGCGTGAAAAGCACGCGTGTCGCACGCACGTATATCATGCTCGTGTAAACGAGGCCTCACACGAACGTGATTTGCGTCCGTGCAGCCCCCGTGGTTTTCACGCGGGTCGCACGGATCTATACAAGTCTATGGGGCAGTGCAGACAGTCTGTGAGTTTTGCGCAGCGTGTGTCCGCTGCGTAAAACTCACTACATGTTCTATATTTAGGCGTTTTTCTCGCATCACGCAGCCATTGAAGTCAATGGGTGCATGAAAATCACGCGCACCCCACGGAAGCCCTTACATGGGACGCGCATAATTTGCGCAACAACAGTCAAAGCATGCGTTTTGTGCACGCGGAAAACGCTCACGTTCGTCTGATTCCGCACTTAATGCAAATGTATACTCCAATTCTGTTTGGTTTTTTCCCCACAGTGTCTAATGCGAAGTCACGATGGGTGACGTGTCGAGACCAGTTTCGTCACAAGATCGTCTCGAAAGGCCGCAGCGGCGATGGTCAAGTTAAAAAAAGACCCTACATCTTCACCCAGCAACTCCAGTTCTTAAAAGCTGTGATGGACATTGGGCCGTAAGTATGCAATTATGCAAAATGTCACATGCTATTGTGTTTAATGTAAACGCATGGGGATATGGTATGTCCCACAGATACCTGTGTGACATCGCTTAGCCCCATCCGTCACACCTTGCTATGTTGGCAGGGGACACGTTATTCTTGTCATTGTGTTTACATATAACGCATGGGGATATGGTATGTCCCACAGATACCTGTGTGACATCGCATAGCTCTATACGTCGTTTTGGATATGTCCTTTACAATATCTTTAATAATATTTTAGCAATCTATATTGTACTGATTCAATAATTTTCTTTTTTACATAGAACTAGCGATAATCTATAAGAAGTGGAGGCATCAGACATTACTTTGGTGGAGTCTCCGTCCGGGACCCCTAATCCCGAGGGAAATACTCCTGTACAGGAGGAAAATGCATCGCCCCCAGCACGATGTTGGAGAATAAGAAAACGACAGGAAGGGGAGAAACTGTCGTCTATCGACTCAGAGGTCCTGGCACACCTGCAGAGGAGATCGCAGGACAGTTTCAGAGGACGTGTTTGGTAAAATGGTGGCCCAACAATTGAAAATGATGCCCTCTGAAAGGCACATAAGTTGCCAAACCACCATCCTTGCGGTCATGGAAACCTTCATGAACAATCCTGCTCCGATGGAACTCTGCAATGCAGTAGAGTTTCATCAGAACAGGCATGTCATGCATTATTCTGCTCTAAACAGTCCACCCCCACCGCCACCATGTGCATCAACTTATCATGGTTATGTGCCCTCCTCTCAACCACAGTTCAGCCAGGATCGGCCAGCATGCACTTTAAGCGGACAGTTTCCAGGAGGACCATATGGATACCACCAAGTGCAAGGGGCTGAACAGCAATGCGCTAACGTGGCGGGGCCTTCAAATGAGGACTTTGTTAGTTTATAGTATTTTTATGTTTTACAGTTGTAATGTTGTTGTTTTGCAATTGCTGCTTATTTAAAAAATGTTATTGTTGTTGTTTTGCATTTGCTGCTTATTTTACTTTAAAAAAAAAATTTCTACTAAAATCTTTGTGTTGTGTTTTTTTTTATAGTTATTATGTACAAAACATTTTATATGTATGGTAACGAATTTATTATTTGTTTCATAATTGTGAACGTGCGTGATTTTTAACCAACAATCAAAAATAACATTGTCATTGTGTTTGCATTTATATTTATTGATAAAGTGAACATATAATTGTAATGAGGTATTGGTATGTATTTCTGAACACAATTCCTTTTACCATTAAGGGCACGGCCAGACGTGGTGGTGTTTTTCCACTGCAAATGAATTCAACAGATATTCCGCCACGTCTGGCCGTGGCCTAACTTACATAATGTACAATGGTATTGCGTCAGAAATACATAAGCTCGCAACCCACGTCAAGGGTCCTCATTGCCTTGCGAGTCCCTAACTAATAACTCCAACCAGGATAAACTAACTAAAGTAAACAGTCCGGAACAAAAAATTATAACTTAACAAATTCAACTAATTAGTGCCATGGATTGCATCTACCTGCCAAGGGACCGCCCCAGCAGAGGTCACAAAATAGTCTGCATAGAATTCCCGCGTCAACAGTCCTGCTGCTCCGGGTCTTCCATGCAGGGTGTTGTCCACATTGAGGCAAGAATTTGCATATACAGCGTCCAGGTCAATGTCTTGTGTTGATTCGTGGATCCTGCAGAAATTGTGCAGAATGACGCTGGCTTGGATAACCAGTATCACATTCTGGGGATCCAATTGAAGGGGGCTCTGGAATAAACAACATTTGTTGCTCAGGATCCCGAAGGCACATTCCACATACCGTCTCGCACGGGTGAGCCGGTAATTAAAAATGCGCCTCCGGTTATCAAGATCACGGTGGGGGAATGGCCGCAACACATGGCGTGATAGGCCAAAACCTTCATCTGCCACGATGACAAATGGCGCTGGTGGACCGGAACATCCAGGTAGTTGCCTTGGTTCCGGAATGGCAAGCTGGTTGTAGAGAAGACGTTCACCCATTCGGGAAGCCCTGAAGATGCCAGCATCCGAGGAGCTCCCATAGGCCCCTATATCAATAATTACAAACCGGTGGTTGCTGTTAGCCAAGGCCAACATCACCACCGAGAAAAACTGTTTATAATTGTAATATAGGGACCCAGAATGAGGCGGCTTCTTCACATGAATGTGCTTCCCACACAGTTGGGAAACTGTGCAGATTAATAGAAGCCCTCAGCAATCCGTAGCCAATCTTCTGTCTTGGGCTGTGGCATAACCGACGCTCTCAGACGCTGCCAGATGACTTAGCAGGTCAGACGGACGATCTGTGAAATTGTTGAGCACCCCAGCAAAAACTCGAAATGCAGGGATGCAAAGGAGTTGCCGGATGCCAGGAATCTGTCAAGAAAGGCATCCAAAAATTAATACTGCTGGTACAGGGTAACAGGACATCAGTTTCACACAGGGGACAACTACTATGGTTATGCATGATATGACGGGAAAGGGAACAGTAGACATGTACGGTTCTACTAACTTTCTACTAACTTTGGGCACAGGGGACATTATGTGTTTTACCTGAGGGTGACGATGAGCCTTTCCTCTGGAGAGATGCACCGTCGCATGTTGGTGTCCTCTAAGGTGATTCCAGGACGGAGGTCCGACAACAGACGGTCAAAGGTAGAGATGGACATGCGGCAGAAGTTGTGAAACTTTTCCGGGTGCTTCCTCAGATCATCATAAAGGCAATGGAAATGTCCCTTCCTGGGCCTTTGGGAGACAATGGGATGAACCGAATACCTCCTCTTCTTCTTCAACGGTTCCTCGTCCAGCATAGGTCGCTGTCCAAATCGACGCGAGACCAGCCAATACAGCAGAGCATCATCCACACGAGAGTCTGACATCCTTGCTGCGAAATAAACGCCAATATTCCAAACTATCTGAGCACAGGAATCGCACACAGCTCTCACAATGTACAAATGGCACAAAGAAAGGCGTTTCTGCGATCATGTGACTCTTTTGAGGACTTTGGTCATGATTTTTACCTCATTTCCAGCCCCCACCTTTTTTTTTACGGATCCGTAAATACGGGTGCCAACGGGACTGTATTTACGGGCACGGGTCCGTAAAAACGGGTGAAATACTGGTAGAATACGTTTGACCAGGGAGCCGTATATATGCTCGTATTTACGGGTGGACAAAATTACGGTCGTGTGCATGAGGCCTTATTTCCATAATAACCAATTAAATTTTCTCAATCAAAAGTTTTTTGAACTGTGGAAGCAGTTACATGATTTATTTACTGCAATGTACATGCAATCTACAATACGTGGGTCGCACAACCCAACCCCTCAGGAACAGAATTAATAAGCACAGATTCAACGTAAAGTGTTTCTAAACATTGTGCCCTTAAACATAAATGTAACTTTGATGACATCACTGTTATTCCCATAGAAAGTATCTCTGCAGATTTGTCTAATAGATTCATTAGATTAAAACAGAGGGAAAATTTCTGGATTTATAAACTGGGGACTTTGCACCCCAATGGATTTAATAATATAACGGAGTCTGCATTGGATTAGCAATTTTTCACGAGCGTTATCTTTTATTATTATTTCTTATTTTATTTTATTTTTCTGAATATAATTTGTTACATATTACATACTCCATATACAGTGAAGGAAATAAGTATTTGATCCCTTGCTGATTTTGTAAGTTTGCCCACTGTCAAAGTCATGAACAGTCTAGAATTTTTAGGCTAGGTTAATTTTACCAGTGAGAGATAGATTATATTTAAAAAAAAACAGAAAATCACATAGTCAAAATTAATGTAATTGTATATTTACTTACCCTTCTGTTTTTTCTGTCCTGCCTTTCCCTTTCTTACTTCACGCGATTGTCATCTTGCGTTCCATGTTTTCTTTCTGGCTCCTCTCGGCCTCCGTTGTATCTGCGGTTGCCTTGACTCCGACGACGCTCTTTCTTCTATTATCAATTCGCCCTGTTTTAAAGCCATCACCTTTCAAATTTTGGTGAGTCTTTACTTCTTATTCTATATTGATCTAGATACTTCAGCTGTTCTTTTTATGATTATATATGTAGTTTTTAATTACTGGCTTTTAATTACTGCACTTTGAAAATTTAGTTCGCTGTAATTTTTTATAACTATTATATGTCTATTTAATTATATTTTCCCTTTCATCAATTGCATTTTGATGTCTGTATTTATATATTTGTAAGGTTTCATTGCGGTATCCATTACGTAACATTTGACCCGCCTCCGTTCGGTGGGTTTTTTTCCGGCGCGCTATCTGAATTAGTCCAATTAGTATAATTATAATATGCTGTCATGTCCCCATATATATACCTGTGTCAACTGTATGTATTTTACTTGCCTGATGAAGACGCCGGTCCGTTGTTGAAACGCGTAGCATCGATCTTATCATTTTACCTTCCATTAAACATGAACTTGGGTTAATTTCATTATTAAGCGGCGCCATTGTGGTCCCCTTTTTTTTCAACCATATTCCACTTTGGTCATCGTAGTAGATACCTGGAGTACCAGGAAAACATAATTAAAAAAACATTTTTGGAAAGCAGTGAGGAAGAAGGAGAACCTTCAGCGTCAGACAGTGAAGCCTCAAGAATAGTTTGAGGGCAACGTTTTCCAGCAGAGGTGCCCCACCACAAAAAAAAAGTTACTGGTGCAAAAAAAGATGTCGTGTGTGCTACAAACGAGGAATCCGTAAAGATTCTCAATATCAATGCGACACATGCCCCTCCAAACCTGGCCTTTGTATAAAAGATTGTTTTAAAACCTTCCACTCCTATTTAGATTATTAATTTTGTTCATTTATTCAATTTTTCACATTTATTCACTGCCACTTTTGCCTTTTTTAATTTTATTAATTTACTTTTATACCACATGCGTTATTGCCCCATTATAAACTTGAACACAAAATAACTAAACAAAACTAAAGTCTCATTATACCCCTAGATGAATAAAACATATTGAATATTTTTGTACTACAGAATGAAGCGGAACAGACATGTTTGTCTATTGTTACCTACTGCAAAAAAAATTTAACTAACACATCTGAAAAAAATAACAATTGATACTCTCTACAACCTCATACATTTCTGTCAACCTCTTGTGCTTTAAAAATTCTTATTACACCCCTAGATGAATACCTTCAGAAGTGAGTAATTATCATATCCTAAACAGAGTTTTTATATTTTTGCCTGTGTTTTTATGACCATGTTCTGCCATATTCAGCTGTTATATTTATTCTCATAACTGGTGATATGGGCATTGTGCTTTTTTTTTTGTTGAGGATTTCAAGCTGTTCACGATAAATACAGTATGGGCTCTAGTTGGTTTTATTCTGGTTTTTCACTGATCTCTTAAAACCACAAAACTTCTAGTAAAGCTGACAATACTTTGGGGACTGGTGGTCCTTTACTATCCATATATACGGAATTGGACACTGCCCCTTATATATTCTGCAGGTGACAGGTTGTTTTGCACACATTTCAGCTCCTACCTTGCCGGGCAGGGACCTGTTATGGTTTGCCGACGAACTTGGCACGTCCGTCTCTCATATAGTGATTGATGGTGCTAAAGAGGCGTTGTACAACCAGTCCCTTTGAAAAAAGATGTTGAATATATTTCCCTGTAAGGGTATGTGCACACACACTAATTACGTCCGTAATTGACGGACGTATTTTGGCCGCAAGTACCGGACCGAACACAGTGCAGGGAGCCGGGCTCCTAGCATCATACTTATGTACGATGCTAGGAGTCCCTGCCTCGCTGCAGGACAACTGTCCCGTACTGTAATCATGTTTTCAGTACGAGACAGTAGTTCCACGGAGAGGCAGGGACTCCTAGTGTCGTACATAACTATGATGCTAGGAGCCCGGCTACCTGCACTGTGATCGGTCCGGTACTTGCGGCCGAAATACGTCTGTCAATTACGGACGTAATTAGTGCGTGTGCACATACCCTAACTGTTCTTTCATCCTGTGAACACGCTGGAGTTTTGACACGGTTGTATCGATTTTTACCTCCATGTTTCAGATATATTGCCCTTCACTACAGGACAATTTTTCTTTGCTTGCTAACTTATATCATTATTAAATGCATGTCTAATTCCCTAATAATTGTTTTTCTTATTTATTATTAGTATACTAAGCAAAGATGTCTACAGAGTCTATACCTAGCATGCACATGGATTTTTAGGACCAAAAAAGAACGGTTACCTGTTCCAGCTTTGGTTAACTTTATTCGCAATCGTTTTCCAAACACAGAAGGACAATATTTGGGATTTTACGGGGCTCAGGACCACCCTAAGTTTGACATGGCCTGAAATTTTGTTTTATTTTAGTTTTCATTTAGCCAATAAGGGCAAAACTATGAGAATAAATCCAACATTGTTTCTATTGTATGTTTTTAATATATTGAGTAATAAATATAATTACAAGTTAGTCTTTTGCATTTCATTCTTAATTTATTGTATCTATTTAATTTTTTTCATTGTTCACAAGAAAGGTTTATTAACCCGTTAGTGACAACCAATACGCCTTTTCACGGCGGCCACTAACGGGCTTTACTCTGATGCATATGCCTTTTCACGGCACTGCAATAGAATAAATAAGCGCCGCCGGGAGGAGGGAAAGCTCCCTGCTCTCAGCTACCGGAGGTAGCTGAGGGCTTGGTGCACTGATTGGGGACTGTTGTTTGCAGTCCCTAGACACGTGATCACAGGTATTCACCGTTATGATACAATATAAAGTTGAAATCATCTTTTAGGCCCCCTGCAGCCACTGATCGGCACCCCCGTCCCTCCCCTGAAAAACAAGATGGCACACGCATGCGCTGTAAGTGCAATGCAGAGTGTGCTTGTAAACAGTAACTGATCAAGGACCGTTATAATTGGTCCCTGATCATATGGTCATTGTGATATACCTATCACAGTGACCATAGTTATATATTTAGTAAATACAGCAGAGGATTTGTGGAGGTTCTTTCTCTCCTCACACTGTAGTTTTTTTGTGAGAGAAGAGAGAGAGATACTGTGAAAAAGTCCACATATTCGCCTGTGTTCGCAGATTACCCGTAATCACCCCCGAATTAACCGTGATATTTTTTTTGCTAATTACGCTGTTATAATAGCAGTTATTAGCTGCGGTTTACCGTAACATTTTTTGTTGGTCTTATAAAGAAATAAGAAATAATGTAAAAAATACAAAAAAATTAGTTAGTGTAGGGAACAAGAATCGCAGAATGTTCACTGCAGAACAGGCGTATACCTTACTGTGCTACAGCAGTTCAGGCAGCAATACGGACACTGCGTCAGAAGAAGAACTTAGTTTAGAAAGCGACACAAGTTCTGCTTCTGCCACTGGACCCAGCTGTCACCGAACCGTAAGAAGAAGGCCCTAGTAATGCGATCCCTCCTGCAGATTCTATCTCCCTCAAATTTCACTCCAGGCATCAACACTGATGTCTGAAATTTTACCCCCTATGACTTTTTTAAATTGTTCATAGGCGATCAGGTCCTGGAACTAATTGTCCAGCAAGCAAATTTATATGCCAGGCAACACCTGTTTTTTTTTTTAATTTGTGAGGGCAGGGATCGCCACCTTAATCACCCAGGCTGTCCAGAGGATATTGCCATTAGTGGGAAAATCGTCTGGGAACTCATGGTGCCATTCTTAGTAAAGGGGCCTGTGGTTACGGCACGTAAAAATAGAGCCGGCTTTCCTCAACAACTGGTGTCCAGGTGAGTATCAAGTGGTGCGTTACTCTCATTTGAAAGTAACCAGTTGCTTGCTGTCAAGTGGAGTAACAAAAAAGAGGGGTACATGCTCACCACCGTGCATGAGGATGCCACAGTGGCAGTAAGAGAGGGGAGCTTCCATTGATAAGAGGAAACCGGTCTGTGTGGTCGACTATAATAAATTTATTGAGGGAGTCGATTTATCTGATCAGGTCCTACAACCTTACCTAGTAAAACGTAAGACTGGGGCCTGGTATAAAAAGGTAGTGATCCAAATGGCTACATATAATAGCTATGTTCTGGTGAAGACCCAAGGAACCTTCAGATTCCTTCTGTAGTAGGAAAAAAATATTGAGCACCTCCTGTTTGACTCCCCCGCACCTGGAGAATCCTTTGAGTCAGAGGATGTCCAAAGACTCACTGAACGTCACTTCCTTCACCCCGTCCCTGCCTCTGAGAACCAGATACCCCCAAAAGAGATGCAGAGTTTGCAGTAAACATGGAAGGAGGAAGGATACCCAGTTTTACTGCCCCATGTGCCCTTCACAACCAGGCCTGTGCAACTTCCCCTGTTTTGAGACATATCACATCGTCTCTAATTATTTGTTTTATATATCATTTAAGGAACACCAAAAAGGGTGAGGTGGGGGGATTCTTTTTAGGGGGTCAATTTCATTTTCTCATATTTTTTGTTTCGTTTCTGGACTTTCCAGGGGAGAGAAGGATTTTCATGGGTAGGTAGTAGAGTGTATTTTTTTTCAGACTGTAAAGCAAATTTTACCCATTATGATTTTTTTATACAATTCTTGGACAGTTAAATCCTGGACTTAATCACTCACAGAATAATATTTTTTTTTATTAACAGTTTATTGCCCACATCTGTCTATTCAGAATATGGACCCCCACAATTGTTCTTGAAATAAAAATAAATGTGGGCATTTTGTTTATTAGAAGCTAAAACCAACACGCGTGGCCCATGCCACCCCTGAATTAGGGGAAGTCAAGCATTTTAGCAATAAAAATACAACAATAAATTGAGGATGTATTTTCTTTTTCCTTATGGCTAAGTCCTGCCACATACAGCTGTTACAATCCTTACATTTGTAAGTCTTCTAAATTGTTCAAAAATGTATTTGTTTTTGTCAAACGTGGTGCCAAAATAAATAGAATGAAATATATATTTAATAAAAAAGGGGACAATATGTATGTACATATGTGACATATTGCGGTTCAAAATAGGGAAATTTTTTTACAATATTTCATCAATATTGGTGTTTTTTAGTTAATTTACACAAATCGTATCCGTCTACTTTTACCACCTAAATAAAGTACAGCATGTGACGAAAAAACAATGTCAGAATTACTTGGATATGCAAAACCATTGCAGAGCTATTGTCTGATAAAGTTAGACATACAAAATTTGAAAAATTTGGCTTGGTCATTAAGGGCTCCAGATTGTGATAAAAAGGCCGATGTATTAGCAAATCGCAAATCACAACAACTAAACATGCTATTTTACTCCAAAATTTTCAGTTATAAGACAAAGCCAGCCGATAAATTACAGACAGACATCTAGACACAAATTTAATTTTTCTATCAAATGCTTCACACATTTTCAGATGTCGATCCAACACTAAAATCATCCAATCAGAATTGGTTTTATGGACGGTAGTACGGACAAGAAATCTGAGACGTCACCTTGTTGATTAAGGAACAAACAAAGTATAGGAGCTGCACCGTAGCATGCAATATGGGTGCTATCCTCAGGGGAAACTTGACGTGAGACCCCAAATACGCACAGCCACAATCCAGAAAAAGAGGCAGCACTCCAATATTATAAAAAATCCCCAATTTTTTTTTTTTATTCACCCAACATATAGGCCTATATGTTGGGTGAATAAAATTGTTGGGGATTTTTATAATACTGGAGTGCTGCCTCTTTTTCTGGATTGTGACCTTGTTGATTAAAATACTTCTCCACCAATCAGCATTGTATTTATGTATCTGTGAAAATAGAACGTAAAGTGATGAGATATTTTTAGCATAAGCCATCATTTGCGGATTGGTTTTGATATGGTCAAAGGAACCAACACCGATCATAATAATTCTAAGGCTGTATTGCTGTAAATTCCCTGCATACACTTTTGCCAGTATCGCTGCAGTCTGCAAATAGAAAAGAGAAGCAGAGCGGCATCACCCTCACTGTTTACCATAGAGTGCAAACCCTCAACTTTCAAAAAGTTTAGCCATATCTTAGCGATATGTAAATAATTGATACAAAAAACTTGAGGCGAGCATCCGTATGGCAAAGTTGTAAAATGTGTTTTATTAACACATCCCAATAATAAAGTGCTACGTTTCGACTCCGCAGGAGTCTTTATCAAGCATAAAATTCTTGTGACCAATGTGGGTTATAAATACATCCCCTGTATAAAATGTCATCCAATCCAGTGGAGGTGTTTCACACATGTGAATATACTGATACATAACAATCATCAAATGAGTGAAAAACATATTATATTACACTTACATGCTGTAGGATGTCGCTGCCATGCTTCGCGACGCCCCTCAATCTCGGAGTTCCCGGTGTGCTATTGCGCTTGCGCCAGTACATACAGGAAGTCAGTGAAACATTCACTATTCCATGGCACATGCGTGGCGGCCATCTTTCTTACTGGCTAAAGCCCTAACTACAATACTGCGGCTGCGCAGTGGAAGGGAATCAGCAACCGGTAACCTAGCAACCCTGTCTGTCTATCGCCGAGCTCCAAAGCATCCGGCGTAGCAGACAGCTGATTCTAGGTGAAAACTCAATCTAAGCATACTTGTAATAGCTTCTTATTAGCTCACAAGATAAAGTTAAACTTGTATTTCAGATCACTCTTAACTACACCTATATAGTGGATATACGTTTTGTATGGATAAAATTTAGGCCATTCTCGGCTACAATATATATAACCTCCTGTGGAGTATTTATAACCACTAGGTGGCGATAATACATCATAAACCAGAGGGCAAAGCATAAAACCTGACCTGATGTCAATATCCAACACGTTGTTAAATTTACCACCATGTTATTATTCATCCCATATTAATTATGGAGGATACTGATTAGAGGATAACATGAAAAAAAAATTAAATACTGTGTCACTAAATAGAACCATATAGGTAGTGCTATACTGTTATGTATGGATCGTTGTACGCATCTTGATTAGTTGGGTCAATACAAAGCGTCATTCCGACATCCCCAAGCATGTATGAAGTGTCTACAATGAGAGCTGTCAAGGACACTCTGCCCCTCAACTGGACGAGGAGGAAAAAGAGCACAACCCAGAGGACGATCTAGACCAGGGGTCTCAAGCACGCGGCCCCTGAAGCTGTCGTCTGCGGCCCGCGACCCGCAGGGAGAGGAGAGAGCGCTCCTTCAGGACGTCAATCCTCCGGCGAATGAATTGCTGAGCCCGCGGGGAGAGGATAGAGCGGTCGGAAGGAGGAGCGCTCCTTCATGACGTCAGTCCTCCTGCGAACGCATTGGTGAGCGCTCCTTTATTACGTCAGTCCCGGACGCATTGGTGAGCAGTGGAACGACAGTCCCATGAAGTGAAAAACCTCTTTAGTATCGCCCCACACACACCACTTTTGACAGCGCTACACACCCCGGTCGAGGAGGGAGTCACAATGGAGCTACCTACATGGAAGGGGCATGTGGCGCTGTCAGCAGTGTGGGGTGTGTTGAGCCCATTCTACAGCAAAGGAATCCCAGGCCAGTGCATTAGCATGCTCCGGCTTGGGATTCCACTCCTGTGTGGTACTATTTATAGGGGGGGGGGGGAGATTATCTACAGTGGTTTGTGGCACTATCTACAGAGGGCAGTGTGGCACTATACAGAGGGCAGTGTAGCATTACATAGGGCAGTGTGGCACTACAGAGGGCACTGTGGCACTATACAGAGGGCAGTGTAGCATTACATAGGGGACTGGGGCACTATACAGAGGGCAGTGGGGCACTATACAGAGGGCAGTGTAGCATTACATAGGGCACTACAGAAAGCACTGTGACACTATCTACAGAGGGCACTGTGGCACTATACAGAGGGCAGTGTAGCATTACATAGGGCACTGGGGCACTATACAGAGGGCAGTGTAGCATTACATAGGGCACTGTGGCACTATACAGAGGGCAGTGTGGCACTATACAGAGGGCAGTGTAGCATTACATAGGGCACTGTGGCACTATACAGAGGGCACTGTGGCACTATACAGAGGGCACTGTGGCATTACATAGGGCACTAGAGAAAGCACTGTGACACTATCTTTTTTGTGAGATTCCAGCAACGGATACGAAATCTCGCGAGATCTCGGAGCTAAACGAGATTTGGTTTCACTTGCCGGAATCTCACAAAAAAAGATTCAGAAGTGTCAGGATTCTGAGTACACATGACGTCCAGGCTGGATTTCATGTGTATTCATTATCAGGACACTAGTAATGTTAGGGCTTGTGTATGAGGCTGCACATAGCGATATATCTATATCGCTAGTGCAGTGTAAATGAATGGAGAGGAGTGCATGATGCTGATTGGTCAGCGTCATGCACTCCTCTGTACAACGCCCACTTGATCGAAAGTAAAAGTACGCCCACTTGGGCATTAAGAAAGCTCATTAGCATAAACTTAAATCGCTCCTAACTTTGTGATAAAAGATCATTTTTTTAAATAAAAAGCATTACTGTCACCTACATTACAGCGCCCATCTCCTTATGTAGGAGACAGGGCACTTATAATGTGGTGACAGAGTCTCTTTAAGGACTGCAATGTGCGTCAACATTACATGACGCAACATGGAGAACAGTATGATGCACTGTCTGGCAAAATACGTGATGAAAAGGTTCAGCAATGAAGATTAACAAATCAGCGTTACGGTCAAGACTTACAGATGAACATCTTCGTGCAACATTGCGATTGGCTACCACGCATGATATCAAGCCCAATATTGACATTCTTGTGTCTGCCAAACGCTGCCAACTGAGCTGCCAGACTGCATTTAGCGACACTTAAAGTGGAAAACTGGATTGTGTAAACTCACAAATTTCCGGTAAGTTTAAACCTAGCGGTATTATTATAGTAATGTTATAGTAGTTCAAATATCTAATTGATGATTCGATCTTCTGGGAATGCCCCCGACTGTTATTTGCATTGTTTGATGTACAGTATATTTTTTCTTGTAAACCTCCAATAAAAATGATTGAAACACAAATAACTGATTAACAACAATTTTGTATGGTATCAAATTTTTTTTGTTATGCAGCACTTCAAGTTCACATTTTTTCAATATGCGGCCCATCTACCTGGCAGAGTTTGAGACCCCTGATCTAGACGGAGACCTAGAGGAAATTTTGGCTTCACCACAGCAGAATCAGAATCTACAGATGATTCTAGCATTAATAACAACACCAATAGACCAACTTTTCAAGACAAAATGGGGAGGTCTGCCTCGCAGAATCAAATACCAGACCAGAAGGGGCAGTCGGAAACACCGGCGGAGTACTCAAGAAGAACGATATCACACAGACGAGATATATGAGCAAAAAAAAAAACCCTGAATTCGATATCGTCATTAATATTTCTTCCATCCCTCTATCCTTGGTACAAATGAATATTTTGTCTAAAGGGTTGTCTTTCTGTCCGATCTCTAATACTGATTGGTTCCAGATGGAACTTGATCTCTTTGCTTTCTTTTGCAGATTAAGGTTGAAATCATCCTTCTCCAGTGACATTGGCTCTCCTGATGCGGCACAGGAAGATACTGCACAACATGGTGGTAATGTACAAAATATTGTTACATCTAACATAAACACAAACTGTTCTCCCATTACCTTGAGAGAAACAGGTCTATATGTTAAAAATAAGTTTCAACCGCCACAAGATAACCACTGTATCGAGACATACATTAAGTTCACACCACAGGAATTTAAAAAATTGAGAGACTCTGAAATGTCGCATTCAGTGAGACATAATGTGACTGGAGAAGATCGCCAAATATTATCTGATTGTCAACTAATAGTTCCATCACCATCAAAAGGGCAGATAATGGGGGTGCCCCTGTAGTGATGGAAACAGATAATTATGTTAAAGAAGTACATCGGCCAGTAATGTGTATGAAAAATTATCAACAGATCCTATTTCTAGATTGAATAGTACACTTAGGCTGTTAGTAGAGGAAGCTAGGTTAGAGGGCATTATAGATGAAACTTTGGCAGAATATTTAGTTTTGCCATTCCCCATTACACCAATTTTGTACACTTTGCCTATGGTACATAAAAGCTTAATAGACCCACCAGGTCGTCCAATTGTATCTGGCCGGGGATCCCTCTTCAACCATGTAGCTATCTTTCTAGATCGTGTTTTGAGGAAATTTGCTATAAACACTAGATCTTTTGTCCAGGCTACTGCCGACTTCCTAACCAAGCTAGAAACTATAGAAAGTAGTTGGCAATTCATATTGGCTTCTGTTGACATTGTCTCCCTATACACATCGATAGAGCACGACAAGGGTTTATCAGCAGTCACCCAGGTCCTGGCCAGCTCGGACATGTCTCCGGGGCATACACGCCTAATCCTGGAGTTGTTGGAGTTTGTCCTCAGCATCAATTATTTTGTTTTCGGGGATGATCTCTATTTACAGCTCCGCGGTACAGCCATGGGGTCCAATGTGGCCCCCACTTATGCTAACATCTACATGGCTGCCTTTGAGGACAGGTTTGTGTACGCCTCCAAGTACTGGAGACATGTTCGTTGCTGTCTAAGATATATTGACGATGTGTTCTTAGTGTGGCAAGGTACATTAGATGAGTTGAATCAGTTTCATCAAGAATTAAACAGCAAATATCTTGAACTACAGTTTAAACTGTGCTGGTCAGAGAGTAAGAGCCAATTCTTGGACACAACGATATACAGAGAAAATAATAGATTGAGATCAGATCTTTATGTGAAGGTGACAGACAAGAACAGTATGCTGCATTATCAAAGCAGTCACCCAAGACGTATGGTGGATTCTCTGCCACGGAGTCAGTTACTCCGAGTAAAGCGGATAGTGGATAGCGATGAGATTTTGGACATGAGATTGGATGCAATGTGTAGGAAGTTTCTGGATAGGGGGTACACCAAGAGATTGATCTTGAAATACAGGCACACGATTAGCAACATGAGTCGGGATACACTCCTTACCAGGAAAGTTAGAGAGACTGACATGTACAGAACACCATTTGTCTCCACTTATAGTCCCATGAGTGGACTTTTTGCACAGGCAATTAGAAAGAATTGGTCATTGATCAAAAGGGGCTGTCCGAATATACCGTCCTTTGATCGACCACCAATTATGTCCTATCGTCGAAGTAAAAACTTGAGTGACTCCTTGGTACGCTCCGATATAGGAGTGACAAAGGGTCCTGTACAAACTTACCTAAGTACTCCCAAAAATGGCAACTTTCCTTGCCTAGGGTGCTCCTGCTGTGGTAATCTCTTAAAAGGTCCCTCTTTTTCTCACCTACATACAGGCAGGAAATTTAACATACCAGCAAGGTTTACTTGTGCCACTAACTATGCGGTATATATGATTACCTGCCCATGTGGCATTGTCTATGTGGGAGAAACCACTAATGAGGTATGCAGTATACAGTGAAGGAAATAAGTATTTGATCCCTTGCTGATGTTGTAAGTTTGCCCACTGTCAAAGACATGAACAGTCTAGAATTTTTAGGCTAGGTTAATTTTACCAGTGAGAGATAGATTATATTAAAAAAAAAACTGAAAATCACATTGTCAAAATTATATATATTTATTTGCATTGTGCACAGAGAAATAAGTATTTGATCCCTTTGGCAAACAAGACTTAATACTTGGTGGCAAAACCCTTGTTGGCAAGCACAGCAGTCAGACGTTTTTTGTAGTTGATGATGAGGTTTGCACACATGTTAGATGGAATTTAGGCCCACTCCTCTTTGCAGATCATCTGTAAATCATTAAGATTTCGAGGCTGTCGCTTGGCAACTCGGATCTTCAGCTCCCTCCATAAGTTTTCGATGGGATTAAGGTCTGGAGACTGGCTAGGCCACTCTATGACCTTAATGTGCTTCTTTTTGAGCCACTCCTTTGTTGCCTTGGCTGTATGTTTCGGGTCATTGTCGTGCTGGAAGACCCAGCCACGAGCCATTTTTAATGTCCTGGTGGAGGGAAGGAGGTTGTCACTCAGGATTTGACGGTACATGGCTCCATCCATTCTCCCATTGATGCGGTGAAGTAGTCCTGTGCCCTTAGCAGAGAAACACCCCCAAAACATAATGTTTCCACCACCATGCTTGACAGTGGGGACGGTGTTCTTTGGGTCATAGGCAGCATTTCTCTTCCTCCAAACATGGCGAGTTGAGTTAATACCAAAGAGCTCAATTTTAGTCTCATCTGACCACAGCACCTTCCAATCACTCTCAGAATCATCCAGATGTTCATTTGCAAACTTCAGACGGGCCTGTAATGTGCCTTCTTGAGCAGGGGGACCTTGCGGGCACTGCAGGATTTTAATCCATTACGGCGTAATGTGTTACCAATGGTTTTCTGGGTGACTGTGGTCCCAGCTGCCTTGAGATCATTAACAAGTTCCACCCGTGTAGTTTTCGGCTAAGCTCTCACCTTCCTCAGGATCAAGGATACCCCACGAGGTAAGATTTTGCATGGAGCCCCAGATCGATGTCGATTGACAGTCATTTTGTATGTCTTCCATTTTCTTACTATTGCACCAACAGTTGTCTCCTTCTCACCCAGCGTCTTACTTATGGTTTTGTAGCCCATTCCAGCCTTGTGCAGGTCTATGATCTTGTCCCTGACATCCTTAGAAAGCTCTTTGGTCTTGCCCATGTTGTAGAGGTTAGAGTCAGACTGATTCATTGAGTCTGTGGACAGGAGTCTTTTATACAGGTGACCATTTAAGACAGCTGTCTTTAATGCAGGCACCAAGTTGATTTGGAGCGTGTAACTGGTCTGGAGGAGGCTGAACTCTTAATGGTTGGTAGGGGATCAAATACTTATTTCTCTGTGCACAATGCAAATAAATATATACAGTGGAGGAAATAAGTATTTGATCCCTTGCTGATTTTGTAAGTTTGCCCACTGTCAAAGTTATGAACAGTCTAGAATTTTTAGGCTAGGTTAATTTTACCAGTGAGAGATAGATTATATAAAAAAAAAAAAAAGAAAATCACATTGTCAAAATTATATATATTTATTTGCATTGTGCACAGAGAAATAAGTATTTGATCCCCTACCAACCATTAAGAGTTCAGCCTCCTCCAGACCAGTTACACGCTCCAAATCAACTTTTTTTTTTCTATCTCTCACTGGTAAAATTAACCTAGCCTAAAAATTCTAGACTGTTAATGTCTTTGACAGTGGGCAAACATACAAAATCAGCAAGGGATCAAATACTTATTTCCTTCACTGTATAATATTGATTGTGATTTTCTTATTTTTTTTTTATATAATCTATCTCTCACTGGTAAAATTAACCTAGCCTAAAAATTCTAGACTGTTCATGTCTTCGACAGTGGGCAAACTTACAAAATCAGCAAGGGATCAAATACTTATTTCTTTCACTGTATATACGGTGTTGTTTGCACATTTTTTATTGTTTAATTTTCCCCAGCCCCTTCTTTCCTTCCCCCCTCCTTCCCATTCCCCCTTTTTCTTTCTTTTTCTTTCTTTTTTTATGTTCTTACCCGTATAATTTTCATGGGACATAGACTTTATGAGTACATTTCAATACTCCAGCCATAGTTACCATTTTTGAACAGACTCTTTTCTCACCAGGTTACCATCCACCTTATGCCGTCTTTCTTCGGTGTATTTGGTGATTATGTGTCCACCCTGCATCTCTGGTGACGCATGCGCGGTTAGGAATGTCCTCTCCGCCTCTGGGTTGTTGATATTTCTGCGCCATGGCAACGGCGCACGTGACTGCGCTAACACGCGCTCGCGTGCCCCGTGCACATACTGCAGTCCTCTCACCACTACCGGTTGGTGCCCCGGACATGACGCACATGTGCCCAATAACTATACCGGTAAGCACGCTGTTAGTAATTTCTTGGACAAACACCTGGTTTTCTCGCAATATTATTGGCTTAGCCTCCGTTAAAAAGCAGTCTGTAAATGTGTAACACCACCCCCAGACAAAGGCAAGTGCGCCGAAACGCGCGTCGGGGTGGACGTCCATCCCATTTCACCTAGCAGCCTATGGGTCAGTATTGTGTTACTCTATTCCTCATTTTTTTCACACAGACTTAGGCTGGATTCACACGAGTGTGTGCTTTTTGCGCGCGTAAAAAACGCAACGTTTTGCGTGCGTTGTAGTTGCGTGTGGCATGCGTTATGGCTGCGTTTCTGCGTTTTTTTACGCACGTATGGCATGCGTTTTTCGCGCGCGTTAAAAAAACGGAGGGTGGAGTAATGGAGAGGGCAGCCTACAAAAAGGCACCCTCCTCAAACACCTGCTTGATGTGAGCACATGTTCTCATCCTTTTTGCACCTTGCAAAATACTTTGGGTCGTTTACTGTGTTTCTTGGCTTGTTGGCGTCTAAAAGCGAAAATTATGGCGTTGACTCTGCTGGGCCGTGTGCTCCTTTTGTGGGACAGCGCACCTCCAAAGGCCACTTTCATACTCTCTATGATGACCTCCGCCGTCACCCAGATAAATTTAGGTCGTTTTGCCGCATGTCTGTGGCCACATTTGATATTCTGCTGGACCTGATTCGTACAGGAATCACCTACCAGGACACAAACATGCGGCGCTGCATTTCCCCCGAGGAGCGACTCCTTGTGACGTTGAGGTATGTGTGTTTTGTACAATTCCAGCTTACAGGATGGTGTGTGGGGGTCATGTCCTACATAAAGTGTATTTTATATGTATATTTTGAAAATTTTCAATAAAAACACAGTTGAAACCATAAAGTGTATTTTTGTTTGTGTGTTTGTTTCTCGCCCATGTAGATTTCTTGCTACAGGAAATAGCTACCATTCCTTACATTTCGAATTCCTTCTGGGAGTGAGCACAATTTCTGGCATTGTGACAGGCACCTGTGTTGTGCTGTGGTATAGATTAAAGCCCACAGTGATGTCTCAGCCCACGACAGACCACTGGCTTACTATTTCGGAAGATTTTCTGGCTGCCATCCAATTTCCAAATTGTATTGGTGCCCTAGACAAGAAGCACATTCGTGTGAAGAAGCCCCCCCACTCTGGCTCAAGATACTATAATTATAAACAGTATTTTTCCATAGTCTTGTTGGCCTTGGGTGACAGTAATTATTGTTTTACCATTGTACACATTGGGTCATATGGAAGCTCTGCTGATGCACGCATATTTCGCTCATCCCGAATGGGCCATCGTCTTATGGCCAATCAACTTTCTGTGCTGGTACCGAGCATCCTCCCTGGCTCGCGAGGACCACCAGTCCCATATGTCATCGTTGCAGATGAGGGTTTTGGCCTCACAAGCCAAGTAATGCGTCCATTTGCAAGAAGGGGCTTGGATGACCGTTGGCGCATCTTCAATTACCGGCTAAGCCGAGCTCTTAGATGTGTTGAATGTGCATTTGGCATTATGACAACCAAATGGCGGGTGTTTCTCACAACAATGCAACTGACGCCGCAAAATGTGACCCGTGTCATACAAGCGTCTGTCGTTCTTCATAACTTTAGCCGCATACATGACGCTGGTATTGATGCTGAATATATTAGAAGAAATGCTACCACATCAACCATTCCGGCCCAAATTCCACTTGGAAGGACACAGAGTGCGCAACATTTTTGCAGAATATTTTGACAGCCCCGATGGAGCACTGCTATGGCAGGACGATTCTCTGTGAAGGGTGGCTTTGTGGCGATTAGTGCCACAATGTATCATTAGTCAGGGAAAAGTTAGTAATTTAAGGTGGGGATCTTAGTATTAGGGACTCGCAAGACATGAGGACCCTTGACGTGCGTTGCGAGCTTATATATTTTGTGGTTTCGCCCTATTGTTTTGCTACCCGAAAAGTAATTGTATGTGAATCACATTGAAAACACATTCAAAACGCTGAAACTTGTATTTTATGGTATATAACTCTGTTTTCCTGTCTTGCTATATAGTCTGTTATCTCTAACTTTTGTCAAAGTGTTTGATCGTCGTTAAGTTTTATGATCATCCAGACCAGCTAGTTTATTTGTTTATCTCTGCAGAGCTTTTCACCTCATGTGTCTAGTTGATTTGATTAATAGCTGAACGAGCTTAATTAGGCCTAGATCTGAGCATCTACTCCCCTATAAATTTAGATGTAGCATATGGGGAAGGCACTCGTGCAGGGGGGCACGAAGGCAGAAGTCATCTCTGTCTAAGTGTCATACTGTCAAAGTGTCCTGGCAGTTATACATGGCAGTTATACATGGCAGTTATACATGGCAGTTATACATGGCAGTTGCACAGGGTCAGTGACAGGTAAGCCGCATTACCAAATCAAACAGACTATCACACGCTCTAATTATTAGATTTCTAACTATCAGTTTACAAACAAACATGTTTGCTACCGCTCTCATCATTATAGCTGCTCTTGGTTTACAATCCTATCGCCCATTTAAGCCTTGCCAAAAAACAGTCCACATCAGTCCCTCTCTCCTTGCCTCATCCATGTACAGCTCCCATTCACTATTCAGTTTCCTCAGTCAACTTAACCCATCTCATCCCACTCCCCAACATAAAAATCACTCTCATAAATCACAGAACCATCTGCTGTCTCTCTCCATTCTCCTGCTACTAGCTGCAGGGGACATCTCTCCCAACCCTGGGCCTCCCTTTTCTTCTGCCAAGCTCAACCACTTACCTGCCACACATAGAAACCCTGCAAATCTTCTTACCATTCCTTGTATGTCTTCTCCTGTCTCTTTTAACTGTGCTCTCTGGAACTCTCGGTCCGTGTGCAACAAACTCACTTTTATTCATGACTTATTCCTTTCTAACTCTCTCAACCTTCTGGCTCTTACAGAAACATGGCTACACCTGTCTGACACTGCTTCCCCTGCTGCTCTATCTTATGGTGGTCTCCAGTTCTTTCATGCCCCCAGACCGGAGAACAGGCAGTGTGGAGGAGTAGGTATACTTCTTTCTCCACACTGCACTTTCCAGGTCATTCCCCCGGTCCCCTCACTCACATTTCCCTCTTTTGAAGTCCACACCCTCAGACTCTTTCACCCTTTTTCCCTCCGAGTGGCAGTTGTCTACCGCCCACCGGGCTCACCCCGCCAATTCCTGGATCATTTTGCTGCCTGGCTTCCACAGATTCTATCCTCTGAAACACCCACTCTCATCATGGGTGACTTCAACATCCCCATTGATAACCCAATCTCCTCATCTGCCTCCCAGTTTCTATCTTTAACCTCGTCCCTAGGTTTGTCACAACTTACTAACTCTCCTACACATGAAGACGGGCATTCGCTTGACCTGGTCTTCTTCCGTCTCTGCTCAGTTTCTGACTTTATTAATTCTCCTCTCCCGCTTTCTGACCACAATCTTGTCTCCTTTACTATCAAATATTCTCTGCCTCCTCAGGTCATCCCTACGTATCAGACATACAGAAATCTACATGCCATTAACACTGTGAAACTCATAGACAGTCTACAGTCCTCATTGTCCCCTATCTCTTCCCTCTCCTGTCCCAATCTGGCTGCCAAACTTTATAATAACACTCTCAAAAATGCATTGGATGAAGCAGCCCCCCCTACACTCCGAACCACCCGACAAAGACGACGACAACCCTGGCACACGCCTCAATCCCGCTTTCTTCAGCGGTGCTTGAGATGTGCCGAACGACTGTGGAGAAAATCGCATTTGGATGCAGATTTCCTCCATTACAAATTTATGCTCAAAACTTACAACTCTGCCCTTCACCGCGCCAAACAAGTCTATTTCACTTCTCTCATCTCCACACTATCTAATAATCCAAAACGCCTCTTTGATACTTTTCACTCCCTCCTTAGTCCTAAAGTGCAGACGCCAATCACAGATCTCAGTGCTGAAGACATGGCCACTTATTTTAAAGTTAAAATTGACAACATCCGGCATGATAATATCTCCCAGTCCCCTAGTAACATCGATCCCCTTCCCTCCCGCACTCCCTCTTCTTCACTCTCAGCATTTGACCCAATAACTGAAGAAGACGTCTCGAGGCTCCTCTCTTCTTCTCGTCCTACTACCTGCCCTAGTGATCCTTTTCCCTCACACCTCCTCCAGTCCCTCTCCCCAGCTGTCACTGGTCACCTGACTAAAATATTTAACCTCTCTCTTTCCTCTGGTATCTTTCCCTCCGCTTTTAAACATGCCATTATAAACCCATTACTGAAAAAACCAACTCTTGACCCATCCAGCGCTGCTAACTACCGACCAGTCTCTAATCTGCCCTTCATCTCCAAACTCCTGGAACGCTTGGTCTACTCTCGCCTTATCCGCTATCTCTCTGCTAACTCCATTCTTGACCCCTTACAATCTGGCTTCCGCACTCTACATTCCACAGAAACTGCCCTTACTAAAGTCTCAAATGATCTCTTGGCGGCTAAATCGGAGGGTAAATCCTCTCTCCTGATTCTTCTGGATCTCTCTGCAGCCTTTGACACTGTAGACCACAAACTCCTACTTAACATGCTCCACTCTATTGGCCTCCAGGACGCGGCTCTCTCTTGGTTTTCCTCCTATCTCTCTAACCGCTCGTTCAGTGTGTCATTTGCTGGTTCCACTTCTTCTCCTCTTCCCCTTGCTATCGGGGTTCCTCAGGGATCAGTCCTAGGTCCGCTTCTCTTTTCTCTCTACACAGCTCCTATTGGACAAACCATCAGCAGATTTGGCTTCCAGTACCATCTCTACGCTGATAAAAAAACACAGGTTTGACCCTGGGTAGTCAGCGGGTGCAATATATAGTCAGAAAAGGAATGCCTGCAGGCAAACAAAACCCTATTTCCTGACCACCCAATAGATAATAAGGATAAAGTAAGAGTTTACAACTTTTATTAAGCTACGTGTAGCAAGACAAACTATACACATAAGTTTTAAAAATTTCACTGCCACAGACCGAAATCAGTATAACAGCTGGAGAACCCAGCCGAGTATCAGAGAGTTGCGGTGTATGCCGAGTGTCGGCAAACAATCAATACAGGGGCAACAATGCCTCTATTAATATGATAGATCCGGCTGAGGCAGGGATTAAAAATTCAATACAGCCCCCCCGACATGTTTCGCTAACTAGTAGCGTCCTCAGGGGTACACGGGGCTAATGGCGGCGCCGCGAGAAAATCGCTCCTCTTATGGGAGTGTGGAATGACGAGAGGTGGGTGTGTGGATGACCGCCAATCAGGCGGGGCTAAACATCGGAAACGGCAGGGGAGAGCAAGCAACCAATCAGAGGCCGGATAACAAGCAGCCCATAACAGCCCGTAGACTGCGCAGTAGTAAAGACAAAGTGCCGACATAATTAAAAGACGGCACGCCTGCGCAGTAAAGCGGCTGAGGCACTTAGAGCAGGGCCGAACAGGGGGAGAGCATAGCAAGGACCAGAGGATCGGCGCATGCGCTATGGAAGCAGAAACGAACTTAGTGCAACGAACAGCTGACAGCCACCATAAATGTCTCGCACCAAACACAGAGCCGAGAGTACATCCCACCCGACTGTGACCTGCACACACACAAGTCCAGTGCAATGCCACACAAAAGGCACAGTGTCCAAGTGTCCCCCACAGTCCAGACATGCAAAACAGACTCCCCCTAGGAAGGCCAACCGGCAGCAGCCACCAATCCAGACAGCCACCCCAGGAGCAACCATGAAAATCAGTGATAAATAATATAAAATGACAAGGAATGCGATAGCATCAACATCCATCTTCATTTATAAATAAATATAAAATAAAGAAAAGAGAAAGAGCCGCCAAGCGCATGACGCGTATAGTTAGATCACGTACAAATAGGGAATCAAATTAGATAAATATATATACAGAAATATATTCATACATAATCATACAGCCCCCTTGTCAGGAGACCACAAACAAAGGAATGGTACCGATAAAGGCATCCAAGAAACCGAGACAATAAAGGCGAAAAAGGTATAATACAAATGAATCCAAACAGAGTCATAAAAGGGAAACGCAGAAGAACCTACAGAAATGCACTAAATGTAAAACCCTCATTAAGTCCCTGAGGGGTCATGGAGCCGAGACGGTGAATCCACCGTGCCTCCTCCTGTAGAAGCCTACGGTCCAAATTACCTGCCCTGGGTCCCAACTTAAACTGTGCAATGGCCCAAAATTGGAGCAGCTTCGGATTATCGGGGTGATATCTATGCATATGTCTGGCAAGAGTGGTGTCTTCCTTAAGGTTGATGGTACTAAGATGTCTGGACACCCTTCTCCTCAATTCCTGCAGAGTTTTGCCCACATAAAGTTTAGGGCAAGGACATCTAGCCAGATACACAACTCCACCACTCTGACAGTTAAGAAATTGTTTAATGTCATAGGACCTGCCGTCAAGAGGATTGATAAAACTCTTAACTCTCGGCATCAGTGGGCAGAAGGAACATCTGCCACAGGGATGGAAACCCGTGACAGGTGATTTCAGCCAGGTGGATGGGGCCCGTGAGGGAGTTGATGAAAAATGACTATGCACTAGAAAATCACGTAGATTTTTACCCCTACGATAGGTAATAGCGGGATTGGCAGGGATCGCCTCTTTTAGGTCAGGGTCAGCAGTAAGAATAGACCAATGCTTCTTCAATACTCCAACAACTTGGGAGGAGCAGACATCGAACGTGCCAATACAGCGGATGGCACCAGAAGTCGGTGATAGTGCAGACCCAGCAACACCATCGGAAAGTAGATCAGATCTAAGAGACGCCCTAGCCCTGGCATACGCCCTATGCAACCACTTTTTCGGGTAACCTCTTGCCAAAAATTTTTGGTAGAGACCATCACACTCCCTCTGAAAAGATTGCTCATCAGAGCAGTTGCGTCTGGCCCGCAGGTATTGGCCAATAGGTATCCCTCTTTTAAGGGCAGGGGGATGATGACTGTCCCAATGCAGAAAGCTATTGGTGGCTGTAGCTTTACGAAATATGTCAGTTTGGACACCACCACCAGGGTCCAGAGAGATCTTAAGATCAAGGAAGTTGATCATATGATCATTAATTTCATAAGTAAATCTCATGCCAATGGAATTATTGTTGAGCATAGACATGAAGTCGACAAATGTGTTGACATCCCCATCCCATAGGATGAGAATGTCGTCAATATATCTTCCCCAAAAGGAGATATGTGATGTGAAAAAAAGAAAATCATCTGAAAAAACGATAGTGTCCTCCCACCAACCCAAAAAAAGGTTGGCGTAGGTGGGTGCACAAACGGTGCCCATTGCTGTGCCTTTTATCTGATGATAATATTTGGCATCAAAGGTGAAAAAATTATGTGTGAGAAGAAAACGTAATAGTGACAGAACAAAATCATTGTGTCGCTGAAATTGGGTACCCTTAGTGCTCAAAAAATATTTAACTGCGGTGAGACCCAAATCATGTTGAATATTGGTATAAAGCGACTCCACGTCTATGCTCGCCAACATGGTAGTAGAGGTGACAGTGATCTCCTGGATCCTGGTGACGGTGTCCTTGGTGTCCCTAAGGTGGGACGACAGAGCAGAAACAAAAGGGGACAGAATCTCATCCACATAGAGGCTAATACCCTGCGTCAGATTATCATTACCCGAAACTATGGGCCTACCAGGGATAGGGCGCTTGTTCTTATGGACCTTTGGTAAGGCATAGAAAGTTGCCAGAGTGGGTGTAGGGTTGTATAGACGTTTAAATTCGTCCAAGGTAATAAGATTATTACTTTTTGCATTGGTAAGTAGATCGTACAGTTCCGACAAGTACCCACTGGTGGGGTTGCCTTTTAAGGTGACATAGGTTGTTTTATCATCTAGTAGTCTGTGGACCATACCCGTGTAATCAGCACGGTCCATGATCACAATATTGCCCCCTTTATCGGAAGGTTTAAGTACTAGATCTGCATTACCACATAGCTCATCCAGTGCCAACTTTTCATCGCTGTTAAGATTTCCAAAGGGCATAGATTTGTCATTTCTAAGTTTCTTAAGGTCATTACAGACCATTTTCACAAAGACATCGATGTGCCCATATTGGGAAAAGGGGGGAGTAAGCCTAGACTTAGGGCGTAATGTAGAAAATGGACCCACCGCATCAGCAATCAGAATTGATTCTCACGAAGGAGACTCTCCAAGTCCCTCATGGTGTTTTGTTCCTGACGGTCAAGACGGATATTATCCTGTGTGAAGCCCCTGAAATGTTTATGAAGGGCCAATTTTCTGGCAAATAAATTGATATCCTTTGCCCATGTGAACTCATCGAAAGGAGGTGCAGGGGTATAGGAGAGTCCCCTCTGTAATAGAGTCAACTGATGAGAGTTCAATACATGTGAAGATAAATTAAATATCTGCATATTATCATTGTTATTAGTTAGTGTACTAGGGATTATTATTTGAGACCCCAGTGCATGTTGAGAGGTCCTTCATAAACATTTCAGGGGCTTCACACAGGATAATATCCGTCTTGACCGTCAGGAACAAAACACCATGAGGGACTTGGAGATTGTGATCATGGACCGTGCTGATTACACGGGTATGGTCCACAGACTACTAGATGATAAAACAACCTATGTCACCTTAAAAGGCAACCCCACCAGTGGGTACTTGTCGGAACTGTACGATCTACTTACCAATGCAAAAAGTAATAATCTTATTACCTTGGACGAATTTAAACGTCTATACAACCCTACACCCACTCTGGCAACTTTCTATGCCTTACCAAAGGTCCATAAGAACAAGCGCCCTATCCCTGGTAGGCCCATAGTTTCGGGTAATGATAATCTGACGCAGGGTATTAGCCTCTATGTGGATGAGATTCTGTCCCCTTTTGTTTCTGCTCTGTCGTCCCACCTTAGGGACACCAAGGACACCGTCACCAGGATCCAGGAGATCACTGTCACCTCTACTACCATGTTGGCGAGCATAGACGTGGAGTCGCTTTATACCAATATTCAACATGATTTGGGTCTCACCGCAGTTAAATATTTTTTGAGCACTAAGGGTACCCAATTTCAGCGACACAATGATTTTGTTCTGTCACTATTACGTTTTCTTCTCACACATAATTTTTTCACCTTTGATGCCAAATATTATCATCAGATAAAAGGCACAGCAATGGGCACCGTTTGTGCACCCACCTACGCCAACCTTTTTTTGGGTTGGTGGGAGGACACTATCGTTTTTTCAGATGATTTTCTTTTTTTCACGTCACATATCTCCTTTTGGGGAAGATATATTGACGACATTCTCATCCTATGGGATGGGGATGTCAACACATTTGTCGACTTCATGTCTATGCTCAACAATAATTCCATTGGCATGAGATTTACTTATGAAATTAATGATCATATGATCAACTTCCTTGATCTTAAGATCTCTCTGGACCCTGGTGGTGGTGTCCAAACTGACATATTTCGTAAAGCTACAGCCACCAATAGCTTTCTGCATTGGGACAGTCATCATCCCCCTGCCCTTAAAAGAGGGATACCTATTGGCCAATACCTGCGGGCCAGACGCAACTGCTCTGATGAGCAATCTTTTCAGAGGGAGTGTGATGGTCTCTACCAAAAATTTTTGGCAAGAGGTTACCCGAAAAAGTGGTTGCATAGGGCGTATGCCAGGGCTAGGGCGTCTCTTAGATCTGATCTACTTTCCGATGGTGTTGCTGGGTCTGCACTATCACCGACTTCTGGTGCCATCCGCTGTATTGGCACGTTCGATGTCTGCTCCTCCCAAGTTGTTGGAGTATTGAAGAAGCATTGGTCTATTCTTACTGCTGACCCTGACCTAAAAGAGGCGATCCCTGCCAATCCCGCTATTACCTATCGTAGGGGTAAAAATCTACGTGATTTTCTAGTGCATAGTCATTTTTCATCAACTCCCTCACGGGCCCCATCCACCTGGCTGAAATCACCTGTCACGGGTTTCCATCCCTGTGGCAGATGTTCCTTCTGCCCACTGATGCCGAGAGTTAAGAGTTTTATCAATCCTCTTGACGGCAGGTCCTATGACATTAAACAATTTCTTAACTGTCAGAGTGGTGGAGTTGTGTATCTGGCTAGATGTCCTTGCCCTAAACTTTATGTGGGCAAAACTCTGCAGGAATTGAGGAGAAGGGTGTCCAGACATCTTAGTACCATCAACCTTAAGGAAGACACCACTCTTGCCAGACATATGCATAGATATCACCCCGATAATCCGAAGCTGCTCCAATTTTGGGCCATTGCACAGTTTAAGTTGGGACCCAGGGCAGGTAATTTGGACCGTAGGCTTCTACAGGAGGAGGCACGGTGGATTCACCGTCTCGGCTCCATGACCCCTCAGGGACTTAATGAGGGTTTTACATTTAGTGCATTTCTGTAGGTTCTTCTGCGTTTCCCTTTTATGACTCTGTTTGGATTATACCTTTTTCGCCTTTATTGTCTCGGTTTCTTGGATGCCTTTATCGGTACCATTCCTTTGTTTGTGGTCTCCTGACAAGGGGGCTGTATGATTATGTATGAATATATTTCTGTATATATATTTATCTAATTTGATTCCCTATTTGTACGTGATCTAACTATACGCGTCATGCGCTTGGCGGCTCTTTCTCTTTTCTTTATTTTATATTTATTTATAAATGAAGATGGATGTTGATGCTATCGCATTCCTTGTCATTTTATATTATTTATCACTGATTTTCATGGTTGCTCCTGGGGTGGCTGTCTGGATTGGTGGCTGCTGCCGGTTGGCCTTCCTAGGGGGAGTCTGTTTTGCATGTCTGGACTGTGGGGGACACTTGGACACTGTGCCTTTTGTGTGGCATTGCACTGGACTTGTGTGTGTGCAGGTCACAGTCGGGTGGGATGTACTCTCGGCTCTGTGTTTGGTGCGAGACATTTATGGTGGCTGTCAGCTGTTCGTTGCACTAAGTTAGTTTCTGCTTCCATAGCGCATGCGCCGATCCTCTGGTCCTTGCTATGCTCTCCCCCTGTTCGGCCCTGCTCTAAGTGCCTCAGCCGCTTTACTGCGCAGGCGTGCCGTCTTTTAATTATGTCGGCACTTTGTCTTTACTACTGCGCAGTCTACGGGCTGTTATGGGCTGCTTGTTATCCGGCCTCTGATTGGTTGCTTGCTCTCCCCTGCCGTTTCCGATGTTTAGCCCCGCCTGATTGGCGGTCATCCACACACCCACCTCTCGTCATTCCACACTCCCATAAGAGGAGCGATTTTCTCGCGGCGCCGCCATTAGCCCCGTGTACCCCTGAGGACGCTACTAATTAGCGAAACATGTCGGGGGGGCTGTATTGAATTTTTAATCCCTGCCTCAGCCGGATCTATCATATTAATAGAGGCATTGTTGCCCCTGTATTGATTGTTTGCCGACACTCGGCATACACCGCAACTCTCTGATACTCGGCTGGGTTCTCCAGCTGTTATACTGATTTCGGTCTGTGGCAGTGAAATTTTTAAAACTTATGTGTATAGTTTGTCTTGCTACACGTAGCTTAATAAAAGTTGTAAACTCTTACTTTATCCTTATTATCTATTGGGTGGTCAGGAAATAGGGTTTTGTTTGCCTGCAGGCATTCCTTTTCTGACTATCTCTACGCTGATGACACCCAATTATATACCTCTTCCCGTGACATCACCCCTGCTCTAATACAGAACACCAGTGATTGTCTGTCCGCTGTCTCTAACATCATGTCCTCTCTCTATCTGAAACTGAATCTTTCTAAAACTGAGCTCCTTGTGTTCCCACCATCTACTAACCTCCCTAAACCTGATGTCTCCATCTCTGTGTGTGGCACTACCATCACTCCTAAGCAGCACGCCCGCTGTCTCGGGGTTATTTTTGACTCAGATCTTTCCTTTACTCCTCACATACAATCACTTTCACGCTCCTGTCATTTTCACCTCAAAAACATCTCCAGAATCCGCTCTTTTCTTACGGAGGAAACCGCCAAAACTCTCATTGTTGCTCTGATTCACTCTCGTCTTGACTACTGTAACTCATTACTAGTCGGTCTTCCCCTCACTAAACTCTCCCCTCTCCAATCTATCCTCAATGCAGCAGCCAGGCTCATCTTTATGACCAACCGCTACACCAACGCCTCTAATCTCTGCCAGTCACTGCACTGGTTGCCCATCCCCTCCCGAATAAAATTCAAACTTATTACTCTCACCCACAAAGCTTTCCACAGTGCTGCACCTCCTTACATCTCCTCCCTCATCTCTGTCTACCACCCTACTCGGGCTCTACGTTCTGTCAACGACCTTAGATTAAAATCCTCCATAATCCGAACCTCCCACTCCCGTCTCCAAGATTTCTCTCGTGCTGCACCCGTCCTCTGGAATGCGCTACCCCAGACAATCCGATTAATTCCCAATATCCACAGTTTTAAACGTGCCCTGAAAACACATCTATTTAGACAGGCCTATAACATTCCCTAATCTGACTCCTTTCCATGGCCCTCCTTTTAGATTAGTCATCAGAATAAGATTCCCTCACACTCCTTCTCTTGATGTCCGTCATACACGGATACTGGCTGGTGACCGGCTCATGCTGCTTTATGTTACCACCGCATGTGTATAAAAATGGCCGGACCATTGTACAGAACAAACACTATTACACTTTGTGTCTCCCTTATGTCCTCATAGATTGTAAGCTCTTGCGAGCAGGGTCCTCACTCCCCAGGTTTGAATTGTAAATGAACCTTGTCACTATGTAATGTCTGATATTGTTTGTTTCATGTCCCCTCTAAATTGTAAAGTGCTGCGTAATATGTTGGCGCTATATAAATAAAGATTATTATTATTATTATTGTTTTGCTACCCGAAAAGTAATTGTATGTGAATCACATTGGCATATCCAATGTTCAGAAATACAATCACAAATGTCCTTCGCGCGTCCTTTATCATAGCACTGCAAGTCGGCAGAGAATAATTTTAGGATTCGAGCTAAACCGCAAAATATACACTAATACCTCAATTATGGCATGCAACTATCTTGGGCCCTGGCCTGCATGTTCCAACGTTACCTAAGGACATGTTTTTGAATGTTTCTTACACCACATATAAGTAGGCAAACACACACACTTTTGTTGCAAAACAAAACCACACTTTGTGTAATATGCGAACTAAACTTTAGATATAAACTACCACAAAATATCAACACATAAACGCACCAACATGATGAACAATCCCCATACATTTTAGAGGTTTTGGCCCAAATTCAAAACAAAAGCTATTCTGCCGACACAGCACTACAACTCCTGATATCGGCGGGATGGGGAGTTATAGCTGGCCATTTCAGCACCACTATGCTGTCCATGGGCCTGCAGAGGATGTTCCTCAACAGCATAGTGGTGCTGATGCTGAGTGTGGTACCCTGCAGGTGGGCCGTGGGGAAAGGTTTCCAGTGGTCGGCTGTAGGGTGGTAAAGGCTGGTCCCGCACCGGCACATGAACTGGTGACATTCTGGTCGCCATTGAGCGCTGGTACTGTTGGCGTGGCAACGGGGTGGCAGGCTGGGAAGGGCCAGGTGCAGTGTAGGGCACCGATGGCTCAGGCAATCCAAGTCAATGCTCAATTGCCTGGAAGCACTGGCGTGGATTGTTAGGAGGTGTGGCCGAGTCGATTAGGCCGAGGATGGAGCCTTGGACGCGCGCCATACGGTGCTTGGTTACTCACCTGAGTAGCGGCGCAAAGGCTGCGGCAAAAGGCGTCACAGGCGTCCTCCTCGGTGCAGGTACTCGAGTACCCGGGAGTCCACCTGGGCACCTGCGGAACCAACGTGGCTGCGCCTGCGCCTGGCTGGTGGCGTCCTTTCTTTTTCTCGGTCCCGTGGCAGAAGGGGTTGGCTGAACGCCTGTGTGGCTGGTTGTGGTGCAGTCGCCTCTGGGATTAAGGGCAGCACGGGATGTGGTTCTTGTGCCGCCTGCGACTCTTCTTGCCCAGCCTCCTCTTCCGTGTCAAGTAGATTGTCACTGCATCTGTCAGAAACATTTTCCGTTATTCCTTACATTGCCACAAGGGACAAACAACCTGTTTAGGTTGAATGACATGTCAACACAGACATTTCTTCAAGGTACAGTCATTACCTACGGCCGCATATCCATAATGTCCTTGAGGAACATCAGCTGCTGTGTATATATATATATATATATATATATATATTTATTTGCGCTTCTTTGACGCTGCGTCACCACTTCGCCCTCTGGCGCCATATTCCCACCGGAATTGATCCCAGTTGTTGTTTTCTATATCCAGCATGTGCCCAACAAGTGAAAACCAACTTCCTGGTTTGTGCTTGTTTGGACAAGTTTTCTCAACTCATTTACATAAGTCTTGCGTGAAAAACGCTGTTCGCACGGAAGTGCTTCTGTGTGGCATGTGTGGTTTTCACGCACCCATTGACTTGAATGGGTGCGTGATGCGTGAAAAACACCCAAAGAACGGACATGTCGTGACTTGTACGCAATGGACCAACGCTGCGTAAAAATATATATTTTTTTATATCTTGATAAATTCTTATGCGTCATTGCATATTTGTTCTCTTTCGGTCTAGATATTTAGTTTTTATGCAGGCATACATTTAGTACATTTGATCCGCCTCCCTTATAGTACTATATTGGTCTGATATACACATTATTTACAATTGGTGGGGGATGACTACTATATCCCTCTTTGGTTATATTATTTTCAATGAGCCCGGACACGGACACGCAGAACACGGCCGTAATAAGGCTTGCCCGTTCTTTCTGCGGTCCGGGCTTCGGGGCCATGCACAGACCGTGGAAACCACAGTCGTGTGCATGGCCCCATAGGAATGAATGGGGCCGAAATTCTTACTTCTGAAAAACATGATTATTGGCTCAAAATCATTCAGACATGTGGAGACGCAGACAGACTTCACTATTGGATATTCTGTCCACCTTTCCAGTGAAGAAGAACACCAGAAAAGAATTCATCAAGGAATTGTTCTGCAACAAGAAGGAACAAACAGATTACATTTAACTCCATTTCATTTTCATCAGGCTGCAGCTTTTTCAACAGAATTTAGAGATACTGTGGAGCCACTCCCTTCTCCCATCCAAAGTGTTCAATTGCCCCTTGAAAATGTGATTGAAATCGGAGATCTAGAGGAAGGCAAGGTAAGTGGTGTTTTCCCTTTCACAGTTGACAGTGCTGAAGAAGAGTCCAACCATGTTTCATGTGTGGTGTATGAGGACGATGAAGCAGTTTACAATTCAAAGGATGCCTCATACAATCCATTCCTGGTAAGTGAATGCTCTTTGCAAAATACTGCCATGCGCTCCATCAATGAATCTCTTGTTGACTCCTCTTCCTTTTTGTATTGCCTAGATTCCACAGCCATGGAAGAAATTAATTGTTTTTGAAAGTTGTCTAGATGTCCTAATCAGGAAAGTGAAGTTCCAAGAAAAAGATAGATGTCCTTTAACTGTAACCACAATTGTCAAGGAAAGAAAGGGAAGTGCATTAATCATTCGTGTAAGATGCAAACAAGGACATCATTCTCTGCTTTGAAATACTCAGCCCAAAACTGGAAGTTTCTACAGTGGAAATATTTTGTTGGCCTCTTCCATATTGTGCAGTGGACTCAATTTCCATAAAGTTGCAGTGCTTTGTAAGATTTTTCGACTTACAATTTTTTTTAGAGAAGACCTTCTACAGGTACCAGTCATCATTTATTTTTCCTGCAATTCAAATTGCCTGGCCTGAAGAGAAGAATACAATAAAAAAACGAACTATCAACTCTTCCTATCTGTTTGGCAGGAGATGGCCAGTGTGACAGTCCTGGACACTCTGTGAAATACTGTACATACACAGTAAGGATTTGTTTACCGGAAAAATAATGGATTTTCAAGTTGTCCAGAGAAGCCAGTGCACTTCTTCCGTTGCAATGGAGAAATTTGGATTTACAATTGTTATGGATCTAATTTTGTCTGAAGGATTGGATGTTTGCATTTTCGCCTCACGTCACGTCAGCATACAAAAATTGTTGCATGAGGTGTACCCGGACATAGACCATCAGTATGACATCTGGCATTATGCGAAGACAATTCGTAAAAAATTGCTGAAGGTAAGTAGCGGAATCCCCGGCAGAACGATCATATCATGGATTGACAAAATTGTGAACCATTTCTGGTGGAGTGTAAAAACATGCGACCACAATGAGGAGTTTTTCAAGAAACATTGGAAGTCTGTCCTGAAGCACATCATCAACTGTCACCAATGGGATGATGGCGCTCACTACAATAAATGTACTCATGAAGATTTATCCACCTCACCAAAAACTTCAGTACTATGGCTTACCCTTGGAAGCATTGCTTATTGAAGAGTGGAAAAAGTTGTCTAATTCACAGCTCTTGAAGAATGTTCCACCCCTCATCAGAAATTGCCACACTGGCCCGTTAGAGGCCTTCCATAGTTTAGTGTTGAAATATAGATCAAAACGCATTCACTTTGGCATTGATGGAATGGAAGCTAGGACCAAACTCGCTATCCTGGTGCATAATCACAACGCTGGAAGAAAAAAAAACTATTATTCATGTGCAAAAGCCACATTGAGACACTATTGGTACTCAAAGTACAAAGTTAATCCTACCAAAAGGGAAGAAGAGGTGGGTGATCAAAAATTTATTTTAACCCATGGGCAACGAACATACAGAAAGAATACTGGAGGACTGTCTAAAAAGCGCACAGGGTGAGGTAAGTCATACTTGTCAAAGCAGAGTTCTAACGCTTACACCCAACATTGCCAATGTTGGAAGGCCAAACAAAAGAGAAGTTTTGGAGCAGCACTGGACTAGGTTTGGTAAGTGACATGATTAATGCTGTTCATGAAAAATTAAAAATGGATGGTTTGTATAGCAGTTTTATTGCTGTAAGCAGTTTGTTTGTTTCGTTGTTTAGCAGTTTTGAGATTTTTTTCAATAGATTTTACAGGACACTTAGAAGCAAACTTACCTATGCGTGTCTACTCAAAGTTGTCCCTTGACTAGAGTTGTGGAAGTCCACAAGGGGTAAGACAAAATGCCAATATGAATGTAGACCCAACGTATTATGTTGATTCTCCTACATTACTCACCTTTTCTCAACAGGCTCACTAGTCCCCGTTTGACCGTTGTTTCTTCCTGCTGGATACGGATGGTTGTTTCTTTGCACGGTACATTTTACACGGTAACGAGGCTTCTACTGTGATGTGTGCTCATGGTACACAGGAGTTGAGGTCTGTACGTGTGTCTACTCCTAGTTGTCTACATTTTCTCCACAGACACTCCATTCCCCCTGTTTGACGGTTGTTGCTTCCTGCTGGACAAGGATTGTTGTTTCTTTTTGCAGGGAAAGTGTTGACATGGGCAATGTAACGAGACTTTTACAGTGATGTGTGCTCACTAAATGTGTTTTCTTTTTTGTCCACAGGAGTCGTGGTCTCTACTCGTTCTCCACATGTTACACTGTCCTTTCATTGTCCCCAGTATTTATTTCAAATAAAATTTTAGTTCTGTAATGACAAATAGTTTATAGTTACTAAAAAGTATATCGAAATGTATAAGATGTGAATACAATATTGTGTGAAAACATTTGTTAAACCAGCATTATAAGAAAAAGTGTAAAAACCAATTGTTTTTTTTTGTTGTTTTTTTTAAATTATAATGTAACTTATCTTTCAGACTATATAACTACTATATCATTTTCACAAATAAATGTATATAGTAAGTGAAGATGTCAGGGTCACTAAGGCCCTGTTCACACAGAGTTTTTTTGAAGGCAGAAATATCTGCCTAAAAATTCATTCAGTAATTTCAAGGAAGATTTTTACCTGCCTGCACAATTATTTCTTATGTCATTATGAAGTGGAATTGGAAAAAAATCACATTGACATCAATGGGAGACAGATGACGCGTTTTTCAGAGACGTTAAAGGCACGAAGACAGGGTAGTTAGCTTAATTTTTCCACAATACATTTTTTGCGCTCGCTGCAAATAATAGCCTCCACCTAACATTTTTATCAATGTTTATTATTTTAAGTGATTTTTTTCATACGGTCTTCAAAGCTGTTTATCTGTCCAAAAATTGACAAACAATAAAAATTTTCTTACGTTGCGTATAGTTGCAACTAGCATTACTCATCATAACACTTATATAGTCTGAAAAATATGTTAGATATAAAGTGCGAGGACTGGAAAAGGCTATTAGGGGATTTGGAGGATGCCTTTTTTTTTTTTTTTATTATAACGCTGGAGACAAACTACAATGTTCTTGCAGATGTTATAATTTTTGTATTTGGACCTAAAGTCATGTTTATTTAATAAACTACACCACAAATAAGTCTAATAAATAAGGGACTGTCATTTTGTCCGAATGTGAGAACCAATTGGTTCAATATAGAAACTGATTTGTATAGATTTTTTCGATCAATCAAACTCAAAACCTGGTTCAGTGAACGGGACATCCCTGATAAGTGTTTGCACGGGGTTAACATTGAAACAATTTGGTCCATACAATAGGAGTAATTTTGTACCCTCCACCAATGTACCAGCAATTGATACATTCATGAATATATAGTAAAGAAATATTCGGTACACAAGGTGATGATTTTAGCAAATCTTTCGGTTTTATTTTATCAAAAATTGATGGCAGAGGTTTAGTGCGACGTTTCGGTCGTATATTAGACCTTCATCAGGCTCTACAAAAGCAAAATATATTGAAAAACACTAGATTAGCATCATGTAGATAGATAGATATACAACATAAATCAAGATAAGGAGAGAAATAAAAGGGGGGGCATAAAGCGAACATAAATGAAAACAGGCAGTGTCTTTGGCATGTGCGCAAACATTGCACATAGGCATGGTACATAACCGATAAACGGTCATGAACATATAACTAATTTATATATTTTGAAAATATAGCTTATGTTTGATAGTAAAGAATGTATAGTATGTACAAAGAAGACAGACATCCTAATCCGGGAAACATGGTCAGGGTATATATAAGGTCAAGATATAATGGTGCAGTGAAAATTAGAGAAGGACTGGCTGTAGCTGAAGGTAACATGCAAAGAGTTAATATCTGTATTTCACGATAAGGACCTGAAGGTTACATGCAAAGAGTTAATTTCTGTATCTGTATTTCTGATAAGTCCGGCCTCGGGACTTGGAAAAAATCTCTAGACGCTTGATCAACCAGGAACTACATGGTGCAACATTGGCGGAATACGTTAAGGTTCAACGGATCCCCAGGGGCCTACGTGTACCCATTAGACCATTCATGTTTAACGATGACCTAGACTACTGCAGACAGTTTGAACATATTCTCAACAAATGTTCATTCGACTTGATGACCTCAACGATCTCATACTTACAAAAAAGTATTGCGGAATTAAAGAAGCAAATAACATCGGCGGAATTACAGATGAAAGCCGCTTTGTCAACTATTGAATACAACGACTTCGATGGCAAATTGAAGTCTAACCTTAACGTGCACAGGAGCGAAATTGAACAGCAGAAGAGAAAGAAGTTCCAAAGAGACCTTGAGGACTACAACAACCATAGAGTCTACAGATGGCAAGAGGGATACACAGGCTCCAGGACGACAAGAAGAATACAATACAACTCTTCGGGCTCATCATACTCGGGATTTGGGGGCGAAGGACAAGAATATTACAAGCAAAGGTCTTTTGGGAATCGTTTTTTAGGACAACGACGGGGCAGACGCCCAAGAAGAGGACACGGAGAGGCAGGAAACTCAGCGAGTCATGGAGACGAGATCACAGGTATGACTCCTGCACTACAGTCATTAGTGGTTAATATATCTTCTAAGACCCTGAGTCCGGCCCAATTACTTCTCCTCCAGAAGGGACTCTCCTTCTGCCCGACATACAGATACGATTTATTCCAACTTGACATGGACCTAAATCGTCTCGTCAGATCCCTCCGCGTCCGGGTCTAATTATCCAATGCGGAGGATTCCCGAAGTAACAAGGGTGTATTAACCAATCCCACGATGAACCCCGTCATAACCTCCAGAGACTTTGGATTAAGAAACAAAAGTTTCTTTAATCCACCAAAGAACTCACCATCACTGGAGACTTTCATTAATCTGATCCACAGAGATGTGGACAGATTCCACCATGATTTTAATCTAGGCGACTTCAAAAGCCAGACGAATCTTAGTGATCTGGACAGACAGGCCCTGTCTTCCCTCATTGGGGACAAGGATTTGATAATAAAACCGGCGGACAAAGGGGGTGCCATTGTAGTGATGGATAAATCCACTTACTATAATGAGATCTATAGGCAATTACAAGACACCTCTGTCTACTTGCCCGTTAACAAAATATCCTCGAAAAACATCTGAATTTAGGCACTATCGACAAAGACACAGCAACATACCTGACCAATAGACACCCGGTCTTACCGGTATTTTACACATTACTGAAAATTCACAAGGGCCTGGATAATCCACCTGGCCGACCAATAGTGGCGTCTACTGACTCCATTTTCACACCGCTCTCAAAATTTATGGAATAATTACTGACGCCCCTAGTAAAAAATACTAGTTCATTTATACTGGACACATCTAACTTCCTGAGGACTATACGTACACTGGACAAACTTCCTCCAGACACTATACTAGTGACCCTAGATGTATGTAGCTTGTACACGTCGATTATACACCATAAAGGACTACTAGCAGCCAAAGAAATGTTGACTTAAGTAGGGAAGGACACTAAGGTTATAGACCTCAGTATGGATCTGTTAACTATAATTTTGACTGAAAATTATTTTCTTTTTCAGGATACATTCTAGATCCAACAAAGAGGCACGGCGATGGGGTCGAACGTGGCACCACCTTATGCTAATTGTTTCATGGCTTATTTCGAGGAACAACACATATACCCAACCACTGTATTCAGGGAACACGTACTATTATGGAAGAGGTACATAGATGACATTTTCTGTATATGGAAAGGCTCCATGGAATCACTATTGGGGTTCACAAGGCACCTCAATAGTGTCTGGCCTGAACTTCAGTTCACGTTGAGTCAGGACTTGACCAAAATCAGCTTCCTAGACACTATGGTCATCAAAGATGACGAGGGTCACCTTACCACAGATCTCTTTACTAAAGAGACAGACAGAAAAGGCCTCCTACATTACAGTAGCTGTCATCCTCTAGCGACCAAAAAATCAGTACCCAAGTCACAATACAAACGTGTCACTAGGATAGTAGACGATACTGATAACAGGGCCTTAAGAACCACCAACATGACCCAAAAATTCAGAAATAGGAGCTACCCCATGAAAACACTATTGGAAGCACAACGCAATACAACCACCAATAGGATCATTGAGAAACCTAAACGCATACCATTTGTCCACACATATCATCCCTGTTCATACAAAATTCACCAGATCATTCGTAAACACTGGCCGCTTCTTAAGGAAGCCTATCCAAACATTCCAGAATTCAAAACACCATTCCTTCCATGTACCAAGATACCACAAAACCTTAAGGACAAACTGGTAAAGGCTGATGTAGGCTCAGCAAAGAGAGTACCCAGGCAAACATTCCTTAATACACCCAAGAAAGGTACGTTCCCATGTTGGTCATGCTTACAATGTTCTCACATAATCAGGGGTGATACAGTACAACATCCACAAACTGCCCAACGCATACCTGTGAAAGAATATTTCACCTGCAACACCAATTATGTTGTGTATATGATAAAATGCCCATGCAGTTTAGCCTACGTTGGTGAGACCACACAACGGATACGAGATAGGATTGGACAACATAATGGCAATATACGCTGTAATAAAACACTTCTGCCCATCCCGGCCCATTTCCTCTCTAAAAAATACAACATCGCACAACTACAGTTCCAGGTACTAGAATATATACCAGTTCCGAGAAGAGGTGTTGATAGGATTAAACAACTCAAGCGCAGGGAAGCCTATTGGATCCACAGGTTACAGACGTTGGAGCCCCGAGGCCTGAATAGGGAATATGAGATTGGCAGCTTTTTCTAACAACATTGACACCTCACTTACAATATACTTTAGATTTTACAATCTCTGTACAGATACATTCTTGTATAATGCATACTAAAGTATTTTCATCCTCCGCCAGACACGCTGACCTTCATTGTGGGAATACGCTGCTTCCACCCCAACAGAGCCGAAACCACGGTATCCTTCTTTATGGCGGGTTTTACTAAATAGTGTAGCCCTTCCAGTTACTAATTTCTTCCTCATAAACATACATCAACATTTCCATCACATCAGCTGTAGGAACCTAACAATTCACAATACACGTCAGAGATACTTCTATGGCACATGATACTACATGTCCACAACACTACATAATACTACATGTCAATAATACTGTCTTATAACACTACATGTCAATATGCTATTATGTGAAACACCTATCTACCTATATGATAATCATCTAAAACACCTACAGGATGGGTTCCTGCACGACATAGATGTATATACTCTATTATAGTTGTCACACACAGACAAACACCTAATCTATAACGTGCTATGGCTCCTCTATGAGTGAGTACACACTGACAGGTCCAGCATCTACACATTATCACATACCTCATCATGCTACACAGCACTCTCACGGTTAAAATGCTCCTGCCGGCTTCAGTGTGACTCATAGCTCTGTCAATACACTGCTTCACTGACCGACACACCCACAACCATCCCCTTATACGAGCAGCCAATCAGGTACGTGCACCTCGTAGCGAGGTCCATTGTAACATCCGCCCACCGCCCGTCCCACTACACATAACATGGCCACCTCCAGCCAGGCTAGTCAGCGCCATAAGAAAGTGGTAAACCGCTACTAATACACGCAGCGCCAACGACTGGATGAACCAGACACCAGGAGGTACAAGGTAACTCACCCTACCACACAGCCTAACATGATTATGATGGGTATAATCTGCACACTATACACTTCAGTCACCTATAGCTTACTAGCTCTCACCTAGAAACACATTGAGACTATAGCAGGTACTTACTACTGACCACCTGTTTCTTTCAAGTTAAATCCCCCTTGTCTATGTATGAAGTACAATGGTTCAGGTCCATGTCAAAAATACAGATATAGATATTAACTCTTTGCATGATACCTTCAGCTACAGCCAGTCCTTCTCTAATTTTCACTGTACCGTTATATCTTGACCTTATATATACCCTGACCATGTTTCCTGGATTAGGATGTCTGTCTTCTTTGTACATACTATACATGCTTTACTATCAAACATAAGCTATATTTTGTAAATATATAAATTAGTTATATGTTCATGACCGTTTATCCGTTATGTACCATGTCTATGTGCAATGTTTGCGCACATGCCAGACACCTGTTTTCATTTATGTTCGCATTATGCCTCCCCCCTTTTATTTCTCTCCTTACCTTGATTTATGTTGTATATCTATCTATCTACATGATGCTAATCTACTGTTTTGCAATATATTTTGCTTTTGTAGAGTCTGATGAAGGTCTAATATACGACCTAAACGTCGCACTAAACCTCTGGCATCAATTTTTGATAAAATAAAACCGAAAGATTTGCTAAAATCATCAACTTGTGTGCCGAATATTTCTTTACTACGTAATTGGGTTGGAACCCTCTTCGCTTCGTGCACCTACCACATCTTGTGCGCTCTGAACCACTACATACATTCATCAATATAGTTAGGAATGAGATTAATGATCTGAGGGAGAATTATGACTTTGATAGATTTAAACATCCGAATATGAAACAAGATGAGGTAAAGGCACTTGCAGACTTGGTCCATGACCATGATCTTGTCATCAAACCTGCGGACAAGGGTAGTGCGGTCGTGGTAATGGACAGGGTCATGTATGTGTCTGAAATACGCCGACAGCTTAGTGACTCTAATGTGTATAGACAATTAACATGTGATCCCAAGTTTGATATTTAACATAAGATTAAATCTATATCGAATGAGGCTAAGGCTATTGATATCAATACCTATACCAATCCAGGCCAAACAATCCATATAATGATCTACGTATATCAATACATAAACACAATACCTATAGACAGACATATATGTAGATACTACCATGTAAATATTATAATAACATAATATCAAACCATTGGTACCATACAAAAGATTTTTATTACATATAATCAAAATAGTAAAAGACAATGGCCATCAAGACCTAAAAATGACAAACTAGTTTAAAACAACATGGTGGTGGTGAGGGGACCACAATATACAAAGCAGCATATCACAAACATTAATGATCAGGAAGCACAATAATATCACGAGAATACTGTACATATTACATAGAGACAGAGAATATAAGCACCCAGTATTATACTGCATATCAGTGCTGTCTCAAGAATAAAAGGATATTAAAGCATAGAAAGTACTTGGGGTTTAATACCAACCACTGTGCTGCATAATGAGCCCCTATTAACACCAGACCACCACCACAGAGCCCCGACGCGCATTTCACAATCCGCTTTTTCAAGGGGTACTGTGTGGTGGGATGGATGTACCTTTTATATTGAAATGCTTTAAATGTAGGGAGGAGCTATTTGAAACACACATGTAGCACATCAACTCTAACAAAGGTCTTCAGTATAGGGGAGTTATTTAACCACCTGAATTAAGTATAGTCATGAAGTCGCCATTTATACGGCGCTTGTCCATGGGGGACTCGACTGTCCCGACCCTCCCATCACGGCGTCCGGAAGATGCAGATCGCGCATGTCTATGCGCGTCTGCAACACCACACAACCGGAAGGAGAGAGGCCGAGCCAGCGCATGCGCCATATACAGGCACTCTGCGGCCGCCATTTTGATTCAGGGAAGGGGGTAATGAATAGCCCACACTAAAGAGAACAGTTCAGCGGAACACATCGAGAGAACACCACAATATTTAAGGGACCTCTCAGTGGCTTGAAATATACATGATTCAGGTTTGCACATTAACCCCTTAAGGACAAGGCCAATTTTAGCCTTGAGGACAGAGCAATTTTTTTTTAAATTCCCTCTTTGCATCCCGACGCTCATAACGCTTTTATTTTTTGTACGACGTAGTTGTATGAGACTTTGTTTTTTGCGGGACGAGTTGTACTTTATGTACGTACCATTTTTTGGTACAAATACATTATCGTTTAATTTCTATAAATTTTTAATTAGATTAAAATGCAGAAAAAAAGCAGTTGCGCAGCAGTTTTAATATTTTTTTTTTTACACCATACACCGATCATCATAAATAATGTTATACATTTGTTGTACAGGTTGTTACGGTCGTGGCGATACCAAATATGTCTGTATTATTTAATGTTTTGGGACTTATATTTTAAAAAGTTTATTTATTATAAAAAAATGTGTTTCTGTGTATTTTATTTACTTTTTATTTATTTACCATTATTTTTTTTTACATTCATTTAACTTTTTTTTTTTAATCCCATAAAGGGATTTATCATTTTGATTTTTATTTTGTAACTGTAATGTACTGGCATAGATCTGTATGCCAGTACATTAGCCTGTTACTGATCGTACACAGGCAGTTGTTAGGGCATACGTCAGTATGCCCTAACAACAGGAAATATGTTCAGACAGCCCTGGGGTCCTTCACTGGACCCTGGGCTGTCTGGCCATACGAGTTGTGGGCTTTGATCACGTCACAGTTATTTTCTGTGACGCGATCAATGTGCAGTCCCCTCTCTTTGAACGCCGCGATCAGCTGTCATCGCGGCGTTCAAAGGGTTAACAGCAGAGAGAAGATGTTTCTCTTCTCTCCGCTGTCAGAGCGGGGCCGTGGCTGTGTATTACAGCCGTTGCCCCGCTCTCGATCGCGCGCACAGACGCGCGCAGGGACGGCTGTCACACAGGACGAGTATGCTCGTCCTAATGCGCGAAGTGCTCGCCGCTCAGGACGAGCATACTCGTCCTGTGTCGGCAACCAGTTAAATTACAAAAACAATAATACATTATTTCAAAGTCCATTGTATGATATACGTATTGAAAGTGACACAATAAATAAATGGAGGAATAAAAATATATATATGAAATTAAAAATGATAAAAATAAATAAATATATATGTATAAATGTGATAAATAAAAAATGTGAAAAAAAGTGGACACACGTGCACAAAACTAAAAGTGAAAAGTTTGTATAGAAAAATAATTATATAGCATATCCCCATATATACATAAGCTCATACATACTCATATATACATACCTGTACATCATATAGACACCATCCACACACACACACACACACACACACGCACTATATAGATGAAAATTATAAAAATATATAACCCAATATATTTTCAAATGTTGTTCATAAATAGAAAAGACATCTATCATTTCAGTTTTAGTGCATTAAACAAAAATTATTATAAAAAATGTAATAAAGACCCGTCATTATGAAAAGTCAGTGTAGATGCTATCAAAAAAAGGTTATATAGAGATATAACACCCATCAATATTACTTATATTCAATAAGGGCCATTATGGCCTTAAATACCCCATGAAAAAGCTGACGTGATCAATAACAAATATTTAAAGTGCATAGTGCATACCAAATTTAAACATATATACAAACCCTTAGCCAATGTAAATCCAAGCCACAAGTAAGTATTATAGACATTTTTCACACTAATAAAAAGTGTTAACGTGTCATCCAAATTCCTATATGAGAGATCATTAATAGCACCCTGAGCCATGATGAAATCAATGTAATGACAATGTTGCCATTGAAGACCTATAAAAGATATAGATAACAGTAAATACACAAAATATGTGTAGGAACAATCAATAGCTCCTCCTGGTTCCAATTTAATTGGATAACATCCAAAACCACCGCACAAAAAGAACATATTAAAAATTAGGATGATGCCATAAGAATATACCACTAAAGAAAAGATGGCTATTGATTTGATTGATGATGACTTGTGCAGGTTTTTGACAGTTGAGAACCCGGTGACTCCGGTTATATATATCCTTCCGAAGTTACACAAGTCTGTGATCAATCCCCCTGGACGTCCGATAGTATCGGGGTGCGACTCGAACTTGAGTCGCATCGCAATATTCTTGGATAAAGCATTGGGGACTTTCGCTTCACAAACCAAATCATTCATACGTGATACAACAGATTTTTTGGAACAAACTGGGAGAGGTGAAGTTGAAGGACACGGATGAGATATATCTTGCCTCATTTGACATTGTAAGTCTTTATACTTCTATAGATCACTATAGGGGCATGCTGGTAGTATCTAAGAAATTACAGAATTCAGATTACTCTATGGAGAGTCGGGAATTCATACTCAATTTGTTACAGATTGTGCTCTCTTGCAATTACTTCCTATTTGAGGATGATTTTTTCCTCCAATTGCGAGGTACGGCAATAGGCGCGAATGTTGCGCCCACTTACGCAAATATCTTTATTTGTGTACTCGAGGAGGAATGCGTCTTTGTGTCCCACCACTGCAGACAGGTGCTGCAGGAGATACATAGACAACATTTTTTTGATTTGGCAATGTGATTTAGAGGGATTAAAAAGTTTTTATGAGTTCCTGAATGGAATGGACCCTGATTTGAAGTTCACATTGGTGCGGTCTAGGGAGGCAATACAGTTCTTAGATGTGGAGGTGAGATTGTCTGGACATAAATTTTCCACTAATCTATATGTAACACCGACGGACAATACAATTTACTTAGGTTTGATAGTGGTCATCCACGTTCAATGATCAAATCATGACCTTATAGTCAGTTTATCAGGATTAAAAGGATAGTGAGTGAGGAAGACTCATTGGATACTAAATTAGATGCACTTACATGTAAATTTGGAGAAAGGGGTTACCCTAATAAATTTCTACAGACACATCGTAGTAGGATTAGGGGCATAGAACGCAAAGATCTGTTGAAGGGAACACAACAAGGAAACGAGACTAAATTCAATAGAATTCTATTTGTATCCACCTATAGTGAATTGAGTCAACCGATCTCTCAGATTATACGCAAACACTGGCCTATTCTGGGGGGGGGGGGGGGGGTCTTTCCGTAATGTCCCAGAATTTGGGGTTCCACGATTATTTTTATATCGGCTTCCATGTAACCTAGGTGATAAATTAGTGAGGTCAGATTTGGGCTCCAGAAGGAAATCACTAAAAACGTTCCTGGCTCCTAGGAAAAAGAGTTGCTTTCTGTGCCTCAACTGTGTAAACTGCTCCCTTATGATTAAGGGTGGTACATTTGCACATCCTATTACAAATAAGACCTTCCATATTGACCACTATTTGACTTGTCAGACCGATTTTGTAATATATTTGTTACAGTGTCCTTGCAACCTACTTTATGTAGGTGAGACTACATTGGATCTCCAGCATAGGATCAATCAACACCGTTACACAATCCGGAGCAAACGCTTGGACCTACTGGTTGCTAAGCATTTTTTTTTAAGCAAAACATCCTGAAAAACAATTGCGTTTTCGTGTAATAGACACAGTTCCCCCAATAAGACGAGGTGGAGATAGAACGCGTTTATTAAACAAAAAGGAACTAGAATGGATTTTTAGGCTAAACACTTTAAAACCTCATGGCTTAAACATTGATTACAAACTGGCAATATTGATTTAGGCAGGGGTTTGCCCTTCGGTACTTTTCTGGGGAATTTATTGTACACTTCAACATGATTTAGGATGCAATTAACAATGTCTGTCTTTCTTTTAGACTTGTTGTTGACTCTATAAACAACTGTTTGTATATGATACAGTGACATTATCTTTTCCATTTTTTCTATAGGCAAGACTTCCTTAAAGGGAATGTGTTGCCAGCAAAACATGATTTTTTTTTTTTTTGTTAAACAATTAGTGTATAGGTGATTAAACATTGTTCTAATTTTTTATTTTTTTTCACGAGTCAGGAAATATTATAAATTGGATTCAATTGGATTCAAATTTATAATATTTCCCATTGCTGGTCACTAGATGGAGCCATTCCCAAAATTGCAGCATTGCATGTGGTAAAGCAACCACATTGCTTTATGCTGCAAAATTGGGTAAAAAGCCCTCGCTCTAGTGAGCTCTCAGCATCCCCCCCTCCTTTATCCTGGCTAGTGCCGGGATAAACGAGGGGATTGAACGGTCTAACCTCCTACACTGTGTGTCGCCATTTTTTGAGCTAACACACAGTGTAGTAGGTTTACATACAGTAGTAAACACACACAAACACGAACATACATAGAAATCTCTTACCTGCTCCTGCCGTCGCGGCTCCCTCCGGCCCGTCGGCTCCGTCTGCTGCCGCTGGTCCAAGTGCACAAGTCCGGAAGCCGCGACCGGAAGTAGTAATCTTACTTTATTTTTATTACTATAATCATCTCATATGCTTCACACTATAAAAATCACATGACACACACTGTTTTTTATGCTTGAGAAAGGCCCATGCTGGGGCTGAAACGTTGCACTGATAATGGGTGAATAAAATGCTATTTTTCACTTGAAACCTCTTGCTGTGGAGTGCTGCCCTCCTTCGCTTTCTACATATGTGGGACCGGAGATTGGGGTCCTAAGGCTTGCACCCTATGAAGTATTATTAAGGCTATGAGCCTGTAAGTGCTGCTCTCCTTTGTGTTTCATGTTTATTTAACCCGTTGCGAACCTGCTCCGCAATAGTACGGCACACGCTGCTCATTGAAGCGGACCTTCGCCGTACTATTGCGGAGCAGGAATAAACTGTCACTATGTGAAATCACAAAGTGATAACAAAGAGACGGCAGCTGTCATTGATAGCTGACCGCCTCTGTTGCCGGGCTGGGGACAACTCTGCATGCCCCCATGCCGGCGATTGCTGTGATTGGTCAGTCTTTAGAGACTGACCAATGACAGCCATCTATGACGTAGGAAACAGGAGAAAGCTCCTGTCACCGTTTCTGATCTCATTTCTGTGAGGAGATTGGATAGTGAAAGAGATATAACGTTCCTAGTGATATATTTTTAGCATATTTAGTGCCCATCTGCCATTTATAGTGCCCATCAGCCCTTTTATAGTTCCCATCAGCCCTCAGTCCTAACAATAGAACATATATAATAATCTTCTTTAGTGCCCATTAGGGCCCACCAGCCCCCTTTAGTGCTCACTATCAGCTCATTATAGTGCCCATAAGCCCTCAGTAGTAATAATCAAATCTATATAATAATTTTCTTTAGTGCCCATCAGCCCTCTTTACTGCCCATCCTTTAGTGCTGCTATAGAGCCTACCAGCACATTTTATCGTCCACCAGCACCTTTTACTGCCCACCCTTTAGTGACGCTATAGTATCTGCCAGCACCCATTAGCGTCCACCAGCACCCTTTACTGCCCATCCTTTAGTACTGCTATAGTCCACCAGCACCTTTTAGTGTCCACCAGGACCCATTACTGCCCACACTTTAGTGACGCTATAGTGTCTGCCAGCACCCGTTAGTGCCCACCAGCACCGTTTACTGCCCACCCTTTAGTGCCCAACAGCACTAGTTCAACCTCGCCCACTACTACCATATATTTGAGTAGTAGTTTTGTGGGGTTCTACATTTTATCTTCATAAAAAAAATAAAAAATACAAAAAAAGTTTTAGTAATTTAGGTTAGCTTAATAATTTAGTAGTAATTTTGTGTGCTACTTTTGCAAGTCACAGCTTCCTTGCCAATACTAATTCAGTAATTTAGTTTTGCACGTCAGGGTTAGTGCAGCGTTATTACACACCCATAATGTCGCGTCTATTTAGCGTGGAGGAGGCATATGCCATGTTATGTTCAGATACGGAAAGCGCCAGTGAGGGTGAATCTGAGTTTTTGTTATCCTCTTCTACTGATGATGAGGAACCCCCTCAGAAACGAAGCAGGGCTAGTGATCCGAATGAGCCCAGCACAAGTGACCCCAGCACCAGTGACCCCATATGGCTACCGCCTACCTCTTACACACCTGAAATTCCTGAGTTTACCTCTGCCCCTTGCATAAAAATAAATCCAACTGACTTTCAGGAAATTGATTTTTTTAAATGTTTTTTTTTCGGATACTTTAGTTAACCTAATGGTTGTGCAAAAAAATGTATATGCACAACAATTCTTAGCCAAAAATCAGACATCCCATTATGCCAGAACCCAAGCTTAGCATCCAACCAATCCAAATGAAATTGCACCCTTCTGGGGGCTCTTGCTCCACATGGGCCTTATAAAAAAGCCAACCATAAAATCGTATTGGTCCACAGATATGTTGTACGATACACCTGTATTCCGTGCTGTGATGCCTCGAAAACATTTTGAGGCCCTTTTAACGTTTTTACACTTTGCTGACAATGAGCAGTGCCCACCCCCGGATCATCCAAATTTTGATAGGCTGTTCAAAATTAGGCCCATCATCACATATTTTAATTTGGTTTTTGCAGAAGTTTATGTTCCTGAAAAAAACATAGCCATTGACGAATCATTAGTCCATTTCAAAGGAAGGCTTAATTTCCGTCAATATTTGCCAAACAAGAGAGCCAGATATGGCATAAAAATATATAAACTGGCCGAGAGCCAGTCTGGATACACACACTCCTTTCGTGTGTACGAGGGAAAAGACACACAGATTAGCCCCCCAGTTCTTGGCACAAGCGGTAAAATAGTGTGGGACCTGCTGCATCCTCTGATGGATAAGGGGTACCACCTATACCTCGACAATTTCTATACTAGCTTTCCGCTTTTTAAGTGCCTTGTTGAAAGGAAAACACTGGCCTGTGGCACTGCTCGCAGGAATCTAAAAAACCTTCCAAAGCCTTTTCTTGCTGAAAAACTGTCAGTTGGCAAAACCAGGGCACGATATGATGAAAATGTGCTGCTGGTAAAATTCAGGGACAAAAAAAAGAGGTCCTCATGTTCTCCACAATCCATGGCAACACCACAAACCCAGTTTCAGTGCGTGGAACAAGCACCACTGTTTCAAAGCCTGTATGCATACAGGCCTACAACAAACATATGGGAGGGGTGGATTTGGGAGATCAATTAATGAAGCCATACTGTGCCATGCGAAAGACAAAAGTATGGTACAAAAAACTGTCAGTATATTTAATTGAAATGGCCCTCCTCAATTCTTTTACTTTGTACCGAAGTGCTGGCAATCGTTCTAGGTACCTCGAGTACCTTGAAAAAGTTATTAACAAATTAATTTTTAAAGACCAAGAGGAAGGAGTGAGTAGCAGGGCTTCAGGAAGTGAGGCAACTAGAATTGTCCCTGCCCAGCACTTCCCCAGTGAAGTCCCCCCAACGGAAAAAAAGAGCCATCCACAAAAACGATGTCGCGTGTGCTCGAAGAGGGGTAACCGAAAGGATACGATATATCAATGCAGCACTTGCCTCTCCAAACCAGGGCTTTGCATGAAAGAATGTTTCAGAATTTACCATTCTTCAATGGATTACTAATTTTTTTCATGCCTTTTGCCATTTTCAGGATGTCCATATAAACGTCATCTTAAAGGAAGGGTGTCGCGAAAAAAAATTTTTTTCGATAAATTTGCTTTTAGTGTTTTATTAAAAAAAAGTTTATTTATTTGTGTGTTTGTGTTTTCATTTTTTCAAACTTTTTCTTCTCTATGGGGGCTGCCATTTTTGTTTTCATCTCTGTATGTGTCGATTAACGACACATACAGACATGGAATACGGCACATACAGCCCCATAGAGAATGCGAACGGGAGCCGTTCCATTCACTATGCTGTACGCCGTCTGTGTGGGAACGGCGCATGCGCCACTCCCACACAGTCCAAATGGAAGGTCTTCGGCCGAGCGACATCCAGCGCCATTTTCTTGTGGACCGGAAGCCGCGGCCGGACAGTAAGATGACTACTTCCGGTTGCGGCTTCCGGGCATGTGTTCAGAAGCAAGGCTTGAACATTCTGGGGGGATTCTGTGAGCTCACTAGAGCATGTGTGTTTACACCAAATTTGCAGCATAAAGCAATGTGGTTGCTTTACCACATGCCAATGCGGCAATTTTGGGAATTGCTCCCTCTAGTGACCAGCACAGGGAAATGTTATAAATTAGAATCTAATTTATAATATTTCCTGACTTGTGAAAAAATAAAAAAAAATTACAACAATGTCTAATCATGTATACACTAACTGTTTAACTAAAAAAAAAAATTTTTATAGCGACACATTCCCTTTAAATTTTATCACCTTCATTTCAAAATTGTCCACTTGTGCACCAATTGGATATATGAAACAAAACAAAAAATCATTATACCCCTAGATGAATACCACCATGGTGGCCCAAAATCACCCAAGCAAAAACTAGGTCTTGAAGAGCCTCATGGTACACCTTCACTTCCGGGCCCCACCGTGTGCCTGTACAATACAAAAAGGTCACATATAGGGTATCAATGAACACAGGAAAAAAAACGGAATGAATTGTGAGTTCTTTTTTTTCCCATTGGTGCTTGATACATCCCCAAAATGTTTAATTAAACTCACACGTTTGTAAAATAAATAAAAAATTAAATTCTACCAATTTTGTTTTAATTCCTAAGCTGATAAGTCACATTTCTCACTATACCCCTAGATGAATACCTTGAGCGGTGTAGTTTTCTTTATTGGGTCACATCTTGGGAGTTTCCTCTATATTGGTACCTCATGGGCTCTGAAAACACAATATGATGCCTGAAAAATATTCCAGCAGAATCTGTGATCAAAAACCAAATGGTGCTCCCTCCTTTCTAACCCTTGCCATGTGCCCATATAACAGTTTACAACCACATATGGGGTATTGCTGTAATCAAGAGAAAATGGGTAACAAATTGAGCAGTGCTCTTTCTCCTATTGCACCTTGTAGAAATGAAAAGTTTTGGGCTTAATCGACATTTTATTGGAAAAAATGCAATTTTTCATTTTCACAGCCCAATGTTTATGACTTCTATGAAACACCTGTGGAGTCCAAATGCTCTACAACCCTAAAACAAAATCCTCAAGGGGTGTAGTTTCCAAAATGGGGTCACTTCTTGGGGGTTTCCACTGTACTAATACCTCAGGGGCTCTTCAAATGCAACATGGCGCCTGAAAACCATTCCAGCAAAATCTGCGCTCCAAAATCAAAATGGTGCTCCTTCCCTTCTGAGCCCTGCCGTGGGTCTAAACAGAAGTTTATGACCACATATGGGTTATTGACGTAATCAGGAGAAATTGCTTTACAAATGTTGGGGTGCTTTTTCTCCTTTATTCCTTGTACAAATTTGAAAATTCTATGTTTTTTCAGAAAAAAAGTATATTTTCATCTTCACAGACTAATTCCAATAAATTCCGCAAAAAACCTGTGGGGTCAAAATGCTAACTATACCACTAGAAAAATTCCTTGAGGGGTATAGTTTCCAAAATGGGGTCACTTTTGGGGGGTTTCCACAGTTTAGATCCCTCCAGGGCGTTGCAAACGTGACACGGCACCGAAAAACATTCCAGTAAAATCAGCACTCCAAAATCCAAATGGCGCTCCTTCCCTTCTGAGCCCTGCTGTGAATCCAAACAACAGTTTATTACCACATATGGGGTATTTCCGCAATCTGAAGAAATTGCTTTACAAATGTTGGGCTGCTTTTTGTCTTTTATTCCTACGTTTTTCAGAAAAAAAGTAGATTTTCATCTTCACAGACGAATTCCAGTAAATGCAGCAAAAAACCTGTGGGGTCAAAATGCTAACTATACCCCTAGATAAATTCCCTGAGGGGTGTAGTTTAAAAAATAGGGTCACTTTTGGGGGTTTCCACTGTTTTGGCACCACAAGACCTTTTCAAACCTGACATAGTGCCTAAAATATATTCTAAAAAAAAGGAGGCCCCAAAATCCTCTAGGTGTTTTCTTGCTTCTGAGGCCTGTGTTTCAGTTCATTACCACACTAGGGCCACATGTGGGATATTTCTAAAAACTGCAGAATCTGGGCAATAAATATTGAGATGCGTTTCTCAGGTAAAACCTTCTGCGGTACAGAAAAAAATGTATTACAAATGAATTTTGTAAAAAAAAAATGAAATTTGAAAATTTCAGCTCTACTTTCCTTCAATTCCTGTAAAACGCCTAAAGGGTTGAAACACTTTCTGAATGCAGTTTTGAATACTTTGAGGGGTGCAGTTTTCAAATTGGAGTGTTTTATTGGGGTTTCTAATATATAGGGCCCTCAAAACCACTTCAGAACTGAACTCGTCCCTGAAAAAATAGCCTTTTGAAATTTTCTTAAAAATGTGAGAAATTGCTGCTAAAGTTCTAAACCTTGTAACGTCCTAGAAAATAAAAGAATGTCCAAAAAACGATGCAAACAAAGTAGACATATGGAATATGTGAAATAGTAACTATTTTGTGTGGTATTACTATCTGTTTTACAAGCAGATACATTTCAATTTTGAAAAATCATAATTTCTTCATATTTTCTCTAAATGTTGTTGTTTTTCACAAATAAGCAATGAATTTATCGACCAAATTTTTTCACTAAACTAAAGTACAATATGTCACGAGAAAACAATCTCAGAATCAATTGGATAGGTAAAAGCATTCCCAAGTTATTACCACATAAAGTGACACGTCAGATTTTAATAAATGGGTCTGGTTCTCAAGGCCAAAATGAGCTGGGTACTCAAGGGGTTAATAAATATACTATGAAAAATAGTACTTTGATGACCCACTACAGATTTGCTTTTTAAGATACATTACCATATAGTGAAAATTTGTTGGTATATTGAATGTGTGTCATGATGATCAAACGTCTCATGTTTTGATTTCATATTTTTATTTATTTTAACCCCTTAACGCACCATGACGCAACTGTACGTCATGGTTTGCCCTGCATTAAGGCTCCATGAGGTACAGTTACGTCATGGCTAAAAACTGTCACCATGTCAAAAGACATGGTGACAGAAGAATGATATCGGCTGTCACAGACAGCCGATAGTCGCGCTGATACGGCGAGGGACCAATTACAGCGTGGCGCCTCCCACGATCGCTGTGATTGGTCAGTCAGTAGTGACAGACCAATCACAGCGTTTTAGTATAGAAAAGCGGTAGAAAGAGCCGGGTTATGGATTTTAACGTGACGACTGCTGTCAAAGACAGCAGATAGTCACTGACAAGATGCGTGGGACCAGTCACAGTGGTCCCCCGTTTGCGATCACTGTGATTGGTCCAGTCAGTAGTGACTGAACAATCACAGCAAAACCCGGCAGAAAGAGCAGTGACAGATCGTCACTGACAAGCAGTGGGGACCAATCACAGTCCCTTGTTTGCGATCTCTGTGATTGGTCAGTCACTACTGACTGACCGACCGATCACAGCAGTCTAAGAGTTACCTGGCAGAAAGAGCCAGGGGAGGAGTTCACAATGTGACAACTGCTGTCAAAGACAGCAGATTGTCACTTTTATGTTGTTAGGGAAAAGTCGTTGTTGATCACTGTGATTGGTCAGTCTGTAGTGACTGACCAACCACAGCTTATTGATGCCAGTTTCTGGGCATCAACATTTGCTTACAGCGTCTGATCTCCTTTTGTGAGAGACAGAGAGTGAGGAGATCAGACGTGTGTTAGTGAGAGACCGTGAGAGAAGACAGAGAACAAAGAATTATATCAATTTCCTGCCAGTGTCACTGACAAATGCCCCTTCCCTGCTCTACCCAGTAAAGTACCCAGAGAGTGAAGTGCCCTGTACTGTGATTTGCCATTGTCCAGTGCCCCTTACCTGCTCTACCCAGTACAGATCCCAGAGTGACGTGCCCTGTGCTGTGAATCGCCATCACCTGCCATTGTCCAGTGCCCCTTACCTGCTCTACCCAGTACAGATCCCAGAGTGAAGTGCCCTGTGCTGTGAATCGCCATCACCTGCCATTGTCCAGTGCCCCTTACCTGCTCTACCCAGTACAGATCCCAGAGTGACGTGCCCTGTGCTGTGAATCGCCATCACCTGCCATTGTCCAGTGCCCCTTACCTGCTCTACCCAGTACAGATCCCAGAGTGAAGTGCCCTGTGCTGTGAATCGCCATCACCTGCCATTGTTCAGTGCCCCCTCCCTGCTCTACCCAGTGAGGAACCCAGAGTGACGTGCCCTGTGCTGTGAATCGCCATCACCTGCCATTGTCCATTAGGGATAGTTGTACGTTTGTTAGGAACGTTTTAGTTTAAAAAAATAAAAATAATAATATAATATATAAAAAAAACAAAAAACTTTGTTACATTATATTACTGTTACAGTAGAGTTTACTGTAACAGATTACATATTATAGGTACGTTCACCTAGATCACTAATACAGAACAGTTTACTGTATTATATTTCACATATATATATATTGTAAAAATCATTATGGCAAAGCGACTGTATACCACAGAAGAGTCATTTCAAATGCTCTATTCTGATACCGATTCTGCCAGTGAGGGGGGATCCATATTTCAACTTTCAACTTCCTCCAGTGACGATGAGGAAACCCCTCAAACCTCTGAAATGAGAAGCCATCAAACCCTGCCTGGCACAAGTGAAGAGGACTGGGCACCCCCATGTAATTTTAACCCTCAAATTCCTGAATTTATTGGTGCCTCAGGAATCAGAGTGGATACAACAGGGCTAAATGAGTTTGAATTTTTCAAACTTTATATAACTGATGATTTTATTAATTCAGTGGTTGTGCAAACTAACCTCTACGCACAACAATTTATTAATGCAAACCCGCAATCCTCTTTTGCCAGACAATGCAGGTGGCATCCCACTGATGCAACCGAAATGTTAAAATTCTGGGGGTTGCTGATGAATATGGGCCTGACAAAGAAGCCAACAATGCGATCATACTGGTCAACAGATGTGTTACATCATACACCAATGTATCGTGATGCAATGCCCAGAGGAAGGTTTGAGGCCATTCTTAAATTTTTACACTACAATGACAATACCCAGTGCCCACCCAGAGGTGACCCAAACTCTGATCGCCTCTTTAAAATTCAACCAGTCATTGCCCATTTTACAAAAAAATGTAAAGAATTATACACCCCTCAGAAGCACATCTCAACCGATGAGTCCCTTGTTCACTTTAAGGGAAGATTAAAATTTAGGCAGCACCTTCCAAATAAAAGGGCCAGATATGGCATTAAAATTTATAAGCTGTGTGAATCAGAATCCGGGTACACAGATACCTTCAGAATATATGAGGGGAAGGACACAAAAATAAATCCCCTAGACTGCCCCCCCTATCTAGGTACAAGTGGGAAAATTGTGTGGGACCTCATGTACCCCCTCCTTGAAAAGGGCTACCACTTGTACCTAGATAACTTTTACACAAGTGTCCCGCTTTTTAAAAGCAAACAGTGGCCTGTGGAACGGTCCGTAAGAAACATCGAGGCCTTCCAAAGACCCTCATAGCCCAGAAATTGAAGCGAGGCGAGAGCAGGGCGATGTGTAATGACGGGGTGCTCTAAAGTATAAGGACAAAAAAGATGTCCTTATGCTTACAACTATCCACAATGAAGAGAGCACTCTTGTACCCATGCGTGGCCGAGCAGAAGAAACACCAAAGCCCGTATGTATCCAGGCATACAATAAACATATGGAGGGAGTCGATTTATCGGATCAGATGATAAAGCCATATGATGCGATGAGAAAGTCCCGTACGTGGTACAAAAAACTAGTTGTACACCTGATTCAAATGGTGTTGTACAGATATGCTGGCCATCAGATAAAGTACCTGGAATACCAGGAAAGAATAATAAAAAAATAAATTTTTGCAGACATCGAAGAGGGGGGAGAAAATTCAGCCTCCGGAAGTGATGCCTCCAGAATTGTTAGAGGGCAACATTTCCCATCTGAGGTGCCTCCCACAGGAAAAAAAAAAGACGGCCCCAGAAAGGATGCCGTGTCTGTTATAAAAGAGGAATTCGCAAAGACACAATTCATCAGTGTGACACGTGCCCCTCCAAGCCTGGGCTTTGTATCAAAGAATGTTTCAAAATATATCATTCCACTTTAGAATATTAATTTTACAACTACTTTATTGGCTCTGTTACCTTTGGCCTTTTTAGATTGATTATTTAAATGTAATTTACCCTTTTGCCAATTACTTTACTGCCCCATTACAAATTGGCACACACACACACACACACCAAAAAATTATCATTATACCCCTAGATGAATACTTTTAAAGGTGCCACAAAGTGACACCTTTGTAAAAATAAAGTATACATTTTTTTCTGTGCCAACCCACTGCATAAATTGCTAGCAAATGCTTGTGCTGCCAAAATTGTCACTATGATGAACACCTTTACAATTGTTCACACAAAAGTGGATTATCTGTAAAAACCCTCAAACAAAACGAAAAATTCTCACTATACCTCTAGATGAATACACTGTGGGGTGCATTTGTTCATTTTCATGTTTGTTTTACAAAAAATCCTGTCTTTAAGATGACACATTTGTCAAAAAAATTTGAAATCATTTTTTTTACTCTCTTTGTATTAAATGTACCAATAAAATGTGGGGTCAAAATACTCACTACACCGCTAAATAACTATTCTAGTGTTCCAAAATATGGGGGATTTCTACCATTCTGGCAGCTCAAAGCCTCTCCAAATGTACAGTGGGGCCTAAAACATTTTCAAGCAAAATATGGGTCCTAAAAGCCTCCGGGTGCTCCCTTCCTTTTGGGCCCTGCAGTTTGTCCAGGCAACGCATTAGGGCCACAATGGGGGTATTTTTGAAAACAGGAGAAACAGGGTGATAGATTTTGGGGGGTGTCTCTTCATTCTCATGTTCGCGTTACAAAGAAAATGGTCTTCAAACTGATACTTTAATGAAAAAAGTGAATAATTTTTTTTCACCTGCTATGCATTAAAATTAGCAAACAACTGTGGGGTCAAAATACTCACTACACCCCTAGATAAATACCTTAATGGGTTTAGTTTTCTAAATGGGGTCGTTTCTATCGTTCTGGCAGTTCAAAGCCTCTCCAAATGTACAGTGGGGCCTAAAACATTTTCAAGCAAAATATGAGTCCTGAAAGCCTCCGGGTGCTCCCTTACTTTTGGCCCCTGCCGTTTGTCCAGGCAACGCATTAGGGCCACAATGGGGGTATTTTTGGAAACAGGAGAAACAGGGTGATAGATTTTGTGGTGTGTTTCTTCATTCTCATGGTCGCTTTACAAAGAAATCGGTCTTCAACTGATACTTTTATGAAAAAAGTGAATTAATTTTTATTTTCACCTGCTATGCATTAAATTTAGCAAAAAACTGTGGGGTCAAAATACTCACTTCACCCCTAGATAAATACCTTAAGGGGTCTAGTTTTCTAAATGGGGTCGTTTATGGGGCATTTCTATCGTTCTGGCAGCTCAAAGCCTCTCCAAATGTACAGTTCGGCCTAAAACATTTTCAGGCAAAATAGAAGGTCCTGAAAGCCTCCGGGTACTCCCTTCCTTTTGGCCCCTGCCGTTTGTCCAGGCAACGCATTAGGGCCACAATGGGGGTATTTTTGGAAACAGGAGAAACAGGGTGAAAGATTTTGGGGTGTGTTTCTTCATTCTCATGTTTGCTTTATAAAGAAATCGGTCTTTAAAATGACACATTTGTGAAAAAAATGTAATTAGATTTTTTTACGCCTGCTTTACATGAATTCTTACAAAAAAAACTGTGGGGTCAAAATACTTACAACACCCCTTAATAAATACCTTATGGGGTCATTTGTGGGGGTTTCCATCATTCTGACACCTATGAGCCTCTGAAAACCTGGCTTGGTGCAGGAAAACAAAATGTACTTCAAAATGTATAAAATTATTATTACATTTGTAAGTCTTCTAAATTGTGCAATTTTTTTTTTAAAAGTGCTGCCAAAATAGAGTAAACAGATGAAAATATATATTTAATAAAAAAAATTGTACAGTATGTATGTACAAATGTGACATATTGCAGTTAAAAATAGGGAAAAATTTTGATTTTTACAAAATGTCTTCAATTTTTCTATTTTTTTATTAATTTATGCAAATCGTATCAGTCTACTTTTACAACTAAAATAAAGTACAACATGTGACGAAACAACAATGTCAGAATTACTTGGATATTCAAAACTTTCACAGAGTTATTCTCTGATAGAGTCAGACATACCAGATTTGACAAATTTGGCTTGGTCATTAAGGTCCAAACAAGCTTGGTCACTAAGGGGTTAATAGACAAGAAGGTGAAAAATGGATCCAGCGCTGAGTTTTGTGCATCTGTTAAAACGGGAAACTTCTTCCAAGTTTTATTCCAAAAAGTTCAAAACTGTGAAAAAATATACACGGGTATTTCCAGAATACAATAGGTGGTTAGTGGTATAGGCGGTGCCTACGCGTTTCAGGCGCAGACTGCGTCCTTAGTCATGGCTTATGTTTCTGACTTGCAGTCTTAGGGTTTATATCCGGTCATTCAGACAGAAATTGATTGCGGTCCAACCTGGGGGAATCCCTTGGAACGCACATTATTTCCTGCATCACAAGATCATTGCAAAGAAGAAGAGACAGAGACCGGCACCACTTAATTCAGGTAGGTTCTTTGTATTACGGTGTGACTGTTCCTGTATAATTATGTCGCTTAACCCCTTCCCGCACCTTGTCGTTAATGCACGTCAATGTGAGCAGTCACTTCGCGCACCTTGACCTGCAGTAACGTCAGTGCTTTGACAGTTAACCGCAGCGGCGGTTAACTGTGCAGGTTGTCTGCCCTGCATTCCCCGTTGCCGATCAGCGGCCCATCGCCGCTGATTTCAGCAGTTAACCCCTTTATTGCGGCGTTCGATTTTGAACGCCACAATTAAGGTGTTTAGCGCCGATCGGCAGCCCCAATGTGAAATCACGGGGGCTGGCGATGGTACCCATGGCAACCGGACTGCCATGTACAGAAGCCTATGAGGACCACTCGGAGGGTGGTCGTCGTAGGCTTCCTGTCAGTGTGACTGTGACGTCACAATGACAGTTGGAATGCATTACACTACGTGTGTAGTGTAATGTATTCCAGCAGCGATCAGAGCTGCATGTCTAAGTGTCCCCTAGTGGGACAAGTGAAAAAAGTAAAAAAAAGAATAAAAATGTTTTAAAAAAAGTGTAAAAATAAAAGTTATAAGTGATATAAACAAGAACTGCTTTTTTTCCTATAATAAGTCTTTTATTATAGGTAAAAAAAATGAACACGTAAAAAAAAAAGTACACATATTTGGTATCACCACGTTCGTAACGACCCCAACTATAAAACTATAATATTATTTTTCCCGCACGGTGAACACCGCAAAAAAAATCAACGAAAAACAATTCCAGAATCACTATTTTTTGGTCACCACCCCACCCAAAATATACAATAAAAAGTGATCAAAAAGTCGCATATACGCCAAAATAGTACCGATACAAACTACAACCCGTCCCGCAAAAAACAAGCCCTTACACAGCTTTTTTGACTGAAAAATAAAAAACTGGCTCTCAGAATATGGCGACACAAAAAATTAATTATTTTCTAAATAAGTGATTTTATTGCGCAAACGCTGCAAAACATAAAAAAACTATATACAGTGGAGGAAATAAGTATTTGATCCCTTGCTGATTTTGTAAGTTTGCCCACTGTCAAAGCCATGAACAGTCTAGAATTTTTAGGCTAGGTTAATTTTACCAGTGAGAGATAGATTATATTTAAAAAAAAAAGAAAAGAAAATCACATAGTCAAAATTATATATATTTATTTGCATTGTGCACAGAGAAATAAGTATTTGATCCCCTACCAACCATTAAGAGTTCAGCCTCCGCAAGACCAGTTACACGCTCCAAATCAACTTGGTGCCTGCATTAAAGACAGCTGTCTTACATGGTCACCTGTATAAAAGACTCCTGTCCACAGACTCAATTAATCAGTCTGACTCTAACCTCTACAACATGGGCAAGACCAAAGAGCTTTCTAAGGATGTCAGGGACAAGATCATAGACCTGCACAAGACTGGAATGGGCTACAAAACCATAAGTAAGACGCTGGGTGAGAAGGAGACAACTGTTGGTGCAATAGTAAGAAAATGGAAGACATACAAAATGACTCAATCGACATCGATCTGGGGCTCCATGCAAAATCTCACCTCGTGGGGTATCCTTGATCCTGAGGAAGGTGAGAGCTCAGCCGAAAACTACACGGGGGGAACTTGTTAATGATCTCAAGGCAGCTGGGACCACAGTCACCAAGAAAACCATTCGTAACACATTACGCCGTAATGGATTAAAATCCTGCAGTGCCCGCAAGGTCCCCCTGCTCAAGAAGGCACATGTACAGGCCCGTCTGAAGTTTGCAAATGAACATCTGGATGATTCTGAGAGTGATTGGGAGAAGGTGCTGTGGTCAGATGAGACTAAAATTGAGCTCTTTGGCATTAACTCAACTCGCCGTTTTTGGAGGAAGAGAAATGCTGCCTATGACCCAAAGAACACCGAGCCCACTGTCAAGCATGGAGGTGGAAACATTATGTTTCGGGGGTGTTTCTCTGCTAAGGGCACAGGACTACTTCACCACATCAATGGGAGAATGGATGGAGCCATGTACCGTCAAATCCTGAGTGACAACCTCCTTCCCTCCACCAGGACATTAAAAATGGCTCGTGGCTGGGTCTTCCAGCACGACAATGACTCGAAACATACAGCCAAGGCAACAAAAGAGTGGCTCAAAAAGAAGCACATTAAGGTCATGGAGTGGCCTAGCCAGTCTCCAGACCTTAATCCCATCGAAAATTTATGGAGGGAGCTGAAGATCTGAGTTGCCAAGCGACAGCCTCGAAATCTTAATGATTTACAGATGATCTGCAAAGAGGAGTGGGCCAAAATTCCATCTAACATGTGTGCAAACCTCATCATCAACTACTAAAAACGTCTGACTGCTGTGTTTGCCAACAAGCGTTTTGCCACCAAGTATTAAGTCTTGTTTGCAAAAGGGATCAAATATTTATTTCTCTGTGACCAATGCAAATAAATATATATAATTTTGACAATGTGATTTTCTTTTTTTTTTTTTTTTATATAATCTATCTCTCACTGGTAAAATTAACCTAGCCTAAAAATTCTAGACTGTTCATGTCTTTGACAGTGGGCAAACTTACCAAATCAGCAAGGGATCAAATACTTATTTCCTTCACTGTACATATGGTATCGCCGTAATCGTACCGACCCGCAGAATAAAATATAATGGTAATTTATAACCCTGGGTGAACGCTGTAAAAAATAAATAAAAATCATTGTCAGAATTGATGGTTTTTGGTCACCTGGCTTGCCGAAAAATGGAATAAAAAGTGATCAAAAAAATGGCATGTACCCCAAAATGGTACCAATGAAATCCACAGATTGTTCCGCAAAGAATAAGCCCTCACACGGCTCCGGTGGTGAAAAAATAAAAAAAGTTCTGGCTCCCAGAGTATGGCGATGCAAAATGTGCAGTGTTCCAAAAGCGGATAAGATCAGGCGCCATTTATAAGTGCCACAAAGGCCACATATCTGCGGATTATTATTTATTTACCGCATTATTATACCCTCTTATTATGCCCCTGATGTACTCTGCCCAGCCTACATTTGCCCCCACATTATAAACTGAAATACCATCAAAACGCCAGAGCTACTACCAAGCAAAATCTGCGCTCCAAAAGCCAAATGGCGTCCCTCCCTTCTGAGCCCTACAGCGTGCCTAAACAGCCGTTTACGTCCACCGATATGGCATCGCCATACCCGGGAGAACCCGTTTAAAATTTTATGAGGTATTTGTGGCACAAACTGGGCACAACATATAGTGCACTAAAATGGCACATCAGTGGAAAATTTTAATTTTCACTCTGCACCATCCGCTGCGCATTAAACACTTTGCGCACCACGACTTAATAGCATGTCGTGGTGTGGGGGGTGATATATGGAGCGTCTCACGCGCTGAGCCCGCGCCATACGCTGCGGGTGTCAGCTGTGTATTACAGCTGATACTCGGGACTAACGGACAGAAACGGCGAACACGCTGTTACAGGAGCCTGTAAAAATGACAATATACTGCAATACATTAGTATTGCAGTGTATTCTACCAGTGATCTAACGATTGCTGGTTCATGTCTCCTAGGGGGACTATTAAAATGTGTAAAAACAAAAGTAAATTATTATTATTAGTGGAAAAAATGTAATAAATATTTAAAGTCCAAAAAGAAACCCTTTTCATTTTTACTCTAAAGTAATGTAAAAAAATACACAAAATTGGTATCGCTGCGTCCGTAAAAGTCCAAGCTATTTCAATATACCATTATTGAACTCGCACGATGAACGCCGTGAAAAATAAAGAATTTTAAACGGCAAAATCACCGTTTTTTGGTCACCTTCGCTCTACCAAAAAATGTAATAAAAAGTGCTCAAAAAGTCTTATGTACCAAAAAATGGTACCAATAAAAACTACAGCTCGTCCCGCAAAAAATAAGTCCTCACACCACTCTATTGACGGAAAAATAAAAAAGTTGTGGCTCTCGGAAAGCGGGGAGGAAAAACGAAAAAGAAAAAGAAAAACATGGTTCAGTTCGGAAAGGGTTAATTACTTTCTAATGAAAAAAACATTTATGGCCACATGTGGAGTATAGCCGTACTCGGGAGAAATTGCTTTACAAATGTTGGGGTGCATTTTCTCCTTTATCCTTTGTGAAATTGAAAAAATTCAACATTTTAGTGGAAATAATGTTGATATTAACTTTCATGGCCTAATTTTAATAAATTCTGCAAAAGACGTGTGGGGCCTAAATGCTCACTATACCCCTAGATAGATTCCTTAAGTAGTGTAGTTTCTCAAATGGGGTTACTTTTGGGGGGTTTCCACTGTTTCGGTCTATCATGGGCTTTGCAAATTCGACATGACACCCAAAAACTATTCCAGCTAAATTTGACCTCCAAAAACCAAATAGCGCTCCTTCCCTTCTAAGCCCTTGTAAATATTATAAATATCTAAGTTCTTACAGACAAAAAGTAGATTTTTACCTTTACAGACTAATTCCAATGAATTCAGCAAAACAACTGTGGGGTCAAAATGCTAACTTTACCCCTAGAAAAATGCCTTGAGGGGTGTAGTTTCCAAAATGGGGTCACTATTCGGGGGTTTCCACGGTTTTCATCCCTCCAGTGCATTGCAAACGCGACACTGCACTGAAAACGATTCCAACAAAATCAGAAATCCAAATGGTGCTCCTTCTCTTCTGAGGCCTGCTGTGGGTCCAAACAGCAGTTTATTACCACATATGGGGTATTGCTATAATCGGAAGAAATTGCTTTACATATGTTTTTTCTACTTTATTCCTTGCAAAAATTAAAAATGTCTACATTTTTTTCACAAGAAAAGCAGATTTTCACCTTCACATACTAATTCAAATAAATTTAGCAAAAAAACTGTGGGTTCAAAATCCTAACTATACCCATAGATAAATTCCTTGAGGGGTATAGTTTCCAAAATGGGGTCACTTTTGGGGGGTTTCCACTGTTTTGGCACCACAAGACCTCTTCAATCCTGACATGGTGCCTAAAATATATTCTAAAAAAGGAGGCCCCAAAATCCACTAGGTGCTCCTTTGCTTCTGAGGTCTGTGTTTCAGTCCATTACCGCACTAGGGCCACATGTGGGATATTTCTAAAACCTGCAGAATCTGGGCAATAAATATTGAGTTGCATTTCTTGGGTAAAACCTTCTGTGGTACAGAAAAAAATGTATTACAAATGAATTTGTAAATTTCACCTATACTTTGCTTTAATTCCTGTGAAACACCTAAAGGGTTAAAACACTTTCTGAATGCTGTTTTGAATACTTTGAGGGGTGCAGTTTTCAAAATGGGGTGATTTATGGGGACTTTCTAATATATAGGGCCCTCAAAGCCACTTCAGAACTGAACTGGTCCCTGAAAAAATAGGCTTTTGAAATTTTCTTGAAAATATGAGAAATTGCTGCTAAAGTTCTAAGCCTTGTAACGTCCTAGAAAAATAAAAGAATGTTCAAAAAACGATGCAAACTTAAAGTAGACCTATGGGAAATATAAACTAGTAAGTATTTTGTGTGGTATTATCTGTTTAACAAGTAGATACATTAAAATTTAGAAAAATGCTAATTTTTGCTAATTTTCTCTAAATCTTGGTGTTTTTTACAAATAAATATTGAATTTATCGACCAAATTTTTTCCCTAACATAAAGTAAAATATGTCACGAGAAAACAATCTCAGAATCACTTGGATAGGCAAAAGCATTCCGGAGTTATTACCACATAAAGTGACACATGTCAGATTTGAAAAATCGGCTTCGTCCTGAAGGCCAAAACTGGCTCAGTCCTGAAGGGGTTAATTGGAAATGTTTCTATTTGTTTGTTTATATTTCAAATGTGATGTCTAAAGAATAACGGGATGACCCTACCCATTTATAGGGTCTGGAAAATGAGGTGTAGACTGATTAAAAACATATATGTGTATATGTAACGTGTTGAAATGTATTTAAAAATTACTATTTTTGCAGGAGATACATTCAGGAAATTGTGCTAGTTGCTTATTTGAAAGATAAACATGTATTGTCGTTATGTTGTGTAAGTTGGCGTCGAATCATGTTATATATTATTTATTATTACTCAGTTTGTATATTGTAGTACACATGTAGTAGAAAATAGGGCATTACGTGAGTATTTTTCTATTGTCAAGTGCGATTACGAAATTATTGTGATTTTAGAAACTCGTTAGATAATAGTTACTACACTAGGGAAAAATAATTTAGACGTACTTGGTGGCAAAAAAAATCAATGCTTATCAGAATTAGAATATACTGATGTAAAGTCGTAAATATTGGCGTCGGATCATAGGATGTTATGAGATATGCTTCTTATAAATTTTTCATGTGCTCTAATGCCAACATAACAGAAGAGAGGGATGAAATTTATATATTTGTTTTTTTCTGGCTGATACAGCTTGTGATTAATTTAATCCAGATGTGTATTATAGTTGTAAAAGCTCATTAATTAATTGTTATTGAACTGGAAAGAAACACATTGGACACGGTTAGTAATGAAACATCAGTTCCTTTCTTAAATTAAGACCCTTTGGTACTCGCGTTTGTAGTCTATCTATCCAGTATGCCTCTCTTGTGTGTGTTTTATGCTTAATGTCAATGACAGCACCCCTGGAGAGACGTCCAATCCGCTGGACAGGAAACCTGAGGATATAAAAATGGACACACCTCTCCACACACCCAGTCTTTAGGAAGAACTCAGGATGAAAAGTAGTTTAGTTTATGTAGTAGAAAATAGGCATGACGTGAGTAATTTTCTATTGTCAAGTGCAATTACGAAATTATTGTGATTGTAGAAACTCGTTAGATAATAGTTACTACACTAGGGAAAAAGAATTTAGACGTACTTGGTGGCAAAAAATCAATGCTTAACACGGTTAGTAATGAAATATCAGTTCCTTTCTTAAATTAAGACCCTTTGGTACTCGTGTTTGTAGTTATATATCCAGTATGCCTCTCTTGTGTGTGTTTTATGCTTAATGTCACCTCCTCTTTTGGGAGTATGAATTTTCTCGATGGCATAGCAAATAAAGTTGTTTATTGATCTGTTACGTTGATTAGAGATGAGCGAACTTATGATAAGTTCGGTTGGTTCGCCGAATTTCTTGAAAAAGTTTGATTCGGACCGAACCTGTAATTCAAGAAAGCCCATAAAAATCATGTATGGAGCTCCCGTAATGACGGGTGGCTACATGTGTGCACCCGGCATTACGGCAGCGTTGCTAGGCGACGTCAGTAAATAGTCACTGTCCAGGGTGCTGAAAGAGTTAACTGATCGGCAATAACTCTTTCAGCACCCTGGACAGTGAATTCCGATCACAATATAGAGCAAACTGTAAAAAAGAAAAAGACGTTCGTACTTACCGAGAACTTCCTGCTTCTTCCTCCAGTCCAGCCTCCCGGCCGTTGCCTTGGTGACGCGTCCCTCTCGACATCCGGCCCGACATCCCTGGATGACGTTTCAGCCAATGTGACCGCTGCATCCAATCACATGCTGCAGCGGTCACATGGACTGTCGCGTTATCCAGGGATGTCGGGCTGGATGTCAAGAGAGGGACGCGTCACCGTTGCCTTGGTGACGCGTTCCTCTTTCGGGGATTGGCCTGTGATCGGCCTGTGATTGGCTGCAGCGGTCACTTGGACTGAATCGTCATCCTGGGAGGCCGGACTGGAGGAAGAAGCAGGGAGTTATCGGTAAGTAGGAACTTCTATTTTTTTAACACGTTCATGTATATTGTGATCGGAAGTCACTGTCCAGGGTGCTGAAACAGTTACTGCCGATCGCTTAACTCTTTCAGCACCCTGGACAGTGACTATCTCCTGATGTCGCGTACCGGAAAATCAGTGACTCATAAGCCGGGTTCGGTCAAAACGTGTTCGGTCGAACCCGGTGAAGTTCGGATTCGCTGCGAACCGAACTTTTCACGATGTTCGGACCGAAACCAGATTCGGTTGTCCCGGTTCGCTCATCTCTAATGTTGATGAATGAAGTGCTTGGCAGCATTTGAAATATTTACAATATTCGGATTCCGAATATAGCTTAGATGCTCCAATATTCTTGTTTTAAGTTTCCGATTTGTGCATCCTATATATTTAAGGTTGCATTGTATGCATTCAACAATATCTATGACTGATTCTGAGTTGCAATTAATGTAGTTGTTTATTGTAAAAGTATTGGTATTGTTTGAATCGGAAAAAACTTTTTGGGGGATTGCATATGAACATACTTTACATCGGTTGTTACCGCACTTGAAAAAACCTTTTTGTTCTAAACATGTGCTTTTGGTCTCCTTAGAACTGAAAAAAGAAGGGGAAAGGGAGCTACCGAGGGAGGGGGCTTTACAAGCCACAATTCTGCATCCCTCTTTGAGAATATCTTCCAGGATGCTGTCTTCCATCAGCATAGGTAGGTGTTTGGTGATAATCCTTTTTATATCATTAAATTGACTGCTCTGCTGGAGAACTAGAGTAGGTTTGCTAGATTCTGGTGTTGGACATAGATGTTTTTGGGATAATAGAACATCTCTGGTTTTTTTTAGAGGTTATATTGCTTGCTCTGTTTAATGACCAGTGTGGATATCCTCTGTTGTGTAGTCTGTTACAGATTTGCTGTTGTTCAATTCTATATTGTGTGTCCGAGCTACAATTCCACTTGGCTCTACACATTTCTCCAACTGGAATCGAAGTAATAGTTTGTTTGGCATGATTGCTGTTATGTAGTATGGTATTACCGGTTGCTGGTTTCCGGAAAGTTTTTGTTTGTATTAATGACGTTCCTGTTCCTTTTAATTCTGGATCTAAAAATACAATACTGGTTTTGTCAAATGAGTACGTAAATTTAAGGTTTGATGTGTTAGAATTGATGAAGTTAACAAATTCTGGTATGGCAGACACGTCCCCATCCCATATGAACAAGAGATCATCAATATATCTACCATACCAGTGTATATTTGCCCCAAAAGGGTTGGTCATTGAAAAAATTGATAATTCCTCCCACCATGCCATCACTAGGTTGGCCAGGGAGGGAGAAAATTTGGCTCCCATAGATACAACTCTTAGTTGTAAGTAGAAGTTGCTGTCGAACTGAAAATAATTGTGGGTCATTAAGAACATTAATACTTCCAGAATAAATGCCTGTAGTTGGTCACTATAATTACTGTGAATGGCCAAATGATGTTTAAGAGCCATATAGGCTATGTGGTGAGGAATGCTTGTATATAAAGATGTAACATCGCATGTCAACCATGTTTAATTGTTTGACCATGTCTTATTGTGAAAAGCACGTAAAACATCTCGTGTATCTTTTAGAAAACCTGGAGTATTTTGGGCTATAGGTTGTAAGAGGGAGTCTAGCCATTACGATGTTCTCTCCAGGAGTGATCCTATTCTGGACACTATAGGTCGCATTGGGGGGGGGGGGGAAATGGTATTTTTATGGGTTTTAGGGAGGGCGTGCATTATAGGTATAATAGGATGTTCTACATACATATACTCTGCTTGTTTCTGTGTGAGTGAACCACTTTCTAGTCCTTCATGTATTAACTTTTTAATTTCTTTTTGAAATTTTGCTGTGGGGTTCTGTTTTAATAATTTATATGTGTCTTGATCAGATAATAGACATTTAATTTGTGCTTTGTAGTCCTCCTTATTAATTATTGTAATGCTACCACCCTTATCCGACATTTTAATGATTAGATCTTTATTATTTTGAAGAGATTTAGCTGCTTTTCTTAGCTTAATAGGAAGGTTTGTTTTCTCTTTCTGTTTATTTTGAGTTTCTGATAAGTGTTCCATTGTTTCTGTCCTCGATGCAATTGGGTAAAATTTAGCATTGATGGTTTTAAAGTTGCTTGATGCATGTATATGTTTACTTGGGATTTCCGCATCCAGGCTCTCCAGGCAGATAGTTGTCCTTGACTCCTGAAATGATAGGGAGTTACAGTCCATTCTTTCTATCTTGGAATGTCCTTCCTGTAGGCTAAATCTTGTAATATCAGATTTGGAGGCTGCTTCCATGTTGTTTCTTCCCTCCTGTACATTTGATTCTTCTGTATAGAAATGTCTTTTTACTGTTACATTTCTCACAAATTTATTGACATCCAGTAAAGTATTAAATGGGTCAAAGTTTTGGCTAGGAGCAAAATTGAGACCTAATGATAATACCTCTGTCTGTTCTTTAGTAAGACTGATTGATGAGAGGTTGACAATATTTAAATTGGATATTGGTTCCTGCGGGTACGGAGGCGACGGCTCTGTTCTTGGTCCATAGCATTTGTGTTTTCGGCCGCCCCTCCTGCCTCGTTTTTTGATGCATATTTGTTCTTATCAAATCTATATTTGTGTTTATGACATGGTCAAACAATTACACATGGAAGACATGCGATGTTACATCTTTATATACAAGCATTCCCCACCACATATGGCTCTTAAACATCATTTGGCCATTCACAGTAATTATAGTGACCAACTATAGGCATTTATTCTGTTAAGTATTAATGTTCTTAATGACCCACAACTATTTTCAGTTCGATAGCAACTTCTACTTACAACTAAGAGGTGTATCTATGGGAGACAAATTTTCTCCCTCCCTGGCCAACCTAGTAATGGCATGGTCGGAGGAATTATCAATTTTTTCAATGACCAACCCTTTCGGGGCAAATATACACTGGTATGGTAGATATATTGATGATTTCTTGTTCATATGGGACGGGGACGTGTCTGCCATAGCAGAATTTGTTAACTTCCTCAATTCTAACACATCAAACCTTAAATTTACGTACTCATTTGACAAAACCAGTATTGTATTTTTAGATCTAGAATTAAACGGAACAGGAAGGTCATTAATACAAACAAAAACTTTCCGGAAACCAGCAACCGGTAATACCATACTACATGCTAACAGCAATCATGCCAAACAAACTATTACTTCGATTCCAGTTGGAGAAATGTGTAGAGCCAAACGGAATTGTAGCTCGGACACACAATATAGAATTGAACAACAACAAATCTGTAACAGACTACACAACAGAGGATATCCACACTGGTCATTGAACAGAGCAAGCAATATAACCTCCAAAAAAAACAGAAATGTTCTATTATCCCAAAAACATCAATGTCCAACACCAGAATCTAGCAAACCTACTCTAGTTCTCCAGCAGAGCAGTCAATTTAATGATATAAAAAGGATGATCACCAAACACCTACCTATGCTGATGGAAGACAGCATCCTGGAAGATATTCTCAAAGAGGGATGCAGAATTGTGGCGCGTAAAGCCCCCTCCCTCAGTAGCTCCCTTTGCCCTTCTTTTTTCAATTCTAAGGAGACCAAAACCACATGGTTAGAACAAAAAGGTTTTTTCAAGTGCGGTAACAACCCATGTAAAGTATGTTCATATGCAATCCCCCAAAAAGTTTTTTACCCTTTCACCTATGACAGCACCCCTGGAGAGACGTCCCATCCGCTGGACAGGAAACCTGAGGATATAAAAATGGGCACACCTCTCCACACACCCAGTCAGGTTTTCTGTCCTCCGGATGGAAGGATTGTCCTGAGGAAAAGCACTTCTCCCGGGGTTGCAGACCCCCTAGCAAGGTCTCACCTTATTCCACTAGGGGTGCTCTGAATGGTATAAGTCTCCTTTGGAGTGAGCAACCTTGAGTCTGGTACAGGTACTCCCTCCTCTCCCGGTCCATCGCCTCCCTCCTGCTGCAGCAAAAGGAGGTGGTTTAAGGCCCACACTGTGAGGCCTTCCTCTGGCGGGGAGCGGATTCCCGGGGTCCCGTTCGGCTCTGCCGGACCATGCCCATCGTTGGTGGCTTTCCGGCGCTCTCACTGGCACTTCCGGTGGCCGTGACACGTCACTTCCGGGCGGTGATGCGTCCAACACTCCAGGGGGCGGTGTTCCGGTGACCAACATGGGGAGGAGGGGCTCCAGCGTCCGGAGCCGAGGGCCACCCAGCCAATCCATTACCTATTTAGGCCAGAAATAGCAGGAGCTTCGGTCTCCAGTCTTCTTCCTCCATTATGGAAACGCCAGGACGCACTGACCGCTCTGATGCCAAGACCTCCAGTCCGGTACTTGACGACGCCAGGAATATGGGGTAAGATAAAAAACCCTCTTCCTTACCTAATACTGTTCCCTTTGTCTTGTACATATGTTTAGGCCAGGGATTGTCCTAGGAAAAAACAGGATAAGGCTCATAACAAGGAATTTGCGATATGTAAAAATAAACTCGCATCATCCTATAACAAAAGGCTCTGTCAGAAATGTTTAGGCAACATCATCTCAGAAGATATACAAAAAAATGGGACATAGAATGTAATTAAAACCACAGAAAAGGCCATACTCACAGATTAGGTGGTGGGTAAAATACCCGTTCCAAACAGGACGCAACCAGGTCAGAGAATGCTGTTGATGGGAAGTGCCCAGGTGTGTTTAAATAATGATAGCCACTCCCACTAACCTTGAGGGGAGTGGTGTGTTGGGCATGGAAGTAAATGTGTAATAATAATAAATAAATAATAAAGTACTGTGTATAGTGCACATGTGAGGTATAGGGGACATGACTAAGTGTAGTGTGTAGAAATCAGGGCTGTGAGTGAAACAAAAAAAGTGAGTGGAGAGTGTAAAACATGGAGGCATAGTGTTTGGATAGTGAGGCACAGCATATATCGCCGAATAGCAGCCTATTTATAACGCCCATACTGTAAGAGAGCGGGCTGCCCTGCATGCAGTGCCAAACATCCGCACACCAGGCTATCCCAGCATCATAAGACCCGGGCGCGTCCTGAAAAAAAGTATGTACAATGTAAGTAACCATGAAAAAACATGGGGTATTAGTTGTTGTTTTGGCCAAAAAAAACGCAAGCTCGCAATCCACGTCACGGATCCCCACACTTGCGAGTCCCTACCTAGAACTTTTCGTTCCAAAATCTAAGATATACAAAAAAATGGGACATAGAATGTAATTAAAACCACAGAAAAGGCCATACTCACAGATTAGGTGGTGGGTAAAATACCCGTTCCAAACAAGACGCAACCAGGTCAGAGAATGCTGTTGATGGGAAGTGCCCAGGTGTGTTTAAATAATGATAGCCACTCCCACTAACGTTGAGGGGAGTGGTGTGTTGGGCATGGAAGTAAATGTGTAATAATAATAAATAAATAATAAAGTACTGTGTATAGTGCACATGTGAGGTATAGGGGACATGACTAAGTGTAGTGTGTAGAAATCAGGGCTGTGAGTGAAGCAAAAAAAGTGAGTGGAGAGTGTAAAACATGGAGGCATAGTGTTTGGATAGTGAGGCACAGCATATATCGCCGAATAGCAGCCTATTTATAACGCCCATACTGTAAGAGAGCGGGCTGCCCTGCATGCAGTGCCAAACATCCGCACACCAGGCTATCCCAGCATCATAAGACCCGGGCGCGTCCTGAAAAAAAGTATGTACAATGTAAGTAACCATGAAAAAACATGGGGTATTAGTTGTTGTTTTGGCCAAAAAAACGCAAGCTCGCAATCCACGTCACGGATCCCCACACTTGCGAGTCCCTACCTAGAACTTTTCGTTCCAAAATCTAAGATATACAAAAAAATGGGACATAGAATGTAATTAAAACCACAGAAAAGGCCATACTCACAGATTAGGTGGTGGGTAAAATATCCGTTCCAAACAGGACGCAACCAGGTCAGAGAATGCTGTTGATGGGAAGTGCCCAGGTGTGTTTAAATAATGATAGCCACTCCCACTAACCTTGAGGGGAGTGGTGTGTTGGGCATGGAAGTAAATGTGTAATAATAATAAATAAATAATAAAGTACTGTGTATAGTGCACATGTGAGGTATAGGGGACATGACTAAGTGTAGTGTGTAGAAATCAGGGCTGTGAGTGAAACAAAAAAAGTGAGTGGAGAGTGTAAAACATGGAGGCATAGTGTTTGGATAGTGAGGCACAGCATATATCGCCGAATAGCAGCCTATTTATAACGCCCATACTGTAAGAGAGCGGGCTGCCCTGCATGCAGTGCCAAACATCCGCACACCAGGCTATCCCAGCATCATAAGACCCGGGCGCGTCCTGAAAAAAAGTATGTACAATGTAAGTAACCATGAAAAAACATGGGGTATTAGTTGTTGTTTTGGCCAAAAAAACGCAAGCTCGCAATCCACGTCACGGATCCCCACACTTGCGAGTCCCTACCTAGAACTTTTCGTTCCAAAATCTAAGATATACAAAAAAATGGGACATAGAATGTAATTAAAACCACAGAAAAGGCCATACTCACAGATTAGGTGGTGGGTAAAATACCCGTTCCAAACAGGACGCAACCAGGTCAGAGAATGCTGTTGATGGGAAGTGCCCAGGTGTGTTTAAATAATGATAGCCACTCCCACTAACCTTGAGGGGAGTGGTGTGTTGGGCATGGAAGTAAATGTGTAATAATAATAAATAAATAATAAAGTACTGTGTATAGTGCACATGTGAGGTATAGGGGACATGACTAAGTGTAGTGTGTAGAAATCAGGGCTGTGAGTGAAACAAAAAAAGTGAGTGGAGAGTGTAAAACATGGAGGCATAGTGTTTGGATAGTGAGGCACAGCATATATCGCCGAATAGCAGCCTATTTATAACGGCCTTTTCTGTGGTTTTAATTACATTCTATGTCCCATTTTTTTGTATATCTTAGATTTTGGAACGAAAAGTTCTAGGTAGGGACTCGCAAGTGTGGGGATCCGTGACGTGGATTGCGAGCTTGCGTTTTTTTGGCCAAAACAACAACTAATACCCCATGTTTTTTCATGGTTACTTACATTGTACATACTTTTTTTCAGGACGCGCCCGGGTCTTATGATGTTGGGATAGCCTGGTGTGCGGATGTTTGGCACTGCATGCAGGGCAGCCCGCTCTCTTACAGTATGGGCGTTATAAATAGGCTGCTATTCGGCGATATATGCTGTGCCTCACTATCCAAACACTATGCCTCCATGTTTTACACTCTCCACTCACTTTTTTTGTTTCACTCACAGCCCTGATTTCTACACACTACACTTAGTCATGTCCCCTATACCTCACATGTGCACTATACACAGTACTTTATTATTTATTTATTATTATTACACATTTACTTCCATGCCCAACACACCACTCCCCTCAAGGTTAGTGGGAGTGGCTATCATTATTTAAACACACCTGGGCACTTCCCATCAACAGCATTCTCTGACCTGGTTGCGTCCTGTTTGGAACGGGTATTTTACCCACCACCTAATCTGTGAGTATGGCCTTTTCTGTGGTTTTAATCATCTCAGAAGAGTCTACAAACTTAGCCACAAGTATCAAGGATATTTTAAGGGCTGAAGTTAGGAACTCACTAGAGTCCCTTAAGAGATCCTCCGTTTGCCTTTTCTAGCCGGATGGATTCTGATTCCTCACCTGAAGAGGATCCTCAACTAGGTGAAGAAGGGGAGTACAGCTACTTTGATTCCTCAGGTGAGGATGAGGGAGAAAGGAATCTGAGGACATAGACCTACTCCTAAATACGGTTAGGGCGACTATGAATATAGATGATCCTAAAGAACCTCGGTCCGTCCAGGTTATAATGTTTCAAGGCCTAGGACCTAAGAAGAATAGAACCTTTCCTATCCATAGAAACATATCTAACCTCATTAAAAAAGAATGGAAAAATCCTGATAGGAAAACAAGTATTCCCAAATTTCTCAAAAGGAAGTATCCTTTTGAGGACGAGGCATACAAGGACTGGGACAAGATATCAAGGAAACACTCCCTTCCCTTTGAAGATCTAGGCTCCTTGTCTGACCCTATGGATAGGAAGGCCGACTTCTACCTTAAAAAAAACCTGGGAAGCCTCTACGGGGGCTTTTAAACCAGGCATTGCAGCCACTTGTGTGGCTAGATCCCTGAAAATCTGGCTCGCACAATTGGATTTACATTTAAAAGACAAGACCCCTCGGGATCAGATCCGAGCCTCCCTTCCAACACTTTCCAAAGCCGCAGATTTCTTGGCAGACGCCTCAGTAGATGCTGTACGCCTTTCCGCCAGATCAGCGGCCCTGTCAAATTCTGCTAGACGAGCTATCTGGCTAAAAACCTGGAAAGGGGACACCGGATCCAAAGGGAAGCGGTGTGCTTTTCCCTGCTCAGGAGATTACCGTTTTGGGCCCCCACTTGATGACCTGCTGGAAAAAGCAACAGATAGTAAGAAAGGGTTCCCTGCACAAACAAGGCCAACAAGAGATTCCTTTCGTCCCAAAGGGCCTAATAACAAAAGACCTAACCCTAGGGGACAGGACTTTAGACCTTCAAGATTTACTAGGAAGAATAAGTCCTTTCTCTTCAGGCCCCAGAAGGACCCTAAAAATAGGGACCAACAACGACGCCACAGGACCTACAGTGGGGGGGTCGTCTTTCCCTATTTTTCAAGGATTGGTAAAAGATATCAGCAAATCCTTGGATTCTAGGAATTCTAAAAACCGGGTACGTACTAGAGTTCAGATCTCTTCCCCCAGACAGATTTTTTCCCACAAGGGCCCTAAGGAGCCCGGACCAACAAAAGATCCTAGAAATAGAAGTTCTGTCACTCATAAAAAAAGGAGTCCTAAGCCAAGTTCCAAGCATAGGGACAGGTCAGGGCTTTTATTCCCCTCTCTTCCTTGTGAACAAACCAGGAGGCAAACACAGGGTCATTATAAATCTAAAAAAATTAAACCTTTATCTGATCTACAAAAAATTCCGCATGGAGAGCATTGCATCAACTATAAATCTCCTCTCCAGGGATTGTGTGATGGCCTCAATAGACCTAGCGGATGCTTACTATCATGTACCCATATGTCATCATCAAAGATACCTAAGGGTAGCAGTGACATTCAACGGGTCTGTATTTCACCTACAATACAGAGCCCTCCCCTTTGGCATCTCACATGCCCCAAGGGTATTTTAAAAACTGATAGCGGAAATGACCTCTTACATCAGGTTGAACGACATTCTCGTGATACCATATCTGGACGATTTCCTGTTGGTTGCAGAAGCATCTCAAACCTTGACCCTACAGATACAAATAGTCCGAGATATATTAACAAAATTAAGATGGAACATAAATTTTAAAAAAATCAAATTTAAACCCATCAAAAAGATGTGTATTCTTAGGAACCCTGCTGAACTCTTCCAAGCAGATGTCCTTCCTTCCAGAAGAAAAAATCGGTCCCCTGATCAGCAGGATATCGGAGATCTACCTGAGCCATACGACATCTTTCAGGAAAGCTATGTCAGTCCTGGGCCTCATGACATCATGCATCCCAGCCGTACTATGGGCTCATTTCAGATCCAGGCCACTACAGTGGGACATTTTAAATCAATGGGACAGGAGCAGTCTCTCCTTGGACCAGCCCTTACACATCTCTTCCGCAGCAAGGATGTCCCTCAGATGGTGGTTGAACAGGGAGAACCTCATGAGGGGTATTCCATGGAAGTTAACCCCTACTCTCAACATGACCACAGATGCGAGTCCTTGGGAGTGGGGAGCCCATTACGACTCCTCTCTTCTTCAGGGTCAGTGGGATCAGCATACCGCTCAAAGATCATCCAACTTCTGGGAACTGGCAGCAGTTCTTCAGGCCTTAAAGAGATCCATACATGCAATCTCAGATCAGCACTTGAAAATATATTCAGACAACACGACCACAGTATCTTATATAAATCGGCAGGGGGGTATGAGATCGGCCTAGCTGATGGACTTATCCTCACAGATATTTTCTCGGGCAGAACAACACCTATTGACTCTATCAGCTGTTCATCTGAAGGGAAAGGACAACCAGGTGGCAGACTTCCTAAGACGAGAAAGGCTTCACCAATCAGAGTGGTGCCTGAATACAACAGTATTTCAGGAAATCATCCTCAAATGGGGAACCCCATGAACAGACCTATTTGCGTCCAAGGAAAACAGAAAGACCCAGAGATTCTTGTCCCTAAACCCTTCAGACCACCCAACAGCAATAGACGCATTCTCCCAGTGTTGGAGTCAAGAGAGAGGATACGCCTTCCCCCCCTGAACCTCCTCCCAAGAGTAATAAAAAAGGTCAGAGAAGACAGGGCCAGTGTTATACTAATAGCTCCCTTCTGGCCAAAGAGACCATGGTTCACGTGGTTAAGAAAAATGTCTTCACACCAACCATGGGTTCTCCCAAACATGTCAGACCTTCTATATCAGGGCCCAGTAATACACCCCGACATTCAGAAACTCCATTTGACAGACTGGAAACTGAAAGGATAATCCTTAGGCAAAGAGGATTCTCAGAATTGGTCATCTCCACCCTACTAGCCAGTAGAAAACCGATTACCTCAAAAATATATCTGAGGTCATGGAAGGCATTCTTGAATTTTGCAGGCAGGGATATTAATCCTTTAACCAAACCAGATATTCCCTTAATACTGGATTTCCTCCAGGCAGGATTAAATAAAAACCTTAGGCCTACTAAGTTAAAGGTTCAGATTTCTGCTTTAAGTTCCTTCTCCAATTTCAAATTAGCAGAACACCCCTGGATCAAGAGATTCCTAACTGCCGCCTGCAGACTTAAACCCCAGATAAGATCCCCAGTTCCTCCCTGGGACTTAAACCTTGTTCTCCAGGCTATGATAAAACCACCTTTTGAACCAATAGACTCTATCTCCTTGAAAATGCTGACACTCAAAATTACATTTTTGTTAGCCATTACATCAGCCCGTAGAGCGAGTGAGATTCAGGCCCTCTCTGCCTTTCCTCCAAATAACTCTATCATCTAGCAGTAGGGTATCCTAAAAACCCTACCAGAATTCCTTCCTAAAGTTGTCTCTCCTTTTCACTTAGACCAAGATATTGTCCTTCCCTCTTTTTGTGATTCCCCAAAAAATCAGAGGGAACAACCGTTTAACTGCCTAGATGTAAGAAGATGCCTAGTCCAGTACCTAAAGATTACCCAGGATCTGAGATCCTCAGAAAACTTGTTTGTCCAGTTTCAGGGTCACAACAAAGGTTCGGCAGCCAGTAAAGCCACCATAGCAAGGTGGATCAAGCAGGCCATACAATTAGCCTACACAAATCAGAAGCTCAAGCCCCCAGAGTTTTTTGGAGCTCACTCCACCAGGGCCGTGTCCACTTCATGGGCAGAGAGAGCAGATGCATCCCTAGACCAAATATGTAAGGCTGCGACATGGAGTTCTCCTCACACCTTCTTTAAACACTACCGATTACAACTGCATACAGCCTCTGACTTGGCCTTTGGTAGAAAGGTGCTACAAACTGTGGTCCCACCCTAAAAATATTGGTTTCTATTTTACATCTCCAAGGGTGCTGTCATAGGTGAAAGGGTAAAAGATTGATTACTTACCGGTAATCGGTTTTTCAAGAACCTATGACAGCACCCCGCTATTACCCTCCCATGGTTCTAGGAAATGATCCTCATAAGCTGGATCGCTAACCTTAAATTTAAGCATTTCTGTAAATATTGTATAAATAAAGGTGTGAGGGAATTTCACAAAAAAAACAACAAAAAAAACATATAAACTAAACTACTTTTCATCCTGAGTTCTTCCTAAAGACTGGGTGTGTGGAGAGGTGTGTCCATTTTTATATCCTTTTGTTTCCTGTCCAGCGGATGGGACGTCTCTCCAGGGGTGCTGTCATAGGTTCTTGAAAAACCGATTACCGGTAAGTAATCAATCTTTTCCGATTCAAACAATACCAATACTTTTACAATAAACAACTACATTAATTGCAACTCAGAATCAGTCATAGATATTGTTGAATGCATACAATGCAACCTTAAATATATAGGATGCACAAATCGGAAACTTAGAACAAGAATATTGGAGCATCTAAGCTATATTCGGAATCCGAATATTGTAAATATTTCAAATGATGCCAAGCACTTCATTCATCAACATAACAGATCAATAAACAACTTTATTTGCTATGCCATCGAGAAAATTCATACTCCCAAAAGAGGAGGTGACATTAAGCATAAAACACACACAAGAGAGGCATACTGGATAGATAGACTACAAACGCGAGTACCAAAGGGTCTTAATTTAAGAAAGGAACTGATGTTTCATTACTAACCGTGTCCAATGTGTTTCTTTCCAGTTCAATAACAATTAATTAATGAGCTTTTACAACTATAATAAACATCTGGATTAAATTAATCACAAGCTGTATCACCCAGAAAAAACAAATATATACATTTCATCCCTCTCTTCTGTTATGTTGGCATTAGAGCACATGAAAAATTTATAAGAAGCTTATCTCATAACATCCTATGATCCGACGCCAATATTTACGACTTTACATCAGTATATTCTAATTCTGATAAGCATTGATTTTTTTGCCACCAAGTACGTCTAAATTCTTTTTCCCTAGTGTAGTAACTATTATCTAACGAGTTTCTACAATCACAATAATTTCGTAATCGCACTTGACAATAGAAAAATACTCACGTCATGCCTATTTTCTACTACATGTGTACTACAATATACAAACTGAGTAATAATAAATAATATATAACATGATTCGACGCCAACTTACACAACATAACGACAATACATGTTTATCTTACAAATGAGCAACTAGCACCATTTCCTGAAATGTATCTCCTGCAAAAATAGTAATTTTTAAATAAATTTCAACACGTTACATATACACATATATGTTTTTAATCAGTCTACACCTCATTTTCCAGACCCTATAAATGGGTAGAGTGTCATCCCGTTATTCTTTCAACATCACATTTGAAATATAAATAAACAAACAAATAGAAACATTTCCAATTAACCGACATAATTATACAAGAACAGACACACCGTAATACAAAGAACCTACCTGAATTAAGTGGTGCCGGTCTCTGTCTCTTCTTCTTTGCAATGATCTTGTGATGCAGGAAATAATGTGCGTTCCAAGGGATTCCCCCAGGTTGGACCGCAATCAATTTCTGTCTGAATGACCGGATATAAACCCTGAGACTGCAAGTCAGAAACCTAAGCCATGACTAAGGACGCAGTCTACGTCTGAAACGCGTAGGCACCGCCTATACCACTAACCACCTATTGTACTCTGGAAATACACATGTATATTTTTTCACTGTTTTAACTTTTTGGAATAAAACTTGGAAGAAGTTTCCCGTTTTAAAAGATGCACAAAACTCAGCGCTGGATCAATTTTTCACCTTCTTGTCTATGCAAATCCGTGTGCCGACACGAGGACCCGTGCGCTAACAACCAACCATACCCGTGATAAGGTGAGCTGGAGGAACCCTCCTATTTTTTAGTTCTATTTATTTTAATGTTTGTATGCTTAATTAAATAATTTTGATTAGAATACCCTTTTGTTGTCATTATTTTTTATCAAATTATGAATAGTGCAATATCAAATTTTTAAAGTGTTAATAGATTTTGGTAGAAAACTGAAATTTTGTTATTACATATCTCAAGCCAAGATAGAAACGTATATTTTATTTTAAAATAAAAAATAAAAAACAATTAATTTTAACCCCTTGACGCACCGGGACATAGCGGTACGTCATGCATTTCAATGCTTTAACGCACCGGGACGTACCGCTGGGTCATAGAAATAAACGGTCACCCTGCCAAAGGACAGGGAGACAGAACTGTGCTTTTAGCTGTTTATGACAGCTAATCAGCACAGTTACACGACAGGGGACCAATTACAGCGGTCTCCTGTCAGCAATCACAGCTTAGGGACGTGAAAAACTGGGTTGTAACAACAGTTACAGCGTCTGATCTCTTCATTGTGAGGAGATCGGACGTAGTTGTTACAGCCCAGTAAAAAAATAAATATAATTAGTTAACCCTTTTAGAGAGATAGATAGGGAGATCGATACATAGAGAGATCGATAGGGAGATCGATAGATAGAGAGCTAGATAGATCGATACAGAGAGATAGAGATCGAGAGTTGTGATATAGCGAGATCGAGAGTGAAATAGAGAGACATTTTAGGGATAGAATACAGGATTAGATTATTAGGTAAGTTAGGTATAATTATATAGGTAGATATCGGATAGTAATAGTTAGCTAGCCACAGTTAGGGAAGTTTTATAAAAAAAATTATTTTTAAATAAAATTAAATATATATATTTGATTCAAATTATATAGTTCAGTGTTACAGGTTTCATTTACTATATATATATATATATATATATATATATATATATATATATATATATATATATATATATAGTGAAGGAAATAAGTATTTGATCCCTTGCTGATTTTGTAATTTTGCCCACTGTCAAAGACATGAACAGTCTAGAATTTTTAGGATAGGTTAATTTTACCAGTGAGAGATAGATTATATAAAAAAAAAAAAAGAAAATCACATTGTCAAAATTATATATATTCATTTGCATTGTGCACAGAGAAATAAGTATTTGATCCCTTTGGCAAACAATACTTAATACTTGATGGGAAAACCCTTGTTGGCAAGCACAGCAGTCAGACATTTTTTGTAGTTGATGATGAGGTTTGCACACATGTTAGATGGAATTTTGGCCCACTCCTCTTTGCAGATCATCTGTAAATCATTAATATTTCGAGGCTGTCACTTGTCAACTCGGATCTTCAGCTCCCTCCATAAGTTTTCGATGGGATTAAGGTCTGGAGACTGGCTAGGCCACTCCATGACCTTAATGTGCTTCTTTTTGAGCCACTCCTTTGTTGCCTTGGCTGTATGTTTCGGGTCATTGTCGTGCTGGAAGACTCAGCCACGAGCTATTTTTAATGTCCTGGTGGAGGGGAGGTTGTCACGGTACATGATTTGACGGTACATGGCTCCATCCATTCTCCCATTGATGCGGTGAAGTAGTCCTGTGCCCTTAGCAGAGAAACACCCCCAAAACATAATGTTTCCACCTCCATGCTTGACAGTGGGGACGGTGTTCTTTGGGTCATAGGCAGCATTTCTCTTCCTCCAAACACCGTGAGTTGAGTTAATGCCAAAGAGCTAAATTTTAGTCTCATCTGACCACAGCACCTTCTCCCAATCACTCTCAGAATAATCCAGATGTTCATTTGCAAACATCAGACGGGCCTGTACATGTGCCTTCTTGAGCAGGGGGACTTTGCGGGCACTGCAGGATTTTAGTCCATTACGGCGTAATGTGTTACCAATGGTTTTCTTGGTGACTTTGGTCCCAGCTGCCTTGAGATCATTAACAAGTTCCCCCGTGTAGTTTTCGGCTGAGCTCTCACCTTCCTCAGTCATTTTGTATGGCTTCCATTTTCTTACTATTGCACCATCAGTTGTCTCCTTCTCACCCAGCGTCTTACTTATGGTTTTGTAGCCCATTCCAGCCATGTGCAGGTCTATGATCTTGTCCCTGACATCTTTAGAAAGCTCTTTGGTCTTGCCCATGTTGTAGAGGTTAGAGTCAGACTGATTAATTGAGTCTGTGGACAGGAGTCTTTTATACAGGTGACCATTTAAGACAGCTGTCTTTAATGCAGGCACCAAGTTGATTTGGAGAGTGCAACTGGTCTGGAGGAGGCTGAACTCTTAATAGTTGGTAGGGGATCAAATACTTATTTCTCTCTGCACAATGCAAATAAATATATATAATTTTGACAATGTGATTCTCTGTTTTTTTTTAAATATAATCTATCTCTCACTGGTAAAATTAACCTAGCCTAAAAATTCTAGACTGTTCATGTCTTTGACAGTGGGCAAACGTACAAAATCAGCAAGGGATCAAATACTTATTTCCTTTACTGTATATATATATATATATATATATATATATATATACACACACAGAATATATGCGTCAAATATCAATACATTTTGGTATTATACAGTAAGGGCGTCATAGGAATTAGTTTGTTAGGGACGATACATCGTTTACTGTTACATTACACTTTGCTGTAACAGTTTTATTGTTTTGAATATATATATATATATATATATATATACACGTACATAAAAGGGCAGTATGGCTAAGCGATTATATACAGCTGAAGAAGCGTACGAAATGCTTTGCTCCAATACGGAGTCAGCTAGTGAGGGATCTGAATTTGTTCTTTCTTCATCTTCCAGTGAGTCAAGAAGTAGGCCCCCATCAAGCCCTCCCTGATAATAGCGAACATTTCTGGGTTCCCCCGTTAACTATACTCCCCAAGTTCCAGAATTCAATGCTATCCAAAACAGACAATTACCGCCATACCCATAGGCCAATTCCTTAGATTGAAACGTACTTGCTCAAGAAATGAAGACTTTTTAAAACAAGCTAAAGATCTAGAAAACAGATTTATTGACCGTGGATACAGTAAACGCTGCATTAGAAAGGTGAAAAAACAAGCTCAGGACACTGAAAGAAACTCTTACAACCAGCTACAAGGACAACTAAAAGTAATGAGGTGAGATTTATTACACCGTATCACTCTCATTGGGAAGAGATGAAGAGCTATTTAAACAGATATTAGCCAATCTTGAGAGCCGATCCAATATTAAATAAAATATTACAAAAATTCCCCCTTGTAACATATCGACGTGCAAAAAATCTTAAGGATCATTTAGTCCAGACCTTTAACACTCCAATATCACAAGAAAAAAAGTTCTTTGGAACAAAAGGGCCAAAATGGGGCTGCTCCCCCTGTGGAGACTGCATCTCATGCCCTAATATTGAACGTGGTGTGATTTATTATGCAATTTGTCCTTGCCATAAAATGTACATAGGTTTAACCACACGTGAATTTCGGGTGCGTGTTAGGGAACATGTACGTGACATTGAATCTGCAAAGGGGATTCATGAGACTGATAAAGTGGAGAAACTGAAAACTATCCGCCGTCACTTTAAATTATATCACAATTGTAATTCCAGATTGTTGAAAGTGAGGGGAATAGACCATTTAGAAATGAACATAAGAGGTGGAGACCTGATGAAAAAGTTGTTGAGGCTGGAAAGTAAATCGATATGGACATTGGGGACTATGCATCCGAGGGGCCTGAATGAATCACATGGGTATGCCTCTTTTCTCTGATCATTGTGTATGCTCTGTGGTAGCATTTTTTATTTATGTAATGTATTATTATAATATGATTTTAACATATGTTCTTTTTTTCCTAGTCCATCAGATATAGATGGTATAAATCATCCTGATACTCAGGGATATATCATAGAAAATTAGCAATACTGCAATCGATGGCACCTTAGGATACCAAAAAGACGCTTTCCACCCGGTCTCTCAGATACGGCCTATTTTTCATAATTTTACTAGTTTTCATTATATATACACCTTTCTTGTGCTGATATATGCATAGCTCATTTTGCCTATTGTTCACCAGCATCTTATGTATATTTATGTCTGGTATGTATTTTGATATTTATCTTTTGATATATAAAAAAAATTTTTTCACGTATTCCTTTATATAACTTAATATAAATTTTTTAATTTCATTTATTATTATATTCAGATGGGATTTTTTCACTAATATGCTATTTTTTTACGTCGGTCACTAACCGGCTTTATTCCGATGCAATAGACTTTTTACGGCGCTGCATCAGAATAAGGGTATGTTCACACGGCCTATTTACGGACGTAAATCGGGCGTTTTTGCCCCGAATTACGCCCGAAAATAGCGCCTCAATAGCGCTGACAAACATCTGCCCATTGAAAGCAATGGGCAGACGTTTGTCTGTTCACACGAGGCGTATATTTACGCGCCGCTGTCAAATGACGGCGCGTACATAGACGCCCGCGTAGAAGAAGTGACCTGTCACTTCTTTGGCCGTAATTGGAGCCGCTATTCATTGACTCCAATGAATAGCAGCGCTAATTACGGCCGTAATTGACGCGGCGTTCAAGCGCCTGCACATGCCGGTACGGCTGAAATTACGGGGATGTTTTCAGGCTGAAACATCCCCGTAATTTCAGCCGTTACGGACCCCCGCCGTGTGAACATACCCTAAATAAACAGAGCAGGGAGCTGTCAAATCTCACTTCTTTCAGCTGCCAGATGTAGCTGAGGGCTGGGGACGTCCCTGCTCGAACGTGTGAGATCGATATTAGTATCGATCTCACCAGTTTAACCCTTCAGATGCGGTGCTCAATAGCGAGCACCGCATCTGAGTGGTTTTGGAGAGAGGGAGCTCCCTTTCATCCCACTGACACCCGGCGATAAAATTGCAGAGTGTCTGTGTCTCCTATGGCAGCCTGGGGCCTAATAAAGGCCCCCAGGTCTGCCTGTAGTGAATGCCTGCTAGGTCATACCTCTGGCATGACCTAGCAGATGCCTGTCCGTTTTACACGGACAGGCATAATACACTGCAATACAAAAGTATTGCAGTGTATTATAAATGCCAATGGATAATTGCATAGTGAAGTCCCCTAGTGGGACTAGTAAAAAAGTTTAATAAAAAAAATGAAAAAAGAAAAAAAGAGAAAAACCCACTTTGCCCCCTTACAAACTGCTTTATTATTAACAAACAAAATAAAGTAAAAAAGTTACACATATTTGGTATCGCCGCGTCTGTAACGACCCCAACTATAAAGTTATCACATCATTTATCCCACACGGTGAACGTCGGGAAAAAAATAATAAAAAACAATGCAAAAATTGCTGTTTTCTTTGAATCCAGCCTTAAAAAAAAATGTGATGAGAAGTGATCAAAAAGTCGCATCTACTCCAAAATGGTACCGATAAAAACTACAAGTCGTCCCGCAAAAAAATGTCCTCCTACAATGGCATCGGCGAAAAAATTAAAACGTTACGGCTCTTCAAATAGAAATAATTTTTAAAAAAATGTGTTTTCACTGTGTAAAAGTAGTAAAACATACAAAAACTATACAAATTTGGTATAGTTGCAATCGCAACAACCCACTGAATAAAGTTATTGTGTTATTTATACCACACGGTAAACGGCGTAAATTTAGGACGCAAAAAAGTGTGGCGAAATTGCTGCTTTTTTTCTATTCCCCCCCAAAAAAAGTTTAGAAAAGTTAATCAATAAATTCTATGTACCCCAAAATGGTGCTATTATAAATGACAACTTGTCCCGCAAAAAACAAGACCTTATCCAGCTATGTCGACGCAAAAATAAAAAAGTTATAGCTCTTAGAATGAGACGATGGAAAAACGTAAAAAATGGCTTGGTCATTAAGGTCTAAAATAGGCTGGTCATTAAGGGGTTAATATATTGAGTAATAAATCTAATTACAAAGTTACTGTCTTTTGCATTTCATTATTTATTGTATCTATTTAATTTTTTTCATTGTTCACAAGAAAGGTTTATTAACCCGTTAGTGATAACCAATACGCCTTTTCACAGCGGCCACTAACGGGCTTTATTCTGATGCATATGCCTTTCCAGGGCACTGCAATAGAATAAATTAGCGTCGCCAGGAGGAGGGAAATGTCTTTTAGGCCCCCTCCAGCCACTGATCGGCACCCCCGTCCCTCCCCCGAAAGACAAGATGGTGCACGCATGCTCTGTAAGTGCAAGGCAGAGTGTGCTTGTAAACAGTAACTGATCAGGGACCGTTATAATTGGTCCCTCATCATATGGTCACTGTGATATACCTATCACAGTGACCATAGTTATACATTTAGTAAATACAGCACAGGATTTGTGGAGGTTCTTTCTCGCCTCACACTGTAGTTTTTTTTGTGAGAGGAGAGAGAGATACTGCGAAAAACACCACATATTTGCAGATTACCCGTAATCAGCCCCGAATTACCCGTGATATTTTTTTTGCTAATTACGTTGTTATAATAGCGGTAATTAGCTGCGGTTTACCGTAACATTTTTTTGTTTTTTGTTGGTCTTATAAAGAAATAAAAAATACCAAAAAATTTAGTTAGTGTAGGAAACAAGAATCGCAGAATGTTCACTGCAGAACAGGCGTACACCTTGCTGTGCTCCAGCAGTTCAGGCAGCGATATGGACACTGCGTCAGAAACAGAACTTAGTTTAAAAAGCGACACAAGTTCTGCTTCTGCCACTGGACCCCCCAGCTGTCACCAAACCATAAGAAGAAGGCCCTAGTAATGCAATCCCTCCCGCAGATTCTATCTCCCTCATATTTCGCCATTTATAGCCACTCCAGGCATCAACACTGATGTCTGAAATTTTACCCCCTATGACTTTTTTAAATAGTTCCAGGACCTGATCGCCTATGAACAAATTGTCCAGCAAACAAATTTATATGCCAGGCAATTTGTGACCGAACATCCCAGGTCTTGCTATGCTAGAGCATGGATCCACACAACGGTCTCTGACATAAAAAAGCTTTTGGGGAATTATCCTAAACATGGGGTTAGTTAAAAAAATCATCTATACGATCCTACTAGGCTACCAGTGCTATCCACAGCACCGCTATTTTTGCAGCCGTTATGGCTCAAACGCGTTATGAAACAATAATCGGTTTCATGCACTTCTCAGATATATCCCAAATCCCGCCAAAAAGTGACCCAGACTATAAACGGCTAAACAAATTGAGACCCCTTATCTCCCTCCTAAGAGTAATCTATAAATTTAAATACCCCAGGCCAAAAAATATCAGTAAACGAGTCTCTTATGAGCTTCAAGGGCCGTCTATCCTTTTGGCAATTTAACCCCTCCAAAACAGCCCGATACGGTGTCAAAACATATAAGGTGTGCGAGAGCACAACGGGCTACACCTGTTTTTTTTTATTTATGAGGACAGGGATCGCCACCTTAATCACCCAGGCTGTCCAGAGGATATTGGCATTAGTGGGAAAATCATCTGGGAACTCATGATGCCATTCCTACAAATAGGGTACCATGTGTACACGGACAAATATTATACCAGTGCCCCCCTGTATAAGTCCCTCCATGCTGCTAGTAAAGGGGCCTGGGGGACGGCACATAAAAATAGAGCCGGCTTCCCTCAACACCTCAACAACTGGTGTCCAGGTGAGTATCAAGGGGTGCATCACTCTCATCTGCAAGAAACCAGTTGCTTGCTGCCAAGTGGAGTAACAAAAAAGAGGTGTACATGCTTACCACCGTGCATGAGGATGCCACAGCGGCAGTAAGAGAGGGGAGTTACCACTGATAAGAGGGAACCGGTCTGTTTAGTCGACTATAATAAATTTATGGGGGAGTCGATTTATCTGACCGGGTCCTACAACCCTACGTAGTAAAACGTAAGAACCGGGCCTGGTATAAAAAGGTAGCACTCTACCTCATCCAAATGGCTACATATAAGGCCCCATGCCCACTTCAGTTTTTTCCTTCAGGATGCTAGCTGTTTTTCTGACGGCTAGCACACTGACCCATTCATTTCAATGGGGCCATGCACACTTCAGTTTTTTTAACGGTCCCGCTGCTCCGTTCCTATCCAAAGTAGAGCATGTCCTACTTTGGTCCGAGATTCCGTGACAGTGAGGCCCATGCAAGTCAATGGGGCCGTCAAAAAAATTGAAGGCACACGGAAGGCATCCGTGTGCCGTCCGTGTGTGATGGAGCCGTTGCCTAGCAACGGCTGGGCAGAAAAGCATTACAGAAATATTACACTAATCTGCAGCCACTTGTAGAGAAAAGAGGCTGCTGATTAAAAATAAAATAAAAAGCAGTTCATACGTACCCGGTCGTTGTCTTGGTGACGAGTCCCTCTTCTTCCTCCAGTCCGACCTTCCTTTCTGACGTGGCAGCCTGTGATTGGCTGTAGAGGCGGTCACGTGGGATGAAGCGTCATCCCTGGAGGCCGGCATTCTGACGTCATCCTGACGTGCGTGACCGCCACTACAGCCTGTGATTGGCTGCAGCGGCGACATGGATGAAACGTCATCGCTGGAGGCCGGACAGGAGGAAAGTAAGTATGAACTTTATTTATTTTTTTATTACATTAAAATTGTATTTTCCGAGCGCTGAGCATGGTACTGTCCAGGGTGCTGAAAAGAGTTACCGCCCATCAGTGCAGCCCACTAACTCTTTCAGCAACCTGGACAGTACCATGCTCGGCGCTTGGAAACACGGAGTGCACACGGCCGCTAAAACGGGCACACGGATCCGTCACAAACGGCCGTGAAAACTTTGTGGAAGTGTGCACGAGGCCTAATAGCTATGTTCTGTTGAAGACCCAAGGAACCTTCAGATTCCTTCAGTACTAGGAAAAAAATATTGAGCACCTCCTGTTTGACTCCCCCGCACCTGGAGAATCCTTTGAGTCAGAGGATGTCCAAAGACTCACTGAACGTCACTTCCTTCACCCCGTCCCTGCCTCTGAGAACCAGATACCCCCAAGAGAGATGCCAAGTTTGCAATAAACATGGAAGGAGGAGGGATACCCAGTTTTACTGCCCCATGTGCCCTTCACAACCAGGCCTGTGCAACTTCCCCTGTTTTGAGACATATCACATCGTCTCTAATTATTTGTTTTATATATCATTTAAGGAACACCAAAAAGGGTGAGGTGGGGGGAATCTTTTTAGGGAGTCAATTTCATTTTCTCATATTTTTTGTTTATTTTCTGGACTTTCCAGGGGAGAGAAGGATTTTCATGGGTAGGTAGTAGAGTGTATTTTTTTTCAGACTGTAAAACAAATTTTACCCATTATGATTTTTTTATACAATTCTTGGACAATTAAATCCTGGACTTAATCACTCACAAAATAATATTTTTTTTATTAACAGTTTATTGCCCACATCTGTCTATGCAGAACATGGACCCCCACAATTGTTCTTGAAATAAAAATAAATGTGGGCATTTAGTTTATTAGAAGCTAAATCCAACACGTGTGGCCCATGCCATCCCTGAATTAGTGGAAGTCAAGCATTTTAGCAATAAAAATACAAGAATAAATTGAGGATGTATTTTCTTTTTCCTTATGGCTAAGTCCTGCCACATACAGCTGTTACAATCCTTACATTTGTAAGTCTTCTAAATTGTTCAAAAATGTATTTTTTTGTTGTCAAAAGTGCTGTCAAAATAAATAGAATGAAATATATATTTAATAAAAAAGGGGACAATATGTATGTACATATGTGACATATTGCGGTTCAAAATAGGGAAAAATGTTTACAATATTTCATAAATATTGGTGTTTTTTAGTTAACTTACACAAATCATATCCGTCTACTTTTACCACCTAAATAAAGTACAGCATGTGACGAAAAAACAATGTCAGAATTACTTGGATATGCAAACCATTGCAGAGTTATTGTCTGATAAAGTCAGACATACCCAATTTGAAAAATCTGCCTTGGTCATTAACCCCTTCCCGCTCCTGGACGTACTATTACGTCATGGCAGCTGTATCGTTCGCGCTCCATGACGTAATAGTACGTCTCGGGAGTAACGGCCGTTTCGGCCGTCCTCCCGACACATACAGGAGCTGTGACAGCTGCTGTCTTGTTCAGCAGCTGTCACAGCTCCTACAGCGGGGACCGATCGCTGTGTCCCCGCTGATTAACCCCTTAAAAGCCGCGTTCTATAGAGATCGCGGCTTTTTAGGGGTTAAGCTGCCATCGCCGGCCTGCTACGCGATAGCGGCCGGCGATGGTGACTATGGCAACCGGACACCAAACAATGGCGTCCGGCTATGCCATAGACGGAAGCCTAGTGGGTCCTGACAACGTCAGGACCCACTATGCTTGCTGTCAGTGAGTAGCTGACAGTTCTAATACACTGCACTACGCATGTAGTGCAGTGTATTAGAATTGCGATCAGGGCCTCCTGCCCTCAAGTCCCCTAGTGGGACAAAGTAATACAGTAAAAAAAAAGTTAAAAGAAGTTGTGTAAAAATAAGAAAATAAAAGTTTTAAAAGTATTAAAAGTAAAAATCCCCCTTTTTCCCTTATCAGTAATTTATTATTAATAAAAATATATAAACAAACAAATAAACTATACATAATTGGTATCGCCGCGTCCGTAACGGCCTGAACTACAAAATTATTTCGTTATTTATCCCGCACGGTGAACGCCGTAAAAGAAAATAATAATAAACCGTACCAGAATCACAATTGTTTGGTCACTTCACCTCCCAAAAAATGGAATACAAAGAGATCAAAAAGTCGCATATACCGAAAAATTGTACTGATCGAAACTACAGTTCGTTACGCAAAAAATAAGTCCTCGCACGGCTTTATTGATTGAAAAATAAAAACGTTATGGCACTTAGAATAAGGCAACATAAAAAGTAAATGATTGTTTACAAAACGTATTTTATTGTGCAAACGCCATAAGACATAAAAAAAAACTATAAACATCTGGTATCGACGCAATCGTATCGCCCCGCAGAATAAAGTGAAAATGTCATTTATAGCGCACGGTGCACGCAGTAAAAAAAAAGAATACAAAAACAATAGTAGAATTGCTGTTTATTAGTCACCACGCCACCTAAAAATAGAATAAAAACTGATCAAAAAGCCGCATGCACCCCAAGAAAACTACAATGCATTCCTCAAGGGGTCTAGTTTCCAAATTGGGATCACTTTTGGGGGGTTTCCAATGTTTTGGCACCACAAGACCTCTTCAAACCGGACATGGTGGCTAATAAAAAAGAGGCCTCAAAATCCACTAGGTGCTCCTTTGCTTCGGAGGCCGGTGCTTCAGTCCATTACCGCACTAGGGCCACATGTGGAATATTTCTCAAAACTGCAGAATCTGGGCAATACGTATTAAGTTGCGTTTCTCTGATAAATCCTTTTGTGTTGTAAAGAAAATGGTATAAAGAGGATTTTCTGACAAAAAAAAAAATGTAAATTTCACCTCTACTTTGCTATAAATTTCTGTGAAACACCTAAAGGGTTCATAAACTTTCTAAATGCTGTTGTGAATACTTTGAGGGGTCTAGTTTCTAAAATGGCATATTTGATAGGGGTTTCTAATATATGGGCCCCTCAAAGCAACTTCAGAACGGAACTGGAACCTAAAAAAATTAATAAATGAGGCAATACTTCGCTTCTTACATTATACTGATAAGGAGCCGTGCCCACCCCGAGATGACCCCAGTTTTGACCGTTTGTATAAACGGAGACCCCTATTAGACCGTTCCAGTGCCCGGTTTTCCCAAGCATTCACCCCCGAGAAGTGTATTTCTATTGATGAGTCCCTGGTACATTTTAAAGGGAGGGTTCAATTCCGGGAGTACCTGCCGGGTAAGAGGGCAAGGTATGGCGTGAAGATGTATAAGCTGCGAGAGTGCATCCGGGTATACCTACAGGTTTAGGCTATATGAAGGAAAGGCCACCCCCAAACCAGACTGCATCCTGGACTACAATAGGTACATGGGAGGTGTGGACTTGTCAGATCAAATCCTGAAGCCCTACAGCGCCATGCGGTGTGGTATAAGAAGCTGGCCGGGCACATCATACAGATGGCATTGTACAATGCGTACGTGCTACGTCGATGTGCAGGCCAGACGGGAACTTTCCTGGAATTTCAAGAGGTGATTATCAAGAACCTAATCTTTAGGGACCAAGAAGGGGGGGCACCCAGTACTTCTGGAAGCGGGGCCACAAGCATCGTACCAAGGCGGCAACACTTTCCAGGAGAAGTTCCCCAAACTGGCAAGAAGGGAAAAAGTCAAAAGAGGTGCAAAGTCTGCTATAAGAGGGCGATAAGGGATGACACAATATATCAATGTGACACGTGTCCTGAATAACCAGAGCTCTGTATGAAAGTCAGTTTTAAAATTTATCATACATCCCTTGGTTTATAATTTACCCCAATTTTACTTAACCTGATGCACTCCGCACAGCTTATCCCCCCTCGTCTTTCCCCTCTGAGCCCTGCTGTGTGTCCAGGCAGCTGATAACAGCCACATGTAGGGTATTGCCATACCCGGGAGAACCCACATTACAGTTTATGGGGTGTAGGTCTCTGGTCAAAATGCTCACTACACCTCTAGATGAATGCCTTAAGGGTGTAGTTATTAAAACGGGGTCACTTCTTGCGGGTTTCAACTGTACTGGTACCTCAGGTGCTTCTGCATACATGACTTTGCACTAGAAAATCCCCAGTAGGCCAAATGGTGGTGCTTTCCTTCTGAGTCCTCCCATGGGCCCAAACCGCAGTTTATCACAACAAATGGGGTATTGCGGCACTCAGAACAAATTGCGCAACAGAATGGGGTATTTTGTTTCTTGTGAAAATAAGAAATTTTCTGCCAAAACTACATATTATTTGAAAAAAAGAATTTTGTTTTCATTCCCAGCCCAATTCAAATAAGTTCTGTGAAAAAACTATGGGGTCAAAATGGTCACAACACACATAAATGAATTCCTTGAGGGGTGTAGTTTCCAAAATGGGGTCATTTGTGGTTGGTTTCTATTGCTTTGATACCTCTGGGGCTCTGCAAATGCGACATGCCACCCAAAAACCAATCCAGCAAAATCTGGACTCCAAAGAACACACAGCGCTCCTTTCCTTCTGAGCCCTCCCATGGGCCCAAACGGCAGTTTATCACCACAAATGGGGTATTGCCGCACTCAGGACAAATTGGGCAACAAAATGGAGTATTTTATTTCTTGTGAAAATAAGAATTTTTGAGCTAAAATGACATATTATAGGAAAAAATATTTTTTTTTTAATTCCCAGCATAATTCAAATAAGTTCTGTGAAGAAACTATGGGGTCTAAAAGGTCACATTACCCATAAATGAATTCCTTGAGGGGTGTAGTTTCCAAAATGGGGTCACTTTTGGTGGGTTTCCATTGCTTTGATACCTCTGAGGTTCTGCAATTGCGACATGGCACCCGAAAACCAATCCAGCAAAATCTGGACTCCAACAAACATATAGCGCTCCTTTCCTTCTGAGCCCTCCCATGGGCCCAAACGGCAGTTTATCACCACAAATGGGGTATTGCCACACTAAGGACAAATTGGGCAACAAAATGGGGTATTTTGTTCCCTGTGAAAATAAGAAATTTTGATCACAACTGACATTTTATTGGAAAAAATGAAATTTTTTTCATTTCACAGCCCAATTCAAATACGTGCTGTGAAAAAACTGTGCGGTCAAAATGGTAACAACAACCATAAATGAATTCCTTGAGGGGTGTAGTTTCCAAAATGGGGTCACTATTGGGGGATTCCTACTGTTTTGGCACCTCAACACCTCTTCAAACCTGGCATGCTGCCTAAAATATATTCTAATAAAAAAGAGGACTCAAAATGCACTAGGTGCTTCTTTGCTTCTAGGGCTTGTCTTTTAGTCCACGAGCGCAGTAGGGCCACATGTGGGACATTTCTAAAAACTGCAGAATCTGGACAATACATATTTAGTAGTGTTTCTCTGGTAAAACCTTCTGTGTTACAGAAAAAAAATGAATAAAATTGAAATTCAGCAAGAAAAATTAAATTTGCAAATTTCACCTCCACTTTGCTTTAATTCCTGTGAAATGCCTGAAGGGTTAAAAAACTTTCTAAATGCTGTTTTGAATAGTTTGAGGGGTCTAGTTTTTAAAATGGGGTGTTTTATCAGGGTTTCTAATACATAGGCCCCACAAAGCCACTTCAGAACTCAAGAGGTACCTTAAAAAAAAGGCTTGAAATTTTCTTAAAAATATGAGAAATTGCTGTTTATGTTCTAAGCCTTGTAACGTCCAAGAAAAAGAAAATAATGTTCAAAAAACGATGCCAATCTAAAGTAGACATATGGGAAATGTGAACTAGTAACTATTTTGGGTGGTATAACCGTCTGTTTTACAAGCAGATGCATTTCAATTTTGAAAAATGCAATTTTTTCAAAATTTTCTCTAAATTTTGCAATTTTTCACCAATAAACACTGAATATATCGACCAAATTTTACCACGAACATGAAGCCCAATGTGTCACGAGAAAATAATCTCAGAATCGCTTGGGTAGGTTTAAGCATTCCGACGTTATTACCACATAAAGTGAAATATGTCAGATTTGAAAAATGGGCTCTGAGCCTTAAGGCCCAAACTAAGCTGCGTCCTTAAGGGGTTAAGGGCTTCAGATTGTGATAAAAAGGCCGATGTATTAGCAAATCGCAAATCACAACAACTAAACATGCTATTTTACTCCAAAATGTTCAGTTATAGGACACAGCCAGCCAATGGATTACATACAGACATCTAGAAAAAAATTAATCAAATGCTTCACACATTTTCAGATGTCGATCCAACACTAAAATCATCCAGTCAGAATTGGTTTTATGGACGGTAGTACAGACAAGAAATCTGAGACGTCACCTTGTTGATTAAAATACTTCTCCACCAATCAGCATTGTATTTATATATCTGTGAACATAGAACCTAAATTTATGGGATAATTTTAGCATAAGCCATCATTTGCGGATTGGTTTTGATATGGTCAAAGGAATCAGCAAGGAAATAAGTATTTGATCCCTTGCTGATTTTGTAAGTTTACCCACTGTCAAAGACATGAACGGTCTAGAATTTTTAGGCTAGGTTAATTTTACCAGTGAGAGATAGATTATATAAAAAAAACAACAGAAAATCACATAGTCAAAATTATATATATTTATTTGAATTGTGCACAGAGAAATAAGTATTTGATCCCCTACCAACCATTAAGAGTTCAGCCTCCTCCAGACCAGTTACACGCTCCAAATCAACTTGGTACCTGCATTAAAGACAGCTGTCCTAAATGGTCACCTGTATAAAAGACTCCTGTCCACAGACTCAATTAATCAGTCTGACTCTAACCTCTACAACATGGGCAAGACCAAAGAGCTTTCTAAGGATGTCAGGGACAAGATCATAGACCTGCACAAGGCTGGAATGGGCTACAAAACCATAAGTAAGACGCTGGGTGAGAAGGAGACAACTGTTGGTGCAATAGTAAGAAAATGGAAGACATACAAAATGACTGTCAATCGACATCGATCTGGGGCTCCATGCAAAATCTCACCTCGTGGGGTATCCTTGATCCTGAGGAAGGTGAGAGCTCAGCCGAAAACGACACGGGGGGAACTTAATGATCTCAAGGCAGCTGGGACCACAGTCACCAAGAAAACCATTGGTAACACATTACGCCGTAATGGATTAAAATCCTGCAGTGCCCGCAAGGTCCCCCTGCTCAAGAAGGCACATGTACAGGCCTGTCTGAAGTTTGCAAATGAACATCTGGATGATTCTGAGAGTGATTGGGAGAAGGTGCTGTGGTCAGATGAGACTAAAATTGAGCTCTTTGGCATTAATTCAACTCGCGTGTTTGGAGGAAGAGAAATGCTGCCTATGACCCAAAGAACACCGTCCCCACTGTCAAGCATGGAGGTGGAAACATTATGTTTTGGGGGTGTTTCTCTGCTAAGGGCACAGGACTACTTCACCGCATCAATGGGAGAATGGATGGTGCCATGTACCGTCAAATCCTGAGTGACAACCTCCTTCCCTCCACCAGGACATTAAAAATGGCTCGTGGCTGGGTCTTCCAGCACGACAATGACCCGAAACATACAGCCAAGGCAACAAAAGAGTGGCTCAAAAAGAAGCACATTAAGGTCATGGAGTGGCCTAGCCAGTCTCCAGACCTTAATCCCATCGAATATTTATGGAGGGAGCTAAAGAGCCGAGTTGCCAAGCGACAGCCTCGAAATCTTAATGATTTACAGATGATCTGCAAAGAGGAGTGGGCCAAAACTCCATCTAACATGTGTGCAAACCTCATCATCAACTACAAAAAACGTCTGACTGCTGTGCTTGCCAACAAGGGTTTTGCCACCAAGTATTAAGTCTTGTTTGCCAAAGGGATCAAATACTTATTTCTCTGTGCACAATGCAAATAAATATATATAATTGTGACAATGTGATTTCTGTTTGTTTTTTTTATATAATCTATCTCTCACTGGTAAAATTAACCTAGCCTAAAAATTCTAGACTGTTCATGTCTTTGACAGTGGGCAAACTTACAAAATCAGCAAGGGATCAAATACTTATTTCCTTCACTGTACATGCTGTAGGATGTCGCTGCCATGCTTCGCAAGGCCCCTCAATCTCGGCGTTCCCAGTATACTTTTGCGCATGCGCCAGTACATACAGGAAGTCAGTGAAACATTCACTATTCCATGGCGCATGCGTGGCGGACACCTTTCTTATTGGCTAAAGCCCTAACTACAATACTGCGGCTGCGCAGTGGAAGGGAATCAGAAACCGGTAACCTAGCAACCTTGTCTGTCTATCGCCGAGCTCCAAAGCATCCGGCGTAGAAGACAGCTGATTCTAGGTGAAAACTCAATCTAAGCATGCTTGTAATAGCTTCTTATTAGCTCACAGGATAAAGTTAAACTTGTATTTCAGATCACTCTTAACTACACCTATATAGTGGATACACATTTTGTATGGATAAAATTTAGGCTATTCTCGGCTACAATATATATAACCTCCTGTGGTGTATTTATAACCACTAGGTGGCGATAATACATCATAAACCAGAGGGCAAAGCATAAAACCTGACCTGATGTCAATATCCAACACGTTGTTAAATTTACCACCATGTTATTATTCATCCCATATTAATTATGGAGGATACTCATTAGAAGATAACATGAAAAAAAAATTAAATACTGTGTCACTAAATAGAACCATATAGGTAGTGCTATACTGTTATATATGGATCGCTGTACGCATCTTGATTAGTTGGGTCAATACAAAGCGGCATTCCGACATCCCCAAGCATGTATGAAGTGTCTACAATGAGAGCTGTCAAGGACACTCTGCCCCCCAACTGGACGAGGAGGAAAAAGAGCACAACCCAGAGGACGATTTAGACCAGGGGTCTCAAGCACGCGGCCCCTGAAGCTGTCATCTGCGGCCCGCGACCAGCAGGGAGAGGAGAGAGCGCTCCTTCAGGACGTCAGTCCTCCGGCGAATGATTTGCTTTGCCTGCGGGGAGAGGATAGAGCGGTCGGAAGGAGGAGCGCTCCTTCATGACGTCAGTCCTCCTGCGAACGCATTGGTGGGCGCTCCTTTATTACGTCAGTCCTGGACGCATTGGTGAGCAGTGGAACGACAGTCCCATGAAGTGAAAAACCTCTTTAGTATCGCCCCACACACACCACTTTTGACAGCGCTACACACACCGGTCGAGGAGGGAGTCACAATGGAGCTACCTACATGGAAGGGGCATGTGGCGCTGTCAGCAGGGTGGGGTGTGTTGGGCCCATTCTACAGCAAAGGAATCCCAGGCCAGTGCATCGGCATGCTCTGGCTTGGGATTCCACTCCTGTGTGGTACTATCTATAGGGGGGCGGGGTGATGATCTACAGTGGTTTGTGGCACTATCTACAGAGGGCAGTGTGGCACTATACAGAGGGCAGTGTGGCACTATACAGAGGGCAGTGTGGCACTATACAGAGGGCACTGGGGCACTATACAGAGGGCAGTTTAGAATTACAGAGGGCAGTGTAGCATTACAGAGGGCACTGGCGAACTATACAGAGGGCAGTGTGGCACTATACAGAGGGCAGTGTGGCATTACATAGGGCAGTGTGGCATTATATAGGGCAGTGTGGCACTACAGAGGGCACGGTGGCACTATACATGAGGGCAGTGTAGCATTACATAGGGCAGTGTGGCACTACAGAGGGCACTGTGGCACTATACAGAGGGCAGTGTAGCATTACATAGGGCACTGTGGCTCTATACAGAGGGCAGTGTGGCACTATACAGAGGGCAGTGTAGCATTACATAGGGCACTGGGGCACTATACAGAGGGCATTGTGACACTATACAGAGGGCACTGTGGCACTATACAGAGGGCAGTGTAGCATTACATAGGGCACTACAGAAGGCACTGTGACACTATCTACATTACTTTAGATGTCAATTCCCTATATAGTAACATTGAACATGAGATAGGTTTGAAAAACCTAAAAATAGGATTAGACAGAGATCCACTCCTTTTACCACTAGAAAAATAATTTTTAATTAAAAGCATGGAATTAATTCTTAAAAATAATATTTTTACTTTTGATAAAGGAATATATCACCAAACGAGAGGTACAGCTATGGGGACACGTGTAGCACCTAGCTATGCTAATATTTTTATGGATATGTTTGAAGAGGTACATATTTGGCAACACATGTGGGCAACCACACATTTGACTTTTTTTAGGAGATTTATAGATGACCTCTTTATTATTTGGAAGGGAGATGTCTCTTCTGCTCTATCTTTTTGCCAGTCCCTGAACAATAACATCTGGGGCATCAGTTTTACTTTTAACATCCAAGAAAAAGAAATTCAATTTTTAGACTTAGTAATCACTAAATCGAAAGAAAATTTTATAACACGGACCCACTTTAAACAAGTGGACAGTAATAGTTACCTAGACTACAAAAGCGGCCACTATCGAAAATGGCTTCAGAACATACCTTATAGCCAATACATGCGCATCAGGAAAAACTGTACAACAAATACAGATTTTAACATACAAAGCCGTATTATTTATAAACGTTTTAGAGAGAAAAATTATCCCTGCACTCTTCTATCTGATGCATATAGAAAAACAAAAGACTTAAAACAACTGGATTGTGTTAAAATAGTTGAGCCCAAAAAAGTTATATTAAGTGAAGAAAAAACCAATAAATTTTCATTTAATTTTATCACAAAATACAATAGTGAACACAAAAAAATTAGGAACATCATGTGCAAACATTGGCACATCTTGCAAAGAGACCCTTTTTTAAAACACAATTTAATATACTAGCACCCAGCAGAGTAATTTTTCCTGATCACAAGAATGAAACCGAAGTAACTACTATTGTCAAACACACCAAAAAAGGCAGTTTGAAATGTGGGAGAATAAGATGCCTATGTTGTAATATGATTACTGAAACTGATACGTTCACATCAAATCAAACAAAAAATATATATGAAATTGATAAGCATTTAAATTGTCAGTCACAATATGTCATATATTTGATAAACTGCCAATGTGGCATACAATATGTGGGCAGAACTACACAACAATTACACTGCCGTGACAATAAACATAGGTCAAACTGCAAGAATAAATTCATGCTACATAGTGTCTCTAGACACTGTATGTTGTCACATAGTAATAATTTTGATTGTTTCAAAATTACTCCCATTGAACAAATCACGGCATCTAATACCAAGAGATTTGCGGCTTTATGCAACAGAGAGAACTTCTGGATCTACAAATTAAAAACACTAGTTCCAGAAGGATTGAACGAAAAAATGGAGACAGTCATCTAATTATAACAAAATTATCACTTATTTATAATAAAGCTTTTATAATAGGATGTTTTCTTGAAGCTATAAGACTATTCATCCTATAATTACATAACGACGCAATAACGGCAAGTGCTTTCTTTTATACATTGAACGAATATTCACATTAAAAACAAAATAGCTCATTACTGTTAACGAATTATGATAATAAAAATACAGTACTATGATATGATTATATAAAAACTTATAATATCCATTCATTATAAAGTGGGTTAACCGCAATAAAAATGAATTATTTTATTTCTTGCATATTAAAAGTGATGTTTTGATATTTTAATATATTTTAGTCAATATTATAATTACACTTCTCCTATTTTAAATTATTTTAGTTGTCTATTTAATTTTATAATATATTTATAGTACCCTCTCTCTGATATGACAGGTCGTTCTGTCTTTTTTAAATTGTGATATCGTTTTTACCATTGTATATTTATATATTTAAACCTATGGACAAATATAAGACAAAATAATTCTATTATAACACATAAGGTTTAAACAGATTATTTTTATACTAACATTGAATTTTAACAGATAAACTAAATTATCTATACATACCTTTTTTTAAGCTGCTGTTTGACCTGCCAATTTGACCCGGTAGTTGTTTCCTTGTTAACTCCTTGTCTGTGTTATAAAACAGAGACTGTTTTCCATTGTTAAACACTCGTACACTACCTGAGGAAGAGATCAGTACGATCTCGAAACTTTTTTGTTGTAATTGTACCTGAATAAAGTCCGTTTTAACCTGAAACACCTCTCTTGAATGAAAATAATTATTCAACGAAGGATGCGCCAGAGGGAAATTCCTATTTTTCTACCCATTCCCTACTATCTACAGAGGGCACTGTGACACTATCTACAAAGGGCACTGTGACACTATCTACAGAGGGCACTGTGGCATTATCTGCAGAAGGCACTGTGGCATTATCTGCAGAGGGCACTGTGGCATTATCTGCAGAGGGCACTGTGGCATTATCTGCAGAGGGCACTGTGGCATTATCTGCAGAGGGCAGTGTGGCACTATCTACAGAGGGCACTTTTTAATTATTGGGGGATCAGACAGTATATTTTTACTGAGGGGGGGGGGACAGCAGACTGTGTATGCAGCAGTGGCTGTAGAGCGGTGGATGTGTAGGTAATAGTGCCCAGCGGAAGTGGATGTAGGTTACAGTGCCCAGCGGAAGTGGATGTAGGTTACAGTGCCCTGCGGAAGTGGATGTAGGTTACAGTGCCCTGCGGAAGTGGATGTAGGTTACAGTGCCCTGCAAAAGTGGATGTAGGTTACAGTGCCCTGCAAAAGTGGATGTAGGTTACAGTGCCCTGCAGAGATGGATGTGGATGACAGTGCTCTGCAGTGCCCTCATAGACATACAATGTATGTCTATGAGGGCACTATAATTCCATGTGGCAGCAAACTATGATATATTTCTATGGGGGCAGTACAGGGTTGCTAACGGACATATTTTTCAATTCCCAGAGAACCCCCTTTACAGTCATTAATGGCGTCATCGAAAAATCGCAAGATTGCTGATGAAAAACTAATATTCCAGGACAAGTGGGAAAACTTAGATTTTGTCACAAAGGTAAAATACAAAGCCCAGTGTCTGATTTGTTTCCAGTTTATCGCGGTGCTTAAGGACTACAATGTGCATCGACATTACATGACGCAGCATGGAGAACAGTATGATGCACTGTCTGGCAAAATACGTGATGAAAATGTTCAGCAATGAAGATTAACAAATCAGCGTTACGGTCAAGACTTACAGATGAACATCTTCGTGCAACATTGCGATTGGCTACCGCGCATGATATCAAGCCCAATATTGACATTCTTATGTCTGCCAAATGCTGCCAACTGAGCTGCCAGACTGCATTTAGCGACACTTAAAGTGGAAAACTTGATTTTGTAAACTCACAAATTTCCGGTAAGTTTAAAACTAGCAGTATTATTATAGTAATGTTATAATAGTTCAAATATCTAATTGATGATTCGATCTTCGGGGAATGCCCCCGACTGTTATTTGCATTGTTTGATGTTTCTTGTAAACCTCCAATAAAAATTATTGAAACACAAATAACTGATTAACAACAATTTTGTATGGTATCAAATTTTTTTTGTAATGCGGCCCTTCAACTTCACATTTTTTCAATATGCGGCCCATCTACCCGGCCGAGTTTGACACCCCTGATCTAATCGGAGACCAGGAGGAAATTTTGGATTCACCACAGCAGAATCAGAATCTACAGATGATTCTAGCATTAATAACAACACCAATAGACCAACTTTTCAAGACAAAATGGGGAGGCCCGCCTCGCAGAATCAAATACCAGACCAGAAGGGGCAGTCGGAAACACCGGCGGAGTACTCAAGAAGAACGATATCAGACAGACGAGATATATGAGCAAAAAAACCAAACTGAATTCGATATCGTCATTAATATTTCTTCCATCCCTCTATCCTCGGTACAAATGAATATTTTGTCTAAAGGGTTGTCTTTCTGTCCGATCTCTAATACTGATTGGTTCCAGATCGAACTTGATCTCTTTGCTTTCTTTCGCAGATTAAGGTTGAAATCATCCTTCTCCAGTGACATTGGCTCTTCTGATGCGGCACAGGAAGATACTGCACAACATGGTGGTAATGTACAAAATATTGTTACATCTAACATAAACACAAACTGTTCTCCTATTACCTTGAGAGAAACAGGTCTATATGTTAAAAATAAGTTTCAACTGCCACAAGATAACCACTGTATCGAGACATACATTAAGTTCACACCACAGAAATTTAAAAAACTGAGACACTCTGAAATGTCGCATTCAGTGAGACATAATGTGACTGGAGAAGATCGCCAAATATTATCTGCATTGTCAACTAATAGTTCCATCACCATCAAAAGGGCAGATAATGGGGGTGCCCCTGTAGTGATGGAAACAGATAATTATGTTAAAGAAAAATTATCAACAGATCCTATTTCTAGATTGAATAGTACACTTAGGCTGTTAGTAGAGGAAGCTAGGTTAGAGGGCATTATAGATGAAACTTTGGCAGAATATTTAGTTTTGCCATTCCCCATTACACCAATTTTGTACACTTTTCCTATGGTACATAAAAGCTTAATAGACCCACCAGGTCGTCCAATTGTATCTGGCCGGGGATCCCTCTTCAACCATGTAGCTATCTTTCTAGATCGTGTTTTGAGGAAATTTGCTATAAACACTAGATCTTTTGTCCAGGCTACTACCGACTTTCTAAACAAGCTAGAAACTATAGAAAGTAGTGGGCAATTCATATTGGCTTCTCTTGACATTGTCTCCCTATACACATCGATAGAGGACGTCAAGGGTTTATCAGCAGTCACCCAGGTCCTGGCCAGCTCGGACATGTCTCCAGGGCATACACGCCTGATCCTGGAGTTGTTGGAGTTTGTCCTCAGGAGTCAGGATCAATTATTTTGTTTTCGGGGATGATCTCTATTTACAGCTCCGCGGTACAGCCATGGGGTCCAATGTGGCCCCCACTTATGCTAACATCTACATGGCTGCCTTTGAGGACAGGTTTGTGTACGCCTCCAAGTACTAGAGACATGTTCGTTGCTGTCTAAGATATATTGACGATGTGTTCTTAGTGTGGCAAGGTACAAAAGATGAGTTGAATCAGTTTCATCAAGAATTAAACAGCAAATATCTTGAACTACAGTTTAAACTGTGCTGGTCAGAGAGTAAGAGCCAATTCTTGGACACAACGATATACAGAGAAAATAATAGATTGAGATCAGATCTTTATGTGAAGGCGACAGACAAGAACAGTATGCTGCATTATCAAAGCAGTCACCCAAGACGTATGGTGGATTCTCTGCCACGGAGTCAGTTACTCCGAGTAAAGCGGATAGTGGATGGATAGCGATGAGATTTTGGACATGAGATTGGATGCAATGTGTAGGAAGTTTCTGGATAGGGGGTACACCAAGAGATTGATCTTGAAATACAGGCACACGATTAGCAACATGAGTCGAGATATACTCCTTACCAGGAAAGTTAGAGAGACTGACATGTACAGAATACCATTTGTCTCCACTTATAGTCCCATGAGTGGACTTTTTGCACAGGCAATTAGAAAGAATTGGTCATTGATCAAAAGGGGCTGTCCGAATATACCATCCTTTGATCGACCACCAATTATGTCCTATCGTCGAAGTAAAAACTTGAGTGACTCCTTGGTACGCTCCGATATAGGAGTGACAAAGGGTCCTGTACAAACTTACCTAAGTACTCCCAAAAATGGCAACTTTCCTTGCCTAGGGTGCTCCTGCTGTGGTAACCTCTTAAAAGGTCCCTCTTTTTCTCACCCACATACAGGCAGGAAATTTAACATACCAGCAAAGTTTACTTGTGCCACTAACTATGCGGTATATACGATTACCTGCCCATGTGGCATTGTCTATGTGGGAGAAACCACTAATGAGGTATGCAGTATATATGATTACCTGTCCATGTGGGAGAAACCACTAATGCGGTCAGGGATCGTATCAACAAGCATAAAAGTACAATACGTAGAAAACAGATCTACCAGTGGTTAAGCATTTTATAGAATTCAAACATTCGGTCAGTTGAGATTTAGAGTAATTGACCATGTACCAGTTCTGCGAAGAGGAGGAGACAGACGGACTTTTAAAGAAAAAATAATTAAAATGGATATTCCAATTAGACAGTTTACAGCCTAGGGGGTCTTAATTTGGAGTATGCAATAGGCACTCATATATAGATCCTATTCTTATTGCTTTTGTTTTACGTTTTTAATAGGTATTCATATTCACTAATTATTGTATATTTTTCTTATTGTAGACACTTCATACATGCTTGGGGATGATGTTGGAATGCTGCTTCTTATTGACCCAACTAATCAAGATGCGTACAACGATCCATACATAACAGTATAGCACTACCTATATGGTTCTATTTACCGACACAGTATATTAATAAGAATTAAATAACATATTGGACAACATATTGTCACTGATATTTTTTGTAATAGTAAGCAACATAATTGGATGCTCTTCCATGAATTTAAAAGCTTTTAACGTTCTCCTCTAATGACTATCCTCCATAATTATTATGGGATGAATAATAACGTGTTGGATATTTTGACACATTGACACCAGGGCAGGTTTTATGCTTTGCCCTCTTGTTTATGATGTATGATTGCCACCTGGTGGTTATAAATACTGTAGCCGAGAATGAGCTAAATTTTATCCATACAAAACGTGTATCAACTATATAGGTGTAGTTAAGAGTGATCTGAAATGCAAGTTTATCTTTATCCTGTGAGCTAATAAGAAGCTATTACAAATATGCTTAGATTGAGTTTTCACCTAGAATCAGCTGTCTGCTACGCCGGATGCTTTGGAGCTCGGCGATAGACAGACAGGGATGCTAGGTTACCGGTTGCTGATTCCCTTCCACTGCGCAGCCGCAGTATTGTAGTTAGAGCTTTAGCCAGTAAGAAAGATGGCCGCCACGCATGCGCCATGGAATAGTGAATGTTTCACTGACTTCCTGTATGTACTGGTGCATGCGCAATAGTATACTGGGAACGCCGAGATTGAGGGGCGTCGCGAAGCATGGCAGCGACATCCTACAGCATGTAAGTATAATATAATATGTTTATCACTAATTTGATGCTTGTTATGTATCAGTATATTCACATGTGTTGTATGGGAGTGTTTGAAACACCTCCACTGGATTGTATGAAATTTTATACAGGGGCATGTATTTATAACCCTATTTATAACACTGGTCACAAGACTTTTATGCTTGATAAAGACTCCTGCGGAGTCGAAATGTAGCACTTTATTATTGGGATGTCTTAATAAAACAACTTTTACAACTTTGCCATACGGATGCTGTCCTCAAGATTTTTGTATCAATTGATTGTACGGAAGGGATCCCTGGACTTGGAATTTGCATCCTGCTGAAACTGAATGGATATATTCCGACCAAGTGAGTGCTGTGGATAATCTGTTTACAATCTAAATGATTTATAAAATTTGAATAACTATTTTATTATTAAAATATAATCAATGAATTCATTTTCATCAAAGTTATATCTTGCACAAGTTTTAATGCGTAAGTGCATACTGACAAAGTCTCGGACATTTGTTATTAAGAAATCTTACCAGTATACTGTGATAAAAAGGACATTTTTTTGGGGATTATTTTTAAGACCAAAAAACCTTTAATAAATTACTTCAAAATATAATGTGTAAGTTACAAAATGTGAAAAAATATAGTAGCCATTGAATAAATAACAATATAAAAGATAGATTAAAAATATTAATTTATAAAAGTGTAAATTAAAAGTATGATGGAAAAAAACAGTACTTTTAAAATGTACATGATTTAAATATTTAAAATAAAGTAAACGTTGCTAGAAACAAATATACATTTCAGGTAGAAAGTACACATACTACACCGTGTCCCAAATTATTATGCACATTGGATTTAAAGAGGCTCTGTCACCAGATTTTGCAACCCCTATCTGCTATTGCAGCAGATAGGCGCTGCAATGTAGATTACAGTAACGTTTTTATTTTTTTAAAAACGAGCATTTTTGGCCAAGTTATGACCATTTTTGTAGTTATGCAAATGAGGCTTGCAAAAGTCCAAGTGGGTGCGTTTAAAAGTAAAAGTCCAAGTTGGCGTGTATTATGTGCGTACATCGGGGCGTTTTTAATACTTTTACTAGCTGGGCGTTCTGATGAGAAGTATCATCCACTTCTCTTCAGAACGCCCAGCTTCTGCCAGATCACGCTGTGTCGTCACTCACAGGTCCTGCATCGTGTCAGACGAGCGAGGACACATCGGCACCAGAGGCTACAGTTGATTCTGCAGCAGCATCGGCGTTAGCAGGTAAGTCGATGTAGCTACTTACCTGCAAACGCTGATGCTGCTGCAGAATCAACTGTAGCCTCTGGTGCCGATGTGTCCTCGCTCGTCTGACACGATGCAGGACCTGTGAGTGACGACACAGCGTGATCTGGCAGAAGCTGGGCGTTCTGAAGAGAAGTGGATGATACTTCTCATCAGAACGCCCAGCTAGTAAAAGTAGTAAAAACGCCCCGATGTACGCACATAATACACGCCCACTTGGACTTTTACTTTTAAACACACCCACTTGGACTTTTGCAAGCCTCATTTGCATAACTACAAAAATGGTCATAACTTGGCCAAAAATGCTCGTTTTTTAAAAATAAAAACTTTACTGTAATCTATATTGCAGCGCCGATCTGCTGCAATAGCAGATAGGGGTTGCAAAATCTGGTGACAGAGCCTCTTTAAGTGTCAAACATTTAATTCTTAGTTTTTCAATTAAACTCATGGATGGTATTGTGTCTTAGGGCTCTTTGGATCATTGTAATCAATCTCAGACACCTGTGATAATTAGTTTGCCAGGTGTGCCCAATCAAAGGAAAACTACTTAAGAAGCAGGCCACAGGTTTCAAGCAATATGGGAAAGAAAAAGGATCTCTCTGCTGCCGAAAAGCGTGAAATAGTGCAATACCTTGCACAAGGTATGAAAACATTGGATATTTCAAGAAAACTTAAGCGTGATCATCGTACTGTGAAAAGATTTGTGGCTGATTCAGAGCACAGACGGGTTCATTCAGATAAAGGCATAATGAGGGTTTCTGCCAGACAAATTAATAGGATTAGGAGAGCAGCTGCTAAAATGTCATTGCAAAGCAGCAAACAGGTATTTGAAGCTGCTGGAGTCCCGCGAACCTCAAGGTGTAGGCTCCTCCAGAGGTTTGCAAGTGTGCATAAAGCTATTATTCGGCCACCCCTAAACAATGCTCACAAGCATAAACGGTTGCAGTGGGCTCAGAAATACGTGAAGACTAATTTTCAAACCGTGTTGTTTACTGATGAGTGCCGTGCAACCCTGGATGGTCCAGATGGATGGAGTAGTGGATGGTTGGTGAATGGCCACCATGTCCCAACAAGGCTGCGACGTCAGCAAGGAGGTGGTGGAGTCATGTTTTGGGCTGGAATCATGGGGAGAGAGCTGGTAGGCCCCTTTAGGGTACCTGACAGTGTGAAAATGACCTCTGCAAAGTACGTAGAGTTTATGACTGACCACTTTCTTCCGTGGTACAAAAAGAACCGTGCCTTCCGTAGCAAAATTATCTTCATGCATGACAATGCACCATCTCATGCTGCAAAGAATACCTCTGTGTCATTGGCTGCTATGGGCATAAAAGGAGAGAAACTCATGGTGTGGTCCCCATGTTCCCCTGACCTCAACCCTATTGAGAACCTTTGGAGCATCCTCAAGCAAAATATCTATGAGGGTGGGAGGCAGTTCACATCAAAACAGAAGCTCTGGGAGGTTATTCTGACATCCTGCAAAGATATTCAAGCAGAAACTGTCCAAATACTCACAAATTCAATGGATGCAAGAATTGTGAAGGTGATATCAAAGAAAGGTCCTATGTGAACATGTAAGTTAAGTTTTTGGTGATTGAAAGAGCTTTTGATTTCTGTAAATATGACCTCCTGATGCTGCAAATTCAACAAATTACTATTTTAGTTCTCTTTACAACCTTTAAAATGTTTTGCATAATAGTGCATTTTGAGTTTTTTACTTCTAAAAAAAAATCTGTTATCATTAGGAGATTTGTTCAATAAAATTCGCATTATACTCCAACGGCTGATGGCTTGAAGATTATACTGACTGTCATTTGCATCGACTATTTAGGAAAATCAGCGAAAAATAACATTTGCATAATAATTTGGAATGCGGTGTATATTTCTGTGATATAAATAGCAAAAGGCCAGTTTAATCAAAACATTTTTTCACTTCCCAAAAACCTAAAATGTATTTTGAAAATCTAGATTGGTGCGGTTTGATCAGATTATCTTTGTTTGGCTTTGGGACAGGTGCTATATTGTCTGGGACAGTACTGATAAGCGAACTCCACTGGAACCATGTTTCTCCTGAGGCCACAAGAGCTTTCAAAATTCATTTTTTCTTGCCCTTGCTATACATGGGGATAAACCCTTGGGTGGCAATTGGATAATTGCTCAATGAAGACATTTTCACCTTATGGACATTATGGTTGTGGTCCATTGAAGCCAACGGTGTTTGAGCAACCATTGCGTCCATAAAAAAATATTTTATTTTTGGCCTGTATTTTAGTGTGGCAGAATGGAAGACCTCAATGTCCCCGGTATGGCAGAAATTCGATGTTGTATAAACAGTAATATTGTATAAACAGTAATGTATAAACCAACACACTTTTTAGTAACCCTAAGGCCCTATTCACACGACAGGGTTTCCCGGCCGTTCAAAAAAACGGCCGTCACACGGCCGCAGTAGGAAGAATAGACCCCAAACGAGGCTATTCACACGACCGATTTTTTGACATGCCCTATTTTCGGCCGTTCTCCCGGCTCCCATAGAAGTTTATGGGGCTGGGTAATACATGGCCATAACTGGAATGTGTTCCGAGTGAGGGCCGTGTCTTCCGTCGCTCGCCTCTCCTGCTCCTCACATCGCAGAGTGCATGTGAGGAGGAGGAGTTTTTACCATTCGGACCTTGAACGAAGCAGTGCATGCAGGTAAGATGTGTAGCGCTTATATATTGGGCGTGCAGTATAGAAGAGTTACTGTGTGGAAGGGCCAGGGTGTGCATCACTTCAGCAGGTGGAAGGGGGCGCTGTGCTGGCTCCTTTCCCCTGCTTGTTTCAGAAGACCCAGTGCACAACGACTCAGCAGCCTCGTTTCCGCCCGGGCACTTCTTCAGGCGTCGCTACCGCTGTAGCAGCTGCTAGCGGCGACACCGTGCATGAGGGCGCCGCTAGCAGCTGCTACAGGGGTAGCGACGCCACTATAGCAGAGACTATAGCACCACTGTAGCTCCCCGGAGGAGCGGAATCCCCGTGTGACCGGGGATTCCGCTCCTGGAGAAGCCAGTAACGTCAGTGTCCATAAATGTACAGACGACAGAGGTTTTTCCTGGAGTGGAATCCCTGGCCACAGGTCAGCAACGCTGTGGATGGGGATTCCTCTTCAGGAGTTGCCACTGTCAATGTCCATATATGGACAGAGACATCAAGCGCTCCGTCCAGGAGCGGGATTCCACTCCTTCAGGGAGCTACAGAGGCGCTGTCTACAGGAGGGGGGGGGGGTTGCTGTGTGCCACTATATACAGAGGTGTGGTGGGGTAGTGTAGTCCTATGTACAGTGGGCTATATGCCACTATATACAGGGGTGTGATGTGACAGGGGCTGTGTAGCTAGTGTGGTCCTATGTACAGTGGGCTGTGTGCCACTATATACAGGGGCGTGGTGGGGCAGGGGCTGTGTAGCTAGTGTGGTCCTATGTACAGTGGGCTGTGTGCCACTATATACAGGGGCGAGATGTGGCAGGGGCAGTGTAGCTAGTGTGGTACTATGTACAGTGGGCTGTGTGCCACTATATACAGGGGCGTGGTGGGGCAGGGTAGCTAGTGGGGTCCTATGTACAGTGGGCTGTGTGCCGCTATATACAGGGGCGTGGTGGGGCAGGGGCTGTGTAGCTAGTGTGGTCCTATGTACAGTGGGCTGTGTGCCACTATATACAGGGGCGAGATGTGGCAGGTGCAGTGTAGCTAGTGTGGTACTATGTACAGTGGGCTTTGTGCCAATATATACAGGGGTGTGGCAGGGGCAGTGTAATTAGTGTGATACTCTGTACAGTGGGCTGTGTGCAGCTATATCCAGGGGTGTGGTGGGGCATTACCTACATGGGGAACTGTGGCATTATATACAGAGGGCAGCGTGTGGCATTATCTACATGGGCCACTGTGGCAATATTTAAAGAGGGTTGTGTATGGCATTATCTATATGGGGCACTGTGGCATTATCTACTACACATATCGACTATCCCTAGTGATAAAGTAAAACAGTACCTGCCTGTGTCCCCCCCCCCCACCTTACATACAAAGCCCCGTTTCCTTTCTACAGATATGCCTCGCTTCATTCAAGTTGAGCGTCTCATTGCGTTGGTGCAGGATCACGTTGCCATATGGGACAGCCAGAGTGTATGTGTACCATGATCGGTACCATAAGGAAGAGGCATGTACCCGGAGGAGTGCTCAAGAGGACTTAAGTCAAGGGAAGCAATCAGTAAGTACAGCTGTTTCTGCTTGTTGCCCATTTTACTCCTATTGCGGCTGCACTTATTCAGCATGTGGCACATGTTGTCACTTCGTTATTAAGCTCTTGACGTTTTTTATTCACACACCATATTATGTAAAAAAAAAAAGGTACTTAATGTGTTGTCATAATTTTTTTTTATAGTAAAAGAATTGAAGGCACGACTCGTGACCAGTTCAAGAAAGACTTACGTAGGCAAGGAAAAAGTAGGGACGCACCTTCCAGCAAGCGTCCCTACATGTTCTCACGACAGCTAGAATTTAATGCGCCCGGTCATGGATCTGCGGCTGTAAGTAGTTCTATAATTATATTTTGCGGAATGTTAAGTTAATTTTAAGTACATTTTCATTGTTAGCATAGTTCAGGTAGTGGTTTACATTGTCTTATACTAACACTAAAATGCCCATTTGGTCGTTATAATAGTGTATGGAGTTCAGGGACGTACAGTGAAGGAAATAAGTATTTGATCCCTTGCTGAGTTTGTAAGTTTGCCCACTGTCAAAGACATGAACAGTCTAGAATTTTTAGGCTAGGTTAATTTTACCAGTGAGAGCTAGATTATATTTAAAAAAAAAAACAGAAAGTCACATTGTCAAAATTATATATATTTATTTGCATTGTGCACAGAGAAATAAGTATTTGATCCCTTTGGCAAACAAGACTTAATACTTGGTGGCAAAACCCTTGTTGGCAAGCACAGCAGTCAGACTTTTTTTTGTAGTTGATGATGAGGTTTGCACAGATGCTAAATTGAATTTTGGCCCACTCCTCTTTGCAGATCATCTGTAAATCATTAAGATTTCGAGGCTGTCGCTTGGCAACTCGGATCTTCAGCTCCCTCCATAAGTTTTCGATGGGATTAAGGTCTGGAGACTGGCTAGGCCACTCCATGACCTTAATGTGCTTCTTTTTGAGCCACTCCTTTGTTGCCTTGGCTGTATGTTTCGGGTCATTGTCGTGCTGGAAGACCCAGCCACGAGCCATTTTTAATGTCCTGGTGGAGGGAAGGAGGTTGTCACTCAGGATTTGACGGTACATGGCTCCATCCATTCTCCCATTGATGCGGTGAAGTAGTCCTGTGCCCTTAGCAGAGAAACACCCCCAAAACATAATGTTTCCACCTCCATGCTTGACAGTGGGGACGGTGTTCTTTGGGTCATAGGCAGCATTTCTCTTCCTCCAAACACGGCGTGTAGAGTTAATGCCAAAGAGCTCAATTGTAGTCTCATCTGACCACAGCACCTTCTCCCAATCACTCTCAGAATCATCCAGATGTTCATTTGCAAACTTCAGACGGGCCTGTACATGTGCCTTCTTGAGCAGGGGGACCTTGCGGACACTGCAGGATTTTAATCCATTACGGCGTAATGTGTTACCAATGGTTTTCTTGGTGACTGTGGTCCCAGCTGCCTTGAGATCATTAACAAGTTTCCCCCGTGTAGTTTTCGGCTGAGCTCTCACCTTCCTCAGGATCAAGGATACCCCATGAGGTGAGATTTTGCATGGAGCCCCAGATCGACGTCGATTGACAGTCATTTTGTATGCCTTCCATTTTCTTACTATTGCACCAACAGTTGTCTCCTTCTCACCCAGCATCTTACTTATGGTTTTGTAGCCCATTCCAGCCTTGTGCAGGTCTATGATCTTGTCCCTGACATCCTTAGAAAGCTTTTTGGTCTTGCCCATGTTGTAGAGGTTAGAGTCAGACTGATTAATTGAGTCTGTGGACAGGAGTCTTTTATACAGGTGACCATTTAAGACAGCTGTCTTTAATGCAGGCACCAAGTTGATTTGGAGCGTGTAACTGGTCTGGAGGAGGCGGAACTCTTAATGGTTGGTAGGGGATCAAATACTTATTTCTCTGTGCACAATGCAAATAAATATATATAATTTTGACAATGTGATTTTCTTTTTTTTAATATATATAATCTATCTCTCACTGGTAAAATTAACCTAGCCTAAAAATTCTAGACTGTTCATGTCTTTGACAGTGGGAAAACTTACAAAATCAGCAAGGGATCAAATACTTATTTTCTTCACTGTAACTAGGAAAGACTGTGCCCCATAGCCAAGTTTTGACTGGGGCCACCCCCTCCCGTGGGTGCCACACAACCCCCCCTTGTAAGATAGCGCTTCCTTGTAGAATCCGCCACACAGCTCCCCCTGTAGATAGCGCCATACAGCCCCCTATCTGAGGATAGCGCCATACAGCCCCCTATCTGAGGATAGCGCCATACAGCCCCCTATCTGAAGATAGCACCATACAGCCTCTCCTGTATATAGCAGCTTACAGCCCCCCCTGTAGATAATGCCATACAGCCCCAACCTCCACCACCCACTCCCCGAAAAAAAAAAGATAGCCTGTAGCCTATGGTTTGTCCCCCAAAAGACATGGACCCCCAGCGATAAGGAAAACAAGGGTCCGAAAGTCCCCCGAAGTTCTCCATGAGAAACCTCGGACTACCAGGGTTTGCGTCCAGCAGCTCAATAAAAACGAAAGGAGCGTTGGTCACGCATGCGCACAAGCGCGGCCACGCTCTCTTCATTTCTACGGCGCTGCCGACACAGACCACAGAAGTCCTAGTTTTCTAATGGAAAACTTTGGGGGACTTTTGATCCCCCACTCTCCTTATCGCTGGGGGTCTCAGCGATCACACATGTATCCTCTATCCTGTGGTAAGGGGATACATGTGTTCTGTAGGAACAACCCCATTAATGGCAGATCTGGGAGATACCTCCCTGCTCTGCCGTAGCGTTCAGTGGCGTCGCGCTGTAGCAGCTATAGCGGCTGCTAGCAGAGCCTCCAGATATGGGGGGGCCGTGCCGGCAGGCAGCACAGGCCCCCTCATGCCGTGGGCCCCGTAGAAACTGCTATGGCTGCTACAGCGGTAGTTACGCCACTGGTGGAGTTGTTTACAGCTTAGTGCTGGTTGAAATGTCAGATATATGGCTACAATTTGGAACATATTTAGATCTTTAACATTTTCTTTATTTATTTTATAACTAATAAAAGATCCACAGATAATCTCATGGATGAGCCTGAAGTTGGTCACTCAGACGCGGAAGAGGCTCTTGATTCTGATGTCACCAATATAGAGCAGAGTGAGGATGTCTTGGATGTCTGTGCAACACCAGAGACAGGAGCAAGGCTGGGAACCTCTTCAACTGTGACCGAATGTCTCAGGAGGGGGTCAAAACGTAGACCTCGCCAGCTTGCCCCCGATGCTCCAGCAATGAAGGCACTTATAGATCCCAAAGTGCTGGAGCATCTAAACAGTATGTCCAAAGAGGGTGAAGAAGAATTGTTTTTGAAATCCTTGGCGCCACTTGTGAGACGGATCCTGCTGGAGAGGCGCAACAAACTCAACTGAAACTCCTGCTAAACAAGAGAATTAAAATTTGGTGGAATAAGGCTTTTCTTGAGAAATATATCGCTAGAGGTCTCATTCCTAGAGGATTGAGGATCCAAGTGTTTCCATCCTTTGATATAGAAAATAATGACTTTAAACAAAAGTGGGAGGGCCTGGCTGATATATGCTCTAAGGGCTTTATGGACCTTTTGGTCCAATCCAACGCAAATACTTTGGTTGAGTTAGAAAAAGAGATAGATGATATTCAGGGCACCTTGAAAAAGGATTATTCAAATGAGACCCTAATTCAGATACAAGACGAGGTAAATAAGGAGAAGAATATCTGTGCCACGAAGTCAGGCAAATTTCAGAGGGACTTACAAGACTATAAATGGCGCATGAGGCGTGGTCGCTCGAGATCTAGATCCTTTCCCCATTCTAGATCCTCGTCAGTGTCATCCCGTATGTCCGGTGAGGATAGTAACAGAATTAGGGATACACTTATCAATGGCACCAGTGGGAATAATCAGGGACCCCCGGTCTCCAGACGATATTATGACAGATATGCCAAACACAAGAATCTGCGAAACTACCCACAGGACAAGAAACAAACTGGAGGTAATCAATCTATCTTCTCATGCCCTCTCTGATGCCCAATGTGAGGTTCTTAGCAGAGGTTTGACTTTTTCACCCACAAACTCTTTTGATTTCTTTACAGCGTTAAAGGATTTACATTTATTTTCGCGTAAATTGGTTCTAAAAAAACTCCATAGTAGGAGTTCTGACAATCTTGTGATTACCAGCGAGATGGAGAGACAGGCATTACAATCTCTCGAGGATCTCCTACACGAACAGACAGCTGAGGTAATGGGTGCCTTTCCAGCATCTGTGCTACCCAGATCTGCGAGGTTCCCCCCCTTGTCTCTGTGCCCGCAGGTGGAAATTTTTACCAGATTGGTCATGGATGAGTTCAAGAAACTATCCACTCTGAAGAGAGTTGACAATCTGACTATCACACAGAGGAAAGCCTTAAGTGAACTGCAACTATTAGATGACGTTGTGATCAAACCAGCAGACAAGGGGGGGGGGGGGAACATCGTGATCTGGCCGGCAGTTAAGTATGAAAGAGAAGCCCTTAAACAGTTGCGCGACACATTGACCTATGTTAAATTAACACATAGCCCCCTATCAATTTTCTCCACAGAACTAGCTAAAATTCTTAACAAAGCTCTGGATAAGGGATTGATTAAAAAGAAAGTATATGAAGGACTTTTGACTGATGAACCTAAGATTCCCACGTTCTATCTTTTACCCAAGGTACACAAGTGTTTAACGGACCCCCCAGGACGTCCTATCATGTCAGGTATGGGTGGTCTTTGTGACCCGATTTGTAAATTTGTCGATTATTATCTTAAACCATTGGTCACTGAGTTACCCTCATTTGTTAGAGACACGACGGAAGTCCTGGGGAGGTTGGATGGAATACAAATCGAATCAGATATGATTTTGGTTACGGCAGACGTAGAGTCGCTGTATACGTGTATACGGCACTGCGATAGTCTGGAGGCGGTCCGTTTCTTCTTGGGGACCAGCAACCGGGATGGTGAAATGTGTGATCTAATCCTGGAACTGTTACAATACATCTTGACACATAATTTCTTTGTATTTAAGGACCATTTCTATTTACAGACCAGGGGCACTGTCATGGGCGCGGCTTGCGCGCCATCCTATGCAAACTTGTTTCTTGGATTATGGGCGAGGCAGGTTTTCCTGGGGGATGGCGCCCGGGCCGCTGAACATGTGCAGTGCTGGCTTCGTTACATAGATGACGTTTTGTTTATTTGGCAGGGGTCTGAGTGTGAGTTGGAGGCATTTATGCAGCAGTTGAATTCTAATTCCCTTGACATCAAATTAACCTATAAGGCACACAAACATCAAATAGAGTTTCTAGACATACAAATCTTTGCCGATCAAGATGGATTTCTTCAGACTGACGTCTTTCGCAAATCCACGTCAGTTAATTCACTGCTGCATGCTACGTCTTTCCAAACTCGCCCCACAGTCAAGGCCATCCCGGTTGGACAGTTCCTAAGGATGAAGCGGATCTGCTCTACTGATGGTTGTTTGAACGGCAGTCTGACCAACTCAAATCTAGATTTTCTAACAGGGGGTACAGCACACGTCTGATTAAATCAGGGTACAATAGGGCTAGAAGAACTCCACGCTGTGATCTTCTACGAACTAAAACCCACTCAATGGTTGATAATAATATTCGTTTTATTACAACCTATAACAACCAGTGGGACAAAATGAGACTGATTCTTGGGCAACACTGGTCTATTCTGCGATCGGAACCATCTCTAGCACAGTGCTTACCCGTGAAACCCATGATGACAGCAAAGAGGAGTAAGAATCTAAAAGATCTCCTAACTAAAAGTCACTATGTACCCAAATATGTCAATCCCTTTAGTACAAGAGAACCCAAAGTTGGATGCTATCCATGTGGTGACTGCAGCGCCTGCTCTAACATCAGCAGAGCAAGTGATTTTGCAACAGTAGATGGAACACGAACCTTTAAGATCAGGGATTACATCTCCTGTAGTACTACGCATGTAGTATACTATGCACTCTGCGGTTGTCCCAAAGTCTACGTAGGTTTGACCTCTAGACAACTAAGGATACGCACTAGAGAGCATGTTCGTGACATCGCTGGAGCCAACGCAATCAGCGATCCCACACTACTCAAAACACTGCCAAGACATTTTAAACAGTACCATGGATGTAATCCAAATTCCCTTAAAATTCGTGGAATAGAACGTATTCATTGTGGCATCAGAGGGGGCAATTTGAAGAAGATCCTGGCCCAAAAGGAGTGCATATGGATCGTCAAATTGGGATCCCTGACTCCAAATGGCCTAAATGAGCAACTAAATTTCGCCTCTTTTCTTTAATGTTTTCACCAATACATACCCTACCTCCATATGTTTTTATCTTTCTTTTAACCGTGTGTCTTTTGTTTATGGTATATAGGTGTTCGATACATTATTTATATCCTCCCTCGAACAAACGTATGAATTGCAAGACTGGAATACCCCTGAAGTATCGAGAGAAGATGCATACATGGATAGATGTACATGATACATGTTGTTGCGTGCTAATTATCCTTTTTATAAATTATGTATATATTGTCTTAATATATGTTTTTATTCTTTTAGTATCACCCTTGTGCGTGTTTTCTACATAACTCATGTTCCATGATCTGTATTCATAATGATTCTATGACGACATGGAACATGTTGTATCACCCTTGGGGTACTCATACTGGGCACCCCTGTTCTATCAAATGTGTTCAATCATATATTTTTATGCACCCTGTTCGTCCTTGGGAGCCTATCCTCTCCCCTTATGTAATCTTGCGGTCTTGCACCGCGATATTAGTCATATTCTATGTTGTACTGTTTTTATTATTATTTGTTTTTTCACTTTTTAATATTAATAAATCGCCTTTATATATTTCCTGCCGTGTATTACACATTGTCATATTGGACTTTAATAACATAGATGTTTATTGTTTCCTGGCACGCACATCTTTGTTTAAATTCCTTGTTCTATCCCCCTGCTAAATACTTACCTCCGTGTATTCCTGTTTGCTCCATGCCCAATGAGATGCGCGCCTCCTCTGTACGTCACCGATCTGTGTCTGGCCCGGTCCACGCCTCTTTAGCGCACTGCGCATGCCCGGGATCCCTGTACGCGTCGGAGATCCTGGGTGTGCGCTACGGCGCTGGAGGCTGGAAGTGGGGCTTGCCACACTTCCGGTTTTGACGGAAGATGCGCGCCAATAAACTCCTGTCATCTAACAAACACCTATGTCAGCTGCTGCCTTGTGTATTTAAGGCAGCAGCTTATTTGACACTACAAACCCCTTGAGGAAGCACAACTGTGAAACGCGCGTTGGGGTCCTGCGCACGATTGCCAGACTGTACTATCAGTAATTTATGGGTAAGAGACTCTGTTTGTAATAGAGTATTAAAACTTTTTGGCTTTTTCTGATCATTTTTGTGACCTATTCACTCTGTAACAAACTAGTTCTTTCCCTGCACACTGCTTTGCATTACTGGCATTTTGCCATGATTGGAAAACTAGAGCTGTTTATATGAATATCGGCCTTTCTCTATAGTCACATTTTTTAAGTCTCTGATGTCATTCACTTGTACCATTATACAGTCTGCCAATACGTGCCTTTTAAACTGTAATTGTAATAGTGTCCTCCAGTCCTTTTTGTACCTGTTTTTAATACATTGCGTGTAAGTGTTAATAAAGATATATTTTATTGTATAGGCTCATACTCTCCTTTTATTTCTTCTGTGTTTAAAAACTACAAGAGGCAATGGTCTCTCTAATCGATTCTTTTACACCACCTAATAACCCTGTTCCCATTGTGAGGGCAATACAGGCCTGTACCAATTTGTCAGATAAATCCGTATTTGACACAGCACCAGCAGCAGCGCCTGCCCATTAGGACTCCTCCCAAAGCTTGTTTAGCCAAGACCGCTACGTGCAAGCTTCTACTTCTGTCCATCTGGGCTATGCGGCAGGCCATTCTTATGTCCAGTATGTCCCTGTTTACTACAGTGGACCTTCAACTTGCCATTCTTTTACTGCAACCTCCACAATGCCGGCATTTACTATGGCGACGCCATCGTCTGCCCCTGTATTCACACAAGCTAGGCCATAATCCAGCACTTTCATAAACCTTTTGAGCCTGGACATGAATGATGGAGGTCCCTCACAATAATGTTAAATTTGTAATTTTTTTTATATTTCTATAATTGCGCCGTGTTGGCGCTTTTGCACTTTAGTATTCGTTAATGCGTTTAATAAAAAATTGTTATCTAACGTAAACTTTGTCAGTGTTTTTGAAATTATAGTTGAATGGGAGTGTGAGGTTATTTTCTTCACAGAGAGGAATTTGGAGAACATACTCTAAAAATTCCTCTGTGTTGAGATAAGCTAGTAGTAGCAGCCCACTCATAACATGTTTGAATTTAAAAAAAATTATGTGTTACTTGATGCCAGGGAACAGAACCCTCGGGGGTCAAGAAATATTCGGCAAACAAGTCCCGAATTGCCAGGCCAGACGATCCTGGTCCTCCATGAGGTGTGTGGTCGAAAGGTACATTAGAAGGAGGAAACTGATGCTCCACGTCTATGTCAAAGGTGGTATCGTGAATGCGGACAAAGTCGTGGAGCATGACACAGGCTTGGATAATTAAGTCCACATTCTCTGGATTCATCTCAATAGGAGAAAGAAACATGCTCCACTTGTTGGCACGTATCCCAAAAGTGCATTCCACATAACGACGGGCCCTGGTGAGACGGTAATTGAAGATACGCCTCCGGGTGTCCAATCCTCGTCTGGGAAAAGGATGCATCACATGCCGTGAAAATCCAAATCCCTCGTCTGCCACGACAAAGGGGACAGGTGGTTCAGAAGACCCGAGAAGAGGGCGGGCGTCAGGTAGGGACAAAGTGGTTAAGAAGCCGCTGACCCATTCTGGAAGCCTGCAGACGCCAGCATCCGCAGTGCTCCCATAGGCTCCAATATCCACAACCACAAAACGGTAATTGAAGTCTGCCAAGGCCAACACCACCGAGAAAAACTGCTTATAATTGTAGAAACGGGAGCCAGAGTTCGACGGTTTCTTAACACCGATGTGTTTTCCGTCCAGCGCCCCTATAAGTTTGGAAACTGCGCAGCGTCCTGAAAACCATCAGCGATCTGTAGCCAGACTTCTTCGGTGGGTGCTGGCATCACAATGTCCTTGAGGGTAATCCAGATGAGCCGGCAGGTGGAACGGATGATCCCTGCGATTGTGGAAATCCCCAAAATGAATTCAAAGTGCAGGGAAGCAAAAGTCTTGCCGGTTGCAAGGAATCTGTTGGAAAATATAAATAAATAAAATAGTACCTGTATATAATCCATTTCAAAATACTGTCTGCTCTGTGGGGGCATTATACTGTGTGTGAGGCACCAAAGGGGCCATTACACTGCGTGGTGTGCACTAAAGGGGACAATGTACTGTGTGGGGGGCACATTATACTGTGAGGGGGCAGTAAAGGTGGCATTATAGTGTGTGTGTGGGGCACTAAAGGGACATTATATTGTTTGGTGGCACTAACCGAGGAATTATGTGGGGCTTACTAAAGGAGACATTATACTGTGGAGGGGGGAAATAAGGTGCATTATTTACTGCAAGAATAGGGTTATTTGCTTACCTCAAAGTCACGATGAGCCGTTCTTCTGCAGAAATAGAACGCTTCATGTTGGTCTCCTGGAGGGTGAGACCAGCCTGCAGCAACTCCAGTAGCCTGTCAAACTTAGGGATGGACATCCGGGCAGAATGCATGAAATTCCTTTGGGTGCTGTCGCAAGTCCTCGTAAAGAGTGTGGAAGTGTCCCTTCCAGGAGCGCAGAGACACAATGGGGTGAACCCAGTACCGTCGACGCTTCCACCTCGGTTCTTCGGTCAACATTTCTGATTGCTCTCCAAATTGCTGAGAAATCAGCCAAAGCTGCAGCACACGGTTCAAAGGATGTGAGGACGTGTTAGCAACTCCAAAAATAGCAGAGAAAAAGCCAGAAACCAATGCAAGGAAGCTGAGGGATCAAACAAAGCTCTCTATACTCTGAAAGTACTGCCGTATTGGAAATGTCGTTTTCTCTTCAATCCAATGGTACGTTGTGTCCTGACGTTTTTACCTACACTGATGCTGATGTGGACCGGATACTTGGGGGCGATATGGGTGAGGCTGGTTTTCTCAATACACCCTCTGTTACTGATTTGAAATATAGAAAGGAAAATGCATCCAAAAGGTTAACTAATCTCCAGCTGCATTTGGCCACGCTTGGCGAGTATTTTAGGGTCAAGGGGATCCCTAGAGGGATGAGAAGTAATATGCGACCTAATCTATTCACAGAGAATCATGCTTTTTGTACACGTTTCTAGCAGATTTCCAACAAGTATGCTATGGATATTCTATTATTAAATATTTAATTTCTACAATATGAGATTGCATCCTTGACCTCCTGTATACAAGAGACAGATATGAAATTGAGATCCTTAGTCTCTTCTTTTGAATTCGATAAAATCAATACTGGAATCAATACATATCTATTGAAGTTCAGATCTGAACATGAAGATAACAAAAGGAAGAAATGGTACCGTGATGTGGATGATTACAGTCGTGGTCGCATCAATAACTGGCAGAATGAGGATACCGAGGGAAGTGGACCATATATGAAAGACTTTTGGGAAAAAAATCTATATATGAAGGACAATAGGAAAAAGAAGATCCATATTGATAGCAAAAGGATACCTGACATGGGGGCATCTGGGGACAACTCTTTTTTAGGGGAAGCACAGGAGGTGTCCACACCCGCAGGAGACGTACTAGAAGGGGCGGTAGGAGGCATCTCCGGGGGAGATCAACGAACATTGAGCATTCGCCCTCCTGTAACTCGGGGAACAAATCTGAAAAGGAAGATTTAGTGGTAAATATTTCTCCTAAGATTTTATCTGATGTACAATTTAATGTATTACGCAAAGGTCTTTCCTTCTGTCCTGTCAGGACTGACTGGTTTCAGGTTGAGTTGGATTTATATAGCTTTTTTAGGATTATTAAATTAAAAACATGGTTCTCTAACAAAGTGTACGTAGCGAAACCAAGGGAGACCGAGTCATTATTGAAGGATTTTGACTTGTCTAACAAGAGTTCCTTTATTCCTCCTTCTACTTTACCAGCTGTTGATGCATTTATTAATGTGGTGAAAACCGATATTGGCATGTTAAGATCAGGATATGATGATGAGAGACTTGCATATACTAATATGACGAGGGAAGTAATGTCAGCCCTTAAGGAACTTATCCATGATGATAGTGTGACCATCAAGCCTGCTGACAAGGGTGGGGCAACTGTTATCATGGATACTGATAAATACATACAGGAGATTAATCGCCAACTCTCAGATACGTCCATTTATGTACCTATCTCTCATGATCCCAAGTTTGAGATTTTGAAATTATTTACTAATATCATCATTGAAGCAAGTAGTGGTGGTCTTATAGATGATGACCTAAACATTTTTGGATTGTGGAGCATCCTAGGACTCCAGTACTATACATATTGCCCAAGATCCACAAAACATTGAGTAAACCTCCAGGGCGTCCAATCGTCTCAGGGACCGTTTCTCTTTTCGCCCATATAGCCATCTTTTTGGAAAAGTGTCTAAGAGGCTTTGCTGTTGGGCCTGAGTCGTACATTCAGGATACGACCGATTTTCTTAACAAACTGCAAGGGATCACCATAACTGAGGGGAGTGATGTCACTCTGGCTTCGTTCGATGTGACATTCCTCTACACTTCTATACAACATGACTGTGGACTTAGGGATGTTAAGATAAATGTTGGAAAAATCTTGTTATACAACTGAATGCAAGTCTCTACTACTATCTTTATTAGAGGTTATATTGTCTAAAAACTATTTTCTCTTTCGTGACCAATACTATGTTCAATGACAAGGAACTGCTATGGGTTCAAACATAGCACCTACATATGCAAATATATACATGCGTGCACTTGAGGAGGACCTCGTCTATGTATCCCCCCACTTTCGGCATGAGCTGAGGTGGTGGCGGTACATAGATGATGTCTTCCTCGTCTGGACGGGAGGACTATCGGAATTCTCCGATTTTCATGATTTCCTTAACACAATTGACCCAACGGTCAAATTTACGCTAGTCAGTTCCAAGACTACATTACAATTCTTGGATGTGTTAGTGGAACTGAGTGGAACGACTTTTACTACGGATCTATTTGTGAAACCTACTGATACGCTACAATAGTTCACATCCAAGAAGCATGATAAAATCTCTTCCTGTTAGTCAATTGTTACGGACCAAGCAGATCATTAATAAACCTGATAGGCTCAGTTATGGTCTAGAAGGTATGACAGAAATTTCAAGCTAGAGGATATCCTGGATATCTGCTGGAACAACATAGAAAAAGGGTTGACCTAATTCCTAGAACAGATTTATTGCAGAAGAGAACTGACAGCGATAGTGATAAACGTATTCCCTTTGTCTCCACTTTCTCCCTTATGAGCAATCAGATCAATGATATAATCCGAAGGCATTGGCCAATGCTTCGACGTTGTCTTCCTAATATTGAGGACTTTAGGGGCATGCCACTATTCTCGTATCGGAGACCGCCCAATCTCAGAGATAAACTTGTAAGATCGGACCTAGGCTCCTCCAAGGGTAATCAACAAACTTTTTTACATCCTTCTAAAAAAAGGTTGCTACCGATGCTTAGGCTGTATAAACTGCACACTTATGATCAAAGGGAACACCTTTAGACACCCCAATACTGACAACAGTAAAGAATTAACCACTTCCTCACGTGCAATACGGAGTTTGTAATATATGTACTCCAGTGCCCCTGTCATTTACTTTATGGAGGGGAGACTTCACTTGACGTTAAGACACAACTGAATCAACATTGTTATACGATACGGAAGAGACTTGATCTTCCAGTCTCAAAACACTTTACAGATTTTAAACATGGGGAAAGGGATGTGAGATTTTGGATAATGGACCATGTCCCCCCTTTGAGGCGGGGTGGCGATTGAATTAAGCAACTTAAGCTTCGAGAGCTGCAATGAATACATAATCTTGACACTCTGAAACCATGTGGTCTGAATGTAGATTTTCCGCTTGGTACTGTCTCCTAGTTGACCCCTTACTGACTTCGCTCTCCCCTTTATTGTGGTCTTTATCAGCATCACTGTAGCTATTGACATTGATTATATATAGTCTTTGATTGATTGATTTTAACATATCTTCATTTTCTCCTTTTCTTTTGTTCACAGATCATATTCTTCATATTAGGTTGAAGCATGGATTGCCTCACCATTGATGGGTCCGGCTTATATTGGTTACAACTTTTGGATGTTCAATAAATATTCCTTATTTACAAATCATCATGTTACGAACGTATTTCTTATGAGTGTCATTTATTTTAATGAACTCTCTTTGCTATTGAGTGACATCTATAATGGGACTAGCAGGCGATTAAGGGCTTCTTATTAGTAACATCTCTTACATGTTATTAAGCTTGGGATGGTATCCATTGGATTTATAGCATTTTTGCATGGATTAATGGTTACTTATATAATGGCTGAGATGGCCTTACACGGACATACCTCGTTGGGATGATGAGTGATGGAGAATTAGTCACAAAGGCATATTATACATGTGCCTGGTGTGCGTCCTTTCCCTCTGTGCATGACAGATTTCTCCCTTGTAAATAGGGGGGGGGGGGGGGGGTTGGTCGTGCACTCCCTTGGGATATTGTGTAAGTGAAATTGTGTGTATATATACACACAGTGTCCGCACATCCTAACAGTCTCCCGTGTGATATATCGAGCTCTGATGTCATTGATACTATCCCAAGTATAGATGATATTTGAATTCACTAGTTAACTAAAACTGTCTTCTCCTGTGTATAGTTAATTTATCTAGCGCCGATCTTTTGTTCTCCTGCTTCTCTCCATCAATTTATATTGATGTCACTATTTTCGGCATGCCCGGCACTAACATGGCCGCGGTGTGCGGTCAGTATGATCTGCACATGTGCGGTCGGTATCATCTGCACATGCGCAATAGGGTTATCTGATTCCTTGACAGCTCGATTGGTTCGAGCATGCACAGCAGCATTTAGTAAACGCCGTTGTGAACGCGCGTTAACTACATTTACAGAGGAGCCGGTCCTTAATATGGTGAGTTCTTTACATGTCAAACTATATACACAGGTGTATTATTTAGATGATTAATCATAATTATAACACTGATGTTTTATAGATACAATTCCTGCCACGATGAGGTTTTGATGTATGGCATGGAATATTAATGTGATCTCACTCCAACAATGAATGATTACACTCTGTTTTATGTTTTGTATAAAAACGTTATTTTTGTATTTACATTTAATTGGCACTACGTTTTTACAATTACAAATTGATTGCGGTCCTCCTATAAATATGTTGTTTTCACATGACATTTTTCTGCTTGAGAAAGGCTCTTATGTCGAGCTGAAACGTTGCAGTACCTATGGACCAATAAACACCACCACTTTGTTTTGCTTATACCTTGGAGTGCTGCCTTATTTTTTGATCTACTATTTTTGGGTCTTATTGTCGTGACCCAGACGAGCTTGCACCTACATATTATTGGGGCTGTGCGGCTGAGATTTTTTTGTACACTATACTCTGAAAGCAAGAGAAAATGGTGACTGACTGGCAATCATGTGACCTTCCTGGGTGTGTTTTTAGTGGGTTGGCTACAAAAAAAATTGACAAATGAAATTCATCCGATTTTAAAATGGACAGGGAAAAAAACGGATGCAAAACAGGTCAAAATCGGCAGTTAAAAATAGAAACACGGCCCGGAACGGATGCAAAACTGCCGGGAAAAACGGACCAAAACGAACGTTTTTATCGGCCGACACTCGGACCCTGGAATTACAGCTCTTTAATATCTAGCTGCCTCTTTTTCAAGGGACCAAAGGTAATTGGACAATTATCTCAAAAGCTATTTAATGGGCTGCATGGGCTATTCCCTCGTTAATCCATCATCAATTAAGCAGGTAAAAGGTCTGGAGGTGATTCCAGGTGTGGCATTTGTATTTGGAAGCAGTTGCTGTGAACCCACAGCATGAGGTCAAAGGAGCTCTTAATGCAAGTGAAACAGACCATCGTTAGACTGAAAAAAAATCCATCAGAGAGAGAGCACAAATGTTAGGAGCGGCCAAGTCAACAGTTTGGTACATTCTTGAAAAAAGAGAGCGCACTGGTGATCTCGTGAACTCCAAAAGGCCTGAACGTCCACGGAAGACAACAGTCGTGGATGATCGCAGAATCCTTTCCATGATGAAGAAAAACCCATTCACATCTACCCAAGTGAAGAACACTCTCCTGGAAGTAGGTCTACCAGTATCTAAGTCTACCATAAAGAGAAGACTTCATGAGAGCAAATACACCACAAGGTGCAAACCATTAATCAACCTCACAAATAGAAAGGCCAGATTAGGCTTTGCCAAACAACATGTAAAGAAGCCAGCCCAGTTCCGGAACAGCATTCTTTGGATAGATGAAACTAAGATCAACCTGTACCAGAATGATGGGAGGAAAAAAGTATGGAGAAGGTTGGGATCGGCTCATAATACAAAGCACAACACATCCTCTGTAAAACATGGCGGGGGCAGTGTGATGGCATGGGCATGCATAATTGCCAAAGGCACTGGGTCACTAGTGTTTATTGATGTGACTGAAGACCGAAGCAGTCGTATGAATTCTGAAGTGTTCAGGGATATACTTTCTGGTCAGATTCAACCAAATGCAGCAAGGTTGATTGGACGTCGCTTCACAGTACAGATCGACAATGACCCAAAAACATACTGCGAAAGCAACCCAGGAGTTTTTTAAGGCAAAGAAGTGGAATATTTTGCAATGGCCAAGTCAATCACTAGATATCAGCCCGAACGAGCATGCAATTCACTTGCTTAAGACTAAACTTAAGGCAGCAAAAACTGAAGACAGGTGCAGTAAAGGCCTGGCAAAGCATCACAAAGGAGGAAACCAAGCGTTTGGTGATGTCCATATGTTCCAGACTTCAGCCAGTCATTGCCTGCAAAGGTTTCTCTTGAGCCCCTGAAATGAGGAGGCTGTGTAGAAAAATGGTTGCAATTCCTAAACGTTTCACAGGTTATTTTTATTCAACCCCTTGAATTAAACCTGAAAGTCTACACTTCAATTGCATCTCAGTTGTTTAATTTCAAATCCAATGTGGTGGCATGCAGAGCCCAAAAAAATTAAGATTTTGTCACTGTCCAAATAATCCTGGACCTAACTGTAAATACGGCGTATTTTCCGCTAGGGAATTCGTTGCAGAAAATTCGCAGCATAATAAAGTAGCAGCAAAGTGGATGAGATTTGAACAAATCTCATCCACACGCTGAGGAATCTATGTGCGGAAATTCCACACATAAATTAACATGAAGTGCGTTTTTTCTTTTTTAAACATTCTTTTTTTATTTGCCTTTTTTCAATTTTTACAGCATAACAAATCAAAATAACATTGAAAAACAAATGAACATTTTCCAAAATGTATCGACATTATTATCCAAAGCACAAAAAAGCGCCCATACACGTAAAACTTTACAGTTATTTCCGTCTCATCGCCAACACTCCAAGTTTGCATTATTAATTCCTTCCCATTCTACCCTTCTAATCTGGGAAGCATCCCGAGGTTGCTTGTACACAGCCTTTCTTGACGTTGACCACCCTCTACCTATTCCCCCTACTTCCCCCCATACTGAAAAGAACCTGCTCAAGCACTCTAATTATACCTGGTGGTATCCTGATATCCTTTCTCCCTGATAAGTCTAAGAAATATTTAAAGCTCCCAAGGAACCGCTAAGGTGGTCTTTTGCATACCACGCTGTATGTTTAAATGAGGACATCAATTCTCTGATCTCCTGATCATCAAATTGAATAACAATAAATCTTTTCCACTTGTTGAAAAAGTGAGCTGTTCCCTTTTCTTTATGTCTTTCCGTTTCTAACCGTTCTATACTTAAAAGCTTCTTCAGCTGTATAATCACCTCCAGTATTGTTGGGGCTTCCCTAATCAACCAGTTCTGTAATAGACACCTTTTTGCTACCATGAGGACAGTGTGTATTATTGAGGGCACCCGTCCAGAAATCACTGCGTCGTCCTCCTCAGGTGGTCTCACCTGATGAAATAACAAACATTGTGGTGACATTGGTAAAGATGTTGCCCAGAAGGTTGTTGCAAACCTACACATTTCCCCTCAAAATTCTTGGGTAGCCTGACAGCTCCAAATACCGTGGTACATATCAGATTTGGCTAATTGGCATTTAGGACAAGTAGTTATCCTGTCAGGATTGGAGGCCGAAGCCGGAATGTTGAAACCATAAATAGCATTATGCATTATTTTGAAATAAGACTCCCTCCATCTTTCATTTATAAATTCCTTACGTACTGTCATCCACCCTTTCAGTATAACTTCAGCTATATCAGAATCCCCTGTCACTCTCTCCCACATTTTATAGCAATCCTTCGGATGTTGCTTAACCTCTTCCCGCGGGGTTAGTTCCCGCATCAGGACGTACAGTGGCGGAGCAGTTCCCGGCGCACACTGTCCTAACGGACAGTGTCCGGGAACTGGGAGGTCAGCTGTCCCCGACAGCTGACACTCCAGCCTTGCCGGTCAGCGGACCATCGCCGCTGATTTCGGCAATTAACCCCATAAATGCGGCGACAGATTGCCGTCGCCGCATTTAAGTTGTTTGAAGCACATCGGCAGCCCCCACGAAGTGATCGTGGGGGCTACCGATGCTTGTCGTGGCAATCGGAGGTCAGACAATGACCTCCGGGTTGCCATGTATGGAAGCCTCGGAGGAGCAGCCTCTGTCACGTCACAATGACAGTTGGAATGCATTACACTACGTGTGTAGTGTAATGTATTCCAGCAGCGATCAGAGCTGCAAGTCTAAATGTCCCCTAGTGGGACAAGTGAAAAAAGTAAAAAAAAAGTAATAAAAATGTTTTAAAAAAGTGTAAAAATAAAAGTTATATAAACAAACACTGCATTTTTTTCCTATAATAAGTCTTTCATTATAGAAAAAAAATTAACACGTTAAAAAAAAGTACACATATCTGGTATCACCGCGTTTGTAACGACCCCAACTATAAAACTATAATGTTATTTTTCCCGCACGATGAACACCCCAAAAAAAAAAATCAATAAAAAACGACACCAGAATCGCTATTTTTTGGTGACCACCAATCCCAAAATAGAGAATAAAAAGTGATCAAAAAGTCGCATGTACCCAAAAATAGTACCGATAAAAACTACAACCCGTCCCGCAAAAAAACAAGCTCTTACACAACTTTTTGGACTGAAAAATAAAAAAGTTACGGCTCTCAGAATATGGTGACACAGAAAATAAATTCTTTTATAAAAAAGTGATTTTATTGTGCAAACGCTGCAAAACATAAAAAAACCGATATATATATATATGGTATCGCCGTAATCGTATCGACCCGCAGAATAAAGTAAAATTGTCATTTATAGTGCACGGTGAATGCCGCAAAAAATAAACTAAAAAAACTGTCAGAATTGCTTGTTTTTGGTCACCCGGCTTGCAAAAAAATGTAATAAAAAGTGATAAATAAAAAAAAATCGCACCAATGAAAAGTACAGATTGTCCTGCAACAAATAAGCCCTCACACAGCTCCGGTGGTGAAAAAATAAAGAAGTTCTGGCTCTCAGAATATGGCGATGCAAAATGTGCAGTGTTTTCTAAAAGCGGGTAACACCCGACACCATTTATCAGTGCGACACCGGCCACACATCTATGAATTATTATTTATTTACCGCATTATTATACCCTCCTATTATGCCCTGATGTTCTCCGCACAGATTACATATGCCCCCACATTATAAACTGAAATACCAGCAAAACCCAAAACAGAAAAACTACCAAGCAAAATGGTTTCCCTCCCTTCTGAGCCCCGCAGCATGCCCAAACAGCAGTTTGCGTCCACATATATGGCATCACCATACCCGGGAGAACACGCTTAACGTTTTATGAGGTATTTGTCTTCAGTTGCACAAACTGGGCAAAATATATTATCCACTAAAATGGAATATCAGTGGAAAATTGCAATATTCACACCATCCGCTGTGCATTAACCCCTTTGCGCATTATGACTTAATAGCACGTCATGGTGCGGGGGTTGATGTAAGGAGCGGGCTCACATGCTGAGCCCGCTCCATACGCTGCGGGTGTCGGCTGTGTATTAGAGTTGACACCCGGGACTAACGGACAGGAACAGCGATCGCGCTGTTACAGGAGTCTGTAAAAATAACAATATACTGCAATACATTAGTATTGCAGCATATTGTACCCACGATCCAATGAACACTGATACAAGTCCCCTAAGGGGACTAATAAAATGTGTAGAAGAATTCTAGTTATTAGTAGTGAGAAAGAAAAAAGTTTAAAGTTAAAAAAAAAACCTTTTCCCATTTTTCTTCTAAAGTTATGTAAAAAAATAACCACAATTGATATCGCTACGTCCGTAAAAGGCCGGACTATTACAATATTCCATTATTTAACTGGCATGGTGAACACCGTAAAAAGCTTATATCATTTAAACCGCCAAAATCGCTGTAGTTTTCGTTTTTACTGCACGGCGAAAGCTGTAAAAACGAAAACCCCAAAAAATGGAATCAGATTTTTTTCCTATATTACTATATTTTACCAGTACTTTTTATGGCACTTTAAATGGTATCAATAGAAACTACAATTCCTCGCGCAAGAAATAAGCCGTCACATCACTACTCACATCTACTGACGGAAAAAGATATGGCTCTTGGAAGGCGGGTAGTGAAAAACAAAAATAATAAAGCAAAAAATGGACCAGTCCTGAAAGGGTTAATTCATTTCTAATGAAAAAAATGTATGACCACATATGGGGTATTTCCGTACCCGGGATAAATTGCTTTACAATAATTGGTTGTTTATTTCTCCTTTATCCCTTGTGAAAATGAGAAAATGCAACATTTTAGTGGAAAAAAATTGTGATATTAATTTTCTCCGCCTAATTCTAATAAATTCTGCAAAAGACCCGTGGAGTCTAAATGCTCACTATACCCCTAGAAAAATTCCTTGAGGGGTGTTTCCAAAATGGGGTAACTTGGGGGGCTTCCACTGTTTTGGTCCCTCCAGGGCGTTGCAAAGGCGGCATGGCAAAATCCGTGCTCCAAAATCCAAATGGCGCTACTTCCCTTCTGAGTGCTGCCATGGGTCCAATCAGCAGTTTATTACCACATATGCCGTAATCAGGAGAAAATGCTTTACATATTTTGTGGTTCTTTTTTTCTTTTATTCCTTGTAAAAATTTTACATTTCTATGCTTTTTCAGAAAAAAAGTTGATTTTAATTTTCACTGCCTAATTCCACTAAATTCTGCAAAAATTTGCATTTCTCTGGTAAAACCTTCTGTGTTACAAAGAAAAATGTATTAGAAATGAATTTCTGCAAAAAAAATAAAATTTGTAAATTTCACCTCTACTTTGCTTTAATTCCTGTGAAACGCCTAAAGGGTTAAAACACTTTGTGAATGCTGATTCGAATACCTTGAGGGGTGCAGTTTTCAAAATGGGGTGACTTCTGGGGATTTTCTCATATATAAGTCCCTCAAAGCCACCTCAGAACTGAACTGGTCCCTGAAAAAATAGCCTTTTGAAATTTTCTTTAAAATATGAGAAATTGCTGCTAAAGTTCTAAGCCTTGTAACGTCCTAGAAAAATAAAATGACGTTCAAAAAGATGCAAACAAAGTACACATATGGGAAATGTTAACTAGTAACTATTTTGTGTGGTATTACTATCTGTTTTACAAGCAGACACGTTTAAATTTAGAAAAATGCAAATTTTTGCTAAATTGTGGTGTTTTTCAGAAATAAATACCAAAATTATCGACAACATTTTTTCACTAACATAAAGTACATGTCACGAGAAAATCTCAGAATCGCTTGGATAGGTAAAAGTATTCCAACGTTATTACCACATAAAGTAACACGTCAGATTTGAAAAAAATCGGCTGGGTCCTGAAGGCGTTAATGACTATTTCTGATGATATTATACGAGAATATCGATGCTTTTTCCAATCTAGGACCTAAAATTTCATCAAAAGTGTGTACTAGTGCTTCCTCGTGCAACGACTGCAACCTCTCTGCAAAATGCAACAATCTGCATTATGGGAAAATTATGTTTATCAGCCAAGTTATATCTGTCTTTGATTTCTAACATCGTAAGCCACCTTGGATGTTCAGAGTGCATTAGGTGTTGTGCCAGCATAATGTTTTTTCCCCTCCATTCTCTAAAGAGAATATTGTGTGTCCCCTGCGGGAATTCTGGATGACCTCATAGCGGCATCATTTTTGACAATAAAAACGGTACCTTAAATAACTTTCTCCAAATCTTCCAAGTTGCAATGGTATCTCTGAGTAATATTGAGTGCTTCACATCTGAAGGGAGTTTAGAGTATCTAGCGGTGTTCCAGTTCCCAATTTGAAAAGTGGCTAGTGCCATGTATCCAATCCAATAGGTGTCTGAACAGACACGCCAAATTATACCCCCTAACACTTGGGAAATTTACCACCCCCCTCTTCCTTACAATACATTAGCTTAACCAATGCAACTCGAGGGCGTTTTCGGTTCCAAAAAATGCGCGAGAAAGCCATGTGTAATTTTTTTGTATCTATGTGTTTCAGCAGGATTGGCAGGGTTTGTAAAGGAGTTTCGGGAAGCTCATCATTTTTACCAAATGACACCTCCCCATAAATGTGAGTGGAAGGTGATGCCACCTATGTAGTTCTTGTGTGATCTTGGATATTAGTGGGTTGTAATTTAGCATGTATAGAGTGTCCGGTGTCCTCCCTATTCTAATGCCCAGGCGAGTGATGTAATGAGCAGCTATTTGAATTGGAATCCCTGCTCTCGACCAATGGTCATTGGAATGCGGATGATCCAATTCAAGTAATTAACTTTTTGATATATTTATTTTGTATCCTGAAAACTTCCCAAACTCATTAATTTTTTCTAACAGACCTCTCAAGTGCCCCTGGGGATGTGACATAAATATCAGGATATCGTCTGCAAACAAAGCAAGCCGTACCTCCTGGTCCCCTACTCGTATGCCCTGAAATACATTGCTTGACTCCAAAAATCTAGCGAGGGGCTCTAAGGCCAAATCAAAGAGTAAGGGAGACAATGGGCATCCCTGTCTAGTACCTTTTTCCAAAATGACTGCTTCGATATAAAGCCAGGAGTGTGTACCTTAGCTTTCAGGGAATCATAAAGTCCCCGCAATTGAGTCCTGATATTTCCCGTAACATTCATTTTGTCCATCACCATCCCCAGCCAACGCCACCTCACGCTATCAAACGCCTTTTCTGCATCAAGTGTCAGCAGTGCCGGCGATTCAACTGGCGGAGGACGGCGACGCACCTTATCTAAAACCGTTAATACCTTACGAAGATTTGCTACTGCCGATCTCCCTTTTATGAATCCCACCTGTGCCGAACCAATAAGATCGGGCATCAGAATCGCCATCCTTTCTGCCATAATTTTGGTAGGATTTTGAGATCTTGATCTATAAGCGAGATGGGCCGATAGGATCCTGGATTCAATAGATCTTTCCCCGGCTTGGGCAAAACTTTGATATAAGCCATATTAGATCCCGCTTGCAGTGTGCCAGATTTAAATACCACATTGAAATATTCTAACAACGTAGGAACAATTTGATCTAACAGACTTGTAAAATTCCCCCATAAACCCATCCGGACTCAGGGATTTGCCATTATGTAATTTTTTAACCACCCTACTAACTTCTTCCAACGAGATATCTTCATTAAGATGCCCCAACTGATCTGACGTAATGGATGGAAGACCAATGGAGTCAAGAAAAGCTGCTCCGTCCCCCGAATCGGACTCTCCCTCTCTATAAAGCTCCTTGTAAAAATCACATAGAATGGAGTTTATCTCTCGCGGCCCCCTCTGAATTTTTCCCTCCCTATCTTTCATAGCTAAAATCTGAGAGGAAGGAAACCTGCCCTTTGCTAGCCGTGCCAGGAGTTTCCCCGACTTATTTCCATAGCGGAACAAGTCCGTTTCAAAGTGTGCTCTGTAAATTCTTTCCTTCCTATCCAACCTCAGCTCATAATGTTGTCTGGCTGCAATCCATTTCTTTATATCTGAATCTAAAAGAGAGGACATGTAGGTAGCATATGTTGATCGAAGGTGTAAGCTAGCTGCCGGATAGGATCGCGCCAGCTTTTTTTTTATATGTACTCACGTAAGCTATCAGTCTACCTCTCATGACCGCTTTAGCCGTGGCCGAATTCCATCCACCACCCTTTCATTATTTCCACAAATGTCTCGTCTTTAAGCAAAACTGACGGGAACCTACATAGGAAATCACTACCCCTCGGGTGAGTATCCATTATGGAGATTGTTATCGGAGAATGATCTGAAAGGAGTATGTCTTCTATCTCGGAATCCGCCACCCTTCCCAAAAGTTGTGCCGTACAAAATAGATTATCAATGCGTGACCATGAGTGGTGTACATGTGAGAAATGAGTGTATTCTCTACTATCCGGATGAGCTTCTCTCCAGACATCTCTAAGATTTCCTAATTGTAAAAATGGAGGTAGGACCGTATCCGATAGTCTCTGGGGGACCCCGTCTCTAACTGTTCGCTGTCTAGCTTCACCTACATGCATCACAGAATTAAAATCTCCCCCCACGATTTTATTAACTTGTTGATCTTGTTGGACTTTCAGACCTAAGTTTCGATAAAACATCTTATCCCCATTGGGTCCATAAACATTGTATAAACTAAGATTTTCCCCGCTGACCTCCACGTGAATTTGTATCCATCTACCCTCTGTATCAGTTTCTTGGAATAAAATTTTGTGAGCTAGATTTCTATGAAACAGAATCATTAACCCTGCTTTACCCTTTGTCGCCGGAGATCCGCAGACACCTCCCACCCACAGCTCAAAATCTGAGATATCCAAGTGAGTCTCCTGTAAGAATACCACATCTGGTTTTAAACGTTTCAGTTGCCTCAGAATCTTAATCCTTTTATTGGGGGATTTAAGTCCCTTTACATTCCAGGAAATAACTATCATAAAGGATTAGTCGTAATATAGGTATCAGCGTAACGATAATCAGACCAATAACTGTTATGGAATGTTGACGTCTTGGCTATGACGTTATTAAGTGAAGGACGAGCAAATATTTTAGTAGGATGAGGGACGTGTCTGCAAGATCCCCATCCATTCTGTCTCATTAGCAAATCATCTTTACATATGGCAATACAATATAAAAACAGTAAAATTTTTGCACATAAACAAGCATAACTTGAGAAAACCTTGCCCTGTATGGGCTTGTACATCAATATATGTAGTGAACAGATCTAATCTGATGCACCCTCTTTAATAACTGGACCTCTCTTTTTTCCTGCATGTAAAGAAAAGCCCTTCCCCCGGTTATACCATTTCAGAAGCGTGAACACCCAGGTTAACTGAATGATCTTCCACCCTCCGACCCCCTAATATTAGTACCAAAAGAGAAGCAGAATATGTTCGCTATCAGACTTGGTCTCTTAAAATACTCTCAGAGATCGCTTCTCTTACCCAACCAGCATGCATAATTATTGGCTAAATTCAGTCAATTCGGGCCTCTGGCCACCCGGGAAGAACGTGGTGATCGACGGTCTCTAGGGCCTGAGTCCGCAAACATGCCTTCTTTCGACTCCAGATATCACCCCTCTCTCCATTTTCTTCTTGTCTATGTCTAGGTACTTGATCTCCGCTTTGGTTTCCTTCTCTGACGGTGGGTAAACTCAAAGCCTCTTCTGCTTCCTCGGGTGAGCTGAACGATTTAGTACAGCCAGCCCAGCAAAAAAAACCGTAAGGTAGCCGGATACTGCAATTGGAAACGTTGTTGTCTTTGAAATAGTGTGGAACAGATCTTACTAAAAGCTCTCCGTAGTTTTGCGACTTCCGCTGAATAATCTTCAAAAAGTAGGAGTTTAAAGCCTTGTATTTCCAGTGGCTGAGCTTTTTTGCAGTAAGCTCGTAGTAATGACACCTTGTCATTGAAATCTAGTAGTTTCATAATGACTTGTCTGGGTCTTTGTGGACGATTTGAAATGTCATCCCTATTGTACTGGGGATCTGGCCCTATACGATGGCCTCTTTCCACCCGGCAGTAGTAGCCAAGGCCTAAGGCCTTAGGCAAGTCTTTCTCGCAAAGCAATTGCAGATCAGAGGATTTAAATTTTTCGGGCAAGCCCACCAACCTGAGGTTGTTTCGGCGGGATCTGTTCTCTATATCCTCCATCTTGTCTCCCAGTCGTTTATTTTCCACTAATGATTTCCGCAAAGTGGAATGTATGGTCGTATTTTCCTCCAGCAAAGCAATTCTCTGTTCCAAGCTGAGTGACTTCCTTTTGAAGTCTGTTAAAGGATGCCTGGATCGTGGTCTCTAGAGTCTTTTGTATATCCGGAGCTATGCGTTTAGCCACTTTTATAGCCAGTTTCCTATAATCGATCAGGGCTACTCCCTCCTGATAAATACCCCTCTCCTCCAGGTCAATCTCTGTGTCCCTCCATACTGGATCAGAGGTTTGCGACCCCGGTGTGGACGGGATCTCCACTATCATGTCCGTCGTCTCAGCCTCTTTAGTCATTGGATTCATTATTTGCCCGCTGCGCAGCAGGTATCGTTCCATAGGAATCTTCCCCTCCTTGTCTGCACCTTCTACTGTAGTGCTGCAGATGAAAGCAGCTCAGTCTAGTAGTGTAGTGAGGGATCAGCTTAGGCAGAACGCAGCCCTCGTGGTCAGACTGGTAAAATGGCCGCTCCGTAACCGGAAGTGAGGCTCTCCTTTGCGGTCAATGTCTCAGCGGCAACCAAGTTCCGATTCTCCGCACTTTCCCCCTCTGCAAATGTCACCGGGAGTATAATTTCTCACCTACAGTCAGTCTCCTGTGATCTCCACCTTTCAGAGCAGAATCCTGAGAGGTCGTGCCTTGCGATCCGTCCGTCTGCCGCGCTGTGCGGTGAAGCGATGTCCCTCTCCAGCGACACATTTATCTCCTGCCTCTCTGATAATCGGTAGCCTTATTTGGCCGTGTCCCCACACTTCTGTGGCAGGTCAGCGCCGCGTATAGCGGCTGTTTTGGCAGGTTTTCATGGTTTAAAACGGGAGCTCTCCCTCCCTGCGACTCTACATGCATGCGCCGGAACCGGAAGTCCGAAGTGCGTTTTTTTAATCTGCAGCATGTCAATTGTGGTTGCGTAAACTCTGCAGAGATCTTGAGGAATTTCACCATGGACTAACATGGGTAGGGTTAATTCCGCAAAACACTGCTTGCAGCATCAGAATCATTGGGACAATTGCACCAGTCTGAGGAGAAAATGGCATGGTACCAGCGAATGGGAATCAAAGTCTCCTGTCTAATTATGCATGTAAGTAGTTACTATCATTATTTTAACCCTTCACAAACCATTTTAGTTATTTTATAGTCTTTTCATGCATTTGTAGAAACGTTAGCAATAATGCATTCAGAATAGTAGACTGTTAACATTTAGTTCACTTTACAATTTAGTGTTGTTTTTTTACAAAAAATTGAATGTTAAATATTAATGTAATCCAAAGTGAGTGAGTTGGTGCTTGGCTGCTTTGGAGACCTTTGAGACATTTTTTAACATCCATTAATAAACTGTACTGTTAAAGTTTTATTTAAAGTTAGGGTTGGTTCACATCAGCATTCAAGTTCTGTTTTTATTTTGATTTCATTTTTCCATCTCAGGAACAGATAAAGAGAAAGAGAAAAAAAAATTAAGTATCAGTGGGGTCTGCATGGTCATTGTTTTTTTTTATCTATTAATTTTTGCTCCATTTTACAGCATGTTTTGGATTTTACACTGAAAAAATGGCACAGAACTACGCTATAATTTCAGGTCCAAAACATGGAAACCTGGTGCAACGGAAGCAACCAACATGAAACGTTAAACAAAATAACCATTCGAATCAATGTTAATACAAAGGGAATCTATAGGTGTTTTTTCTCCAAAATCTCTGTTCCTGTGAGGGAACAGATGCAACAAAATGGAAACTGAAGTTCAACGCTCATGTGAACAGGCACACTAAGGCATCACTTACACGAGAGTAATATAGGTGCATATTAGTCTATGGGGCAGTGCAGACAGTGCATGAATATTGCGCAGCGCGAGTGCGTTGCGTAAAACTCACGACATGTCCTATATTCGTGCGTTTTTCGCGCATCACGCACCCATTGAAGTCAATGGGTGCATGAAAAACACGCATGACACACGTAAGCTCCTGCGTTGGAATGCGCGTTTTTCACGCATCACTTGTTATGTCCATGAAAATTACTTTATAAAGCTGGTCCAAACAAGCACAAACCAGGAAGTGCTTGAGTTTCCTCTGCGAGTGGGCCAGACTGAAAACTCCACCCAGACAACTGCAGGCATGCCACGTGGGCTGGATGTGGAGAGGCTTATCAGCCTGGTGCAGGAGAAGGGTGAAATATGGGACACCCGCGTGGAGTCCTACCACGACCGCACGGCCAAGGAGGACGCCTGGGAGCATATAGCTGTTTAGCTCGGAATGGGAGAGCAGCAGGACCCGCGACCGCACTAGGATGGGTGAGTACATGTCTTTATAAACGATGCAATGTCACCCCTATTTAAGTAGTGTGTCCCTGTCTGTGTCTTTAGCTAAATGCCCAACTTACGTTTTGTGTTGCTGCTGCATCACCGTGTAGCATGTCATTTGCTGTGTAGGGCTCCTCATGTATTTTAGGGCCGATTTCTTTGTGCATTACCGCAATGCATTGGATGAAGCAGCCCCCACTACACTCCGAACCACCCGACAAAGACGACGACAACCCTGGCACACGCCTCAATCCCGCTTTCTTCAGCGGTGCTTGAGATGTGCCGAACGACTGTGGAGAAAATCGCATTTGGATGCAGATTTCCTCCATTACAAATTTATGCTCAAAACTTACAACTCTGCCCTTCACCGCGCCAAACAAGTCTACTTCACTTCTCTCATCTCTACACTATCTAATAATCCAAAACGCCTCTTTGATACTTTTCACTCCCTCCTTAGTCCTAAAGTGCAGACGCCAATCACAGATCTCAGTGCTGAAGACCTGGCCAATTATTTTAAAGTTAAAATTGACAACATCCGGCATGATATTATCTCCCAGTCCCCTAGTAACATCGATCCCCTTCCCCCCCGCACTCCCTCTTCTTCACTCTCAGCATTTGACCCAATAACTGAAGAAGTCTCGAGGCTCCTCTCTTCTTCTCGTCCTACTACCTGCCCTAGTGATCCTGTCCCCTCACACCTCCTCCAGTCCCTCTCCCCAGCTGTCACTAGTCACCTGACTAAAATATTTAACCTCTCTCTTTCCTCTGGTATCTTTCCCTCCGCTTTTAAACATGCCATTATAAACCCATTATTGAAAAAACCAACACTTGACCCATCCAGCGCTGCCAACTACCGACCAGTCTCTAATCTGCCCTTCATCTCCAAACTCCTGGAACGCTTGGTCTACTCTCGCCTTATCCGCTATCTCTCTGCTAACTCCATTCTTGACCCCTTACAATCTGGTTTCCGCACTCTACACTCCACAGAAACTGCCCTTACTAAAGTCTCAAATGATCTCTTGGCGGCTAAATCGGACGGTAAATCCTCTCTCCTGATTCTTTTGGATCTCTCTGCAGCCTTTGACACTGTAGACCACAAACTTCTACTTAACATGCTCCACTCTATTGGCCTCCAGGACGCGGCTCTCTCTTGGTTTTCCTCCTATCTCTCTGACCGCTCATTCAGTGTGTCATTTGCTGGTTCCACTTCTTCTCCTCTTCCCCTTGATATCGGGGTTCCTCAGGGATCAGTCCTAGGTCCGCTCCTCTTTTCTCTCTACACAGCTCCTATTGGACAAACCATCAGCAGATTTGGCTTCCAGTACCATCTCTACGCTGATGACACCCAATTATATACCTCTTCCCGTGACATCACCCCTGCTCTAATACAGAACACCAGTGATTGTCTGTCCGCTGTCTCTAACATCATGTCCTCTCTCTATCTGAAACTGAATCTTTCTAAAACTGAGCTCCTTGTGTTCCCACCATCTACTAACCTCCCTAAACCTGATGTCTCCATCTCTGTGTGTGGCACTATCATAACTCCTAAGCAGCACGCCCGCTGTCTCGGGGTTATTTTTGACTCAGATCTTTCCTTTACTCCTCACATACAATCACTTTCACGCTCCTGTCATTTTCACCTCAAAAACATCTCCAGAATCCGCTCTTTTCTTACGGAGGAAACTGCCAAAACTCTCATTGTTGCTCTGATTCACTCTCGTCTTGACTACTGTAACTCATTACTAGTCGGTCTTCCCCTCACTAAACTCTCCCCTCTCCAATCTATCCTCAATGCAGCAGCCAGGCTCATCTTTATGACCAACCGCTACACCAACGCCTCTAATCTGTGCCAGTCACTGCACTGGTTGCCCATCCCCTTCCGAATAAAATTCAAACTTATTACTCTCACCCACAAAGCTCTCCACAGTGCTGCACCTCCTTACATCTCCTCCCTCATCTCTGTCTACCACCCTACTCGGGCTCTACGTTCTGCCAACGACCTTAGATTAAAATCCTCCATAATCCGAACCTCCCACTACCGTCTCCAGGATTTCTCTCGTGCTGCACCCGTCCTCTGGAATGTGCTACCCCAGACAATCAGATTAATTCCCAATATCCTCAGTTTTAAACGTGCCCTGAAAACACATCTATTTAGACAGGCCTATAACATTCCCTAATCTGACTCCTTTCCATGGCCCTCCATTTAGATTAGTCATCAGAATAAGATTCCCTCACACTCCTTCTCTTCATGTCCGTCATACACGGATACTGGCTGGTGACCGGCTCATGCAGCTTTATGTTATCACCGCATGTGTATAAAAATGGCCGGACCATTGTACAGAACAAACACTATTACACTTTGTGTCTCCCTTATGTCCTCATAGATTGTAAGCTCTTGCGAGCAGGGTCCTCACTCCCCAGGTTTGAATTGTAAATTAACTTTGTCACTATGTAATGTCTGATATTGTTTGTTTCATGTTCCCTCTAAATTGTAAAGTGCTGCGTAATATGTTGGCGCTATATAAATAAAGATTATTATTATTATTATTATAATGTGTGACCATATATTTGTTTTTCATCCTACAGTCCTGGATATAAAAAAGACGATGGCGGAGCTGCAGGGACCAGTTCCGCCGTGAGATGGGCGACAGAGGCCGAAGTGGAGATGGGGCTACCCAAAAGCGGCCCTATATGTACACGAAGAACCTGATGTTCCTCAAGGTCATCATGGAGATGCGTTCGTAAGTAAATGTGCTATTGAATGCGTAAAATGTTTGTTTGCACATGTCATGGTCGCAATACAGCTTTTTTGGGCAATGATCACTATTGGTTTCTCATTATGTTTTTCAATTACAGAACCACGGACAACTTGAACGACACCGAGGAGGAGAGTGACCTGCCAGAGTCTGGGCCGCAACCCCCCGGCAGTCAACTGGTGCCCCTTACCCCGGAGCCAACACCCCAGGACCTGGCCCCTGTAGAGTCGGCCCCTGCCGTACTCTCTCTGCCAGAGAACCCCCCCCCGCGACAACTACCAAGACGCCGACGCAGTCAGCAGCCGGGGCCCAGGTGGATTCTCGGGTCCTGGACTACCATCGTCGAGCGGCCGACGAGAACGGGCAGGATTTCTTTGCCCGGGGAATTGTTCCCCTGCTGCGGAGGGTACCTGAGGATAGGGTGGCACCCCTCCACTCGGCCATCATTACCCTAATAGATTGCGCCACACCCCCCCACAATCCGCACAACTGCTTCACAGCTATCGAGCAGTGGCGCGGATTCGCCGTGGCTAGCACCACTTCCAATTTCCCAGCCCCATAAACCCCCAGCGCACGGCCTCACCCGTATTATCGACCCATGGCTCCCCCTTTCCCTGGACCCAGTTACCAGGGCCATCATCAGCACCACTATGCTGGAGAGGAACATCCTCAGCAGCTCCATGGCCAGCATAGTGGTGCTGAAATGCCCGCATACTCCTCCCCGGGCCACCAGTACCATCACTTGTAAAAGTGCCTGTGGGCTGAGCGGAGCAACGCACATTTGTGAAGGGCTCTATAGTCTGCCCACATCCGTTTTCCACCATGTTGGTGTTTTGTTTATTTTATTTTGTTGTGTTCTTTTGCACTCCTTGTTTGATGTGCATTCTAAACAGTAAAACGAGGGTGTTGACAGTTGCAATTGCGTGGTGTTTTTTTTTTTTTTTCAAACCCCTCCACACAATGATTTCCGCAAATGTATTTTACTGTACACTCACACACTGCTGGGCTTGGCCCAAAATTCTTGCACACGTTCAATGAGGTATTAGTTCATCTTTAGGGGTTTGCCATTGTTTGTAAGAGATGTGAAAGTTGGCGTGCTGTCATGTGACAATAGCCACACAAAGGACAGTCGCGATTGGAGGAGCCTAAAATTTGGTCTACCATAATTCATTCTCATGCAACCAGTTTCAGGAATGGCAAATGGCACGATCAAACCCCAACAGATGTAAGCTCGCAACCCACGTCAAGGGTCCTCATGTATTACGAGTCCCAAACACTACAAGCCCCTAACCTAAAACAACAAACACTGGCCACTTGGGACCTGTGGACAGAAAAAGCAAAAAAATATGCGACCCTTTAAATGACATCAAGCCCCCATGGTGCGGCTCCTGATGGGCTCTCAAAATATGCCGCCAAACTCTCCCGCACTCGAAGTCCGGATGTGAGAGATCTCCCTAATGGAATTGTCGGGACAGTGTCGCTGGTGGCTGCATGTGTTAGTATATATTCTGCATCAAACGTAGCATCATGAATGCGGCAGAAGTTATGCAGAACTACACACGCTTGTATGACACGTGTCACATTCTGTGGGGACAATTGCATTGTAGACAGAAACACCCGCCACCTGTTCGACATAATGCCAAAGGCACATTCCACACATCTTCGAGCTCAGCATAGGCGGAGATTGAACATGCGGCGACGCTCATCCAAGCCCCTTCTTGCAAAAGGCTGCATTACTTGCCTTGTCAGGGCAAGCCCCTCATCCGCAACTATGACATATGGGATTGGTGGGCCGCTGGAGCCAGGGAGGATGGAAGGTTCCGGCACCGCCAGTTGATTATTCCAAAGTCCATACGAGCCTATGTCAACAACTGTGAAACAATAATTTGTGTCCGCCAAGCCCAACAATACCATAGAAAAGAATTGTTTGTAGTTATAGTATCGCGAGCCACTGTGTGGGGGCTACTTTACACGAATGTGTTTGCCGTCTAGGGCACCAATACAATTAGGAAATTGAGTTGCTCGAAGAAATCCCTCCGAAATTCGGAGCCACTGTTCTGTCGTGGGCTGAGGCATGACCGTGGTCTTTAAGCTCTGCCACAGCACAACACAGGTGGATGTCACAATGAAGGAAATGGTGGTCACTCCCAAAAGAAATTCAAAATGTAACGAATGGTAACTATTGCCTGTGGCCAGAAATCTAAAGGCAAGAGAAAACCAAAACAATAAACAACACATGTTAGGGCGGACTTGTAAAACATACAGTGTCCTTGAAGAACTAATTGCAAGTGCACACATACCTCAAGGTCACAAGCAGGCGTTCCTCTGGGGAAATGCAGCGTCTCATGTTGGTATTCTGGTAGGTGATTCCAGGGCGAATCTGCGCAAGCAGAAGATCAAATGTGGACACAGACATGCGGCAGAACGCTCTAAATTTTTCGGGGTGACGACGTAAGTCCTCATAGAGAGTATGAAAGTGCCCTTTAGTGCTGCAGCATGGGTCGCCGTTCGCCAAGACGACGCAAAATCATCCACGCAAGCAGCACACGTGCAAGCGACTGAGAAGGCATAATTGTGGCTTGCAAGTCAAAACACGTGTCAACTGTTGAAACACACACTGGGGTTTCTGCAGAGGCTTCAATAAGGCACACAACCTGTTCACCCAGCAAGCAGGGGTTGGGCCAGTCGACCTATTTGTAGGTTGGCCTCGCATTAACTACCCCTACGTTTTTTACGCGTGTTTTAAATGCAGGTCGCGCGCGCGTTAACCCCTTAACGCTCCAGGACATACTATTATGTCATGGTAAGTGCATCGTTCGCGCTCCATGACATAATAGTATGTCATGGAGTAAACACGGCGCCGTTCGCGCGGGGCGCGTGCATGAGCTGTGATAGCTGCTGTTTCCGACAGCAGACTATCACTGCTCAATGTGCCGGGACCGATCGCGGTGGTCCCCGCAGATTTAACCCCTCAGAAGCCGCGTTCAATAGCGATCGCGGCTTCTTAGGGGTTAATCCGCCATCGCCGGCCTGCTACACGATAGCGGCCGGCGATGGTGACTATGGCAACCGGACACCAAAAAATGGCGTCCGGCTATGTCATAGACGGAAGCCTAGTGGGTCCTGACAGAGTCAGGACCCACTATGCTTGCTGTCAGTGAGTAGCTGACAGTTCTAATACACTGCACTACGCATGTAGTGCAGTGTATTAGAATAGCGATCAGGACCTCCTGCCCTCAAGTCCCCTAATGGGACAAAGTAAAAAAGTTAAAAAAAAGTTAAAAAAAGTTGTGTAAAAATAAGAAAATAAAAGTTTTAAAAGTAATAAAAGTAAAAATCCCCCTTTTTCCCTTGTCAGTCTTTATTATTAAAATAAATAAATAAATAAACAAATAAACTATACATAATTGGTATCGCCGCCTCCGTAACGGCCTGAACTACAAAATTATTTCATTATTTATCCCGCGCGGTGAACGCCGTAAAAAAAATAAATAATAAACCGAACCACAATCACAATTGTTTGGTCACTTCACCTCCCAAAAAATGGAATAAAAAGAGATCAAAAAGTCGCATGTACCGAAAAATGGTACTGATCGAAACTACAGTTCGTTACGCAAAAAATAAGTCCTCGCACGGCTTTTTTGAAGGAAAAATAAAAACGTTCTGGCTCTTAGAATAAGGGAACACAAAAAGTGAATGATTGTTTACAAAACGTATTTTATTGTGCAAACGCCATAAGACATAAAAAAAAACTATAAACATCTGGTATCGCCGTAATCGTATCGCCCCGCAGAATGAAGTGAATGTGTCATTTATAGTGCACGGTGAACGCTGTGAAAAAAATAGAACAAAAAAACAATAGTAGAATTGCGGTTTTTTAGTCACCACGCCACCTAAAAATAGAATAAAGACTGATCAAAAAGTCGCATGCATGACATGAAAACTGCAATGGATTCCTCAAGGTCTCTAGTTTCCAAATTGGGGTCACTTTTGGGGGTTTTCCACTGTTTTGGCACCACAAGACCTCTTCAAACCGGACATGGTGCCTAATAAAAAAGAGGGCTCAAAATCCACTAGGTGCTCCTTTGCTTCGGAGGCCGGTGCTTCAGTCCATTACCGGCCCGAGGGCCACGTGTGGGATATTTCTCTAAACTGCAGAATCTGGGCAATACGTATTAAGTTGCGTTTCTCTGATAAATCCTTTTGTGTTATAAAAAAAATGGTATAAAGAGGATTTTCTGACAAAAAAAAAAAAGTAAATGTCACCTCTACTTTGCTCTAAATTTCTGTGAAACACCTAAAGGGTTCATAAACTTTCTAAATGCTGTTGTGAATACTTTGAGGGGTCTAGTTTCTAAAATGGGGTGTTTGATAGGGGTTTCTAATATATGGGCCCCTCAAAGCAACTTCAGAACTGAACTGGAACCTAAAAAAATAAATAAATGAGGCAATACTTCGCTTCTCACATTATACTGATAATGAGCCGTGCCCACCCCGAGATGACCCCATTTTGACCGTTTGTATAAACGGAGACCCCTATTAGACCGTTTCAGTGCCCGGTTTTCCCAAGCATACACCCCCGAGAAGTGTATTTCTATTGATGAGTCCCTGGTACATTTTAAAGCGAGGGTTCAATTCCGCCAGTACCTGCCGGGTAAGAGGGCAAGGTATGGCGTGAAGATGTATAAGCTGTGAGAGTGCATCAGGGTATACCTACAGGTTTAGGATATATGAAGGAAAGGCCACCCCCAAAACAAACTGCATCCTGGACTACAATAGGTACATGGGAGGGAAGGACTTGTCAAATCAAGTCCTGAAGCCCTACAGCGCCATGCGGTGTGGTATAAGAAGCTGGCCGGGCACATCATACAGATGGCTTTGTACAATGCGTACGTGCTACGTCGATGTGCAGGCCAGAGGGGAACTTTCCTGGAATTTCAAGATCTAATCTTTAGGGACCAGGAAGGGGGGGCACCCAGTACTTCTGGAAGCGAGGCCACACGCATCGTACCAGGGCAACACTTTCCAAGAGAAGTTCCCCAAACCGGTGGAAAGGGAAAGAGTCAAAAGAGGTGCAGAGTCTGCTATAAGAGGGGGATAAGGAAGAACACAATATACCAATGTGACACGTGTCCCGAAAAACCAGGGCTCTGTATAAAAGATTGTTTTAAAATGTATCATACATCCCTTGATTTTTAATTTACCGTGATGCACTCCGCACAGCTTACCCCCCTCATCTTTCCCTTCTGAGCCCTGCTGTGTGCCCAGGCAGCTGATAACAGCCACATGTAGGGTATTGCCGTACCCAGGAGAACCCACATTACAATTTAAGGGGTGTATATCTCCGGTGGCGCATGCTGGGCACACTATATCGGACACTGACATGCCATATATATATATATAAAATTGCAAATCTCACTCTGCACCATCTGCTGCGCATTATCTTTTACACAGTACCTGTGGGGTCAAAATGCTCACTACACCTCTAGATGAATGTCTTAAGAGGTGTAGTTTTTAAAATGGGGTCACTTCTCGGGGGTTTCAACTCTACTGGTACCTCAGGGGCTTCTGCATACATGACTTAGCACCAGAAAAGCTCCAGTAGGCCAAATGGTGGTCCTTTCCTTCTGAGCCCTCCCATGGGCCCAAACGGCAGTTTATCACCACAAATGGGGTATTGCCGCACTAAGGACAAATTGGGCAACAAAATGGGGTATGTTGTTCCCTGTGAAAATAAGAAATTTTGATCAAAAATTACATCTTATTGGAAAAAATATCTTTTTTTTCATTTCACAGCCCAATTCAAATAGGTGCTGTGAAAAAACTGTGCGGTCAAAATGATAACAAAAACCATAAATGAATTCCTTGAGGGGTGTAGTTTCCAAAATGGGGTCACTTCTGGTGGGTTTCCATTGCTTTGATACCTCTGGGGCTCTGCAAATGCGACATGGCACCCGAAAACCAATCCAGCAAAATCTGGACTCCAACAAACACATAGCGCTCCTTTCCTTCTGAGCCCTCCCATGGGCCCAAACGGCAGTTTATCACCACAAATGGGGTATTGCCGCACTAAGGACAAATTGGGCAACAAAATGGGGTATGTTGTTCCCTGTGAAAATAAGAAATTTTGATCAAAAATTACATCTTATTGGAAAAAATATCTTTTTTTTCATTTCACAGCCCAATTCAAATAGGTGCTGTGAAAAAACTGTGCGGTCAAAATGATAACAAAAACCATAAATGAATTCCTTGAGGGGTGTAGTTTCCAAAATGGGGTCACTTCTGGTGGGTTTCCATTGCTTTGATACCTCTGGGGCTCTGCAAATGCGACATGGCACCCGAAAACCAATCCAGCAAAATCTGGACTCCAACAAACACATAGCGCTCCTTTCCTTCTGAGCCCTCCCATGGGCCCAAACGGCAGTTTATCACCACAAATGGGGTATTGCCGCACTAAGGACAAATTGGGCAACAAAATGGGGTATGTTGTTCCCTGTGAAAATAAGAAATTTTGATCAAAAATTACATCTTATTGGAAAAAATATCTTTTTTTTCATTTCACAGCCCAATTCAAATAGGTGCTGTGAAAAAACTGTGCGGTCAAAATGATAACAAAAACCATAAATGAATTCCTTGAGGGGTGTAGTTTCCAAAATGGGGTCACTTCTGGTGGGTTTCCATTGCTTTGATACCTCTGGGGCTCTGCAAATGCGACATGGCACCCGAAAACCAATCCAGCAAAATCTGGACTCCAACAAACACATAGCGCTCCTTTCCTTCTGAGCCCTCCCATGGGCCCAAACGGCAGTTTATCACCACAAATGGGGTATTGCCGCACTAAGGACAAATTGGGCAACAAAATGGGGTATGTTGTTCCCTGTGAAAATAAGAAATTTTGATCAAAAATTACATCTTATTGGAAAAAATATCTTTTTTTTCATTTCACAGCCCAATTCAAATAGGTGCTGTGAAAAAACTGTGCGGTCAAAATGATAACAAAAACCATAAATGAATTCCTTGAGGGGTGTAGTTTCCAAAATGGGGTCACTTCTGGTGGGTTTCCATTGCTTTGATACCTCTGGGGCTCTGCAAATGCGACATGGCACCCGAAAACCAATCCAGCAAAATCTGGACTCCAACAAACACATAGCGCTCCTTTCCTTCTGAGCCCTCCCATGGGCCCAAACGGCAGTTTATCACCACAAATGGGGTATTGCCGCACTAAGGACAAATTGGGCAACAAAATGGGGTATGTTGTTCCCTGTGAAAATAAGAAATTTTGATCAAAAATTACATCTTATTGGAAAAAATATCTTTTTTTTCATTTCACAGCCCAATTCAAATAGGTGCTGTGAAAAAACTGTGCGGTCAAAATGATAACAAAAACCATAAATGAATTCCTTGAGGGGTGTAGTTTCCAAAATGGGGTCACTTCTGGTGGGTTTCCATTGCTTTGATACCTCTGGGGCTCTGCAAATGCGACATGGCACCCGAAAACCAATCCAGCAAAATCTGGACTCCAACAAACACATAGCGCTCCTTTCCTTCTGAGCCCTCCCATGGGCCCAAACGGCAGTTTATCACCACAAATGGGGTATTGCCGCACTAAGGACAAATTGGGCAACAAAATGGGGTATGTTGTTCCCTGTGAAAATAAGAAATTTTGATCAAAAATTACATCTTATTGGAAAAAATATCTTTTTTTTCATTTCACAGCCCAATTCAAATAGGTGCTGTGAAAAAACTGTGCGGTCAAAATGATAACAAAAACCATAAATGAATTCCTTGAGGGGTGTAATTTCCAAAATGGGGTCACTTCTGGTGGGTTTCCATTGTTTTGATACCTCAACACCTCTTCAAACCTGGCATGCTGCCTAAAATATATTCTAATAAAAAAGAGGCCTTAAAATGCACTAGGTGCTTGTTTGCTTCTAGGGCTTGTGTTTTAGTCCACGAGCGCAGTAGGGCCACATGTGGGACATTTATAAAAACTGCAGAATTTGGACAATACATATTTAGTAGTATTTCTCTGGTAAAACCTTCTGTGTTACAGAAAAAAAATTAATAAATTTGAAATTCAGCAGAAAAAATGAAATTTGCAAATTTCATTTCCACTTTGCTTTAATTCCTGTGAAATGCCTGAAGGGTTAAAAAACTTTCTATATGCTGTTTTGAATACTTTGAGGGGTCTAGTTTTTAAAATGGGGTGTTTTATGGGGGTTTCTAATACATAGGCCCCTCAAATCCACTTCAGAACTGAACCGGTACCTTCAAAAAAAGGCTTTTGAAACTTCCTTTAGAATATGAGAAATTGCTATTTATGTTCTAAGCCTTGTAACGTCCAAGAAAAATAAAATAATGTTCAAAAAACGATGCCAATCTTAAGTAGACATATGGGAAATGTGAACTAGTAACTATTTTGGGTGGTATAACCGTCTGTTTTTCAAGCAGATGCATTTAAATTCTGAAAAATGCTATTTTTTGTAAATTTTCTCTAAATTTTGCAATTTTTCACAAATAAAGACTGAATATATCGACCAAATTTTACCATGAACATGAAGCCCAAAGTGTCACGAGAAAACAATCTCAGAATCGCTTGGATAGGTTTAAGCATCCCGACGTTATTACCACATAAAGTGAAATATGTCAGATTTGAAAAATGGGCTCTGAGCCTTAAGGCCCAAACTAGGCTGCGTCCTTAAGGGGTTAAAAACGCAACAATGCTGCGTATACGCATGCCAGACGCAATGGCAACGCGCTCAATACGGTGCGTGTTTTACGCGCGCTAAATGCACACGCTCGTGTAAATCAGGCCTAATATTAATATTGCAATGTTTTTTTTAAAAAAAACATACGTTGTTCCCAACATACAGTGATGATGTTTACTTTGGCTAACATGTTGAAGCACACATGCTGCTCTGGGATCCGGAAGATGAGGGGTACAACGACCAGCAGAGCAAGGCTGATGCCTCGCGTGAAATCTGCCGGGCAATGTACAGATTGGGATGACGCCACAAGCTGGGAGCAGCGGGAAGTTAATATTTAAAAAAGTCATCTCATTTACAAATGACCCCAAATTTTTCCACAGAAATTGGCATGTCACACTTTGTTTTTGGTGTATGTTCTAGCAGTTATACCCACTGGCGTAGCTATAGGGGTCGCAGCGGTCGCAATTGCGACCGGGCCCCGAAGCCAGGGGGGCCCACGGCCCCCCGCACCACATCAATAAAAAGTTACTATAGTAACTCGGGCCGCGGGCCCCTGTTACTATAGTAACATACTTTACTTACCTTCCTGGTTCCGGATGGCAGCGGAGGTCCTGACGTCAGGCGCTGTGCTATGCGCCGCGCACAGCATCGAGACGACAGAACTCCCGCCGCGGCCGAAGAGGAAGGTAAGGTTAGTCCTGACTGGCGGGGTCCGACTCCCGGGACCCGCCAATCAGCTGTTTTGAAGGGGCCGCAGCACTCGTACGAGAGCTTAGATCATGGTAGGCTTAGATACATGGCCCATGTGTGATCCTGTCTGCTGGGCCCTGTATCTAAGCCTACCACATGGTAGGCTTAGATACATGGCCCATGCGTGATCCTGTCTGCTGGGCCCTGTATCTAAGCCAATCACATGGTAGGCTTAGATACATGGCCCATGTGTGATCCTGTCTGCTGGGCCCTGTATCTAAGCCTACCACACTGTAGGTTTAGATACAGGGCCCCAGCACACAGTAATCTTATACTAAATAAGATTACTGTCTGCTGGACCCTGTATCTAAGCCTACGTTGTGGTAGGCTTAGATACAGGGTCCCACAGACAGTGTCACACATGGGCCCTGTATCTAAGCCTAACACATGTGTTACTAATCATTTTTAGTGTGTTTTCTTACAGGTTCGGTCGTTGGACTACGGCGGATTCCAGGACTACTTCGATGACGGCTTTTTTTTTATTATCAATAAAATGGTTAATGAGGGCTGTGTGGTTTTATTTTTTATTTCAATAAAATATTTTTTCTTTGTGTTTTTTTTAAACTATATTACTACCGCCTTAGTAATGGCCGCCGGCTGATTGACAGCGTCCGTTGCTAAAGCGGGGCTTAGTGTTAGCCGATGCAGAGGCTAACACTAGCCCCCTTTATTACCCCGGTACCCACTGCCACCAGGGGTGCTGGGAAGAGCTGGGTACCATCCAGTACTTGACCATCTGTAGTGATGGTCGGCCACTGGGGTGGCCGCAGGCTGGTATTATCAGGAGGGGAAAGGCCAAAAACATTGGCCCTTCCCACCCTGGTGATGCTAGGCTGCTGCTGCTTTATTGTATCTGGCTGGTTATGAAAAATGGGGGAGACCCCACGTCATTTAAAAAAAAATACAAAATAATTGGAAAGAACGATGTGGGGTCCCCCCCAATTTTCATAACCAGCCAGATGCAACACAGCAGCAGCAGGCAGGATTACAAGGGTGGAAAGGGCCACTGTTTTTGGCCTTCCCCAGCCTAATACTACCAGCCTGCGGCCACCCCGGTGCCTGCCCGTCACTACAGATGGTCGGGTACTGGTTCGTACCCGGCTCTTCCCAGTAAATAGCAGATATTAAAAAGGAATTGGATGCCCTTTCAAATTCACCTTCCTATTCACAACTTGATGCTCGCATGTCTTCTTACATTGATAAGCTAGACCTCTCTATAGCAGAAACAAAAAAATCTAAATTTCAACGAGACACAAGAGATTACATGAACAACGAAGTATACAATTGGAATAGAAAAGAACGCAACTTCACTAGACCCAGACCCATTTTGAAGAAACGCAATCAACAATACAAAAGATACAGAGACATCCCCAGTAGAGTAAGCTTCAGCTCCACGGAACCCGACTCTGCAGAAGGCTTCTCAGAAGAAGACAATGGGGGATCATATCCCCGTCTTTATCACAGACAAGAAGACAATACACAATCATCAAAAAACGAGGAAGGAGGGGCGGGAGGAAGCACAAATCGGCCCTATCAAGAACAAACCCGTCACCTCCGATCCCGAAAATTTCAACACCACTAAACTCCAATATAACGAATCTCTCATCTTGTCCCCTCACGACTGAACAAGAAGAAGTCCTTACACTGGGCCTCAACTTCGCCCCTAACAACAACTTCAATTTGTTTAATACACTACTAGATATAAACAAATTCATTCGCAACTTGACCGTCAAAAAATATTTTCTCAATGTAGACTCCACCACAACAGAAGATCCTAATACTACTCCAGCATTTCCAAGCCATCCTACTGTAAATTTTCAAGAAAACAAACAACAACTCATATCCAATTTTTCCTTTCAAGAACATAGAACCCTAGCATGTTTGGAAAGTCTACAGAAAGAAATCCCGGAGCAAACAGTCACGATGGCCTCCAACTTCACCACGTCTAACTCTAAATTTTATCCCGTGAACTCACGAACAGAATCCATGGATCGATTCCAACTTATCATTGAACAAGAACTACAGACCATAGCTGATAGACTCAAAACCAAACATGTAGAACCCAACATGCCTACTCGTTTAAAGAAAGCAATAAAGTCCTTGAAGGACAATAAAGAACTAACGATAAAAATGGCAGACAAAGGCGGAGGAATTGCCATCATGAACAGATCAGATTACCAAAAATCAATATTAGACATGCTTTCTGATGAGAATACCTATAAAAAACTTGACACAAATCCTACAGTCAAAATTAATTTCCTAATGAAAAGCTTATTGAATGAGGGTCTCCAAGGGGGGTTCATCAATCAGAAACAATTTAATTACTTGTATGTCGAACAACCTATCACTCCCATAATTCATGCTCTACCCAAAACTCACAAGCAAACTAACCCTCCACCCATGAGACCCATAGTCTCAGGGATTGGCTCGATACTAGAAAAACTATCAGAATGGCTCGACACCCTTCTACAACCCCTGGCTCAGCGAACTCCAGGTTTTTTAAAGGACACAAAAAATGTCCTCACCTCCCTGAAAGACAAAGTTTGGAATGATGATTATACCTGGCTAACCTGCGATGTTGTTTCGCTTTACACATCCATCCCCCACCATGTAGCCTACACTGCTTTAGAAAGCCATCTTCAGATACACAGTACCTATGAAAAAAAATTTCAAATCTATATCCTAAATGTACTGATGTTCTTAATGAAGCACAATTTCTTCCAATTTGATGGCAAATACTTTCTCCAACTGAAAGGCGTCTCTATGGGAGCCAAATTCTCCCCATCAATTGCAAACTTGGTAATGGCCTGGTGGGAGGAATCATACATTTTCTCTAGCAACAACATACATGGCAAAGACATCGAGTGGTACGGAAGATACATTGATGACCTCCTGTTAATATGGAAAGGTTCCATCGATCTCATCCCAAACTTCATTGATTATCTCAACCATAATCCCTACAATCTCAAGTTCACCTACAACTACGACAAAATGTCTATAGTCTTTCTAGACTTGGAATTAGAGGGAAAAACAGGTCAAATCATATCAACCCAAACACATCGGAAACCTACCTCCGCTAACTCCATCTTGCATGCCAAGAGCAACCACTCCAAACATACAATTAAAGCCATCCCAGTAGGAGAACTCCACCGTGCAAAAAGAAACTGCACCTCAGCGAATCAATTCAACATAGAGCAAGAACAAATCACAACAAGATTAATCAATAGAGGTTATCCACTATGGTCCCTATCCAGGGCTCGCAACATCATTACCAAAAAACCAAGAGCCCAACTTTTAGAACACCACCAACCATGCAAGCTGGATTCCAATCAGCCGATACTGGTCTTACAGCAAAGCAACCAGTTTCAGGAAATAAAACACCTAGTCAATAGGTATCTACCTATCCTCATGGAGGACAGCGACCTGCGGTCTATCCTAAAGGAAGGATGCAAAGTAATAGCGAGAAAAGCTCCATCAATAGGCAGCATCCTCTCACCATCCGCATTCACATCACACGAGACCAAATCTACCTGGCTGGAAACCAAAGGGTTCTACAAATGTGGACAGCATCCCTGTAAGGTATGCCAATACGCATATCCCACGAAAACTTTCTGTGACTCCACGCAGTCAGACACATACACCATCCAAAATTACATCAACTGTAATACTGAGTCGGTCATTTATGTCATCGAATGTACTGAATGCTTATTAAAATACATAGGCTGCACAAACCGGAAACTAAAAATTAGGATCCTCGAACACCTCAGCTACATAAGAAATCCAAACATCACAAATATTTCAAGTGCCTCCAAACATTTCATACACCATCATAACCGTACAATCAAAACTTTTCGTTGCTTTGCCATAGAAAAAATTAATCTTCCTAAACGAGGAGGAGATCTGAAACACAAAACTCACCTGCGAGAGGCCTTTTGGATATATAGATTAAAAACAAGGTTCCCACTGGGACTCAACCTCAAGAAAGAACTCATGTTCCAGTACTGATCCAAGTCATTGCATCATTCGCATACCGTGTTCTCATATAGTTGTAGCCATGCCAGAATCGATTGTCCCAAAATATGTACTTTCTCCATCCGCATACCCAAGTCAACAACATAATATTTTTTGCTGACATAACATGTGCTTTTTGTACAGCAATCCACACAATATTTGAGACTTTTTTAGCCACTTTTTCCTCTACCTTTTAATTCTCCTCATTCTTCCCGCATTCCCTGCACTCCCAAATTCTCGCTCCAACGCATAGAAACTGAGGGCCCTTCCTCCAACATGAATCTCATCGTAAGATCATGTCAAATCATCAACACAAGTACAGTTCCGCCATAGGCCACGTATTTAGACGAATAGAAGTTTTTATATCCAGACATTGGCCACAATATTAAACGTTACAAACCAAACAAGAATAATAATTCCAATGTCATGAATGATCATGCCAAATCTTTTCCTCAATAGACACGCAAAAGATTTTTACTCACCCACAGCGCACGTCGGAGCATCCCAGCCGCCATCTAAGTGATCAGGGTGGCATGTCCACCGTAGTTAGTCTTTCAGACTTAGCATTGAAACCTGCAAATCAAATACCAACGTCAATAGCCTCATGAGACCATAATATAGCCCCAATCGATACTGCCACATAGGGCCACACGTCATTTTTCAGTACTCATATAGTGCATTCTAGTAGAGTTCAAACCTAACCAACACATGTCCTTTCTTCCATCGATCAATAACCAACATAAGTTTCTTGTTAGAAATCATGGAATTTATATTTACCTTGCATCACATCGGACCGGAGCACCAGCTGACCGCTGGAGGCTTGTCAAGTGCCCTTGCTTCTGATTGGTCTGCCCTGCGGTCCAGCATTATACATGAAACCTGGAACGCAAACAAAAACCAGATATTACGCAATACACTAGATGACATTTTTTTTTTTTTTTTTTTTTTTTTCAATAGTGACACGAGTAAAACCTTAAAGTCATTTATAGTGCAGTTAGCCTTCCAGATTTAGCATCGCAACTTGTAATCCAAACAAAAGCCTACGTCAATAGTTCCACGAGACCACAACACAGCCCCAATCGATACTGCCCTACAGGGTCATATGTAATTTATCGTACTCATATAGTGCATTGCAGCCGAGTCCTAACTTAATTAAAACACGTCTCTTCCCATATCGATCAGAATTCAGCATACATCTCTTGCTTGAAACCACGGCATATATATATTTATCTTACATTTCATCAGACCGGAGCGCCAGCTGACTGCTGGAGGCCGGTCAGGTACCCTTGCTTCTGATTGGTCTGCCTTGCGGTCCAGCACCACACATGATATCTGGAACGCAAACAAAAATCCAGACATCACGTAATATACCAGATGAAATTTCCTAAACACTGACGTGAGCAAAACCTTCAAGTCACCAGACAAATACATTCTTGTTCTCGTTTCGTAGGTTTCTTTCCCCTCCCTCATGATTACTCCTATAGAACACTGTTCACCACGTAGTAACCCCTGGCTGGATACACAGACCTCATTAGCGTGCGTTTCAGTGACTCACCCCAGGTTGAAACGCAATCAAACATGTCAGCTGGCAAAACCGGAACTCACACACATAAAAACAGAGCCCCAGTTTCTAAACACCAAATAGCCATGATTAAGGACGTGCACAACGTCTGAAACGCGTAGGCCCCAAGACTGGACCGAGACACTCTCCTACCTGCACACCAGGATTCCTTCCTCTGGACCCTGTTTTAACTTTGATACTCAGTAAACTTGGAAAGTTTCCATTTTATCCTCTACATCGCTGGATTCAACCCTCTGCCTTGCCTGTCCTCATCCATCGTGTGCCGACACGAGATTCCGTGCGATGTCCACGACACACATGCCAAGTGTCAGGTGAGCTGGAGGATCCCTCCCATATCTCCTGTACTAGACCCCTTTATTACCCCGGTACCCACTGCCACCAGGGGTGCTGGGAAGAGCTGGGTACCATCCAGTACTCGACCATCTGTAGTGATGGTCGGCCACTGGGGTGGCCGCAGGCTGGTATTATCAGGAGGGGAAAGGCCAAAAACATTGGCCCTTCCCACCCTGGTGATGCTAGGCTGCTGCTGCTTTATTGTATCTGGCTGGTTATGAAAAATGGGGGAGACCCCACGTCATTTAAAAAAAAATACAAAATAATTGGAAAGAACGATGTGGGGTCCCCCCCAATTTTCATAACCAGCCAGATGCAACACAGCAGCAGCAGGCAGGATTACAAGGGTGGAAAGGGCCACTGTTTTTGGCCTTCCCCAGCCTAATACTACCAGCCTGCGGCCACCCCGGTGCCTGCCCGTCACTACAGATGGTCGGGTACTGGTTCGTACCCGGCTCTTCCCAGTATCCCTGGTGGCGGTGGGTACCGGGGTAATAATGGGGGTTAGTGTTGGCCTCTGCACCAGCTAACATTAAGCCCCGCCTTAGTAATGGAGGTTGTCAATCAGCCAGCGGCCATTACTAAGGCGGTGATAATAAAGTTTAAAAAGATACAAGCACATAGAAAAAATATTTTATTGAAATAAAAAAACACAACCCTCATTAACCATTTTATTGAGAATAAAAAAACGCTGTCATTGAAGTCCTCGAATCCGAAGTCCAACAACCGAACCTGTAAAAAAACACAAACACACAAAAATAATCAGTAACACATAAAGAAGCAAAATTATTATTCTTACCTGTCCTGGGTCCAGCGCTGGAGACGCAATGTCAGCGAGCTGGGCCCTGTATCTAATCCAATCATGTGTGATACTGTCTGCTGAGCTGTGTATCTAATCCAATCATGTGTGATACTGTCTGCCGGGCCCTGTATCTAATCGTATCTTGTGTGATACTGTCTGCTGAGCCACTGTATCTAATCCGATCATGTGTGATACTGTCTGCTGAGCCACTGTATCTAATCCTATCATGTGTGATACTGCCTTCTGAGCAACTGTATCTAATCCTATCATGGGTGATACTGTCTGCTGAGCCACTGTATCTAATCCTATCATGTGTGATACTGTCTGCTGAGCCACTGTATCTAATCCTATCATGTGTGATACTGTCTGCTGGGCCACTGTATCTAATCCTATCATGTGTGATACTGCCTTCTGAGCCACTATATCTAATCCTATCATGTGTGATACTGTCTGCTGAGCCACTGTATCTAATCCTATCATGTGTGATACTGTCTGCTGAGCCACTGTATCTAATCCGATCATGTGTGATACTGTCTGCTGAGCCACTGTATCTAATCCTATCATGTGTGATACTGCCTTCTGAGCAACTGTATCTAATCCTATCATGTGTGATACTGTCTGCTGAGCCACTGTATCTAATCCTATCATGTGTGATACTGTCTGCTGAGCCACTGTATCTAATCCTATCATGTGTGATACTGTCTGCTGGGCCACGCTATCTAATCCTATCATGTGTGATACTGCCTTCTGAGCCACTATATCTAATCCTATCATGTGTGATACTGTCTGCTGAGCCACTGTATCTAATCCTATCATGTGTGATACTGTCTGCTGAGCCACTGTATCTAATCCTATCATGTGTGATACTGCCTTCTGAGCCACTATATCTAATCCTGTGTGATACTGTCTGCTGAGCCACTGTATCTAATCCTATCATGTGTGATACTGTCTGCTGAGCCACTGTATCTAATCCGATCATGTGTGATACTGTCTGCTGAGCCACTGTATCTAATCCTATCATGTGTGATACTGCCTTCTGAGCAACTGTATCTAATCCTATCCATAGTTTATAGGGTCATAGTGCTATAGATATGCTATGCTGTCTCCTATACACACATTTTTTTGGGGCGGACACATATGTATTGGGGCTATTTCCCCTGACATTTTAAGCCCTAAGGGTATGTTCACACCGCAGCGTCTGTTACGGCTGAAATTACGATCAGGAGAAAACAGCTCCGGAATTTCAGACGTAATGGCATGTGCAGGCGTCTTTCGCTGCGTCCATTACGGACGTAATTGGAGCTGTTTTTCTATGGAGTCCATGGATGGGCAGATGTTTGCCAACGCTTTTGAGCCGCATTTTCGGACGTAATTCAATGCTAAAACGCCCGAATTACGTCCGTAAATAGGGTGTGTGAACCCAGCCTTAGTGACGCCCCGGCTGCTAGTGCTGCATTGTTGGGTCACTTAGGAGACCCAGCGATGCAGCTGAAAGCTGCGGACCGTCGGCCATGAGAAGTTTGCGGGGGGGGGGGGGGGGCCCAGTAAGAATTATTGCATCGGGGACCCTGAGCCCTTAGCTACGCCCCTGGTTATACCAACTGAATAGTTTTAACTTAGTCGCAAATGCAGTTGGGTGAGTGCTATGCCACTATTTCAAATTGCCCTTACTTGGAGCATTGTACACCCTCAAGATAAACTGTATGGCGCGGTTGAAAGCTTTGTTGCATTTGCGCATATCGCGGTTATTGCGGTCAACGGCTGGTGGTGTGATGCCTTGCAGCATCAGTACTGACAATCTCAGACATGACATTCTGACATTTTTTACAAGTTTTGTTGAGCTTGAAACATTTTATTTGCTAAGCTATGACCTTTTTTTCACAGAAGTGCGAGATTTTTGGAATGAAGAGTTGTAAAATGTAATAACTTGTAACTAAAACACTATCTAAAATTCTATGCACACAGTTGTGTTTTGTCGGTGAGATGCGGACCGCATGCCCCGATACATACGGCTCAAAACTCATGCGCAAAAATCTGATGTGTGAAAAAAGCCTAACTCTGTGACAGGTGTGTGTCACACTTTTGTTTTGGCCCAGTACCGACTGTCAAAATGTAGATCTAAACAGAGCAAATAGGAGCTGCACTGTAAGGGCAAAGTCCCACGTGGCGGAATTGCTCTGGAATTCCGCTGCGCTCACTCCGCAGCGGACCCGTTTCTCCATTGCCTTCCATTGCTTTTTAGTAGGGTTCGTTTAGACGATGCGGAAAATTCCGCTGCGGAGCATAGGCTGCGGTGCGGAATTTGGTGTTGGATGTTGCGGACTGGTTGTGGACTCATTGCGGAAGTTCTCCATTGACTTCAATGGAGAGTCAAAATTCCGCAATCTAATCCGCACATGTTATGTGTGGTGCGGATTTCTGGTGTGTTGCGGTGCGGATTTCAAGCAGGAGCAGGATATGACATCATTCTGTTGAGGAAAGAAAGCCTCCATTTTCGGCTTGCAGCCTGACAGCAAGAGACAGGAAGAGACTGAAAAGTCAGAAAAGAGAGAGCAATGTCAAGATATAGGCGCATGGACATGGAAGTTTCCTCACTGATACATCTGGTAAGTACATGTATATGTTTATGTCATGTTGTTTAAAGTGGACTAGTATGTATGGTTTATCACTAGCAGCACCTGCAGTATGTACATATTCTAAGGCAGATCAACATGTAACAGATCCAACCTTAATCCTAAGTACAAAGCAAACTGCAATATGCACTGTGTATTTCTTTTGTAGGTGCATAATAGGCCAGAAATATTGGACACCTCCAGTGCAGGTTACAGTGACCGTAATGCACGTAAGGACGGATGGACGTACGTTTGTCGCGGTCTGTACCCCGACTGGGATGGCATGCTGGAGAGGGAGCAAGGAGTGATTGGTAAGTTTGCATTTAGGTTGTAATGGAGATCGTTTTAAAGACTGTATGCTAACGTTGGTTTGCATCATTTGAATGCTGAAATGTCTATTCAAATCTTTGGCCTTTCATGGCTAGCTAAACCATACACCAACTTCTGTCATGTCACTATGACATGTTCGAAGTTGTTGACACCTTTCTTCGAACTGTAAGGGTATGTTCACACGGCCTATTTACGGGCGTAAATCGGGCGTTTTAACCCCCGAATTACGTCAGAAAATACGTCTTGAAAGCATTGACAAACATCTGCCCATTGAAAGCAATGGCCAGATGTTTGCCAGCGTATTGGAGCCGTCTCTTCAGGCGTAATTTGAGGCGTAAAATGCCTCCATTTCGCATGAAAAGAGGTCGTGGGAACCCAGCCGTAGCCATATCAACTGTCTAGTCGAGTTATGACCCAATGATGTTGTTGCATTGATGACCTATCCTCAGGACAGGCCATTTGAAGTGATTGTTCTGGATACACCTTACTTCATCCCCTATGCCCTAATTTTCAAACATAATTCCTTTTGCAGAGAATGATGTGCGAAACCGATGGCGGACAGTCCGCGACCGTTTCCGGAAGCAACTTTCCAAAAGACATGCAAGTGGCTCCTCTCCGGCACGTGGCGCAACCATTGCGCACTACGACAAACTGGCTTTCCTTATTCCGTGCAGGGAGCTACGAACGTAAGTCTCTATTTGCACACACACCTGGGTTAAAAGGGAGCGAATGAAACACCTGATTACAATCAATCGGATTTCTATTTCACTCCTTTGTCGATTCCAGTGGATATGTTTGTTAGGATTTTTCCAGTGTCGTCACTAAAATGGCCCTTGCCCTTACACATTATGACATATCACTCTGCGTTGCTTATGTAACTCATTCTCTTCTTGAAGAGAATGAGTGTTTATTTTCCACACACAAGCTTGCTGTCAGATCGTGTGTGTGTGTGTGTGTGTGTATAATGGCAACCAGCAATGTTAGCGATATTTGCGACTGACAAAGTGTCACTGAAATGTGTTAACATTCCCAAAACTCAGTGGCCTTTTTTTTGCTTGTAGATCTCAGGGCAATTTACCACCTCGCCCTTGCCCAGGTGCAGCAGCAGCCCTTGGGAGCATCGTCCGACTATGTTGTGGGGGACATGCAGGCCGACGACATGGCTGAGGAAGATGTGCCCCACGAGTCAACTCCGGCCCCAGCAGTTCCTCGTGAACACACCCGAAACTACCAACACGGTGGAGGCCCAAGTCTTGACAATGATCAGGAGGGTGGAGGCCGAGGATGACCTGCACAATTTTGGATATTCCATCGCTGGCCGCTGTCGAAGGATGGGCCAAAATCGCCAAGCCGCATATATGACATGTGTATATGCACTGGCAGATATCTTTGAGGCCCCCGAGCCCCTACCCGATGTGGCCGACATCATTTTTCACCTGCGCACATTGACTGGGCGTAGGGCTGATCCGTCTGCCGCTGTGCCACACGCCCCACCTCTGCACACTCACTGCAGCCCGACCAATATTTTTCCCCCTGGTCTCATGGACACCCTTCTGCTTCCTCTTTCCGTCCATACTCCAATGTCCCAAACACTTTGCCCACCTCTTACTCTTCGAATCTCCCACCTCTTCACATTCATCCTCCCACCTCTGCGTCATACATGCCTCCTACCACTACCTCCTCCTCTGTCCCCTCTTCGTTTCCTCAATTGACCCCTCCTCGCTACCATACTTTGCATTAGTTTTGGTTTTTGGGTTTGTCGCTAATGTACCTGTGGTATTATTTATGCACAAAGTTGATCCCTGAATTGTTCTCAGGGCGTATATTTGACATGTGGTGACGTTTCATAAAAGTTTTGTTGAATTGCTGACTCTGCCTTGTGTCTTTGCCGTTTTTAACGTGTGGCCGTCAAAATGTTGAAGGGCATCAAGGGGACCATACAGAATGTTCTCGGTGTGGTCGCTTTCATGAAGGAGATAGTGTGTGGTTGGGTATGCTAGGGTGTGCTGAACATCATACTCACTTTTCAGACATGTGATTTCTCCAATACACACACTTATGCAAAATGAGAACAATCGTGCATTTTTTTATTTAAAAGGCAGCACATCCAATAGACAATTTCGCAATCCATAGGAGTATCATTGACAGAAGAGCCTACTGTTTGTACATGAGATGGATTACTGCTGGGTAGGCTGCACACCACCAACACAGGAGTATTGCCAAGGCACGGCCCCTTCAGAAGTCATGAAAAAATCCGAGAAAATATCTCGAACTCGCACACCACTACTGGGCTGCCCAACAGAACCCCAGTTAATGCCACTGCCAACATAGGACACAAGTGAGTCCCCTTCAACTTCTTGACGGTATTCCTGGAGGTAGTTATGGAGAACACAACATGCCTTGATGACGGCATCAATGGTGGTTTCCTCCAATTGGATGGCCGAGGTAAAGACCCGCCACTGATTTGCCATGATGCCAAACGTGCACTCCACGAAACGTCGTGCCCTGCTAAGCCTATAATTAAAAATCCTTCTACGGACATTTAGTCCCCTTCGTGGGTATGGGCGCAGCAGGTTAGGGCTCAATGGAAATGCCTCATCCGATACCATCACGAAGGGGACTGGACGCGTGGTTCCTGGAAGAGGTGTCGGAGGTGGTAGAGACACGTTATCCTGGAGAATTTGTAGGCCAATCTGGGAGGCTCGCAGCACCCGTGAGTCCCCAGTACTACCATAGGCACCAACATCAATGGCAACAAATTTGTAATGTGCATCAGCCACCGGCATCAGGACGACCGAAAAATACTTCTTGTAATTAAAGAAGTGTGATCCTGAGTGCGGTGGCTGCTGCACCCTTACATGCTTCCCATCAACTGCGCCTATGCAGTTAGGGAAATTGGTTACATTTTGAAAGCCTGCTGCGACATTTAACCAAATCTCGGGAGTGGGGCAAGGCATGACAATGGGCTGCAACTGTTCCCACAGAACTTGGCACGTGCTCTTCACAATTCGGGAAATGGTGGATTTGCCAACACGAAATTGGAGGTGCAGGGATGCATACGTCTCGCCTGTGGCCAAAAATCTGAAAAAAACAAAAAAAAACAAACAGCATTAATTACATTACATAACACAATTTAGTAAGAGCAACATGTAGGGAGACTATAATACATATGTTTCTAAAAACAAGAAACTTGCCCAATCTCAACAACTGCTCAACAGGGAAATTGATGGGATGTAAGATGACACGCATAAATGTGGCCACTTACCGCAAGGTGATGAGCAACCTTTCCTCAGCAGAAATCGCCATCCTAATCACGGTATTCTGCTTGGTAAGGTGAGGCCTGACAATTTCTAGGAGCCTGTCAAATGCTTCGATGTTCAGCCGGCAGAATCCCGTAAATTTGTCGGGATATCTAGAACAAATCACACAGATGATTAACCAAAATGCGGGGTAAACAGCCTAAGTCGGAAACACATGCCAGCATTTACAGACACCATGTGGTGTGCACAAATGAATCCATTCGTCCTTCTCTACTACTTTTTCGGAGGTTTGCCACAGGTGTGGTCCAGACACAAGTAATGAATATGGTATGCTCAGGATAGGCCATCAAGATATGATCCTTCTGGATCCTCCAGACGAGACTGTCACCGAGCAGCTGTTTGGAAGTGGCCGCTGTGCTCGGACGACTGCTGCTACCCCTTGATTTACTTGACTTGATCACACTGTCAATCGCCGATACACATGTAGCGTATGTTACGACTATGCGATCTTTCTCAGATGCACTTCAATGGGATAGGCTTTGAAATCGTGTGATTGGCCACTGGAGCTGTGTTAGCTATTGAATTGTGAGCAACTTAAGCAAAAGAAGGGTATCCGAACACTATGGACCCTTCACGCCAACTGATCGGTGACAGGGACGACTGTCAGAGGCCAAGCGATCAGAAATCAATGGCCTATCCAGTGCACAGAACAGCGCGTTTTCAAGCCTGGCCAACACTTTACTCTACACCCTACCCTCACATTTAGCAGCCAGATGAGCAGAGACTCATTCCAATACATATTATGCATGTTATGATAAGTTACCCAACAGAACCTCAGGGGCAGTGACAATGAAAGATTGTATTAAAAATATATACCTTCTTACATCGCGGTAAAGAAGTGCAAAATGAACTTTGGTTGATCTTTCAGCAACCAAAGGGTGAACCCACAGTCGGACACAGCCTCTTTCTTCAGCCTGCGTGCAAATAATGTTTGTGAAATCCAAGAAACATGTTACTATATCATTAGCAGACAGAAACATATACTTTTGCCTAGGACGTTTGTAGGTAACAAAATATTACTTACACGTTGCCTTCGCCGACGACGGACAATGCTCACTATGGTGCGCAGCAGCAGAATCAGATATTGTCGGCGTAATTGAAGTGGTCGCTCCTGGATGTCAGGCATTGTCCCACACTTCGGTCTAGTATACTTCTCCAGGCAGATTCACTTCTCTTTCTGGCCACACTTATACATGCCATGGGTGTGTCCAGCACGTGGCCATAGGAAATGACCTCACAAATTGTCAGTTCCTTTTTTTCAAGACTTGCCTTGGAAATCCGCACCTAAATCCGCAACGCAATCCGCACCTAAATCCGCAGCACTTTGGCGTAATCCGCAATGCGGATTCTGTGCGGCATTGATGCGGAAAGTTGCGGAATAAATCCGCCACGTGGGGCCATGCCCTAAAAGTAGTGGTGGGTGCTGTACATCCAGTGACATCTAAGAAATTTGATATGAGGTTTACCTTAACTTGCAGGAATGATTTTGTCATTTATGTCATCCAGTGCCCTTGCAATCTTTTGTATGTAGGGGAGACAACCACCGAATTCGCCTAAGGCTTAATAATCATAAGTCCAGTATTAGAACTGGTAAAACGGAACTCACAGTCCCGAGACATTTTCTCGAGGCTGGGCATTCCGATCTGACAGTGGTCATCCTCGACACACTGTCGCTTCTATTCCTGTAGGGGAAATGTTGAGGGCTAAGAGAATTGCAGCAATGATAAGACCTTCCTTGCGGAACAACCACTAATTTTCCAAAGACTTAACAAGAGAGGTTATAAAAACTGGACTCTAGAGAGAGCCAAATCCATCTCTAATTCTAGATCCAGAGACCTACTGCTTTTTCAAAATAAAAAACACACTGTTGAAAAGTTTGATCAACCTACCCTGGTATTGCAGCATAGTAATCAATTTATCGATATCAAGAATATTATTAATAAATATATTCCAATTCTTTTGGAAGATGAAACTATGGATGAAATATTGCGGCATGGGTATAGAGTTGTTTCCAGAAGGGGAACTACAATTGGCAACATATTGTCTATGTAAAGTTTGTACATATGCTTGTCCCAGAAACAATTTTCAGGATTCCAATCAAAATAATACCTTCATGATCAAAACATACATCAATTGCAACACCGAATATGTGGTTTATATCATCGAATGTATAGAATGTTGTCTTATGAATGTTGGCTGTACAGCCATAAAATTAAAAACCAGAATATTAGAACAGCTCAGCTACATCAGAAATCCTATCATCCTTAACCCGTTAGTGACCGGCCCATCGTGTTTCTACGTCGGTCACTAACGGGCCTTATTCTGATGCCATAGACTTTTTACGTCGCGGCATCGGAATAAGTAAACAGAGCAGGGAACTGTCAGATCTCCCTGCTCTCAGCTGCTAGAGGAAGCTGAGGGCTGGGAGCGTCCCTGCTCTGCCGTGTGAGATCGATATTAGTATCGATCTCACACGTTTAACCCCTCAGATGCGGTGCTCAATAGCGAGCACCGCATCTGAGTGGTTTTGGAGAGAGGGAGGGAGCTCCCTCTCTCCCCCACCGACACCCGGCGATACGATCGCCGAGTGTCTGTGTCTCTAATGGCAGGCGGGGGTCTAATAAAGGCCCCCAGGTCTGCCTGGAGTGAATGCCTGCTAGGTCATGCCGCAGGCATGACCTAGCAGATGCCTGTCCGTGTTAAACGGCCAGGCAGTAATACACTGCAATACAAAAGTATTGCAGTGTATTATAATAGCGATCGCAGAATCGCATATTATAGTCCCCTAATGGGACTAGTAAAAAAGTGGAAAAAAAGTTTAATAAAGTTAATTTAAAAAAAAATGTGGAAAAAAATGAAAAACCCAGCTTTTCCCCTTACAAACTGCTTTACTATTAAAAAAAACAAAATAAAGTAAAAAAGTTACACATATTTGGTATCGCCGCGTCCGTAACGACCCGACTATAAATCTATTACATTATTTAACCCGCACGGTGAACGCCGTAAAAAAAATAATAAAAAACTATGGAAAAATTGCTGTTTTCTGTGAATACTGACTTTAAAAAAATGTAATAAAAAGTGATCAAAAAGTCGCATCTACTCCAAAATGGTACCAATAAAAACTACAAGTCGCCCAGCAAAAAAAAAAGCCCTCATACAACCGCATCGGCGAAAAAATAAAAACGTTACGGCTCTTCAAATATGGAGACACAAAAACAAATAATTTTGAAAAAAAAGCGTTTTTACTGTGTAAAAGTAGTAAAACATACAAAAACTATACTAATTTGGTATCGTTGCAATCGTAACAACCCGCTGAATAAAGTTATTGTGTTATTTATACCACACGGTAAACGGCGTAGATTTAGGACGCAAAAAAGAGTGGCGAAATTTCAGATTTTTTTCTATTCCCCCCCAAAAAAAGTTAATAAAAGTTAATCAATAAATAATATGTACCTCAAAACGGTGCTATTAAAAAGTACAACTTGTCCCGCAAAAAACAAGACCTTATACAGCTATGTCGACGCAAAAATAAGAAGGTTATAGCTCTTGGAATGCGACGATTGAAAAACGTAAAAAATAGCTTGGTCATTAAGGTCCAAAATAGGCTGGTCATAAAGGGGTTAATATCTTGCACGCAGCAAAACATTTCATCATACAACACAATAGATCGATTAAGACATTTATTACATATGCCATTGAGGATGTTAAATGCCCACCAAGAGGGGGTAACCGCAAACATATTCTTCTTGATCGAGAAGCATTCTGGATTTATCATTTTAAAAGTAGATATCCTATGAGTTTAAACATGAAGAAGGAACTCATGTTTCATTATTAATCGGTCTATCATTTGTAGTTACTATACACTTTTATCCTTCCCAATATGTTTACAACAGACACAGATGTTGCTAAGCACATTCTCTCATTTTGTACACATACATATATCAAATATTCAATTTGTCTGTATCTTCTGGTTTGTGATCAAATAAGCTCATTAGCTAAACCTTAAACACTGATTCAGATCTAATTGTGATGTTTAAATTATATAAGATTATTCCATATTATATTCAGTCTTTATAAGTTCAAAAATATACATTATATACTATATTTTACATTTTTTGTGGATTACCAATAAGTTTTATCAACTGATATATGACCTTATTTCATGTTTTGCTGTATGTTCTCGTTTTTGATAAAATAAGCCACTCTAGATCAAACATTGAAATATTCGCTGTGATGTCGAAACCATACAGGCATATTCTACATCATGGGATTTATTTCTTATTATGCTAAAAAATATATACATATATTCAGTTGCTCTATAACAAGTATCTTCAATTAATATGCGGCCATGTTCTTCTTTTTCATGTTATATATGCATTTTGAGTACTCTGACATTGTGATAACTATTTTTATTTATCTTTGCGAGCCGCACAGATTATTGTTTTAACAGTTCATAAGCATTTATGTTCCATCTGAAAAGCACATTTTATTCCCTTTATACATACAAACGAATGTCTACACTATAAATTTATCAGAAAGGGTTAATATTTACCTATTTCAGATGTGGGTTGCATTACTCAAATGCACCATCTACTTCTGCTGAATTCAGGGTAAAAGGATTTTTCCTGTCAGTCACTTTTGACACAGATGTATACTAATTCTTTGACGATCCATTGTTGAGACCAGACAAAGTAACTCAGGGGGCTATTAGTTTTCAGTGTTTTTCACAGCGACTGGTATCCAGCTTAATATGGATTTTCGAGCACGTGATCAGTCATGGCTCGCACAACTAGACATGATTTTTAAGGAGGACTCTAATTTGTTTTTAGATGCTGGTGGCACCAATTTTAGGGAACGTAGTGTTAAACTTAAATCACTCCTTAATAAAAGAACCAAGTTATGGTGGAATAAGGCTTTCCTAGAAAAATACATCTCCAGGGGGCTTAAGGGTTCAGGTCTTTCCCTCCTTTGATATAGAAAATTATATTTTAAAAAGAAATGGGAGGAGCTGGCAGATACCTGCTCCAGGGGGTTTATGAGTCTCTTAATCCAATCTAACTGTAATACTCTGTTGGAAATGGAAAGAGAAATAGATGAGATACAATTGGATCTCAAAAAGGAGTTTTCAACTGAGATTCTTGCCAAATTGCAGGAAGATCTGGACAAAGATTATGCCAAATGGGAAAAAAAGATTTGCACTGTTAAATCAGGCAAATTTCAGAGAGATGTACAAGACTATAAATCCAATAGGGTTTATAAATGGCGGTCCAACTATGATAGATCAAGACCTGTATCACGTTCAAGATCCTCTTCAATGTCATCACGTACCTCTGGCGATAAGTCAGGTAGAACAAGGGATGTAATGACTGCCAGCAGTATTGGTAACAACCTGGGCTCCTATATACCAAGAAGACAATACGATAGGAATGCTAAGCGCAAAAACCTATGATTCCACAACAGGAGAAGAGATCCGGAAACAAGTTAGCGGTAATTAACCTGTCCTCGCATTCCCTCTCTGATGCCCAACGTGAGGTTCTAAGTAAAGGGTTGACGTTCTCACCCACTGCCCCTTTTGATTTCTTTACAGTTTTAAAGGATTTGCATCTGTTTTCTAGGAAACTTGCTCTCCATAAACTGCACAATAGGGGATGTGGCACCCTTGAAATTAACAGTGAGATGGAAAGGGAGGCCCTATCAGCTTTAGAAGAACTACTATGGGAACAGAGCACCGCAATAAGTAAGTTTCCTATGTCGGCCTTACCCAAATTCACAAAGTTTCCCCCCTTGTCGTTGTGTCCCCAGGTGGAAATATTCACCAAACTGGTAGTAGATGACCTCAAACAAAAACCCAAGTTTGGATATAGGGATAATCTTACAGTCCCTCAGAGACAAGCTTTGAGAGAATTACAATCTTTTGAGGATGTGGTCATCAAAGCCGCTGACAAGGGGGGTAACATTGTGGTATGGCCGACAGAGAAATATGAAAAAGAGGCATTTGGACAATTAAGAGACAAGCAGACTTATGCCAAACTCACGTTTAACCCTATATCTAAATTCTCTTTGGAACTGAAGGAGATCCTGAATGGGGACTTGGACAAAAGGATCATCACTAAGAAGATTTTTGAGGGACTAATGACAGAGGATCCAAAAACACCCACAATCTATTTCCTGCCAAAAATTCATAAAAACCTGATGGAACCCCCTGGACGTCCCATTGTGTCAAGTATGGGAGGTCTATGTGAAGCTACATGCAAATTCATAGATCACTATCTAAAGCCGTTGGTAACAGAACTGCCATCACATGTAAAGGACACAACGGATGTCCTGGGGGGAATTGACAGGATTCAGATTGAACCCGACATGTACCTTGTAACCGCGGATATTGAAAGCCTATATACATGTATAAGACATGGGGATGGTCTGGAGGCGGTCCGCTTCTTCCTGGGGACTAGCAACTGGGATGACGAACTATGCGAACTTATTGTGGAATTTCTGCAGTATGTTTTGAGCCATAACATCTTTGTATTTAAGGATAACTTATCTGCAGACCCAAGGCACTGCCATGGGTGCGGCGTGTGCGCCATCCTATGCGAACCTGTTTCTCGGTTTTTGGGAGAGGCAGGTATTTCATGGGGATGTCGCTCGCGCCGCTGACCATGTGCAGTGCTGGCTCTGCTACATTGATGACATACTGTTTGTGTGGCAGGGCTCCGAGTGCAAGCTGAGGAACTTTATGCAGCAACTCAATATAAATAAGGTGTATGTCAAATTGACTTATTCATTCCATACTTCCAAGATTGAGTTTTTGGATTTACTAATTTTTACAGATGCACGTGGTTTCCTTCAGACGGATGTCTACCGCAAGTCGGCCTCCGTCAATTCACTGCTGCATGCATCCTCCTCTCACACTGCATCTACTGTCAAAACCATCCCAGTTGGTCAATTCCTCAGGATGAGGCGGATCTGCTCCACTGACCATCTTTTCGAACAACAATCTGAGGACCTCAGAGACAGATTCGAGAATAGGGGGTACAGCAAAAGGTCCATTAAAGCAGGATACCGGAGGGCTAAAAAGACCCCTCGTGCTAATCTCCTGAGTAGCAAAACCCCTGAAATGGGAAAAACAGTGGTTAGGTTCATCTCCACCTACAACAGTAGATGGGATAAATTAAGGACTATCTTAGGACGACACTGGCCCATTTTAAGGTCCGAACCCACCTTGGCCCTTTGCCTCAGTGATAAACCAACAATGACGGCCAGGCGGAGCAGGAATCTCTGTGATATCCTTGTCAAAAGTCACTATACCCTTAAAAAGGTCAACTTTTTCGGATCTCAGGGGCAAAGAAAAGGTTGCTATCCGTGTGGCAACTGTGTTGCATGCCCTAACATTAGTAGAACAGACAAGTTTGAATCAGTGGATGGCACCAAATCCTTTGAGATTAAAGACTACATATCGTGTAGTACTACACATGTAGTTTACTACGCTGTATGTGGATGCCCAAAGATCTATATAGGCCTGACATCAAGGGAATTACGTATACGCACTAGAGAGCATGTGCGGGACATTATTGGAGCAGGGGCCATTGATGACCCTATAGAACTTAAAACTATACCCAGACATTTTAAAATGTTTCACGGGTGCAACCCAAGATCCCTCAAAATCCGGGGGATTGAACGTATACGTTGTGGCATCAGGGGGGGTAATATGAGGAAGGTCTTGGCACAGAAGGAATGTAGGTGGATTGTGCAATTAGGATTCATGGCACCGGCCGGACTTAATGAAAAATTAAGCTTCGCACCCTTCTTATGAGGATGCTGGAACCACCTATCAGCATAAAATATTTTTATTAAATTTTAAACTGTGGATTGTTTGTGTGTCCAGTTTTTAACTATTATTTTTTTAGTAGGTATGTGACATATCGGTTGATCCAGTGAAGTACCTGTGTGCCCCTAAATATACTTCTTGAAGTTCGATGATTCTCTACGTTGCGGACTTTGATGTGGAGCTCATATATCCGGGACTCTACCTATGTAATTCGTTTGCGACTTTACCCCTATACGTGTCTGTATGAGCACTTTAATGTCGTCTGGCCTTTTACAGACGACCTTATATGACCGTTACCTAACAGTAACAGTCTCTTACATATATTTTTTGCACTGTTACGAGATGTTTGTTATATCTGCATGGTTTAATTTGGAGATTTATGTATCTCCCGTATTTATGTTTTTATTATTAATATTTATGAGGTATTGTTATGCCCGTAATATATCACATAACATGTATTTTCTTATAAAAATCACTGTATCACAGTGTACACAATTATAAGTGTATCTTATAAGTATATTAGGTAATTTGGCGTAATTGCCATCTTAATAAACAAAATGTCTCTCTTTTCCTTCCTGTTAAAACACTGTATTATGTGGGTAATGTCTTTCCCTGAGACCTGTTACTGTTCTTGTATAAAAATGATTTCTTATCACTAGATATTATATTGATATCAAATTTGTTTTAAGTGAAGAATCGGAATACAAGTAGGTTATTAGACTCCACATTACATGTTTTCTTACCCACATCTGGTCTGCGCTGTCCAATGGGGTGCGCGCTCTTGACGTACGCGGCCGGGACTGGGGCTGGCCACGCCCGAACCTCCGATAGTGCGGTACGCGTCGAGAACCCGGATGTGCGCCGCAGCACTGGAGGACGGAAGTGGGGCCTGCCACACTTCCGGTTGCGTCGTCGGATGAGTGCCGTGCACCCGTGGACGGGGTAGAATCTACTTAGAACACACCTGGGCTACACATAGATGGGGTATATATAGGGTGCTCACTGGATAGACACACTACACCCCCTTAAGGAAGCGGACATTCGCGAAACGCACGTCGGGGCGCACACAGTGATCATCAGGAAACATTTAAGGACACTTTATGGGTAAGAATATCCTGTTTGTCCCTGAAGTTTCAGGGAATGGTCTATGTTTCTCTCTTTAGTACACTACGCTCTTTTTTTGGACCATTTGAGTCCTGTATTAGCACTAAGACGTGTACCCGAGTGTAATTTACCATACTTCATACCAGTGATAATCTTACTGCAACCCATACCTAAAGGGGTTCACTATTCATAACTCTGGTTTCCTTGATGCATCCCTATGTCGATTATTTATTGAGTTTCTCCTGTCATATATATCTTTTTAAATGTTTGTTGTCTTGCATATTTAAATAAAGCATTGTTTGATACTTTTGACATATATTGGCTTTAGACTCTGTTTTCTCTGTATCAATATATCTATTATAGAGTTGCCTTAATATTACCAATGGGAGGATGTTCTTTGAAACAATACCTAGCCCAGTAAATCTGTTTGCTTCTGGAGGCTATTAGTTATAAAGTAACTCGGGAAGTTTTTTACAGGGAAACTGGCCGGACATAAATGCAGCTTGTTTTGTGTGCAGCATTCACATTGTGCCATGACTAAGGACAGGTGATCTGTCAGAAACCTGCAGGCTTATTGCTGATGCAACCATCCTTACCTCCATCAGATTTTACCATTTGCACGAATAAAGTTGGAACATTGTTTCCTTTTAAATCAACCAGCGCTGGATCAAATTTCTTCTGTTCTGTTTATCCACATTGTGTGCCGCCACGCAGGATCCGAGCGCAGTTCATACCTGGACCCACATAATGGTGAGCTGGAGGAATCCTCCTAATTTTTCCCATTCTGATCGGAATCTCAGATTTATGATTGTGGACCATATCCCCCATGAAAACGTGGATGTGATAGAGAGTTAGATCTAAAGCAGTGTGAGGCAAGATATCGCTTAAATACCCAGAGTCCATTTGGTCTCAATGTAGATTATCCACTTAACATCTTTAGAAAACAAGTATATTCCCTTTTTTTCTTTTTTCAAATTTAGCTACTTACCCCCCCCCCCTCCCCATGTGATTATTATATTTTCTTTTGATTAATGTGTAGGATGAATGTGCAATAATTTACATTCAATTTTTATTCTTTATTTGAATATTGATACATTTTTAATAATATATTTTGTATTTTATCTCTTCAGACAATTACTGGACAACAGCTGCACACTCACCAGTCGAGATGATGTTTAACTTCACGTTGTAATACTGAGCCAGGCTTTCTGTAGACTGTTAGACAAAGGAGTCTCACAGGACACATAAACAATCAAGGTGGGAAGCAGAAAGTCTCAACCGCCTACTACATTTATTGGAGATAAGGACTCCAAAATTAATATATAAACACTAGAGAAGAAAGGAGTCCATAACTATCAAGTATGAAAAATATCTTTATTAAATGTATTTATTTAAATAGCAAAAAATGAGAATCTAAAACACATCTCTAACTGGATCAGCATTTACATGTACAGATCATAGTTATATGTACACACAGTATACAACATGGGAAGTCACAATGTCAAAGACAAAAAGAACAGAGTAAAGAAGCTCAAAGTGAAAGTTTGCACCTGATAAAGTTAACGGGTGCAGTGGCAGTAAGTGAGACCCGACAGGGCCTCAAGTAGTGAGCTTACCCATGTTCAATAACGTGACGGCTTGACCCAGAGGATTAGGTAGCGCCCGACGTGCGTTTCGCTTGTAGCTTTATCAAGGGGTGCAGTCTCCATGTCAGTACCCCATTTAAATCCCATACCGTGGTGGTCATGTGGTCTGATTGTGGACAATCCGTGCTGGCCATGCAGACGTATGGGCGTAATCTGTATAACGACGCGAGACTACCGCAGCCGGGCGCCGTCGCCCAATAGCGCATGCGCGAATCCCGGGACGCGTCACCAGGGAAACAGCGCAGGCGCATGGAGCGACAGCTGACAGCCGGCGGAGGGAGTAGCACGTAGCTCCAGCACAGAAGCAAAGCGTAAATAAATGTCATTAATTAAAACCTAATCACACTGAGTATGCACAATGTGATTGGTATGTGTAAATATAAAATATAATAAAAAATGCAAAATATACGATGTGTTGGCGCCCTCTTGTGGGAATATTAAGATACAGCAAGAAATAAATAAATGGCTGAGAATAAACAGTGCATGGATTGAAAAGATCACACAGAAAAAATGTCAATACATCATATATACATAAAGTGAAAGACATTACTTCGACATAATAATTAATATACAAGTGCCAAGTGACCAGTTTAATAAATGATGAAAAGAAAAAAGTGATTATATTTTGTATTTTATCTCTTCACAGACAATTACTGGACAACAGCTGCACACTCACCAGTCGAGATGATGTTTAACTTCACGTTGCTATACTGAGCCAGGCTTTCTGTAGACTGTGTAGTGATAGTATTTTAATCTCAGTATTTTTTTGGCCCCCTTCCCCCTTGAGCATGGACGCTCCAAGATCAGGCCGGGCAGCGTCCGGAAATTGTATTCAACACTGCTTTAAATACGAGGATCCAGTTTAAAGCAGACGTCGCCCCGTCCCCTGTAACCACAATAGCTAGATGAGTTTAGATAGCACCAGGTTATTCAAAACTTGGGCGCGTAAATAGGGGCCCAACCCGTCGTAACTTGTAGAAAGTATTACGCACACCAATCAGGAGTAGATTTGCAAGTAAAATTTATTTTCTTATGCCAGAGTGCAATGTTTAACGTTCCGGTCCGAACATAGACTATTTTCAAGCACTAGAAACACATGATGATAAATACATATATATTATTTCCATATAGTACATAGTATGCAGTTAATAAGAAATAGTTCAAAATTACAAAACATGGGAAAAAACATAAATGGAGTCGTACAACATACAGTAGAGAAACGGCCACAGGGCATCACAGTTTTCCAACCAATTTAAGTAAATACAGCTGTTAATCTGACAGTAAGACTTGAGATGTTTCAGGCCCCCAAATAAGGAGTTCTTGCATAAATGTTTATTCTGCCACTTCCTCTGGGTACACAAGGGTTAAGTTTAACATGCTCCGTGTAGTAAATAGCATTTCCACATGTAAATTAGACACATGGATAAACAAACCACTCCTAAGTATGCGTAGTTCCATTGTTATTATCAGCTCTATTGCATGCAATATGATGAATACATGTATAGATGTGTATTGTCATTGATATACCTCCTTTATACTAGTGAGTCGGTGTGACGGCGCAAAGAAGTGCGGATAACCTCTGATGAGGGCGCTGACATAATCATGCGGCTCTCCTCATAATAAGGACTCCCGGATACTTTCGGTTTCCGGTCATGTGATGCACGTGTGTGTCAATCATGACGACATCGTACATCAGCAGTGGGTTACTGCCGGAAGTGGCGTCAGCGGGCCTCCACCATCTTTGATGAGAGATTAAGTTATAGGCAGAAATTAAATAATGCGAGGACGGACTATCGATACAGATGGAGGTACCATGGTTAACTCTATAAGTGTCCGGCTCCTGATGGCATGCTCCTAGAGAGATGGATGAGGAGGTGGAACTTCCAGGACTCTGCGTCATGTGGAGTGCAGTAGTACAGTGACTATGGAGGTTGAGAGTTTTACGTGGCAAATGTGGAGCACAGTGTGCAGGGTGCATAGACCGAGCAGCAGAGTGGAGCTCAGAGACTGACCAGGAAAGCCAAGAGAGAGTAAAGCTGTGTAGTGCCGGACGGTGTGGAGCAGAAACAAAGCAGGGAACAGGGAGCAGGACTGCATGGTGAGATCGTCCCAGTCTATCAGTAAACCCTGCATACTGAACTATTTTGGAACTGGACTAAAGTGGTTCAAAGGAAAACTTCTCTGGCAGATAGTATGTATTAGCGGGTGAAACAACTATGTGAACTATGGAGCCGTGAGGCAGAGAGTTCTGTCAGCTGCGAGCAGATTGATACAAAGTAACAGCTATTGTAACAAGCTATTCTGAGAAGATAGTTTGTGGAAATGTGTGAAAGAGCCTGTGAAACATGCTGATCAGTGAATATATTAAGCACACTGAGTCCCTCTTGTTGCGCATAGATCCCTCTCTCTCTGTCTGTCCCTGCATTTTTGAGATTGCTGTGGTTTTTATGCAGAGTATATTACAGAGGATTTGGATTAATGCTTTAGAGGAAACCATTTCTCTGAATCACTGTTTAAAGTGTAGCTAAACGTTTGATAAACATCTGACATTCATAGTGACATGTCAGAAGTTTGGTTTGTTGGGGTCCGAGCACGGAGACCCCCACCAATCGCTAGAAAGAAGCAGCTGAAGCGCTCCATGTGAGAGAGAGCTCAGCCGCTTCGTGTTTGTTCGGCTTTTTCCGGAGAGCCGATGTATCGGTGTACGGGCTCATAGACTTTCTATTGAGTCCGTACACTGATACATTTACCTCTGAAAACTTTATGGTTGCTATGAAAATATAAAGAATCTATTGTAGTTACACTGAAACTACAATGACAATGAAGTTAACTTGAAGCTGTACTGAATTACTGAAGGGTATTACTGACCGGTATTACTGTCTGGTCTCAAAGTAACGAATTACTGCAAAATTTTTACACAAACTATATAGTTGGAAATCTATAGCTATAAGCACTCTGACCTCTCTAACTCCCTATATATCTATATGTCTACTATACTAATTTATATCATTCTACATTTGCCTCGGCTTTGGACTTGAACGGAGCATTGGCAACTGACCTTGGAAACCAGTATCCATAACCCTTATAACAATCCCATATAATATCGTGGTATTACACTATTTTATGCGGATGCAGAGGACTACGATGTCCAGAAGAAACAGGGGAGCTCTATCTCGTCCTTCCTGCTTATCTAATAGATCTTCCTCTCAAGGTCGCAACCCAGGTCTGGACATATATCTCTCTACAGGGAATCTTTTACCGTTCACCTCTAATGCCACTAACACTAATATTAACACTACTGATACTATTATTGATACTAATAGCAATACTACTACTGTCATCTCTGCAATGGAAAAAGCATTATCTACGGTCCTAGCCCCCGAGGCTCTATCTCTTGCTCTCGAAAATATACCTCTGATATCAAGATTCACAAGACCTACGAGAATCACGAGACTTATCTACAATGAGTGCCCCCATGAGACCTCAGGCAATTGCAACTAAACACCGGCTCAAATGAATATTCATATGGAGTTGCAATCACTTAAAGAGTTAATGCAGGCTGTTCCTTCTAAAAGTGATTTAGTCTCGGCCATTCCACAGCTCGAACAATCTCAACTGGAGGTAATATCTGGAATTAAGGTGGAAGTAGACAAAATAGCCAACAGAACCACTAAAGTTGAAAGTGATCTTGCTACATTAGATAAACGGGTAATGGCTCTGGAATATGAAGTGTCCACCTCTCGCCAACAATTCCAAAACTTGTCTCTCCAACTGGACAACCAAGAGAATCGAGACCGCAAGAATAATATACGCCTGAAAGGCCTTACAGAGCTGGGCCCACAAGTAGATCTCCTACGGAGGGTAACTACTATCTTCAACATTATAACTCAAAGACCGCCTGATGCTACATTCATGATAGATAGAATTCATTCTATATCTAGAGATATTCCTTCGGATCAAGATACCCCCCAAGATAATATCTGCCGTTCGCACTATTTTATAGATAAATAATTGATCATCAGAAAGGCCTGAAATGATGGCTAAATACATTTAGATGGTTCTATGGTAAAGATTTTTCCAGATGTTTCAGCACGTACTCTTCAAATGAGACGTATGCTTCAACCAGTACTGGCCAAAATATGTGACTCAGGGGGTACATACCGGTGGGGTCACCCTTTTCACCTAATTGTTAAAAAAAAAACTACTACGAGTCTACCATTTTCTTCACAACGCCGACGCAGGAGCAAACTGAACTCGGTCTCTGATTTTCTATCTTAGGATCCTACAGCTGTGGTCACGGCAATTACTTCACCAACAGATATTGAAAAGACTGAGCTGGCTTTCTATACTATACGGTTGTTATTTTGAGAGTGGAAAATATAGGACATTCTTCTATATCTATAAGTTCATGAATAAATATTTTTGTCATTGTATCAGCCTGGGATGCCTGGAGGCCGTTAGTATCCCCTCTTGCTTCTCTTTCTCTCTTTTTATTGAGCCCCTTTTTACCCCCCTTTTTTTATTTCGTTATATTTTATTTATGTGCTATTTTTACCCGACTCCCTTTATTTTTTCTTGCTAGAGAGTTGGTATTCTTGGGAAAGTCACCCGAGAACCAAGCCTTTGTGCTTCTTCTTTCCTTGCCCCCTCCCCTTTTTTTTTTTTCTTCTCTCCTCTCTTTCTCTCCACTTTTGTACTCTCTTTTCTTCTACTTTTATCTCACCAGCATGTCCCTCCCCCCTGAAACTGAATTAGTGGTGGGTTCACTAAACGTTAAAGGAACAGTGTCATCACAAATTATTTTTTTATATGTTAAAGATGTTAGTGCTTTATTAAAAACGTTTATATTAATTTGTGTGTTTGTGTTTTACTTTTTCTTATTTTTACACTTTTTCTTCCCTACGGGGGCTGCCATTTTTTGTTCCATTTCTGTCTGTGTCGATTAACGACACATACAGACATGGAATACGGCAGCCACAGTCCCATAGGGACTGCGAACGGCTCCCGTCCCATTGACTTCAGTGTACGGCGTCTGTGTGGGAACTGCGCATGCGCCGCTCCCACACAGTCCAATTCGAAATTGGCGCCGTCCGGCGCCATTTTCCTGTGGACCGGAAGTCGCGGCCGGACAGTAATATTACTACTTCCGGTCGCGGCTTCCGGATTTGTGCACTTGGACCAGCGGCAGCAAACGGAGCGGACGGGCCGGAGGGAGCCGCGGCGGCAGGAGCAGGTAAGAGATTTCAATGTATGTTCTTGTTTGTGTGTGTTTACTACTGTATGTAAACCTACTACGCTGTGTGTTAGCTCAAAAAATGGCGACACACAGCGTAGGAGGTTACACCGTTCAAACCCCTCGTTTATCCCGGCACTAGCCAGGATAAAGGAGGGGGGGATGCTGAGAGCTCACTAGAGCGAGGGCTTTTAACCCATTGTTGCAATGCTGCAATTTTGGGAATAGCTCCATCTAGTGACCAAAAATGGGTAGTATTATAAATTAGAATTAATTTATAATATTTCCTGACTATTTCCTGACTCGTGAAAAAAATAAAAAAAATTTGAACCATGTTTAATCACCCACACACTAAATGTTTAATTTTTAAAAAAAAAACATGTTTTTCTGGCAACACATTCCCTTTAAGGGACTTCATAGTCCAGAAAAACGCCCAATTCTGATGCGGCTCCTAAAGCGCCATCATCTGCATGTCGCGTTCTTACAGGAGACTCACCTTTGCTCATACAACCATTTAAGCGCTCTAGTATAGGGTTCCCTACAGCATATCACAGTTTTACTTCTGACACACACTGAAAGGGTACGAGCATACTGTTTTCTAGCTCTGTTCCATGGGAATTTATGGAGTTTCGCACCGACAATGCAGGTAGAATGCTTTTGGTCAAAGGTCGCATAATGTCTCAGGTGTTTACATTTGCCTCTTTTTACTTACCCAACTCAGGTCAAGGCTCTGCCTTAGCTGGCTATTTAGAAGCTCTAGAGGAGTTCTATGAGGGGACTTGGATTTTGGGAGGAGATTTCTAGACACCACAACAGGCTCCTCCAATATTTCTCGCCCTCAGCTTCGGTATCCGAAACTTATTCTATATGAACACCCCCTGGTAGATACTTGGCGCTGCTAATATCCTTTAGGACGAAATCACTCTTTTTATTCTGCGGTACATGATATGTACTCTAGATTAGATTATTTCTTTATAAAACACCATTCGCTTCACTCATTACGCTCCTCATCAATAATGGTAATTATTTTCTCAGATCATGCACTTATTATGCTGACATTTTCCCTTATACATCCTATTTCTTCACAGTGGCAATTGAATGTCTTCCTGTTGAAGGACCAAGGGATCTATGGGTTCGTTAAACAAGCTGTTGTGAAGTACTTCTCAAACGACACAGACGATATAGACCCCTGTACCCTATGGGAGGCGCATAAATGTGTCATCTATGAAGTTCTAATCCAGCAAGTCTCCAGAATTAAACGTGAGCGCACTGAAGCGATCACTAATTTACTTTCTCAAATTCAAGACTTGGAAAAACATCATAAATCTTCTCTTGATGAGGAGATATGAATTAATCTCCTGCAAAAACAAGAAGAGTTACGCTCTCTCTTAAATGATAAGGCAAAAGCCACCCTAACTAGATGCAGGCGCAATTTCTATGAATTTGGTAATAAATGCAGCATCTTCCAGGACAACTGCCTCCACCTTTCATGCTTCAATTGGAAGTAGACCTTAAAATTTATTTTACTGCTAATCAGAGACAAAAGATTTTTACTTTGACACGTAAATCCTGTGTCACGTTTAAAGACTTTTTTCCCATCTGCAGACCCAAAATGTTGGAGATGCGAAAGCGAAATTGGTGCACTCCTTCATATTTTTTGGTCATGCCACTTGTTGCTTCCCTTTTGGGAAGGAAGAGAAATTATTAACAAGATCCTCGGAGTGGAATTATCTATGAACCCCGCATTGTTCCTCCTGTCATGGCGAGACTCCCCTTATTTCTCTCAAGCGATTATCGCTATGTTTCTTAATTATGGCTGCGAGAATGTGTATTCCATTAATGTGGAAGAAAACAGAGGCTCCTTCGCTCTGCCTATGGGTTTCCAAAGTTAATGATATTATGCAAATGACGAACTTAATCTCTTGTTCGAACAATACATATGACAGATTTCACAGAACATGGAATCCCGGGATAGAATTTCAGAAACTGGACGATTATTGTAGCCTCTTGAGAATCCCCTAATAGAGCTGGTAGGGCTAATAATATCAGAATATCGGGGTGGTGTTTTTGTTTTTTTGTACAGAGGATATGTTCCACCATCTCACATTTGGGATCTGGAAGCAAGAGCTCAAATTTCTACCGGCAACGCTCCAACTCTTTTTTAGGCCAGAGCCTAGGCCGGAGGCCAAGAAGAGGACGAGGAGGGGAGGCAAATGTCACAGAAGACGGGGGGCATACCATGACGACCAGGTCTAAGGTGAGATAAATACCGATTAGATAGTAGTAAATATATCCTCCAAATCCCTAGGCCCGGCCCAATTAAATCTCCTCCAGAAAGGTCTATCATTCTGTCCATCATATTGGTATGACCTTTTTCAACTGGACATGGATAGATTCTTCAGATCACTAAGACTTCGGGTGCACTTCTCCAAGAAGGAGGAAACCAGAAGCTCATACAAACCCCATCCCACCCTCGCCCATAAGCTCCAAAAGTCTTGGTCTGAGAAACAAAAGCAGGTTTTCTCCACCAAAGAACTCCCCACCTTTTGAAACATTCATCAGATTTGTCCACTCTGAGTGAGTACTTGAGATCACATCGTATACCTAGGGGCATGAGATCACAGATGAGACCAAATTTGTTTTTTCAGAATAATGATTTTTGCACAAAGTTTATTCAAATCTCAAATAAATATTGCTACTTAATATCGAGTTTTTTCAAACTGATCTACATTCAATACAAGAGAAAGTGGTTAATATTGAGACTACACTAAAAACATCTTTATCTATCCAAGATTTTGACGATTATATGACTAAACTAAATACTCATCTGGACAAGTTCCGCTCTGGTTTGGAAGAAACTAAACGCCAGAAATAGCAAAGAGATCTGGATGACTATATGAACGGAAACATCTATAATTGGCAGTTGGAACAGAGGAATTATCGCCGCTATGTTGGAAATTATTGCTCCCAAAATAGACGTAGAAGACCAGATGGGGGACAAGATACGAGGGGTATCAGCTACTCTACAAGCAACGGTGATCGTGTTCGTGATTTTTTAGGTGGAACATCAGAGAGGAGGTGACAATCCCAGCCAAATACCACCAACAAAGAACCAGACGTGGAGGCAGGAAACACTGCAAGCAACGAAAACGCCAGACACCCCAGGACACCCAAGCAGATAACGACAAGAACCCAAGTCCTTCGCAAGATGGACTCTCACCTAAAACACTCGTGGTAAATATCTCCTCAGTTTCACTTACAGAAGCACAACTATCTGTACTTGATAAGGGGTTGTCATTTTGTCCAACGAGTAAAACGGATTGGTTTAATTTGGAATTGGACTTACAATTTTTTTTTCGTACCATTAAATTAAAAGCTTGGTTTGCAGAACAGAACCATGAGCCTAGAGTTGAGTTGCCTAGGGAACTTAGACTTACTGATTTTGATCTCTCCCTGAAGAGTGATTTTGTCCCCTTCAGCAATGTGGTAGCTATTGAAACCTTCAAGACAGCTATTAAATTAGATGTGGACAGCTTGAGAGTGAACTCGAGGACATCCAAGTTTAAACATCCAAATATGACCACAGTTGAGATGGAGGCACTTACACAATTAAGAGAGAATAAAAATATTACCATTAAATCGGCGGATAAGGGGGGAGCAGTTGTAGTGATGGACACGAATAAGTATATAGAGGAGATTATGAGACAACTTCGAGACCAACAAGTGTACGGTATGTTAACTAATGACCCTAAGTTCAATATAGGGAAACATATTGATAGATTACTTAATAGAGTAGCCACGAATGATATTATTGATGAGAATTTGAGAAAACTATTTTCTTCAATATCCTATAACACCTATCATATACATACTCCCTAAAATCCATAAGTCCCTCGTCAACCCACCGGGGAGACCAATAGTGTCCAGCATTGGGTCCATTTTTGGTAATATTTCAATTTTCCTAGATAAAATACTTTGCAAATATGCGATGGAGGTGCCCTCCTATATACGAGATACCGCAGATTTTTTAATCAAGATTAAAGGTATACAGATTCCTATGACAGCCCTGTTGTGTTCGTTTGATGTCGTTAGTTTATACACATCGATTGACCACAGCAGAGGTTTGTCAGCATTACATAGAGTCCTCTCCACGGGTGAATATACATCTGAGTGTATTGATTTTCTCCTTTCACTATTGAAGGTTGTCCTGAGGCAGAATTACTTTTTATTCAGGGACCAATTTTATGGACAGCTGAGGGGGACGGCAATTGGTGCCAACATGGCGCCCACATATGCCAACATTTATATGGCAACATTGGAGAGAGAGTCCGTCTATGTATCCCACCACTTCGAACATGTTCTGAGGTGGTGGCGATACATAGATGATATTTTTTTCATTTGGCTGGGCACTGTGGCAGAACTGAGTATGTTCCATGAATACATGAATGGTATAGATATGGATATCAAGTTTACGTTGGTAGACAACAACATGCATAGTTTCTAGATACTACTATAACAAAATGTGACACAGGATTGACAACAGATCGTAATAATCTGCTGAAGTTTGAGAGCAATCACCCAAGACGACTGGTGAGGGCAATTCCCTATAGCCAATAGTGGAGGGTGAGGAAAAAACAGCAAGCAGATTGGAAGAGATGGGTGGTAAATTTATTTCTAGGGGTTATCCTTCAGTTAGATTGTGATGTCAAGGAGGCCATAACCTCCCAGGCACAGATCACGTACAGAAAGGGTAGAAGTATAGGAGACCGTGTCGTCCACAATCACCTTAGCAACATAAAAAGAGAAGGATGTTGGCTGGACAAGAAGGTCAATGGATGCTATAAGTGCGGGCATTGTAAAGCATGTACACTGGTGAAAGTGGCTAAAGCCTTCACGAGTGCCCTCACGGGCATTAGTTATCCCATAAAGAATTTTGCAAACTGTAGCTCCAAAAATGTAATCTATAAAAATAACTTGCCCCTGCCGACTAGACTACGTGGGTAAAATCACAAGAGAATGGAGGAGAAGAGTTCTTGAACACCGTGGGGACATTATAAATAAAAGGGATAAATCTGTATCCCGCCATGTCCACTAGGGAGCCACTACGAACCAATTAGGACGAAGTATCCCTTTGGGACCAAGGGCCCGAAATGGGGCTGCAATCCCTGTGGACACTGTGTCGCATGCCCCAATATTGAGAAGGTATCCACATTTGTAAACGCTTCAGGTACCAAGACATTTAACATTACTCACTCAATATCTTGCACCACAAAAGCAGTGGTGTATTATGCGACATGCCCCTGTCCTAAAATTTACGTTGGACTTACCTCTAGGGAACTGAAGACCCGGGTAAGGGAACATATGGCAGATATCAGGCGAGCGACAGGAGTGGATAATTTGGATGACATGAAACTAGTGGCCCGCCATTTTAAGTTACACCATTCGTGCGACTCATCCAAATTGAAGGTGAGAGGGATAGACCATATCATAACGGGCATGAGGGGTGGTGCTGTGAAACAAAAATTGGCACAATGCGAGACCCGTTGGATATGGACCCTCGGGACAATGCACCCATACGGTCTGAATGAATCTTTGAGCTTCGCTCCATTTCTATAACCATTGACTCCAAGTGGGTCCTGGTTTTTAACCGATTCATATTCGGTAATTTTACATGTGGTTGACTACCCTCTTTTTTATCCTTTCACATCTAGGATAGGCAACATATAATTTATAAAGGAGTTAACGAGCGGACCTAGACTGAAAGAATACAAGAAGAAATTAAGAAATTGGACATTTTGTGTATATGTGTGTTTTATTCTTATTCCTTATTATTTAATAAATTTTGCTAATGTATATATATATGGGTCGATATTTATATTTATTCATTATCCCTTTATATGACCCTGGGGGGTTCTGTTTACTATCGCCACTCATTATATATTTGTGTTGTCACATCTATTTACGTCCTTGATTGTTATATATTTTGTATAGACCTGTTCTTAATTTACAATTTTTATATGTGATACTGTTTCAGCAATATTAATGCATGTCTAGTTACGTACATTCATATATATATTTACTCCTCACTGCCTTTCACTCCATTTAACCTATATGTTTTTTATATCGTATATCATCTTCCCCTTGGAACTTTCTGCTCCTTGATGGTCAGGTGACCACACTCCCTTTCTCGTTTTACCACAATTACGTATATCGGTCCCTTAATTTATTTATTTATTCTAGTTTATATCTGGACCGTCTTCCCCCTCTTTTTTTCTTGCACTTTTAATTGTTTCCTGACTATATTTATTATTATTTATTCACTTTGATATCAGTTCCTAAATGCACTTGTCGTTCCCTCATTAAATAAATCTTTTAACATTCTCCGTGTGTGCAGTATTGATATATTCCTGCACATGCTTTTATATCCCTTGTTTAATAAAACACTTTTTTAAATAGATCACACTGTTTCACACATATACATTTATTGAATCTGATGCATGTACGCATAGTTCTCCACATTTGTCGTATATCAGACACTTGCCTCCTCTCCAATGTGCTGCACTTACGGACACTGGACTCTGCGGTGGGGGGGAGCGCTGGCTTGGGGGGGGGGGGGGGAGTGGTCGACGCACCCTTCCATCCGCTGTCTATGGCCAGGGTAGCATGTGGGAGGCGTTGTCAGTCATCGCCGCCCCACATCCTCCCTGATGACGCGGCCACCGGAAGTGGGGCGGCTTCCATCTTTGTACCCCCATCTGGCGCCGCTATCCTCCTTCCGCTCCGTCCGATATGGTCCGTGATTGGCAGCACATGTGTGAGAGGGTATATATGTGGGGGTCCCGCCAGGATGTAGCCACCCCCAGACGAAGGCATTTGCCGAAACGCGCGTCGGGTGTGGGCGTCTCCTGTGTGTCACCATGACCTTGGGTAGGTAATCATTGTTTTTGACACGTATCTGCCATGCTTCATCTGGCAGTTCACCACTTACCAGCCTCTAAGCACAGTAATCATTGACCTTTTCCTTGTGCACATAATATAACACTGTATAGTAACTATTATATCTTCAGCACTTTTTTACCTTCAGTAATTACTGTGATAGACTCTGCAGACCGCTTGGTAGTTACTTTTTGAGAGGTTCTGGTATATACGTGTTTATATAACCCTACTTCAGCAATTAACGTATGTTTATGACAACTAACGTAACAATCATGGTTCAGCAATGGGTGATGCCTTTTTTCATTGTGACTCATCTTTTTTACTCTGTTATGTCTAATATGTAATAAAGTTTATATTTTTATATCTCGAATATTGTTGTGCTTAAGTTGATCATTTCCTCTTTCTCGGGTATTTCTATAGTTACATTTTGATCAACGCACCAAGGTTACTTGGTCATTACCACAGATTGTTTCTCATTAGTATAATTCACCTATATAGATACATTACGCTTAACAGTCTGAATATCAGATATTGTACTATTACTAATGAGTTAAATCCCTCCGCGGGTATTATCTTTGGTTTTCATGTCCACCTTGAGCATAAAGGGGAGACAAATTGCTTGAAATTTATTGTACTGGAGAGATTACAACCATCCATTAGAGGGGGCGACATAGAAAAAATATTATTGCAAAAAGAAACTAGATGGATTTTCAAATTAGGATCGGTTACACCGCACGGACTAAACGAACAACTCGATTATACGTGCTTTATCTAGACTAAAAGTAATCTCAAAATAATCATAAAAATTGCTTTTGAATATCTTCGCCTCTGCCCAAAAAAAACTCGAGATATGCATCATAATACATTTTTTATGTAGAACACAACTCATGGCTACTAGATATCCCATTTAAATAATGATCACTTGATCTACCTTTAATCCTTAAGAGCGGACACCACAATAAGGATTCCTGTAAATGGATAGAATTGCAAAGGTTAAAAAATTCAGATTCCCTTATATACCTTAACAAACCCCCACCTCATCAACCATATTTTCGCCTTTGCTAAAAACTTGAGAAATGCAGTGTAATCTTTTACATATGACATTTCTCATTGCCACTAAATATCCTATTTAAATATTGATCATATGATCTTTCTCTAATCCATATGAGTGGACTCCTCAACAAGGATCCCTGAAAATGGACAGAACTGCGAGGGTTAAAATTCACTGATTCCCTTGCATACCTTAGTAAACCCCCTCCTTATCACCATATGACGTGCAGTCATGTTCCTCCCTCCCCCTCTTCATATATATACACATGAGGGTGTTTTCCCTACATTGGTCTGATTCCACGACCTTTGACTTCACGTAGTGGGTTCAGACAGAAAGCAGTTGGAAGACTCATGCTGCAATTACAGCAGCAGCTGGGTCTTCTCCTCCAGACGAGACTGTCTCAGCGTCTCGTTTCTATGGGAACACGTATCTCCACAGCCGCGCACGCTAGAGCGCCGATGTGTGAAGAGATCTGCTTTCTCTCTCCTTGAGAAGGAGAGACTTACTGTTCCCATCTACACAAGGAGCGATGTCCACACGGACGGCATATACTATTAGTACACTTTGCGGTGTAGATTAATCATCGCTCCTCCACTGACACAAGCCCACTGACGTCATGGGGGTGTGTTAGGGGAAGGGGAGGAACCATTGTGGGTTTATAGACGACAGGGAATTCCCTACCATTGACGTCAGGAAACAGGCGCCAGATAAGGAACTACAGACGTACCTGAGCGATTTCTTGCCACTGCAAGCACGCCTGCAGACATACAGCCTGTTTGATTTGCTCCAGCACTCCTGAAAATTTGGATTTAGCTGGGTATGGCCCCTCTCCCCTGAAGAATCATGTGGCCGTGAGGAAACGCGTTGGGAGATTTTATCTATACTACGAGAGTTCACAGAGGAGATCCTTTATACATACAAGGAGAGCTTTAAAGGTTGTCAGAGAAAACGGATGACATCCATACGGGTAGGGGGGCATTGAGAACCATACTCTTGTACCTGTTGGTCACTTATTATTACCTGTTGATCACTAACTGGAAAGGATCTCTAGACATAAAAATTGATGAACACTCTTTATTCATTATATACACGCATGAACTGCTGTTAATGTCGTATCACCTAACGATACTGGATACAGGCTATGAATGAGCATCAAAAATTCAGTACACTTGCTACTTTTTATATATATTGTCTGTACATTTATGTTTTTTCTAAAGCTATTTTTTTAAGAGAAACAAGTATATTTTATATACAAAAAAACTCCGGATCTACTTTTCTTTCCTTTAGGGGTTATCCAAAGAAACTGCTGAAACACCATAGAGTTCCCGTCTGGGAAAGTGAATAACAAAATGAATAACAAAACGGGCATATGTAAAAGGATACCTTTAATATCCACATATGCACAATCAAGTAATAGTGTAGCTGCGATAATCCGAAAACATTGGCCAATTCTGAAGAGTAATTTGAAATATGTTCCAGAATTTGATCTACCACCTTTAATGTCGTACAAACGATCGTATAATCTTAAGGATATATTGGTAAGGGCTGATGTAGGTGGTATTAGGGAGACCAGACAGACGTTCTTGGGAACAAAAAAACTTGGTTGCTTCCCATGCCTAAACTGCATCAATTGTACATATATGTTGAAGGGAGAAGTGTTTACACATCCCTTTACTGGAGAAGAATTTCGAATTAAACATTACCTGACGTATGTCGGATCATGTTATTTATTGGTTGCAGTGCCCCTGTAATCTGTTTTATATAGGGGAGACGACACTGGAGTATAAAACGCGGTTGAACAACCACAGATTTACAATCAGGAATAAACTATTGGATTTACCAGTGTCCAAACATTTTTCTGAGGCTGGCCATACAGAGAACGATTTGCGCTTTAGGATAATTGACCATATAGTGAAACCCAGACGAGAGTTACAATGGATCTTCAAATTAAATACATTACGGCCATTTGGTTTAAATGTGGATTTTAAGTTGAAAGGGATTGGTTAGGGGAAGGTAGATCTGGCTCTGGGGTCTCCTCTCCATGCCGGTGTTGGGGTTGGTCTAACATCATGTGCATATTTCTTAAATAATCATATTTTGCAAAATATTGTTAAAGAATATATTATGTATTCTAATTCTAACTTTTTTTATTACAGATAGAAACTGTCTGATCCTCAAGATTGAAAGACTCACCTGATACGGATCCCCTCGAAATATAAAGAGAATGGGTGAATTTAAAAGGTTTTTTTCCCTGTTTATAAATCCTTGTGTAATTTAATTACTTTTTCTCCATAGATGTACCTGAGTCAGATAATGGTTAGCGACATGTGATATATGTTACTAGAGTAGATAAGACATACATAGTATAAATGCCGTGACTGGGCAATTTTTGTGTTTGGGTTCCCCATCTTAAGTTCGTTTGAAGCAGAATACTGCGATAATTTGGACTAGTCAAACAGTATTCCCCAAACTATGGGTAATTTACATAAACACACATACCTATAATTATCGAGCACTGATATAGTGTAATTTTTTGTGGGGTTAAAACAAACTTATGCATATAATACAGACAGTAAAGAAAGGTAGCTAAGCGTTAAAAGGTTTCTCCTTATGAATTTTGAACAACACTAACCAGGTACGGAATGCTCTACTGAGCATGCGTATGATGTATGTTGAGCAATGGACGTGCTTGTCATGCTGTGCGTTCCAGGACTCAGTTGCACTATGGAGATTAGGTAGGCGTATACGGAACTAGAGTCCGAGCATGCGCCCTAAAGACATAGAAAAGTCGAACATAAAACACAGGATGTTCTAACAATGAGGGTATCCGGTAACCATGAGTCGCTTCTGAATGTAAACAATCTTGATCGTAATTTTAAAACACCTGCACTGCATTAATTAGCACTTTATACTATATATACAAGAAATGACAAACAATGTTTGTTATAAGTTTGAAGAAATAGAATTATTGTATTAATAAGTATGTGTATTACTGTTTTTTACACTTGTCAGTGATTGACACACAAAGTTTTATGAGAATTTGTATTAGCTATTCAAACCCAGGAAATGGGTATTTATATGTGCACTATTCACATGTTTTGTTATGCTTGAGAAAGGCGTCATGGAGTAGGGCTGAAACGTTGCATGTGGTGAATAAATCCACTTTTTCACTATCAAGGTGTGCTGTCTCGTATTTTGGAGAATTTGACTTGCTATCTGGGGACACTGGTCACGTGTCCAAACGGGAATATTGCACCCTGATTGCATGTATTTGGAAAACAGTGCTGCCTGTTTATCCTTTTTTTCCATTAGAACATCGAAATGTTTCAACATGATTTTAACTTAGGACATTACAAAAGTCAGGCTAATTTGAGTAACGTAGATAGACAGGAGAGATGGAAGATAAAGAACTTATAGTAAAACCAGCGGACAAGGGCGGAGCCCTAGTGCTCAGGAACAAGAGAGACTACACACATGAAATACACACACAGCTAAGAGATGACACTGTATATGACATCATTAATCACGACCCCACACGTCGTATTGCAGAGAAAGTTAGGGGCCTTTTGGAACAACACTTAGGGAAAGGCACAATAGAACAAGACACGGTCAATTTCCTTACCAAACACCCCATCACTCCTGTATTCTATATTCTCCCCAAGATACACAAGAGTTTAGAGAAACCACCAGGCCGTCCAATCGTGGCATCCACGGAATTCATTCTTTCACCCTTATCCATCTTGAGAAAATATTAACCTCCTTGGTGAAAAACACAACATCCTTTTTACTAGATACCTCATCCTTTCTCACTACAATACGCAACATAAACATAGTCCCTACTGGGACTATTCTAATCACATGAGATGGAAGCAGTCTATACACATCTATTAGACATGACAAAGGACTGAATGCAATACACGAAATTATGGTTAAATCAGACAAGGATCATAAGATAACTGAGTTATGTATAGATCTGCTGGAGACAATTTGGACTGAAAATTTCTTATTTGAAGACACATACTATGTACAAAAACAAGAAACCGCGATGGACTCAAATGTGGCACCACCATATGCCAATTGCTATATGGCCTTATTTGAGGACCAATTTGTACATACGAACAACCTTTTTTCCATGCATGCATCACTGTGGAAACATTATATCGATTATATATTCTGCCTTTGAAATGGCCCTATTGCCACATTGTTACAATTCTTAATCTATCTGAACTCAATTTGGCCAGAACTACAATTCACAGTAAATTACAATGAACTATCACTAAGTTTTCTAGACACCATAGCCCACAAAGACACTAATGGCAAACTTAGTACAGACCTTTACACCAAGGACACGGATAGGAATAGCCTATTACACTTCACCAGCTGTCACCCGTTGGCCACTAAATCATCTCTCCTGAGTCACAATTTGATAGAATTGCCAGGATAGTAGATGACAAGCCTCAAAACCGTCAGGGTCAATTAAATAACCCAAAAATTCAGGGAAAGAGGCTATCCGGATGAGATTATCCCATAAGCACACAGGATTGACAACCAAAGTAGGAACAATAGGATGCCAAACGCATATCTTTTGTGCATACACATCATCCATGCTGCTTTAAAATTCACCATATAATAAAAAAACATTGTTCTCTACTTCAAAAAGCATACTCTCACATAGAAGAATTCCGGGCCACTTATTTACCACGCACTAAAAACAAAACAAAAAACTTGAGACAGATTAGTTAGAGCGGATATTGGATCAAACAAAAAAGTATCTAGACAACAATTCCTTAGCACTCCCAAGAAAGGGACATTTCCATGCTTGAGATGCATACAGTGCTCCCACATAATAAAGGGAGACAAGATCTTCCACCCAGACACTAGACAGGCATACGGGGGGGGGGGGGGAACAACTCAATGCATAAAGGAAAGAATAATCCGGGAATACATTGCTACCGATTCCTGCTCACTTTTACAGCAAAACATTATTATTTTTCTGTTGGTTAATACCTATTGGGACAAATAAAAATTTACCATCAGAAATCTGGCTTTCAAAAACACAAGGAGAAAAGAGAGCGTGAAGAAGAGAAAACGCTAAAGAACAAAAAAGTGATACTGGAATGCAGAAACCACAATCCAACAAGGGAGTTGATGTTGAAATTCATGAAATATCTGAAATACAGTTAGAAGCTTCTTATCAAATAGTTTAATAGATGGCTTCATCCAGCCAGCTGGCTGCGCCTGCAAGCATTTCTTCAGTGTTGGAATCCTGTCATGATAGAAGAATCTTCTTCATACAAAATGCTGCCTTCCACTCTTTACAGAGATGAAAGAGGAAATGCGTTCTTATATTGAGAATACAGATCTTCACATAGAAGTTTTGGTAGATAAGAATGATGAAGCGTCTTGTAGCATGCAGAGTGATACAAATGTCTGTGCCCGTGTTCTTTCTCCAGGAGAGCACACTCAACCTTATATGACATTACAAGAAGAAATTGATTGGAAAGACCCAGTACTGTGACCAGATGTCCAAGTCTTCAAATGGATGGAAGAATAATTTACAGGGTTGGCTAAGATGAAGCAAAAACAAGAAGGTAATGTATTGTATAACTTGCATGCCATTTTCTACTGACTCCAGAAGTAAGACAGGAAGCATCGTCTGTCGGAAGGAAGGTTTTAAACCATCAAAGCACAGATGGCATTGGCTGTACATGAAATTAGTGGAGCATGAGCATTCCGCACAGCACAGAAGGCCCTACTGAAGTTGGAGAACACTTCAAAAGTCTATAGGTGGTCATAGTGTTGACTTTGAGATGCAAAGAAGTTTAGCAAAGTAAGCAAATAAGTTTATGGCTCTTCTAGAAAGACCCTTGGATGTGATGCTGCATTTAGCTTCACGCAACATGGCATTCAGAGGAACATAGCAAAGAATTGGAGAAATCTTCTTGGAACCTTGGAAATCATTCTTTGACTATTTACTATGTTTACAGAGAGCCTAAAAAAAGAAGTTAGCATATTCAAGAAAGGTTCTTGGAATTGTTTTTATTTTAACCAGGTGACTGGTGAAGAAATTGCTGAAATGATCTCAAAATTGAGTGAACATGCCATTGACCTCAAGCACTGCAGAGGTCAGGAATATGACAATGGAGCAAACATGTCTGGCAGGATTAAACGTGTAAAAGCCAAATCCAGGAGAGATATTCAAGAGCTATATTTTGTCCCTGTTCATTAAACATTGTGGGAGTACATGCTGCTGCAAGCTGTCCTGAAATGAAGACATTTTTAATAGTGTGAAAAGGCTATACGGTCTGTTCACCAGCGGCCCTGAGAGATGGAACACACTGCTTAAGAAGTTGTAATGTCTTTGAATAGCCTAACTGACACCAGGTGGTTCAATACGTTTAGAAATTACCAAGTGTTCGGAAGGCTCTGGAAAAAGTGCTTGCTTCCAAAAAACTTACAAGTGATGCACACTCAGAAGCTCAATGTCTCTGACTATTTTTCATCTTTCCAATTAGTAGTTTTAGCAACATTTTGGGTAAAAGTGCTTACCGGTTTTGAGGAGAGAAACAAAATACTTCAATAAAGATCTATTTCAATGAAAAATTAAGAACCGCCAACATTAAAACTTTCTCTGAGGCAATGAAACTGCTTTGGGAAAAGTGACCTGCTCTGCTCTCTGAAGCTAAATATTTAGCAGATTGTATGGAGATTCCAAAGGAACTATTGAATTCTCAACAATTGCGCCTAAGAAAGTCGAAGCATCATGATGCTATACATCCTGAAGATCATGTCAAAGCTAATGTCGTTATGGTCACAATGGAAACAATTTCTGATCTTCATTAGCGCTTCAAATCGATGAAAGATGTATGCAAATTATGTGCTCCAATCCTGAAACTGAATTTTTCTCAGCATGCTGTTATGACTGCACATCATCTTTACTCTGCGAGCTGCAACATCTTTGTAAAGTGTATGACGATACATTCCCAGAAAACTTGGGTCCACAGAATTTGCTGAACTGCATCAAGGAATCAGGGAGGTGTGCATTGCTCTTCGGATCTTCTCCCACTTGCAGTCGCGGAAGGAGAGCAGAAATTTAGCAAACTTTCATTGATCAAAAACTATCTGTATTCTACAATGAGCAAACAACGTTCAAACAGCCTAGCAATTCTTTCCAATGAACATGAGCTTGCCAGACAGCCCAAATTTAAAAGACCTAATTCAAGATTTTCCAAACCGGAAGGTACACTTGCATTGTATAATCTCATTAAAATCAATGGAATTTGTAATTGCATCTGTTAAGTCCGTTATGTTAGTCATTTAGATGCCTTATTATTATCATTTGTGTCAACACAAAATAGATAAAAACAGATTGTCTGTACCCATTTTTTCATTAGTTAATGAATTTACTCTGCACATTTGCAGACAGCATTTTGTATATCAATAAAAACTATTGACAGGAAAAACACCTCTAGTGAGCCATTTTGGAGAAGTCGCCACATCAAGCATGGTGAGATCATTTATTTGTTTTAGCTTTGGCATATTGGTGTGGTAAGATGAATGTACTATGTGTTGTTTTCGTTGGTGCATACTGATGGAAGTGTATGGTGTACAGAATTGAATGTGTCGTTGTTTGTATGCAAATGTGCCATTCAAACACCTGCACATGTTTCCTAAGCCTTTAAATGGTCCAACAGTCTGGTTCAGTAGGCTACACAATCATGGGGAATACTGCTGACTTGACAGTTGTTCCAGAAGACTGTCATTGACACCCTCCACAAGGAGGGTAAGACACAAAAGGACATTGCTAAAGAAGCTGGCTGTTCAGAGTAGGGATGCACGGTGCATCGAAACTTCGATACTGTTTCGATACTGTGCATCCCTAAACGGTTCGATACCGCTATTTCCTGTATTTCGATACTGAGCTGCGCAGCCGCACAGCTCAGTATAGTAATAGATGAATGTATGGGAGCGCGGCTGCGGCTGTGTAATTCAGTCACAGCCCCGCTCCTGAGTTATGATAAGTTTGCGGGGTCAGGATGATGCGATGCGGCCAGAGCTGCACTAATGAGCGGCGGCACTGAAGACAGAACATGGCGGGCGCTCTACAAAACACCCCCATGTTCTGTCAGTGCCTGAACCGCCGCTCATTAGTGCAGCGCCGGCCGCATCACCTCATGCTGACCGTGCACGCACTTATTGTCAGGAGCAGGGCAATGGTTGTATTACACAGCCGCAGCCCCGCTCTATAACGGCGGAGATCAGAGAAACCTCTCATCTCCGCCGTTATTCCCCTGAATGCTGCGATCACAGCTGACTGCAGCATTCAGGAGAAAATGAGAAGGGGGGATGCCCCTGGTTCGC